>NC_042618.1:249684109-250423388 GCF_901001135.1 Rhinatrema bivittatum
CCATATTGGGCTGATTATGCCTCTGTGAGACAATATACAGCACATAATGAGCAACGGTGTACAGCAATCAGTTGAGTATCATTTTGGGTGGTTTTTGCCCCATGAGACAATGATGGTAACTTTCAAACCGGCGGATGTGCGCATACATGTCGGCCTGCGCCCAGGGATATGACCATTTTATAACATACATGCGCATTTTATAAAAAAAAGCCTGGTCACACGTGCAAGTGCATCAAATTTTAAGTAGGCGTGTACATGTGCATGCAAATGTGACGTAAATCAGGGGATTTTAAAAGGGGTGCGCAACGATGCTTTTCCCGGTTTTGCTAGTTCATCCCCAGTTCACCCAGTTAAGAGACAGGACCTCCAAGCTTTCCTAATTTAATAGCCTTCACTCCCCCCAGTTCGCCCTGACCCTTAAAACCCTGCAGATCTACTTATTTTTCTTTCTTTCTTTTTTTTTTTTTAAACGTACAATCATCCATTGCAGAAGTAAAGTTATGTGGCGGGGGCCTCGGCACCCACTGGATCGCGTAACCATTTACATTCACATATCAGGTTCACACTCCAAAATGTCTATGCCCCCCCCCACAGACCATGCCATGTCTTCCCCTTTCTGATAACTTTCCAGATGTGTGCACTCTGGGAGCGTTATCTTGGCAGCATTTAAAATCCGCTTGACGCATATGCCCGACATATTCGCACATCCCCTAATTAGCACATGAGTTGGGCTTTTAAAATTCATCTTACTTTGAACATATGAGTATTTTGTACAATAATCAGCTACATATTGCCAGGGATTTAGCCCTGTTGACACATTCTTGCGTGCAAGCTATTTGCTTCTGCTTGATAGATTTCCATCATAGTGTGCAACAATGTAGAGTAAGAACATTTGTTACAGTAACTATAAGAGGAATCTTATTATAAATAAATTCGCATTTGGGCATTTTTCTTGTTCACAGAAGAACTCTTGAATACTTGAATATAATAATATTATTGAAAAAAAAACACATGTATTGCAGACCAATAATTATAGTGATCAATACTGAAAAAACGGAATTTCTACACTTAGAAAGAAAAAATATCGAAATCATTCAAACCCCAATTATACTCAAAAACAACCAGAAAATAGTACTAGCAGAAAAAGTAAGGAACCTTGGAATAATAATGGACCCCGAAATTAATCTAAAAACACATATCGCTAAAAGTAAAAGAAGGCTATGCTAAACTCGTGATCCTCAGAAAACTTAAACCGTTACTAACTCCTGCAGATTTCAGAACAGTGATTCTGGCGCTAGTTTTCGCCAGTACCGATTACTGTAATGCACTTTTTCTAGGACTCCCAAATACAACAATAAGACCACTTCAAATTCTACAAAACACAGCAGCAAGAATACTAACTGGAAAAAGAAGAAGAGACCATATAACAAACTCTGGCCGAACTTCACTGGCTATCCATAGAACAAAGAATAAAATACAAAGCACTATGCACCATAGATAAACTAATACATGATGAAAAAGCGGACTGGCTAAACACCGCACTACGGGTACACGTACCACACAGGAACCTTCATTCAGCAAACAAAGTTCTCTTAACCATGCCCTCAGTCAAGACAGCAAAACTAACCCAGGTAAGAGAAAGGGCATTGTCTTTAGCAGGACCCACACTCTGGAACACACAATGCCTTTGGAGACCAGATTACAGAGAGACCCCAAAACATTCAAGAGAAGTCTAAAGACATGGCTTTTTAAACGAGCCTTTTATAAAGAGAATAGAGAATAGAGAATACACTGGAATAAACAGAAGAGCACCGGCACACAGCACTATTCTCATAAATGTGCATTACAATATTTTAACAAATTGAGTACATAATGAATGTAATATAACACAGTAAATGTGATTTATTTTTTTTTACCTGTAAAAGTACCTTCTAGGTACACCTGGCCAGAACCTACATCACTGAACATTTGTACGTATTTTTATGATTTGATGTAACCGAAACTTAATGGCACCTGTTAGAATGTACTATAGTACGCTTACTCCAAACTTACTTATGTGCCTACATGTAAACCGTTGCGATGGTATATAACTTAGCGATGGTATAGAAAAGACTTTAAATAAATTAAATAAATAAATAAATATTGTGGGACTGTCACAATAGCAGCTGCATAGTTGAATGAGCATTAAGTCCTTAGTATGATGAACTTTATCATGTTTAAAGAAGGTTCTGGTTCAAAGAAACATAAGATTTAAATAGTTGAGTATAGGTGGATCTTTTTATTTTTGAATATTACTTCTAACAGATACTTTTGGTTTGATATAGTATTACCACAGAATCACTATAAAGACGCTTCACCATTCTTTCACAGCTCTGACATCTTCTGAATAGTCAAAGAGCAGGTTCTTTGTGGCAAAGGTCCAGGTGGAGAATAAAGAAAAAGGTCAATATGGAATTTAAGAGAAAATAACTTCCCCATCAAACGTATTTTTGAAAGGGAGGGATACAGAAAAACTGGCTATATTATTTCTGTAATATACTATCAATACTGGTTTTCCTTAAAGAATTCTTACTTGTTGTTGGTGGGTCCTGTTACCAGCACATCAGACTGCAACTTTGGAAAGAAGCCTTGCTCGTATTTGCCCTGCCCAATTTTCATATCCAATAAATGTGGGTGGATGGCTGTATGATCAATCTTCATTAACCGCTGCTCAATGGACTGGGCTGCAAATAATATTCATAAAGAATCCATTAGACGCATTTTTTCAGTGCTCTACCTAAAAAGAATCCAGTAAACCATGAATTGTTTTGGCTAGTATTTCTGAAAGATCTTAAGTGTGCTAACAATATAGTGACCTGTATGGTTCCAAAGAAACTAGCACTGCAAAGCTTTTCACCCTGTAAGAGTCAACATTACAGATTTGGAACCTTTGATAATGTGCACGTAAACTTGCCTTTGAAGAATAACAGGGTTGGGGGGGGGGGGGGGAAAAGAATGTGCCAAACGTGATTTTGTTTATACGTTTCCCTGGACTAACGAGAGGTAATCTGGAGGCTGGGGGGGGGGATGAGGCAGAGTCAGGCAAGTAAAACATTTGCACATGTTCTAGCAGTTACTGCAAGAATGCATGTAAATGTACACGTGCTAAGCTACACGTGCTCAGGACAGTTGAACCTTACAGTGCATATGTCCTCATGCATGCCAGCAGTATTTGGAAATTTTGAATGTAGAGTCTTTCTTCCAGCTTATACATAGACTACCCACTGTATTTTCCACTACCCACTGTATTTTTCCAGTTATATGCACAAAATCAGCTGAGCTAGGTTATGATATCCATTTAATATCACTTGATAGTTATGTTGAAACGCATACTCAAAGCTATTGAAAACCAACACATTTTGCAATGGAATTTTCTAATAAAAGTAACTTTGCAACTAAATGTTATTTCTGCTATAATTTGTGACTTATATTACATCAGACGTTTAGCTCTTTCCTCACTGAAGTCAGGACTCTTGATTGCCTGTATTTCATAAGCCCTCCCAGCAAATAAGTATAGATCATGCCTAAATTTTGTAAAAATGCAAACAAACTGTTTTCTGCAAAATGGTATATATATAATATTTTTCCCCCCCACACATGCACAATTATACATTATGGGGTAATTTTCCAAAGGATTTACATGTGTAAATGCACTTTACACATGTAAATGGGCTTTTGAAAACTGCTACACTAGTATGTTCCATTTGCACACGTAACTCCTTTGATATTACTTCCCTTATGCACATGTATAAAGCATTTCAGTAAAGCTGACTTTGAAGTGCATGCTGAAGTGGTGCTCTAAAAACAAGTGTCTGATGGAATCAGCCTCTATTACTGCTTACAAGTCTAAACACACCACCAGGAATTTTTTCTCACAAGAATGTGACTTAAAAAAAAAAATCCACCAACAAAAAAACCCTATTTCTTATAATCACAGCCTAAAGAATTGTGAGAATGCTGCCGAGTCAGTGATAGAGGGAAGCTAGCAGCAGGTAAGGTTGCCAACTTAATTCTTTTCTCATGGACCTCATTCCTCTCACCTGAGCTTTATTATTAAAGCTTACCATTCTGTTATCAGGCACGATGGCAGCAGCACATTAGGTAGGATCATAAAAGGACTGAACTGGCACACGCTCACAGGCTCCACCAATGGACTCACCACCCCTGGCCTCTGTATAGGGAGGCAGGGCTTGGGGGCTGAGCTGGCACATGCTCATATGAGTCTTCCAGTGCTGCTGCCACTGTCATACCTAAGAATGGTCTCAGATGCTTCAATGAGGTATTCCAGGCAAGAGGAGAGGAGAAATAAAGACTGGGTGAAGGGAGGAAGCAATGCCGTCTGTAGGCAGGAGGTAAGGGAGCTGGAATTTTTTTTTTTTTTTTAGTTTGTTACCTGCAGAAACAGGGTGGTCATTTTATGGTACAACATTGAGACCAATGTTCAGTAGCCCGTTTAGTGGACAAATTATCCGGGTAAAGTTAGCTGGGTAACTTGTCCTGTATATGCAACAGGAAAAATGTTCCGCTGAATATGCTTGCATAAAGTTATCTGGCTACATGTAGCCGAATAACTTTAAAACCTAACCGGCTATGTTGGAAGCATAAACTTAATAGAATGTTAGGAATTATTAGGAAGGGAATGGTGAATACAACGGAAAATGTCATAATGCCTCTGTATCGCTCCATGGTGAGACCGCACCTTGAATACTGTGTACAATTCTGGTCGCCACATCTCAAAAACATATAGTTGCGATGGAGAAGGTACAGAGAAGGGCAACCAAAATGATAAAGGGGATGGAACAGTTCCCCTATGAGGAAAGAGTAAAGAGGTTAGGACTTTTCAACTTGGAGAAGAGATGGCTGAGGGGGGATATGATAGAGGTGTTTAAAATCATGAGAGGTCTAGAACGGGTAAATGTGAATCGGTTATTTATTCTTTCAGATAATAGAAAGACTAGGGGGCACTCCATGAAGTTAACATGTGGCACATTTAAAACTAATCAGAGAAAATTCTTTTTCACTCAACGCACAATTAAACTCTGGAATTTGTTGCCAGGGGATGTGGTTAGTGCAGTTAGTGTAGCTGGGTTTAAAAAGGATTGGATAAGTTCTTGGAGGAGAAGTCCATTACCTGCTATTAATCAAGTTGACTTACAAAATAGCTACTGCTATTTCTGGCATGAGTAGCATGGGACCTACGTAATTTTGGGGTACTTGCCAGGTACTTATAAGCCTGGATTGGCTACTGTTGGAAACAGGATGTTGAGCTTGATGGGCCCTTGGTCTGACCCAGTATGGCATGTTCTTAGAGCAGCACAGAGGCGCCAGGAACAGGGCAAAGGGTTAGATTGCCAGGAGCGGGGTAAAGGGTTAGATTGCTCCCGGCAATCTAATTTAAGGTATCGGGGGGATTGGAAGGATCGGGGGAAGAGAGTGGGGTCAGTGATATGGTAAACCCTTGTGGGTGGGAGGTAAGGGAGGTGCAGCATGATTTTATAATTTATGATACACCAGGACTGGGGGGGTCTTTTGTTAATATTTAAGAAGTTGAGGGGGTGAGGAGGGCATGGCCCGATGGGGCCTTTCCTAGATATTGGGGGGGGGGGGGGGAGGATGGAGGGGATGGCTCACTGTATTTTTCATTTTTTAAAACATTACTTAGCTGGTTATCTTTAAAGATATCTGGTTAAATAGCAAGTAATTCGGTCATATGAGACCGGCTAATTTTAGATCTGCTCAGAAGTAGGTCTAAAGTTATACAGCTAACCTTGTTGGATATACCTTGTGAGTTATCCGTCTAAATGGCTTTTGAATATTGACCTCAACGAATTTTGGCCAAGATGGTACAACATTTTAAAGATATGATCAGGTCCTCTCAGCAGTCGAGAGAAACCTGGGCCCAGTTTTTGAGACCCCCCTAGCCACAATAAAAATGTAAAAATGACAACACAAAACATTAGCAATTCTCTACATTTGAGGCCCGTTTAAGTGTGAGACCCAAGCCAAATGGCCCACCAGGCTGTTCCTTGATGTGATATTAAAGAAATTGCTTTTCCGTTGAATAAGATTAGTATTAAAACAAGCAAGTACTGGGTTTATTTTATGTATTTGATGTGACTAAGTAAAAAAAACCTTAGGACTCCATTTGTTTCCACTTCTGGATGCAAACTATGCGATTTTATTGCCATATCAACTGACAATTTCTGGATAGATACTTGACATGCAAATCAAAATGCTTTTTTTTTTTAAATTAACATCCCAAATACTTGGGATTTGTTTTGTTGGATAATGAAGAGAAAAAGCATTAGTATTCTGTACCTCAATATTTTACTTTATAAACACAAAATAAGAAGGCAAATCAGAATTGAATCCAAGAGAAATTGTTACTGAATTCTTAAGCACTCTGCTATCTTGTCTGATAAATATCTTAAGTCAGCATTCAATTTGAAAACACTACATGCTGTGAAGCCTTGAGTTGCCTAAAGCTTCATTTACACAATTTAAATGATTATTTCAAGCTAACACAACTCATTCATGTCCAAGCATGGCAGTTGAATCAGCTCTGCACACTTACTAATCCCAAGCTAAATAGTTAATATGTGTTAGTTTAAAGTAAAACAAGCAAGCAACATGTACAATCACTAGCTGCATACACATGTCAATGGCATTCTTTACTAACTCCACGCTCTTTTCCCAGTCACCACCACCCCCATTAACATCCTTTTTTCCAGCTGATACTAGGTCACAGATGGATGATCAAAGTTGCAGTTGTAACCAGACTTTGGACTTTGCTGAAACAGAATTTCTTCATTAAGCGGGATGGTATTTTCTTCAGAACGTACAGATTGCTTTAATATTTGCCACACACTCTTCTTACAGTATTTTGCTCTGGTGTGTTTTGTGCATCCCTTCACTTCCTTCTTGGACATGACCTACCCAAAATGTATCCTTTTTCATAAAGGACACCTAAAAAGGCCTCTGTTTATTTAGACACTACATAATAAGTGATGATTTAACTGCAAGTGAAAAGGCAGCTTCGCATGAGAAGTGCACTTGAAAAAGGACAATTTTATCTTGCTATGTATATTTTTCATATAGAAATAAGAAATTCCACCCAGAACTAAAGGAGCCTACGTTCGAGCAGGCCTGGATTTGTCAATAAGCACACTGGACCTGTGCCTAGGGCAGCACAAATCTAGGGGACAGCAGGCCAGCTGCAGATTTGCTGCCTCCCAGCATTGTTGAATCTCACACAGCAAAGAACTTTGAGCTTCAGGCCCTCCTGGGCCAGAGCAGAAAACAGGAGGGGAGGGGTAAGGCTGGAGGGGCAAAGCAAAGAAAAGCTGCTGTATTCTCTGGTCTAGGAGGGGTAAGGCTGGAGGGGCAAAGCAAAGAAAAGCTGCTGTATTCTCTGTTCTAGCCCATCACCTTCTGTCCTGTGTAGGAAACAGGAGGGAAGGGGTGAGGCCAGAGCAGACAGCTGGGAACAAAGAATAGACACTCTGCTCCTAATCCAGCCCTTCTGCTGTCATTTAGAGACATGAGGAGAGGAGAGGAGGTGAGTCTGAAGCAGATAGAGCAGAGCAAAGGTGGTTGTGCCTTAGACCTTCTGCTCAGTGGGGGAGTGGGGGGGGGAGGGGGCGATAGTATAAACAGTGCCAAGGGAGGCAAACATCTCAAATCCATCACGAATTCCAAGCCATGTATATGTGTGCATCTGTAGATATATATGAATACAAAAAAAAAAAAATCATCCTGAGTCCTCATATTCCCCCTGACATGTCCTTAAAATCTGGTGTGGATAGGATATCAGCTATTAAAGTTATTAGACACACAAACATACAAACTGATAGTGATCTCATAAACCTCCTTCCTTTGGAAAAGGAGCTAAAAAATAAACAGGCCGATTCAGTATGGTGTGCTCAGGCCGAGCGCACCATTAGCCCCCGTTTGGACACTCGTTTTCGACGCACTATTATTATCCCTTATACAGTAAGGGGTAATAATAGCGCGTGGAAAACACGCAGCCAACCCCCCCTCCCCGAAACTAATAGCGCGCCCAACAAATGTATGTTGATGAGCCTATTAGTTAGTCACGCTCAATACAGAAAGTGAAATATGCGGCCAAGTCGCACATTTTACACTCAGAAATTGACTCCTGCCAAAGGCAGGAGTTAATTTCGGCCAGCACCGGGCAAATGTACAGAAAAGCAGAAAAAACGGCTTTTCTGTACACCCTCCGTCTTAATATCATAGTGATATTAATTTGGAGGCCCCAAAAATTTTAAAAAATTAAAAATCTTTAAAAAATCTGCCCGCGGCCTGGAAATTGGACGCTCAATTTTGCCGGCGTCCGTGTTCCGAACCCGTGGCTATCAGCGGGTTCGACAACTGATGCCGGTAAAATTAAGTGTCAGATGTCAAACCCACGGACAGCCACCTCCTCCTTATTAGCGTGGGCCCTCATTTGCATACTGAATCGCGCACCCAGGAGAGTGGCCTGGGCGTGCGTTGGGAGAGCTGGCGCTCGCCTTGGAGTGCCGGCGCAATTTACTGATTCGGACTGAAAGTCAGAAAATCCTCCAGTGCTGACTTTCCCAACCTGAGGAGTGCAAGACAACCAGCACTGAAAGAAGTAGCCTGATCTCTGCTACACCTCCCCGCCCAATGAACAAGTAAGAAAATGGATCCGAGCAGGGCCATTTACCTCTACCCATCCTCCCACCCATGAAAGAGAAGAGATTCAAAGTAGTAAGTCACTTCTCCCACTGCCACTGAAAGAATCCATTGGGGGAAGTTACCAACCTCAACCCTGCAAAGGATAAAGGAGTGATAGAGGAAAGGAAAAAAACATTTTTTACAGATACTGGTAGTCCTTTTAGTGGGTAAGATTATTTGGAGTGGTTGAAATACTTACATTTTGCAAAACACAGTATGGAGGGGGAGGCTTAGCACTTGAGGAAATGTGAAACTATTGGTGGTGGTGGTGGGGAAATTGATGTGGCAAAAATCCACTGCTCCAGAGCTACTCATAACACCAATAAACTGTTTGCTTTACCAATTAACGTATCTAATACAGATGTCATCCAATACAATAAAGGCCTACTCATTGTTGGGACAGCCCATAGTTTTGAATATTGGCTTGTTACTCAAACCCCTTTCGAAGTTCATAGACATCTTTGTCCCTTTGGCACCATTGTATGGGCATGATTCAGGACATTTTATCACCATTCTGAACCAACTCTGCTTACCACCGGATAAATACTTTTTTGTTGAGTTGACAGTGTCTTTATATCTGAATATACCACAAGAAGCGGCAAATAAGGTGGTCCAAATGGTGTTAGATCAATGACCCAGAGATAATTGGGTTCCTACTCACCATTTGATAAAATTGACACGCTTGGTGCGAATCAAAAATTTTGTTACAGTTGAAAATCACTTATCAGCAGATCAAAGGCATGGTGATGAGGACCACCATGGCCCCCAATATCATTTGCCTCTGTTTCCCATTTGAAGCAACATATGATTCTCCATCACCACTTGGCTGCAGTACATCAATGATGTCTTTCATGGTTGGGAACCAAGATTCAGATTTTTGCATTTCTGGACTGGCTAAACACTCGGGATCCTAATTTACATTTCGTTCTTTACATGCACCCCTTTCCATTCTTAGAGACCCTGGTGAGATTCCAAGATGAGGTGTTGTCTACTTCTATTTACCGGAAAGAAACTGATAAAAATATTTATCATCCTATTGTAGCCACCACCTGCGATCCTTAAACAATAACATTCTGGTAGATTAGTTCCTTTGCTTTCATCATCTGTATTCTTCTTGCTCAGATTTCATCACTCAGGTTCAACAGACGATGAAGCAGTTTTTATTATGGGGCTGTCCTCACTGCATAATAAAGAGGTCCTTTAAGCAGGCCTTAAATATTAACCAAGATTTTCTGCTTCTCCCTACTAATGCAGTTTCCTCAGACAAGCTGACGTGTGTGCGCTACCATATTCTAGTCGTGTTCATATACAAGGCCCCTCATACAATTTTTGCCATAACCCCCACCCTCCTTGCTTTGAAATTCATAGGGGTCGCAATTAGAGAGATTTCTTGTTCATTAGAGTTACGTGCTTCGGTTATCTCTGAGTCTTATGGTTTGGGACACAGACCAAGCTTAGGTTCTTGCTAAGTTTGTCCCTTTTTGTTGACTATTACAGAATTTATTCATTTATCTAACCAGGCACTTTATCGCTTATCTCTCTCATCAAATTGTGATTCTTCCAACATAGCCTATGTAACAATGTGCCCATGTAAACAGCTACATGTGGGTAAGGCAAGCTGAAAATTAGAACTTAGATATATGAACATTGTAGCTTATGTGTCACTTGCAAATCAATGCTCCTTTTGAATTTATACATTTTTATTATTAAGCAGGTTTCCTGTCAACCACGAGGTGGCAATCTTGATCACCTCTTGCTCGAAAGGGAACAGCACTGGATATTTAACCTGCAATACTTATCCCCTTGTGCCTTAAATGTTGGTATTGACTGGTCTCTTTTCTCTAGTTGTTACCAGTTTTGGTTTTCTAATGCTGTTTATTGCGTTATATTGTCTGTCTTTTTTTTTTTTTTTGTATTACTCCAATTGGCAGATTATCACACGTGACAATTTTACATCATTTGGATGATAGAGTTTTAAATTGTGAACAAGAGCGGTATTATTGTGATAATGCTATGGAGATGTTTTAAATATGCTGAAATGGACTTACAGTTTATCCATTATGGTAACATAGTAGTGATGGCAGAAAAGGACCAAATGGTCCATCCAGTCTGCCCAGCAAGCTTAAAGTAGTAACTGCCACTTTGTGTAGGTTACTCTCATATTTCTCTTTAGTAACTGTTGTTCTATGCAGTTATCCCCAAATCTTATGATACCCATAAAACTTTCAGCTAGTAACATTTTTTACTGGGTGATAAGCTTTCTAGAAAATTCATAGTTTTGCTTGTAGTGCTTTGTTTAAGGACTTGGCAAGTAGAAGCAGTCCTGTGCATTTTCCCCTTATGTCTGCATATCAGTACCCTAAACCTTAGAAGTCGGTGCCCTCTTGGTTGTTGTCTGAATCCAATTTCCCTTCTCCCCCAACTGGTGAAGTGGTGAGCAATGTTTCAGTTGCATTTAACGCATCAAGGCTTATTGGTTAAGGTAATACTCTACATGCTTTCTAAGGGAAGTAACTGCCGCACCAGCAAGTTACTCCCATGCACACTTTCTTCATTTCCTTTAGGACTTCACCACAGAAGCAGTCCAATGCTTTTCCATTATGTATGTATCAATATCCCAGATATTGGGTATATGTGTTATTTTATATTGGATCGAGTTTGATTAAGTTTTTTGTTTGCTCCTTATAGATCTTTCTCCTCTGATGCAGCCTAGTGGTGAAACATGGTCCATGTCAGAGGACTTACTGTATATTTAAATTTGGTTGAATAAAATGACTTATTAAAAAGAATAAGTATTTTGCTCAACAATATTTTCAAGTGACTTCTTCAATAGACATAGTAAGACCTTTGCTTTACCCATCAAGTGAGAAAGCTTTGAAATGTCTTTTTCCTATTATAATAATTCCTCACATTAGTCGATTATATATTTGTGGTGTGTGTGAGACCATGTGTTTATATTCACTTTTTTTATGGAGCTGCTCATTGTTGTAAGATGGGGTAAAGTCTTAAAGATATGCTTTCTCCAAAGCATAACAGGAAAAAATGCATTATACCATGTTTCAAAATAGATGAATTGGTCACAAATTTATTAGATGACCTAAAAGTGGAATCTAATTGGGTGCGCAAGGTTTTATTTATTTATTTTTTAAAATCTACTAGTCCTACCCTCTCACCACTCATATTGTCCTAGTGAATGGTGGCATTATGGAGAAATTACTTACCTGATAATTTTGTTTTCCTTAGTGTAGACAGATGGAATCAGGACTAATGGGTATTGTTTTTCTGCTAGCAGATGGAAGATGGAGTCAGATTTCAAAGCTGACACACCCCTGCACTGACCTCACTTCCTCAGTATCGTCTTCGAAAAGCCAATGTGGTTATATCTTTTGCTTAAATAACTTGCTTAAGCTTGATTAAAACTTGACTGGTTCAACTGATTTCCAAACTGGAGACCGCCAGTGCACTCAACCGATTAAAACCGATTAAAGCTTACCCATATTTGTTTAGTCTCGAGGTTTGCCATCCGAGGTTCTCCCTTTTCTGGGGCAGTCGTGGGCGGGATGCTGAGTCCATTTGTCTACACTAAGGAAAATGAAATTATCAGGTAAGTAATTTCACCATTTCCTAGCGTGTAGCCAGATGGACTCAGGACCAATGGGATGTATAAAAGCTAATCCCGAACAGGGTGGGAGGCTGCCCGTGGCCCACTTAGTACTGCCCTTCGAAAACTGTGCCCTCCCTGGCCTGAACATCCAGGCAGTAGAATCTGGAAAAGGTGTGTATGGAGGACCACGTCGCCGCCCGACAGTTCTCGGCTGGTGACAGAAGCTTGGTTTCCGCCCAGGAGACTGCCTGGGCCCTCGTAGAATGAGCCTTAACCTGTAGAGGTAAGGGCTTTCTTGCCTCTATGTAGGCTCCCTTGATGACTTCTTTGATCCAGCGGGCTATGGATGCCCGCGATGCCGCTTCCCCTTGTTTCTTCCCACTGTGAAGAACTAACAGATGATCTGTTTTGGGCACAGGTTCAGATCTTTCCAGGTATCGGACCAGAAGTCTGCGACATTCAGATGGCGAAGAAGGAGTGAGTCTTCAGAGTCCTTATGCTCATCTGGAGATGGTAGCGAGACAGTTTGGTTCATGTGAAATTGGGAAACCACTTTCGGTTAAGAAGGAGGGGACAGTGCGCAGTTGTACGGTTCCAGGTGTGAACCTAAGGAACAGTTCCCGACAGGATAGTGCCTGAAGTTTGAAGATGCAACGAGCTGAACATATGCCACCAAGAATGCCGTCTTTAAAATTAAGAGGCATAGTGACAGACCACGTGTTGGTGTGAAGGAGGCCCCTGCTAGCAAGCCTAGTACTAGATGAGAATCCATAGAGACACCGGCCACTTTAGGGGTGGTCGGAGTTGTTTAAACCCCTTTCAGAAAGCAGGATACATCTGGATGAGTTGATAGTCTGATACCATCCACTTCGGCTCTGAAGCAGGCCAGTGCAGCAACTTGGACTTTGAGGGAGTTGAGTGACAACCCCTTCTTCATCCTGTCCTGCAGGAATTCCAGGATCATGGGAATTTTGGCTTGTCCATGGGGGGATCCTGCAGTCCTCACACCAGGCTTCAAATACTCTCCAGATCCGTATGTAAGACAGAGTTGTGGAGAACTTGCGCACTCGGAGCAGGGTGTCAATCACGGCCTTTGAGTAACCGCGCCTCTTCAGGCTAGACCTCTCAAGGGCCATACTGTAAGAGAGACTAATCTTTGTGGAGGATCGGGCCCTGTGTGAAGATAGGCACAGAGGGTTCCCCGCAAGTAGTCTTCACATGTCTGCGTACCATGGTCGTCTTGGCCAGACTATCAACACATCCAGATGTATCCCCTGATAAAGGGGATGGAACAGCTCACCTATGAGGAAAGGCTGAAGAGGTTAGGGCTGTTCAGCTTGGAGAAGAGATGGCTGAGGGGGGATATGATAGAGGTCTTTAAGATCATGAGAGGTCTTGAACGAGTAGATGTGAATCGGTTATTTTCACTTTCGAATAATAGAAGGACTAGGGGGCATTCCATGAAGTTAGCAAGTAGCACATTTAAGACTAATTGGAAAAAAATTCTTTCACTCAACGCACAATAAAGCTCTGGAATTTGTTGCCAGAGGATGTGGTTAGTGCAGTTAGTTTAGCTGGGTTCAAAAAAGGTTTGGATAAGTTCTTTGAGGAGAAGTCCATTAATGGCTATTAATCAGTTTACTTAGGGAATAGCCACTGCTATTAATTACACTAGTAGCATGGGATCTTTAGTGTTTGGGTAATTGCCAGGTTCTTGTGGCCTGGTTTGGCCTCTGTTGGAAACAGGATGCTGGGCTTGATGGACCCTTGGTCTGACCCAGCATAGCAATTTTTTTTATGTTCTTAACTAGCCCTCTGTGATGCTCTATCTTGTGGATGTCCTTGCCCAGAAGTGGCCATGGAGGGAAGGCATACAGGTGGTCTTCCTCTGGCCACATCTGGACGACAGCGTCGATTCCCTGGGAGTGTGGTTCTCATCTGCAGCTGAAGAACCTGGGAACTTGGGCATTGAAATGGGTTGCCAGTAGATCCATGGCTGGGAGGCCCCAGCGATTTACTATCAGTTGGAAGGCTGTGGTTGACAGCGTCCATTCCCCCGGGTCTAGGCTCTCTCTGCCGAGGTAGTCTGCCGAGATGTTGTCTTTTCCCGCGATGTTGGAGGCCGAGATCCCTTGTAGGTTTATCTCCGCCCATGCCATGAGGGGTCTATTTCCAGAGACACCTGCTGGCTCTTGGTTCCTCCCTGACGGTGATGTAAGCAACTGTTGTTGCGTTGTTCGACATTATCCTGATTGATTTGCCGTGGAGTCTGTGGCTGAATTGCAGGCATGCTAGTCTGACTGCTCGTGCTTCCAGGTGGTTTATGTTCCATTCCACCTCTTTCTTGTTCATTGTCCCTGGGTGGTCAGTTCCTGACAGTGGGCTCCCCACCCTCGTAGGCTCGCATCCTTGGTGAGAAATATCCAGTTTGGTGGGGATAGGCTTACTCCTCTGCTTAGGTGGTCTTCTGGTAAGCCACCATTGGAGCTGAGCGAATCTCTGCTGGTAGTTGGAGGTGAATTGAGTAGTCCTGGGACAGTGGGTTCCATCGTGACAGTAGGGAGTGCTGGAGTGGTCGCATATGGGCCCTCGCCCCACAGGACGAGCCCCAGGGTTGATGCCATGAGGCCATGGATTTGAAGGTAATCCCATACCTTGGGACGTGCATTGGTCATCAAGCGTCACAATTGTGACATCAGCTTTCTTCTCCTCAGAGAGGGGAGGAAGACTCTGTTCTGTTTGGAGTCAAACCAGGCCCCCAGGTACTCCAGCGACTGATAGGGCTGTAGACTGCTCTTGCTCGTGTTCACGACCCCACCCGAGCTCTTGCAGAGTAGGCTCTTGACTCTGCTGGTCATTTGTCGGCTCTCCTCTGGAGATTTCACCCTGATCAGCCAGTCATCCAGGTAAGGGTGCACCAGTATCCATTCCTTTCTCAGCGCTGCCGCCACAACCACCATAATTTTGGTGAAGGTCCTGAGGGCGGTTGCCAGGGCAAAGGGAAGCACCCAGAACTGGTAATGGTGACCCAGTATCGCAAAGCGCAGCAAGCGCTGGTGATCCTGATGGACTGGGATGTGAAGATAGGCTTCGGAAAGGTCCCGGGAGGTTAGGAACTCTCCTAGTTGTACTGCCATTATAACAGGGCGCCGAGTTTCCATGCGGAAGTATAGTACCTGCAGATAACGGTTGACATTCTTGAGATCCAGGATGGGCCGGAATGACCCTTCCTTCATGGTAATGATAAAATAGATGGAATAGTGCCCAGTATTTTGCTGGAGTGTGGGCATCGGAGTTATTGCCTTCAGACTGAGTAATCTTGTTAGTGTGGTTTCTACTACCAGTCTCTTGGAGTGGGCGTGGCAGTGTGATCTCATGAATTTGTCTCGAGGGATGCTGCGGAATTCTAGAGAGTACCCTTCCCGAATGATGTTTAGGACCCATTTGTCCGAAGTTATCTCGACCCATCTTTGGTAGAAGAGGGTTAGTCGACCCCCTCTGTTTTCCTCCTGTGGATGGATCAGCCTCTTCTCATTGTGGGGCAGGGCTGGAGCCTGCCCCTGGTCCTGCTCCCTTCTTGGTGTGTCTGCTCCGAAAGGACTGGGACCTTCTGGAGGGGCGAGTTGTGTGGAACTGCGTGTTCCTGTAGGGTCTAAAGCGCTGCGATCCTCTTCCCTTAGGTCTTCTGGGAGAGGGGTGCCGAGATCTTTTATTTCTATCTTCAGGTAGTCTAGGCACTGGAGATTCGCCCCATTTGTTGGCTAACTTCTCCAATTCGCTTCCGAATAAGAGACCCTTTAAAAGGCATTCTCGTGAGATTCACTTTAGATGTTGCATCCACAGACCAATTTCGCAGCCATAGTTGTCTTCTGGTTTCCACAACAGAGGCAACGCCCCTGGCTGAGGTGCGCACTAGATCTGAGCTTGCGTAGTGAGGAAGGATGCTGCCGGTTCCATCAATTCTCCAGTATGAGCTCCGGAGGTGTCAGTCTCTCTTGAGAGGAGCAAACAGGAACGGGCCACCAGTGCGCAGCAGGAAGCAATCTGCAGCGTCATTGCTGTTGCGTCAAAGGCCTGCTTAAGGATGGATTCCAATCGTCTGTCCTGCGTGTCCTTCAGTGCAGCTCCTCCCTCAACGGGGATCGTTGTTCGCTTTGAGACGGCACAGACCATAGCATCGACTTTCAGGAACCGCAGGTGTTCCTTGGCCACAGGTTCCAGAGGATATGGCTTCCAATGACTGGCCCCCTTTGAAGCTGGACTCCGGGGCATTCCATTCCAGGTCAATCAGTTCCTGGATGGATTCCATCATTGGAAAGTAGGATGAGACCTTACGAATGGACACCAAGATGGGGTTCTTTGGTTCCGCCATAGGGTCCGTGCCCGGAATACCCAGCGTCTTTAGGGTCTGAGAAACAAGGGCAGGTGATTCGTCCTTGGGGAAAAGCGAAGCATGGTTATGTATGGTTCCATCCCTAAAGGGATTTCTCCTTCTTCCAGGGAGTCACTCATCATCTGAGGTGTCTGGATCTCTATTAGGGAAGTTCTTATTTAGGCGAGGCGTATCTAGAGGCGTCTGAGCTGGACTGGGAGGGTCTACAGCTCCTGGTGGGGGTTGAGCCTGGTGCGCAGCTGGGGCTGGTTGCGCCTGCACGAAGGTTTGCAGCCCTTTGAAAAATTCCACCCAGGAGAATGTCCCTGGATCCATGTAGATCCCATGTGGAGTAGGGGTCCCCAGAGGTGCCCCCCTGAGGGGCGGTCATGCCAGAGATACCTGGGTCCTGGGAGCAATCGTCCGTAGTTCCAGACTCCTCTTCTACCTGTAGGGGTCCAGGTTTTGGTCCCCTCCTGGGCTTCTTCGCAATGCTGGCATAGACAGGACTCCAATTCAGGCTGCGCGGCTCTTATGTGGCAGGCTGTGCAAAGGGAGTGTCCCTTGGCTTTCTTGGGCAGGGTGCCATTGTTTTCCACGAGTTTTGTGCGCGTGGTTGCCCTGAAAAACCAGTTTGTGCGCATGGTTATGCACTCGGGAGCGCTTAGTTGTACACACGGGGTGCGCTCAGCTGTGCGCGCTGTGTGCAAAAGTTGTGTGCACGTTTCAGTTTGTGCGCGCAGCTATGTGTGCGGTAATATTGGGCGCGTGAAAGTTAGGCGCATCAGACACCCGGCCTGCCCCGCGTGTACTGCCGGTCGAGGAGGGAGTATGACGCCGACAACCCAGCTCGCAAGATGGCGCGCCCCCCCCCAAGGGTCTCCACATGTGTGGATCCTTGCACTGGACCGGGGCCTAGCCCAAGTTGGGCTGCTCAACCCGATTGGTGTCCCTTTAAACCTCACCGGAAGAAACGATCGGTATGGCAATCTGAGCTCTGGAGACTGGAGACCTCAGTTAAAAGATTTTTACCTTACCTGGTCTCGGCACTTACTGGCCGCTTGCCAGGCGGTCTCCAGCTGCGGGGGGAGAGGGAAATACCTTCACCGCTGTGCTCAATTCTGCACCCGCTGCCTTTCAGCCACCCTGGGGGCTAAGTCCACGCCGGGAACCGGACCAAGGCTCACCTCTGAGAGATCTCGGAAATCACCTCAGGAATTCTCGACTGGGGGAGGGACCCTTAGGTTTCACCGCAGGAGAGCGGGGCTCGATCTTCTTAAAGGTAAATTTGTTTCTTCTCTGCTGTAAATGTTAACACTATTCTAGTATGTGGTATAGTGTCTGCATCTGCTTAGGAGACGGAGCGAAACTGAGGAAGTGAGTTCAGTGCAGGGGTTTATGTACCCAGGATGACGTCAGCTTTGAAATCTGACTCAGTCTCCCACCTGCTAGCAGAAGAGCACAATACCCATTGGTCCTGAGTCCATCTGCCTACACGCTAGGAAATGGATCGTTCTGTTAATTTTGCAGAGCCATAACAAGATCTGCAGTGAATAGCAAGGCCCTGCTGCAGTGGATATCAAGAGCCTGAATTGGCCCCAAGCCCATCTGCAAGGCATCAGCCTCCATGAGTGAAGTTCAGGCCACCATTCGTAGGGGATTAGGCCCAGACAGCCTGGCTAGTCCCCACCAACAATTCTTAACACAGGTCTGGGCACAAACTAAAGCCTGATAAAGCAATCCCCTCAGGTTCTCCCTGCATTGTCTAGACCCATAGCTCGAGCACCTCACTGTGACGAATGAGCAACAAGTAAAAGGGAGCGAATGGGAGATTGCTTCCCCTTTTTACATCTACACTGGCGTTTGCTGCAGCCAATCCCTTGGGACGCAAAGGAGAATGGGCGCCAAGTAGCCTAACAGAATGAAACCAGGA
The DNA here is from genome assembly GCF_901001135.1 of Rhinatrema bivittatum. Classification (NCBI taxonomy): domain Eukaryota; kingdom Metazoa; phylum Chordata; class Amphibia; order Gymnophiona; family Rhinatrematidae; genus Rhinatrema; species Rhinatrema bivittatum. Next base: position 249,702,776 of record NC_042618.1, read on the forward strand.
AGTGGCTGCTCAGCCATGCAACCAGGTTTCATGTGGCCAAATCAGGGGGAGGGCAGCACAGGCCCTTCTTTTTCTACCTGGCTGACCAGTACTGCAGCTGGATACGCAGGAGAAGAGGGGAGGACAGGGTCAAACTGTCCCACCTCCCCGCAGGTCTAGTGAGTTGGAAGGCTCAGGGGAAAAGGGGAAGGGGGGGGGTACTGGTTCTTACAAATAGTTAATTTGTTAAACATAAAATACTGGCTAGCTTAAAGTGCTACTCATTAATGTAAAGCTAAAACATAATGATGTACACTTGAAGTAGGATAAAATGCTTACGTTTAAGATTTGTACAATTAAACCTCCAGCACTGAACATACCTGCCTCTTTCAGAATGGTACATTTCTGGTAGATAGAAGTCCGTAGTGCAGGAGCGCGTACATTATACAGTCTTAACTTCTCAATTCGGGAATCAAATACTCGAAGCAGAGGGTCCTTCTCTTCCCACTGGGACATAATTTTATTATCAATGAACGTAGCAAACATTTGGGTCTCAATGAAACGGGACAGGAATGGGAGGTAAGGCTCGGGTTGATCCGACAGAAATGATGCCTACAAAAAAAAATCAAAGCAGTATAGCATACAGGTTTTAGTGCTTTAACCCACTAGATGTATTGCTCAATGAGAAATATGGATTTATTGTAAATTGAGATAGGTTTCCTTGGAGTAATACAAGAATTATCCCAAAATAATGTAGCCCCTGAGTTTTTGAGACCATGTAACTCTCCTCTCAGATGTGACAGAGATACAGTGGCTTGCAAAAGTATTCGACTCCTAAAAAGTCAGATTTGTGTGAATTACAAATGACATTTACACAGACTGTTCCAAGACAATATGCTTATTACAAACCAATATGCTCTTAAAGTAAATTTTGAAAGTCACAATTCATTACTTCTCTACATTTTTTTGTAAAATAAAATCAAAAACAAAAAACGCTGCTTGCTACCTTTTATGACCTTCTTGTTATGTTGATGGAAGGACAATTTACTGTCTAGCCATATCCCAAGGCTCTTGGCATGTGAAAGGACTGGAAATTTGAAGATGTTCAAAAATTGTTGTACAAGGAATAGAGTCATTATTTGAATGTTGGATTAACATGAATTCAGTTTTTGAAACATTCAGTGCTAATTTATTGTGGTGAAGCCATTGTTTAAAGGCCGACAAACAAATCCCCATTAAACTCACTGTTGTGGGGATGCTTTTCTTTAAGATTTACTTTAAAAGCATACTGGTTTTGCAATAAACACACTGTCTGGAACAATCTGTGTAAGGGTCATAATCCACACAAATCTGCTGACTTTCAGGGAAATGAATACTTTTACAAGCCACTGTATATACAGCCAGATGTACTAAACCCTTTCCCCTACAGACACAAAATGAAGAAAACTCTTTAAATTTGGCCCATTATCTCAGAAGTTCATATTCCAAGGTTAATGATACATAAGTTTTATATTGCACTAAAAAAATGTTATCACAAACTATGAAGAATCCTTTAGCAGTCAAAAACTTCTATTCAGTTCCTATGTTTCATTTGAAAAATACCAGTCATAGCCCCAAAATTAAATTTTATATAATACTGTATAAGTTATACAGTACTATACAGTAAATTCCAGCAATACTGAAAAACTACTGGTTCCCACTTTTAGCAGTATAACTAATTATATTTAAATTAAAATGTTATTGATGTTCTATCAGAGTTTAAATATATAATTTATACAAGTCAAGTCAACCATGCAGAATGCTAATTTAAGATACATCTATAATTCAAAAATTTGGTTTTTACTGGGGAAACAATCTGGTCTAGAAGTCTGAGCATGGAACTTGGGAGTCTGAACTGCTGTATTCACATTCTGGTTCTTTCAGATCGCCTTTGCAACCTTGAGTGAGATGATTTGGATTTAAATTACTTGCTTTTCCAAATGCAGGCTCGAGGCAAGTTACAATCAGGTCTCTGTCCCTTTGTATCTCACTTTTGTCAGCTGTTATTAGCTAATAAAACCATCATTCTTTTTGTTTTTTCAGAGTTTGCCATGCACTGTGTAAGAAATTACACATGGCTATCACTTATTTCTGAGAAATCCCACTAGAAAATATTTTCTAAACTTGGACTGAAAAAAAAGCCAATAAACAGCAATGTATTATTTCATTATGTATAAAAAGGTTATCCATCTGCTATAGAAATTAACAGTCATAAGCAAATAAAACAATTTTGTTCCCACCTTTTGTGCTGACAAAAGAAAATGTAATGTTATTTTTACCTTGTCAAAGTTCTGCATCTGTTCTCTGTTTGTCAGCCATGAATCCATATCATGTGCAGAGTGAATGACGAAGACCTCATAGTCAGAAAACATTTGTGTAAAGCGATTGGAAAATACTTCCCTAATCTTAACATTTAGCTTGTAGTCACTCAATTCTGCTTCTTCACACTGAAGCTTTGAGTGCTTTTCCTTCTCTGTCAAGGGTGTTGTGATGGCCATATGTTCCACCAGCACTCCTGTCCTCTTTGCGAGAGCTTGAAGACGAGCAATAGTCTCATTTCCTCTCAGTAACTCGTACATATTGATGGTGTTGCTAGGGATTGTATTTCCATTTTTCTTGTCATTAATAATGTCATCAAAGACTAGATTTTTCAGCTTGGTGGCACTCTCACTGCAATGCAAGTTACCTTCAGGAGGGATTCCAAACTGTAAGAGAACCTCTGAGATTTCCTGGATAAATTCCAGCTTGTTTGGAAACTGAGGGAATTCCTCTGGCAGTTCAATAAAGTGGTTATCAATATCCACAAAACACAAGTTGGCCTGCAAAGCAAAAAGAAAAAGCATGACCATAAATTTCTATTGTTCAAAGGGGCATCCAATCCTTATTTTGTGACCAACACAGATCAACAGTTTGTGGCTTAAAGATTATTTTTTAAAAATCAGAACATCTATTTTGTTGCAAAAACTAGAGAAAACCTTTATAAATTAACTGCATTCTTCACTAAAAATCTCGTTAATTTAGGGGATATTGAGAGGAAATTGTAATAAAGTGTGCTATGTTAATATTTTGCAATCAGCTAGATTAACAGAATGGGAATTTGCTTTACCATCAATTCCTATTCTATTAACTCCTACAGCAGTCGACCTGTGAGCATTGCTGTTGAGGAAGCATAATTGAAAACTCCTTCTACAAACTGGAAATTGCATCATCCTGTCCTCCTCCTCCTACAGTGGTCCTTCTGGCCCACCCAGAACACTCCTCCAGTATTAGTATTACTGCAACTCTGATGCACCAGTTATAGTTTTATTGTTATATGCACCCCTTGTTCTAATGTAAACCGGCATGATGTGATCTGCTCATGAATGCCGGTATATAAAAAACCTAAATAAATAAAAATAAATATTAATGACCTCAAATGGTCATCTAAACAGTGTTATTTATTGTCCAATATCAGGATAAATACTATATAGATAGGGTCCATTTTCAGTTTAAACTGTTTTCACCCATAAATTCCTGGATTTTTTCAAAGGTGACAATCAGTTTAAACTGATATTTACCCTAATTTTAGGATAATTAAAAAGCTGCTCCATAGCTGCAGATGCAGCTTTTCAAGGCCTCCAGCCTTAAAAGCTGCTGAAAGCCAATGAAGGCCAAAGCACATACTGTATTTCAAGTCCCACTCTCCACCAGTGAAAGAATTCACCCTCCGGTGCCTCCAAAGCCATGTCTTCAAATCCTGCCTCCTCACTCTCCCAAGCAGTCAAAATCTCTGCTGCCTGGTGCCATGAATGCATTTCAAGTAGGTCCAGTCCACCAGAAGCACTTTTCGGAGCGGGCTGCCTAGCCCTTAATAAAAGCAGAAGTGCAGTGTTGCAGAGCAAGGGAGCCTCAGTACGCATTCTGGCGATGGAGAAAGAAGAAGCCTGGAGCCACCCCCAGTAGGGACGAATGCTGTTGCAGTGAGTGCTGTGGGGGGAAATGGAAGGGAGGGGGGGTTAGGAGATTCTCGATGGGATGTGAGAAGAGAGAAAGAGGAGCATGTCAGGCAAGGCATGGGGATAGAGATGGGGATGCTCCTGAGCAGGTGGGTGGGAGAATTTGATGTTTTCTTCCCCCAAAATAAACTCAAGATATTTACCTGGAAAAATAATGAGCCATTTCTTTCCCCTGATTTTCTCCAGTTTTTGTTCTTATCATAACAAACCCTGCTAAACTCCAGGGAAAAATAACGAGCAATAGAAACCGAAAATGAAGGTCCCTATATATATATAGGCTATCAGGTCCTCATTAGGCAAGCAGTGTACTCAGAACATTAATGGGACGACAAGGTTCTATTTGCTGTTACCTGAACTGGAACGGACAGTAAGGAAAATTTCCATTCTATTGCACTATTGCAGAGATAACGGATGGCAAATAACTAAGCAGGCCTTAGAAGTAGTGGCAAAAGGAAGAGGGAGGCACCATGGGACAGGCCTTGACAACAGTTAAGAGAGCAGCTGCTGCAGTGCCAGTCTCAACAGCAAGGAGAACAGCAGCTGAGGGTGTTGGACCTTAATAGCACTTGCAAGAGGAAAAAAGAAACAGAGGTAATTGAAGAGTGGAAGGGCAGTTTGTCACAATTCTGTGGCAACAGCAAATTTCATAAGCAGAGGCAAATTCCGTGGCAGTTGCCATATAATCGTGACAAACTGACGGCCATGCTTATAGTTTTGTAAGTTGCAAAGCTTGGCTCCAAGATAGAGTACATGGAGTCCAACCACATGGTCTACCAGCTGAGATGGCACCTGTAGGCAGCCTGCACCTCTTTCTTTGCCTTCAGGAGTTCTGGTAGTTTTACCATGGCTCAGGATAGCAGAACTGATGAACTTGTAAAGATTATTGAGGCAGCGCTTCCCACAAAACCTCCACTCCTTCAGAGCCTGGAAGCACCACTCTGCAGGACACAGCATAGTCTCTCTCTGTACAAGAACAGTAGACAGAGTGGAAAAGAAAACCACAGGAGGAGGAATAGGCAGTGGGACAGGAAACATTATGAAGCAGTTATCACAATGGTTCCCAACCCTGTCCTGGGGACCCCCCCCCCAGTCAGTCGTGTTTTCAGGATATCCACAATGAATATGACACGAGAGAAAATTTGCATGTTATGGAGGCAGTGCATAACATGCAAAACTTACCATTTAGTCTTACTCTGTTTGCTATCTTTTAACCAGTTACTAATCCACAATAGGACACATTGCCTCCTATTCCCATGAGTTTTTAATTTCCAAGGCGTCTCTCATGAAGGATTTTGTCAAAAGCTTTCTTAAAATCTAAAACTATATCAACTAATTCTTTCAAAAAATCTTATAGATTGGTACGGCAAGACAAATTTACAAAAGTGATATATATATATATATATAATTTAGAAACTACTAAACTATTACAGTGCTGTTTTGCTCACTTCAATACAGAAAATCATGGTCACTAATATCTCATAACAAAGCCATTTTTGAAAGGTTTTGATAGGTCAATGTAATATGGTGCATGCGGTTGTGCACACATTTTTGTATGCACAACTTTACTCCCAATTTAACAAGGGGTTTAGCACACAATAATATGTGCAAAAATGTGTGCTCCTCCATACACATCCCATGTTAAATCAAAGCATTAGCTATTGCTCTCCAAAATAGAGCAGTATATAGGCTTAAACTCATGTTTTCTTAACATTGGAAATTTCACTCCAAGTCAGAGGTAGAGTAAAGTTTCTGGGTTTAGTGTTAATCTATGGAGATGAGTTTGTGGTGTGGGGGTCCTGTATTTGGGATTTAGGCATTATTAAAATTTGTGCATATACATTTTGTTTTGTGCACAGAGAACTTGCATATTATATTTGTTGTGGACTTTTTGGGTTAAAACACTTTCTTTTTTTTAAATACCTGATGCATTTGCATAACATTTTACTTACTGTATCGGGAATTAACTTTTTTTTTAGTGCATGAGTAAAGAAAATATGCACTGAAATTCAGTTTTTACTCACATCTTACTACACAGTTTTTACTCACATCTTACTACATTGGGCTCTCAATAAGATATTTCAATGTATGATGTTTTGCTCAGGACAGAAATATAGTTTCTAGATTAATATACAGTACAGGAGAAAAAAATGAGGAGCAGGTGAATGAAGAGCAAAAATGGGAAAAGCTAATTTAATTCTCTTTTCAGCTGTAAGGCTTATACACTTAAATTCCAAAAGAGTCAACAATTGTTCTTTTTCCTATTGGAACTCCTAATACAGTATGCAAACTTGAAACCAAGAACATTAAAAAAAAAATTGTAAAAGATTTGTAATGGATACAAGTCTAATAAGCATCAAACTAACTTAAAAACTACAGAAACACAGAGGATAACAAAAAGTACTTTATTAAAATCCACCACTTCCTTGTTGCTATTATCTGCCCAAAGCAAAATTCTTTGTTATTGATACAAAGAGAAAATAAAATTCAAATATATAGAAGGGCATGTAGCATTATGAATGACAGTGAAAAACCTGCATCATTTAAATTTTAGTTTGCTCAGTCAAAACAGTTGTGCTGAATAAAGCAAATGGTGAACTTGTTTTACTCAGTTCTAGTCTGAAACAGGGTTGTTCAGGATTAGATATACCTCTGTGTTTCACAAGAATCAGAGAACGAATTTTAACTTTTAGCTCTTTGTTATGCACACAAGGGAAGGTGGGAGCAGAGTAGCAGAGGCTCTATTTTTATTTATTTCACTTTGTAACCTGTATAATCACAAAGGTAGCTTCATGCAGGAAATATAAAAGTAATAAAGAAAATAGCAAAACATATAATTCAAATTTAAAACAATTAGATATATAACTTAAAATCTCACAATTCAAATCAATTAAGTCAATTTCACCAGCCTGCTTGGTCTTTGAGGCATAAATCATTCTCCATCTGCAGCATACTCCTACTAGAAAAACAAAGCAGATTCTATATGTAGTATTAAACTGGAAAGCATTTCCTCCTACTCATAAGCCAATTTTGAGGTTTCCATTTCAGTTTTTGTCTGCGCATTTGTAATTTGTGGTCAACATTATGAATTTGGAATAGGTCTATCTGTGTTCTGTAAATGTGATCAAGTTGAGGTATTTTGCTAGTGTGCCAGGATGTATAGATCTTTTTCACTGTATTTTCCTAATAAGAGATGCATTGCTGTTCTAGGATCCAGTGTAATATTTGCAATGCTGCCTTTAGATGTTGCTGTTGGGAGTCTTGTGAGTTAGTACTGCTGTGATATGTGTTAGGATCCCCGGCCGAGTCCCCTTACCTCTGCTGGGAGGCTCCCAGGCCCGGCTCTCCCCCGTTGCTGGCAGCCGCAGCCGCCAATGCAGCCTGCCCTCGCGGTGTGGCATGCCGCCTTCCCGGTCTCTGCACTCTCTCCCCTAGGCGTGTGCACGTGCCTTCGCGCCTAATTTAAAGGTTCCCACGGCGGGAAAATTCCCCGCGGCCCGTAGAGATGACGTCAGCCAGGGTGGATATATATATTCGGCCCTGACTCCAACACTCTGCCTCAGCAACAGGCCCTGCTCAGATACTGAGTGCTTCATCTGCGTTGTTCCTGATCTTGATCCTGTGTTCCAGCCATGCCTCCTTGATCCTGCGTTCCAGCCTTGACTTCCTGATCCTGCATTCCGGTCCAGCCTCTTGTTCCTGTGCTCCTGCCTCGGTTCCGTTCCTGCTCCTGCCCTTGGACTGACTCCCCAGTTTTGGACGTCTGCCTGGTACTTCATCTACGCTGGACTTCCGCCTGCCCTGCCCTCCAGCTTGTCTCTTCATCCTGCCTGTCTGCTGCCTGTCCTGATCTCTGACCTGTTCCTGGTTTCGTCTGTCTGCCGCCTGCCTCCACCTTGCCTGCCTGACACCGTGTTGCCTTCTCCTTGGACTGCTCGACATGAGAGACCCGCACCTAAGTCCTGCCGGCCCCAGCACCCAAGGGCTCAACCTGCGGGGAATGTGGGCTGGTAAAGGTGAAGCTCCAGTTGGGTCTTCACCACCTGCACTGCCTCCCAACAACCACTGGAGGCCTCCCCTTGGTGGTGGTATCAACCTTGTCTTTGCTCAAGGGACCACATATGCAACTGTATGGCAAGTTTACTACATAAGTGCTGGGGGGTTTTTTCATTAGGATTTTGTATTATTTCACAATGTGCCTGGTAGTGGAGAGAGTTTGTGTTACTGTTAGCCAACAACCCATTCTAGGAAACTTGTTAATCAACTCCAAGTACATATGAGTACACACTGCCATTTCATATTGGTTGACCTCGCCTCCCTTTTTTGGGATCTGGATTTAGCTAAATCACCACTGCGACAGGAAACTGAGCATACATAGTATGCTGAACTACGTGCCTGTTTTGGGTGATTAGGATAACTATAGATAGAATACAATAGATTTGATGAAAATCTGGAGGACAAGAAACATTCCTTTTGTTGCATTATTATTTAAGATCTATGCAGGTGTATGAGGTGCTAATAAGTGCTGGTCATTTAGGACATTACTAACTTGTAATTTTATATTTTGGAATGCTATACAGAATTAAGCTAGCAATACTACATTATTCTAACGTAGTATTGCTAGCTTAATTTTGTAGGGTGAAACCACAGTAGTGAAAATGTAAGCTGGGCCCCTAGAGGACTGTCCCTCCCAATCCCAGGCCCCAATTTATCAAATGTAAAATGAAGAGAAAATAATGGTATCATGTAAGGTTCATTATACAAGTTTACCACATTCATTGCTTACTCTGTAAAGCTGATTAGAGAAATATTTAATCTCCATCTAAGATTTGTATCACCTGAAATGTAGTTGTATCAGAAGTCTTTTGGCCAATTGGAAAAGTCTTTAGCAGGACATGCATCTTTACTGCTTGGACCCTCTATGATGTCTGCAATCTTTTTTGTCTTCTTCCTGGGTTGGACTGCCGTGCTGGTGGTATGTATGTTGTCATCGGAGGGCAGAGCTGAGCTTGTCATTGTTGGTATCTAGTACATGACTGGGCCACTTTTTTGTTGCTATTTAGCTCTGGCCAGTTCATGCTAATCTTATGGCCACAGCTTCTAGATATGAGATAGGCTCATCTGACTCCAGAGGATGACTATATCAGGATGAGGTGTCAAGCTCTAATTGGCCCAGTCATTACTAGACCTTGTATAGTTATGACCTTTTCAGCAACTATACTTTCCAGACTTTATGCTGAATTCTGTTCAACAATGGTTCTTTCCAAATATCAGTGCACCCACTGCATATCCTGTGTAATTTGGTATGACTTCTGATCCAGCTAAACTTAGATTTCCTAATGTGTTCATGGTCATCTCCCATCCCCTTTGTTTTGCTGTTCCGCACAAGTGCCTTTTTCCTCTGTTAGTAGCAGAGACAGGAAATGTTTGTGGCTGCATTCATCTGAAGCTGGCTGCTGCAGCTGCTAGTTAAACAAAATCTCTTCCCAGAACCAGATGTGAAGACAAAAACAATCATTCTTACATCACACTAATGATGGTCTACCTGGACGACAACAGGTGTCAGAACTCTACATAGCTACAATCCTAAGCTTTTCCCTGGTCACACTGGTTAGCCTCCCTTGTAGTGTACAGCGTATATCTAGAAGGCTCCCTGCTTCCATTTGGTCAAATCATCCCACACTTAAAACTATGAAAGAGAGAGACTCACTTTTCACTGGAAATCTGCCTGCAAGATAACAGATTTTTGCCCAGTGTATTACTATACATGTAGGATTATGTTCTTTTTAAGGGCTCTTATATAAAAGCTTCCAGCACTGAGTTCTCAGGGACTCAGTGCATTTTCATTTACCTCACCCCTTCACCCACCTCCAAGCACCTGTAATCTGTTAGGATCCTCACACTGGCCTATTTGCAGCCAGTCATATAGCTTTCCTATCAATTGAAGCTGGGTCCAAACTGTAAGTTCCCTCAGCTGCTACCCAACCCAACAATAAGTATAACACTAAGTTTATAGGGTAGATGAAGCTACAGACATCAGTAGATATTTGTCTTTTATATATTTAACATACAGTGAGCATATATACTGCTAATAGAAAAACAGGTGCAGAAGTAATGTGTTCTTTACAGAAAGAGAATCCAGTGTGAAAAATAAAAAGCAATGGACAGGCAGGATTCTGAGGATGAGGTAATCATCCTGAAATGCCTACCCTAAATATATCAGCAGCAAGTAGGATAGGAACAGGCTCCATGTCATCAGGGATAGGCAGAGCCAGTCCAGGTCTTATCTACACTGAAAGCTATAGGGATAAACAGTGGCCCATCAAAGTGGCCCATCAAAGTCCCTGATGAGATTGTTTCTGGTGTACACAACTATTTAGTACACTTCCAAGTAGATACCATATATGTATACCACTATAATACAATGGCCATACGCATGCAAATTGTCAAGCCAAACCCCTAAGTCTCTGACCAAAGGGGAAAGGTTGATAACTGTTTTGGCGAATTGAGAAGCGCCGGGTGAATTGAGGAGAGCTTGGTTTTCATCTGGTGAAATGATGAGGATTTCGGTCTTATTTGAATTGAGGATGAGGTTTAGGCTAGAGAGAAGATTATTGATCGATTGTAGACAACTGTTCCAGTAGGCCCAGGTTTTTTTAAGTGAATCTGTAATTGGGAGAAGAATCTGGACGTCATCAACGTATAGGTAAAACGTTAATTTTAGATTGGATAGTAAATGGCAAAGTGGAAGCAGATGAATGTTAAAGAGAGTGGGCGAGAGGGATGAACCTTGCGGGACTCCCAGATTGGATTTGATGGCGTGTGATTCCTTATTATTGATCCTGACCTTATATGATCTATTCTTAAGGAATAGATCGGATAAGGTCAGGATAAGGTGGAAATCTTACAAGCTGAAGGCCATCCAGGTAAGCATTTTCTACAATATTTTCTGGTATGTATGTATTGACTAGAACTATGCATAGTCCCATACATTTATAAAAGATTTCTCTGTCAAGTGAAGATTTTGGGCACACAGAGAGAGCCATTGGACCCCCAAGGCCTCATGACCTCCTGGGGTCCCTGCATAGGGGGAGAAACCCAGAGTATTTTATTTGCTATTATGCATTGCACTGACAGACTTTTCCTGCTCTGGATCTGATCTTGCCTTTAAAACACTCTGTATACCTGTGCAATGGTAGAAAATGAAAAGATTTATTGAGGTAAGTAACCACGTGATGACCTCGATGCCCCAGGACCCAATGACCTCAGACCTCCATGGGCAAGGTGGGGGCTGTGGCTGGCAGGGTCAATTGTACTATATATTGATTTATTGCTATTTTCTTTGACTTCACTTGATATATGCTTGTTCTTTCTAAATTGATTGTAAAGCCTGTTGCTAAATTATTGTTCAATGTAAACCGAGGTGATGTTTGCAACGTGCCGCGGTATATAAAAAACTTATAAATAAAATAAATAAACCTCTTAAGCATCTCCCTCCACACTGCTGTCTGGGTCTCAATCTGTTCACAAATGCCCCTGCATCATCTGCCGCACACCCTGCACCTTTTCTTTTACCACATCCCTCAGGCCCTGCAGGTCATGCCTGAGGCCACTGATCTCCACCATCACTTGAGCATTCAGATCTATTATACACCTTTGTGCTGGAGTGGCCTACATCTCCTCTTCCCTCTGAAAGATGATGTCTTCCCCAGCAGAGCTGCGCTCCTTCAGTCCAACTGCATGTTGCCAGAGCTTTGGCATGCATGACAGATTTGGGGTAAGCTGGTTCTTCTCCTCCTCCTCTTTCAGGTGTCCATGCTGTGTCACTTGTTGCTTCTCTACTGGTTCTTCTTCCCTTCTCCTTTTCCTCTTGTTGGGAATGCTATATCACTAGGTGCTCATCTACTGCTCCCTTCTCCACAGTGACATCTTCCAGGCTAGCATGCACCATGACCCCTAGAGGTGTCTGGAAGGTGCTGATGGCCAAAAATGTCAGGGCAGTAGTGACTATGATGTGTAATGGCAAGGAATGACCCCTGAGGGTGGAAGGGTACAAGTCCTGCCCTAACTCCTGGTATAGATATAGAATGGTTTCCTTGTTAAATCTGAACCTGCACATGACTTGCTCCTCTGAAAGATCCAAAAACTGTGCCCTAGTCCTGTATATACTCTGTAAGGGGAACCTCTTCCTCCTCCTCCTCTGTTCTCTCTCCTCAGCCACTAAGACAAGAGTACCCATAAGCCCATTAGAGTAATTTTGATTACCGATTCTCCAACACTTATTCGCACTCCCCAGTACAGCCCTATATGCCCCAGATACAACTCACTCCCACTCTCCTATATGGACCAATCTGTCTTTGGGACACTCACTGTTAACTTGCTGCCATGTCCACTCACCCAGAGAAGCCAGCCCACCAAACACCAAGTGGCAAAACAACACAGACGTTTGAAGCTGCGTGCATATAAATGAGCAGTAGTAAATATACTCACACAGTTTTGATGATGTTCACACATATGTCACTTTTAAAATAGCTCACTAAGTAGATATATGTAACCATATCACGAATCACCTCAATACACCCTCTTTTACTTGCAAAAGATGCATACATACACGTATGTGATCAGTTAATAAAATATGGATTGCATGCAGATGCTTCACATACGTGCATATATGCGCATATTTTCACATGTAGCATTTTAAAAGTTTACCCGCAAGGCTTTTCTCCCATTCTGCATCTATGGGAAAAGACCTTGATGAATTGAGCCCTAAGTAAAAATAAATAAAACTGGGATAGCATATATTTTAAGCCTCTATTCTTAAACATTCCCGGACTAGGTCAATGGATGAACATTTGGAGGAGATATTTGACACTGTCCCATGGGATTTACTCTTGTGCATGACTATCTGCACATCTGAATTTTGTAGACTCAAATCCTTTGAGACATGCAGATTATCATTTTACAAACTCTGGCTAAGTTCCTTATATTTATATCTTTTAGTTACACACAATGTTCTTCTTTAGTCCCATTTGCCTGCTTCTGAGTTAGCCAAACAGAAATGCCTCTTGTAGTGTTCAAGTCCTGACAAGGTCAGTTCTGTATAACAGATATGGATAAATTGTTTTTATTAATAAACTTTCCTTATCTATCTATTATACTGTCAGTTTTAGTATGTTTCAAAAATTGTTTGGGGTATCTATCCATCAGAGAAGCTGTCCAAACCATGGTACTGAACAGCAGTGACATACCCCAGGATAGATATACACCTGCACATGTACTACTACCCGTGCAATCATTCATTAATATAGAACTACAAGACATCAGGTCACAGATCATAAAGAAAATCTTCCACCACATCTTTATCACCTAGAAATGCGTTTTAAATAAACCCTAAGATTTATTGGTCATTCTTGTTTAATTTTATCTCCACATAGCTATTACAAAATCTTTAAATGAGATTTGAAATGAGAATGCCCTTGGATGTCATCCTTGATTTACTCTTCAAAAGCATCTGATAATGAAACCTAATACAGAGGGATCAGTAGTCTTCAGACTTTAAAATGGGCAATCATTAAATGTGCATCTGACACACAACTGGTTCATAATATGAACCGAAAGCTTTAGAAGCTGGCACTTAACCAGAAAAATAAAAGACATGCTCAAGTGGATACATCATCATTTATGTATGACAGGGATTTCCTTTCATCATTTTAAATTTGAAAGTATTTTAAATTTTAGTGTTTCTTCCTCTTGACTTGAACATTTCCTTAGCTGTTGTATAAAAATATATTTACTGTCAACTGCTGTAGAAAAATATATATTTAAACAAGACACAAGAGAAATGATGAATGCTATACTGTAATGGAAAAAAGCTGTCTAGTAGATATTCTTTATTGACAAGTTCCAATACAATCAAGATAAGCAAAATAAGGAAAATATAACACTATGCTATTCTAAGGGAAAAAACACCCATGCTAGATATCAATAGAGCAACTAAGTTTCAAATGGAGAGAAAAAGAACAGAACACTATCATCCCTCCTACCACCCATTAACAACCTTATGAAGAACATCCTGTTGCCTGTCATTGCTGTTTATGCAGTATCATGCTCTACAGCAGCCGAAAAAGCACTCAATTTACTTCTTAAGAAACTAATCAATTGACAAGTTTCTCAAAAAATACATTTCCCTTGAATCTCACAATGCATTTACAAAGATATTTTTACAGAAAATTGTTGATCCAACATTTTGGACTTACTGACTCAAATCCAAAAGTCTTCTGGTATTCTGAATACTCCATGATACATCCAGAAACATGCTCATCTGACTCCAAAAAGAAACATTTTGATATTTGAAAAAAGAAAACAGAACCAGGTTCTCACCCAAATCCAAGACAAAAGCAGCTATCAATGTTGGTCCGTCACTTCCTGTTGAGTACGCTCAAACAAAGCTGTTACATCTAATCTAAGCTTTGAATTTAATACACGACTTTCTACATATGAAGCACTCAAAGTGTGTCACAACACAATAAATACAAATCATAATGCATCATAATATGTAAAATATAATAACAAAAAAACAAAAACAAGAAGAATCTCATAATACAAAAACATTCACATCTACCTCACAAGTAACCAAAAACCCATACACCAAGTTAAACCTTGTCTCTCCCAGTCAGTCCCATGTGGTTCACTTCTTCAAGTGGTGACTCACCAACAGTGACCTGCTCCCATCAGTGGATCTCAACATTGGACAAGGATGTAGGTAACAAGAATTGATAGGGCCATTGGAGACGGCTCAATCAGGGACCTGGCAGCCAGGGCAGACATCAAGACACAGGGGGCTCAGATTCTGTAAGTGACCAATGTATCTGTTCAGACAAGAATTTTGACTAGAATTTAAATTCAGATAAGTAGAAAACTTCTGAAGCTGAAGGCAAAGTCTCGGGGGGAAAACGTCAACAGCTCTACTAATCATCGCTTATTATTTAATATCTATACAAGGCTGACATGCAAATTATCATCAGGGTTGGGCCTCCAATCTTTTTTATGCGAACGATGGGCAATTTTTTTTCCTATCCAATCAGACAAACACAACTTGGAGCTAACTTCAATCTATCTTTCCACAATACAGACAGGCCCATACAGTAAAGGGCGCACGATTCAGTATTTAAATTAGAGCCTGCGCTAATAAGGAGGTGCTAGGGACACTAGCGCTTCCCTAGCACCTCCTTATTGGCGGAAGCGGCGGCTGTCAGCGGGTCTGACAGCCGACGCTTAATTTTACCGGCGTCGGTTGTCAAACCCGCTGACAGCCACGGGTTTGGAACACGGACACCGGCAAAATTGAGCGTCCGTTTTCCAACCCACAGGCCTGCCGGCAGATTTTTTTTTTTTTTTTTTTTTTTAAGAAGATTTTTATTTTTTTAATTTTTGAGGTCTCCGACTTAATATCACTATGATATTAAGTCAGAGGGTGTACAGAAAAGCAGCTTTTTCTGCTTTTCTGTACATTTGCCCGGTGCCGTCTGAAATTAATTCCTACCTTTGGCAGGAGTTAATTTCTGAGAGTAAAATGTGCGGCTTTGGCCGCACATTTTGCTTTCTGTATTGCGGATGAATACCTAATAGGCTCATCAACAATGATTTGCATGTCATCAGCGGCACGCTATTAGTTTCGGGGGGGGGGGGGGGGAGGGGATTGGCCGCGCGTTTTCCACGCACTATTACCCCTTACTGTATAAGGGGTAATAATAGCGCATCAAAAACGCTCGTCCAAACGGGGGCTAATGGTTTACTCAGCTGAGCCCACCATTCTGTATTGGCCTGAGAGTTGGCTAACCAGGAACAGGTTCTCACCTAATCTGGCAAAACATAAAATCAGTAGACTCAGCTGCCATTCCCTGCCACCATTCACATCTAGTGTATCTGCCAGGAGCTCAATTCCTATTATTAAGAAAACACACAATTTGGGGGTAATAATGACTCTGAGTTTACCTTTAAGCTCCAGATCAGAGCAGTAGGCAAAAAAAACCAAAAACGTTTTGGAAACTAGAGATATTACCCTAGTTACAATCTTATTTGTCTGCTGGTTATATCTGCACTAGATTACTGTAATTCCATATACTTTGGCCAATGTTCTAAGTGCTGCAGGCTGTTCAAAACTCTGCAGCGCAAGGCTTAATTGACATTACTCGTTATGAGCACATCTCACCAGTTTTGTACTGTCCATAAAATGGAGGGTGAAATGTAAAATCTTAAATTATGGACCATCAGGTCCATAATGCTCTAAGTAGTGATGCTCCTTCTTGCATTTCCTCCCTTCTAAAAATATATCACCTTGCTAGAAACCTGCAATCTTCTGGACAATGTCTTTTGGATACACCTAGCCATAAAATGATCAAACTTGTGGAAACCAGAGAGAGAGAGAACGAGACTCTCTCTCTTTGTTTTTCCTGTTTTAACTATTTCTTTGTTTTTCTTTGTTTTTTTTTGTTTTTCCTGTTTTAACTATTGTCTTTGGTTCAGTCCCCCAGTTCGATGTAAACCGATCTGATATGGTCTTTTAACCATGAAGGTCGGTATAGAAAAGTGTTAAACTCTTTGCGGTGGCAGGCCCAAGCCTATAGAACCAGATTCCTGAAGTACTGCAAAAGGAGACTTGCTGTAAAACTTTCTGAAAGCAGCTAAAGGCTCTCTTATTCAAGCAGGCCTTTAATATACCAAACTAATATACAGGAGTATGTGATCTGTAATAGTCTGAGGCCATTTGATTTAATTACATTTATGATCACTGTTTGATGGAGGTAATTAATTATTAGATGTTTTAAGATATACATTACTTTCTTTGTTAGGTTATGTGTTGTGTGATTTTAATTATGAATGCATGCTTTCGTAAACCGCTTAAGACTTGGGATAATTGCAGGCTAAACATTTTTAAAAATAAATAAAATAAATATTTCCTGAGCATTTTGTAAGGTGAAAACCAAATCAATCGAGGAAAATTCATAAACAGAAAAATGTTTTTATATACAAAAATTTCTGAAGTGTCAACTTTTAACTTCAAAGAGGTATTTTCTTCAAACATGGAGTTAACAGTTGTAACTCTAAAATGTGCTCTTGACAGCAAGTACTGGTAATGAATCTTGAATTCTACATTCCCTGTAAAATGGCATAACTATGAGAGACAACCTGTAAGGGCATTTTCCATACGCACCATCATATTCCATGGTTCTCCTAAGGAGATGTTCTCTGGTAGTTTAGGAGATTTACTTATTGAACCTGAGTTGAAGTTAAGGGCACTCACCACCTTCAGGGTATGCCCTAAGGAAATCCTTCTTCACTGGGTCTGCAGAGGTCAGTTTCAAGGGGCCATGACTGGAGACCAAGACTGAAAGGTTTATGGCATCCAGAGGAATGCTTAGCTGGTTTTGTGTTCCAGATGGCCCAGAATTCCTGCATCATAACAACCTCAGTGCAATGCTGGTGAGGATAATCTATCAGGTTACAGCCACATGAATCCCTCTGGCAAGGGTGGACCAATTATTTTTATAGATTTTATGTATGTTTTTGTTACCCACCTAGAATTGGTGATAGGCAGGATATAAATGTTTTAAATAAATAATGTTTCATTGCCTTGCAGGAACGCTGGATCTCCAACACCCTATGTCCCTCTACCAGCAACACTATCACCTCCACAGGGAACAAGGGAGATCAATAGACTCCAAACCTGGAGAAGACATAGAATGTTAAGTCTTCATTTTACCCTTCTATTTCACCATAGTTGCAAGAAAAAGTTATGAAAAAAAAAGGGGAGAAACGTAAGAGCTCTTTATATGTGTATTTCGTATGTCAATAATATCACAGTCTTCTCATGACACTGAAATATTAATGAATGCCACTACACTGGACATATCTTTTCTGAACAGAGTGTATGTCAAAAAACACTAACCTAACCTACCAAACAGGATAGGCATGTGTAGTTTAATTACGTATACATCCAGTTATGTTCCTCTGCAGCCAGGAATGTGCCATTGATACAGTAGATAGTGATTTATGTGTATGTCTTATTCATTATATTTCCTATGGGGGAAAAAAATATTGGCACACCACCAGAAACACAATGAGAATTTTACAAAGGATGAAGCGATGGCACAATTTAAGTTAGGGCCTTGGTTTAAGCAGCTTATAAATAAATAAGAACTAGTACTCTGATCTGACTGCTCAGCTCCAGCTATACGCTTTAACATGTAAAGGCTCATATATATCAAACAGCAGCAAGAAAGATTCCAATATAAAATGCACACACATACACACAAATATAATTTTCTATATTTAATTATAAAATTCTCTTTCCTACAAAATGATAGATGGGAAACCTTCTACAAATCTGTAATTCCATTCAGTATTTCTATTTACAGTTGAAACAAGAAAACAAAACTGCAGCTAACTGTGATATCACTGGAACAAGGATGTGGTATTTCAACCCATCTTATTGACTGAGCTTGCCACCTGATCTGACATTATTGCATACGAATTTGATCAATGTACGACACACAATGATTAGTTGGATTATTTCTGTCCTGGTCCTGTGATTCTTCCCTTCACCAAACTCATGAGCTGTTCCTTTAGTTACTTTCTTGCAACCCTGTAGAAGTCTCCAATAATCCAATTACCTCTGTGATATATCATTCTGATATCACAATGACGCATAAAGAAGAATTCTGGGGCCATGGCAGTTGTTTTAGGACTGTACAAAACCCAAAATCCAAGTTAGCCAGATAACTTATCTGACTAACTCTGCTCCTCCCAGTTATGCCACTGGAACACCGCTAGCTTATCTGGCCAAATTTTAGCCAGATAAGGGCCCAAATATTTATTTAGACAGCTGAGTTATGTGGGTAATGCTTCTAAATATGGACCTCCATGTGTCCAATATATGTGCACATATCTTTCTGTGTAATTAACAATTGGACAGACTGTTGATGTTAAGGGAGTTTTTAGCATACAGAAGCTCATATCTGGAAAGACAACAAGGACTTTCTCAAGAATCTATAAAAATAATGGTTGCATTACTTCAATTCAAAACAAAAAAGTAACATTTCACAGTTAAAAGTTTGTAACATATGCTGTAACTTGATAAATTGTTGATTTTTGTACGTGATATATTTTTGTGTATATTTTAAATATTGTTTAAAAGCACTATGAATTGTTTTCAATAAGAAATTGATTTGTTTTTTGCATAATCAGAGGTGTGAATGTTTATGCAAAATTATGCAAATTTGCCACGTACCTGCCCCAAAATTTTGAAAAATCTGCCATAGAATTGCTAACTCTTGCCATAAAATCTTGAAAAATCTGTTGCAGGAAACCAGGGGCCTGGATTATGATATTCTCCATTTTATTCCCCATTCTTTTCCAAATAAATCTTAGCATTCTGTTTGGGTTTTTTTGGTGCCACCACACAATAAGCTGAGGATTTCAAACTTACTATCTATAATGATGCAAAGATCTTTTTTCTGTATGGTTAATCCCAATGCAGAATTCATCATTGTGTTTCTAAAATTAGGATATTTTTCCTTATGTGCATCATTTTGCACTTATCCACATGAAATTTCATCCACCATTTTAGATGCTCAATTCTGTCTCACAAAGCCCTTCTGTAGTTCCTCACAATCTGCCTGTGTTTTAACTACCCTGAATATTTTTGTGTCATCTGCAAATTTGAACATGTCACATTTCTCCTCCTTCTAGATCATTGCACCGAAGTTTTAAAACCTGGAGCTAGAAATCCCAGGAGATATGTACGTGGCAGTGCTGAGCGCAAGCTGAGAGCATTTTCAAAACATCCCAGCCATGCACGTATCTCCTGGTATGCGCAGAAGAGCTAGGGTTTGGAAAGGGGCAGGCTGGGGCAGGGTATGGGCAGGGCGGGGGCTGTCCCAGTGAAGCCCGCGCTGGCAGCTGGCCAGCGTGTGGAACTTACTCCTGCTCTGTCAAGCAGATAAAGTCTTAAACAAAAAAATAGGATAGTTAGGGTGGGTTTAGGGTGAAGAGAGGAAAAGGAGGAAGGTTAGGTAGGGGGATAGGAAAGTTTCTTTCCAGTCCCCTCCTTTATTGAAGCGGACTGGGAGGGAACTGGGCAAAGGCCTGATCGAGTCACCGTGCGTGTTAAAAAAAATTCTCCCCCATGTGCACGAGTAGGTACCCACACGCACAGATACAAAATTGGGTGCGCATGTGCACACGGGGATCAGATTTTATAACATGCGCAATGACACGCGCATGTTATAAAACCACACGCACAGCTTTAAAACGTACCCCTTTGTGTTCTCTTTCTTGTACGATTTCACCCAATAAAAACAATTTATACATTAACGGGCGGATTTTAAATGCCCTGCTAGCGTAAATCCGCCCGGATTTACGCGAGCAGGGCCGGCGCGCCTATTTTGCATAGGCCGCCGGCACGCGCAGAGCCCCGGGACGCGCGTAAGTCCCGGGGTTTTTTGAAGGGGGCGTGTTGGGGGCAGGGCCGAATGACGCGGCGTTTCGGGGGCGGGACCGGGGGCATGGTGCCGGCCCGGGGGCATGGTCGAGGCCTCCGGACCAGCCCCCGGGTCGGATGACGGCGCGCTAGCAGTCCGCTGGCGCGCATAGATTTACATCTGCTTCTAGCAGGCGTAAATCTAGGGACAAAGGTAAGGGGGGGGTTTTAGATAGGGCCTGGGGGGTGGGGTGGGTTAGGTAGGGGAAGGGAGGGGAAGGTGAGGGGAGGGAGAAAGAAAGTTCCCGCCGAGGCCGCTCCGATTTCGGAGCGGCCTCGGAGGGAACAGAGGCAGGCTGCGCGGCTTGGCACGCGCAGGCTGCCCAAAATCGGCAGCCTTGCGCGCGCCGATCCAGGATTTTATAAGATACGCGCGGTTATGCGCGTATCTTATAAAATCCAGCGTACTTTTGTTTGCGCCTGCTGCGCGAACAAAAGTACGCGATCACGCTCTTTTTTAAAATCTACCCCAAAACGTACCCCTTAATTAATAAGTTGAACGGCCCTGGTCCCAGGACAGATCCTTGAAGCAATCACTATTCTCCACTATAAATGACCATTTACTCTCTATTTTCTTCTTTTAACTAGTTGCTAGTCCATATTGAGACAACGCCTCTTATCCAATGGCTTTAGTTTTCTGAGGAGTCTCATGAAGGACTTTATCAAACATCTTCTGAAAATCCAAACATATGTTAATTGGCTCTCTTTTATCCACATACTTGTTTACACCGTCAAAGAATTCCAATAGATTAATAATGCATGAAATATTTACCTCCTGAGGAAGTTCCAGCTTGGATCGGTCAGTTCCTTCTTTGGATTGAAGACCCATCAAGTAAGGGACAGGAGCATCAAGAAAATGTAGGAGAGATGCAGGAAGTATAGGAACGTACACATGCTGCCACTGAAAAGGGAACAAGAGTGTAGTGATCCCTTCCGCTACGGTCATCAAGCGCTGATAATCTGGATAAACAAAGGAAACTCAGTGAACACATCTATGGCATCTCAATTTTAAAATTACACACCAAAATGAGCCAATATACTGCCACTTAAAATATGCAGCATCAAACCAATGGCATGCAAATGAAGTGATATATATCAAGATCACTGCCAGTCCAGATTATCACATGGTCAATGTTTTTAGGAGACTCTCTCAAAGACTGATCATCAAGGAAGAGGTCAAAAGTGCAAACTTGAATTAATGTGCGATATTGGATCTCCTGTTGACAAGACTGCTGATTTTCTCGTTATAGGTAGTTATAGTAGAGAGCCAAATTTTATTTGGGCTAAAAAATTGAAAATGTCTCTTTTTTTAAACAAATATTTAGTTCATGTTTTTTCATTTATATTTTCAGCTAATTAGGATTAAATGCATTTCTAGATCTCATCACATAATGATTTCATAGGATAAGCACTTAATCAAGAGTTCAAATCTAAATTATCTTCATATTTCATAAGTATAACCAAGGCCCTTTGTTTTGGCATCAAAGTCATAAGCCTCTTGTTTCACTGTTTAAATATTTTGTTCGTTTGCACCACATTTTATTTAGCTCTCTGCTGCACTTAATACTTAAACAATTTGCAGAAGTTAAAACTTAAAATTTACACGGAACAGTATGTATATATCAGGGCAACACATTTTGTGCATCTGTCTACATAGCCCACATAACATTCACATCATGTAATTGTACATATATTAAAAATTCGTCATCAAATTTTACTGCATAGGCAGTAAAAATATTTATATAGCAAATATTTGTAATATTGTTCTTGTACTAGGAGATACTAGAGGTTTCGCTGTATACAACAAAATATGAACTCTGACTTCACATGATGGGCACTGACATGTATCTCAAAAGAAATACAAAGATGAGGAGCTTTGCACACAATAATAATATGTGCATGAGTTATCTTATGCCTGTTTAACTTTCTGAAGGAATACAGCTTCTCTCCATAAACACTGACCTAAGAAGTATATCAGGGACAAGTCCCATTTTGGCAAAGGTGCCCAAATCTGCCTGGAGAGAACAGCAGCCAATCAAAAAGGACGAACTTATTAGAAGGGTCAGCTCACAGGTGAGCTCTGCCACAGCCAGGGCAGCTCGCTGATCAAGAAGTTACACGACTGAAATCGTGTGCCCTGGTCAGGAGTTGTCACATGGCAGGAGTGGTCACACACCAGAAGGGAGGTCCAGCTGTCTGAAATGAAGGAGAAACCCCTTTTTCATGCTTCTGTTTGACTATGCATGAGCTCGTACATATGCATGTCCTGACTAATAAATGCAGCAGGGGAGAGGGTTCAGGGGAGTGGCTGGCAGAAGCAGTCCATTCACACTAGCAGAAGACAATGCCTGAGACATCACCCCCTGCCCTTCCCTGTTACCTGTTTTGCTACCAAGTGCAAACAATTACTATGCTGCTTCTCCCACTCCCGCCATGATATGGAACCATTCATGGGCTTTTCTTTTTAGTAATCTACTTTCAAAATACACCTCATAAGCACATTCTTTGAAGTTTGAAACCACTAAATATTTCAACCCAGTACAAAGCCTCAGGGATAGTAGGTATGTCCTATAGACAAGGGAATTATACTAAAAAAACATTTCAAATCTGCCAACAAAATTCAGCTGTTAAAAATGTATATTCTAATAAAAATAAAGAATAAGTGACAAAAAAAAAAGTGAATTCTATAAGTGAGACACATTCCAGTCAGAGAATATAAATTGGGTCCCAGGATATTTTATCCCCAGGACAAGGGTATTAGGCACCCTAGTTGAATATCTTACAGCCTTGTGCCCCCCCCCCCCCCCCCCCCCCCCCCCCCCCCCCCCCGTCATACACAATTAAAAATTATGCATTTATAATAAGATTTTACATGAAAAGGGCATTCAAAGTACAGCCTTCTGAGGTAAAAATATCACTTACAACATGTGTATCAACATGCAGTGATGTGGTGCCAACCAGAAAACCCTGCAAAAAGAAGCAAAAAAGACACTTGGGACCTGTATAGTGTTAGGCCTATTGTAACACTTGTTGAGTGTGGGCTTGGCACTCAGATATCATGAGTAAACTGAATTACAATTATAATATAGTAAAGGACCCATACTACAACAGCACTAACTGCTAGCACTCAAACAATAACAACCCTATCTATGAAAAGGTACCTAAAACACCAACATACCTTCCGTTAGGAACATAGAACAAACTAGGCTGCTATAGATCCCTATACAGAAACTACACACAAGCAGAATCCCCCACTTTAGTTACACATGCAGAACATAATCAGATCCTTATCAAACACAGAATAAATAAATAAAACAGAAACATGTCGACAAAAACTGAACTGAAAACTGCAACAAGCCAGACTCTGTATGCAGTGCAACCACAGAAAAACAAATATCACTATTCCTCATAAAACATCAAACAATATAATAAATATAACATCTTAAAAACAAATAAGGATGTGCTTTGTTTTTTTCTGCTGGGTCGGGCAACCCGTGAAAAACTTTGTTTTCCAACGGGTCGTTTTTTTTTTCCTCTGCAATTTTCGCTGAAAAAAAAAAACAAAAACCCACCCCAACCTTCAAATTTAGTTAATTAAAACCCCTCCACACTTGCCTAAAGTCCCGGTGGTTCAGCAGGGGTCCCGGGAGCAATCTTCCACTCTCGGGCCATCGCCTGCAAGTAAACAAAATGGCACCGGTGGCCCTTTGCCCTTACCATGTGACAGGGGCTACCAGTGCCATTGGTCAGCCCCTGTCTCATGGTAGGAGCAAGGGACGGCCGGTGCCATCTTAGAAAAAAACGAAGCACATCCCTATTTGTTTTTAAGAAGTTAAATGGCTGAAGGGGGATATGCTAGAGGTCTACAAAGCCATAAAAGGACTTGAACAGGTAAACGTGAAATTGTTATTTACTCTTCAGGATAATACAAAGACTAGAGGGTACTTCATGAAGTTAGCAAGTAGCACATTTAAAACAAATCAGAGAAAATTCTTTTTCACTTAATGCACAAATAAGCTCTGGAATTCTTTGCCAGAGGAAGTGGTTAAGGAAGTTAGTGTAACTGGGTTTAAAAAAGGTTTGGATAAGTTCCTGGGGGAGAAGTCCATAAACTATTAATAGGGAAAAGCCACTGCTTGTTGCCAGCATTAGTAGCATGGGATCTGTTTAATGTTTCTATACTTGCCAGGTGACTTAGATTGGCAACTGTTGAAGACAGGATACTGGGCTTAATGGACCCTTGGTCTGACCCAGTATGACATATCTTATGTTCTTATGTTCTAAGCATTCTTATGGAAACTAATAATTGTCTTGGAATAATTTTGGATTGAGGGCTAACAGATTTTAAAGGCTTCCAGAAGCATGTTTGCACAACTGAGAATTTTACAGTGAATGCGACCCGTTTCTTTTAATAGATATATTTGTCAATTTAGCCATATGGCTGTTACATCTCAGATTGATTATTGCAGTGGCTTGAACAATGCATTGTAAAATTCTTCACACCCTTGTACATTTTTCACATTCTGTTTAAAAAATGCAAGTGAAATGCATTAAAGTAGGAGTTTCACTGATCTAGACAACTTATTCTACACTTTCATCATGAAAAATCAGATACAGTATTCCAAAAAGAAATTACTGTAGAAATAAAAGAAAAAAAAAAAAGCAAAAGAAATTTTGCTTGCATAAGTGTTAATACCCTTTTCATATTAAAACCAAATTAGTTCTGGTTCAGAAAGTTGCCTAAGGTGGCCCATAATAAATTAAATAGATGCCCAATCACAGTAGTTGAGCGATTCAAATAATCCTGGAGGAAGAATTTTCTGTTTTTGTTGTATGAAGTGAATTTGAAGAAAAGGTCACAACATGCCGAAAAGCGAGCTGCCAAAAAAAGTTCTGGATAGCGTTAGTGAAAGGTAGAGATTGGAGTAACAGATTGAAATCAGTAGCTGTGGGTTAAGGAAACTGCTGCTGAAGATTACTTTAAAAGAACTATAGAGGTATCTGGCTGAGACTGGGAAAAAAATTGACCTGTTCATTGTAAGACAATTACTTGTCACTGTTAAAGTTCAAAATGTAAACCGAATTGATCAGTAATTCTGTTATTGGAAAGTCGGTATAGAAAAGCTATAAATAAATAAATAAATAAAAATTCTAAGATTACTCCACAAACATGTCCTATTTGGGAGGGTATCGAGAAGGAAGCCACTGCCAAAGAAGAGCCAAATGATGTGTCTGCTGCACAGCATTTGCAAAAAAACATTTAGGGGACACAGCTCGCACATGGGAGGTTTTGTGATCTGAGGAGACCAAAGTGGAACTTTTTGGTCTCAGCACTGTGTGTAACATAAAACAAATACAGAACATCACCCTAACACCATCTCTACAGTAAAGCATGGTGGTGGCAGCATTACTTTATAGGGATACTGTGCAGTAGCAGGGACAGGGAAGCTTGTGAAGATCAAGGAAAAAGTGGATGGTGCCAAAGTATCCTTTTGAGTTAGGGCTGGCGTGTTCCACTGTGAAAGCCATGCACTTACACATGGAAGCAGCAGCGGAAGCTCAAGACTAAGAAGAGCCCCCAGCCTTTCCATGCCCTTTATCATTTTGGCCACCCTTCTCTGTACTTTCTCCAATGCAACTCTATCTTTTTTGAAAAACGGCAACCAGAAATGAGGTCTAACCATTGAGCAATAGAGAGGCATTATGAAATCTCTGTTTTATTTGCCATTCCTTTCCTAATAATTCTTAACATTGTTTGTTTTTTTGACCGCCACAGCACACTGAGCCGACAATTTCAATGTAATATCAATTAAAATTTAAAGTATATTTTTCATTTTGTCTGACTCATGGCATCACTGATTTCTCCAAATTTAACTACAACTACAACAGCCTAACCAGTTAGAAACTGCCTTCACAGACACTAGTTCAACAGAATTAAAGTTTCATCCAGCTGTTCTCGCAGGATGGTACCATTCTGGATTAATTGATCTTGGTAGCCTGAAGACCTTCTAATAGGCTGTTGTAGTGTGGGAAATTATTTTAAGCAGTTATTTAGTTTACATAAAGAATGTTGTACTGCAATAGAAATTAGTGTAATTATTTGATATAAGGCCCATAAGTTGAGAAAAAATTTGCCATTTTTCTTAGCTTGCCTTGTAACAAGAAACAAATCATGAGATCAGATATATTAAAGGGCAGTTACTCATGAGGCTAACTGTGCAGCTATCAGGGAAAACAGAACAGTAGCCGCTTGGCCACACCTAAGTGTTTGCTGATATAAGGACAGACAGTTGAAGCCTCAAGAACACATAGGAGTAGCCCAGAGAAATACTGAAATTAGGGCAAAGGTCAGCAGAATCAACATAAAAAGACCAACTTCAAATTGACTGTTTGAAATCAGAGAAAACAGATTAGAGGAAAAGCTTTTGAACATTACAGTGGTTAATGAAGTGGCTGATGAACTATTATTTCTAACGTGTTTCTGATTTTCTAAAGATATATAAGGCTGACATTGGAAACTGTAAAGGGGGAAGTATCTTTGTATATATTCTTTAATGCAAACTCTAATCTTGTATGCTTTTATTGCTTATTCTCAGACTTATAGGTAAAACTTCTATTATAAATAATTGTGTTGTGTATTCTATGACAAAATAATCACCAATTTTCTTACCCACTAGATGAGATCAAGATGGGAAACTTTCATCTGTTGGATATCGCAATCCAAACAGTAGTGAGATGTGAAGGAGTAGAAAAAATTCCCAATGCAACCTTGCAGATCTCCTCCATGGAGACTGATTGCAGGTGAACCACCAATGCTGCCATGGCTTGAACAGAGTAAGCCTTGATATGGCCCTCCAGATTCAGCCTCGCCTGGGCATAACAGAAGGAGATGCAATCTGCTAGCCAATTAGTTATAGTCTTGTTTGGAAACTGCAATCTCCAGTCTGTGTTAAAAGAAACAAAGAGATGGGTGGACTTTCTATGGATTTCAGTCTGCTCTAGGTAGATCAAGGCTCTTTTGCAGTCCAAACTGTACAATGCTTGTTCACCTTGGTGAACATATGGCCTGGGAAAAAATGTTGGAAGGATGATTAACTGGTTAAGATGGAATTCAGTCACCATCTTAGGCAGAAACTTAGAATGGATATGTAAGATCACCCTATCATGATAACATTTGGTATAAGGTGGATAAGTTACTAGAGTCCGGAGGTCATTGACCCTGCGCATTGAAGTGACTGCCACCAAAAACACAACCTTCTAGATCAGGTACATCAGGTCACAGGGGTGCAGTGGCTCAAAGGAAGCTTTCATCAGCTGGGACAGAACCACACTGAGGTCCAAAAACAAAGCAGAAAGCCTGATTGGAGGCTTCAAATGAAGCAGGCCCCACATAAACCAGACAACTAAAGGTTGCAAAGAGATGGGCTTATCTTCTACATGGTGATGGTAGGTGTCAAATGCACTAAACTGAATTCTTACAGAGTTGGACTTGAGACCACACTCTGACAAAAGTACAAGGCAATCAAGCAGTTTTTGTGTAGAGCAGGAGAAAGAATCTAGAATTGCTTGTTTACACTACACAGCAAACCTCCTTTATTTAAAATCATAGGAATTTTCAGTGGAATCCTTTCTTAAAGCTAAAAGAACTCAAGACACAGATAACTCAAATGACTTCTTAACATTGAAGCATCAACAGGAACTTGATTTTGGGATGGTGCAACCTGCCCTGATCTTGAGTGAAGAGATCTGGGGAACTTCCCATTCTGACTGGGTCCCTGATGGTCTTCTCCTAGAGAAGTGGGAACCAGATCTGTCTCAGCCAATAGAAGACTATGAGAATCATGGTCCCCATGTCTTTGAACTTTAGCTACTAGTAGAATTAGAGAATACGTGAATAGCCATCTCCTGCCACAATCTAAGGCAAAGGAACAGAGGACTGGGACCTTCCTATTCCGAAGGTAAGTGAAGATTCACCACTGGGGTTTTCCAGTGGCAGAACATCTAATTCGCCTCCCCCCTGGTTCAGGGGCCACTTTTAGGGATCCAAGAACTGACTCACCCTGTCTACGAGGATATTTTCCATGTCCGTCAGGTATGAAGCCCCAAGTACCAAATCCTGTGTATTAGGAATTTAGGGAGGGCAAATGTGAAGAAATATTGCTTTATGGTATTAGGTTATGTTATAGAGGCTGGCAGGCTGCCAAGGAGAATTCTACCACTAAGTTAACAATATAAATTGTGTATACATACTTGGGAATAGGATAAGTAGTATATGCAGGGAAGAGAAGTACTGAGATTAATATCTTCTGAGTCAGCAGATATCTGGCATCAGCATGTGTGCCCTGCATGGGATTGGAATGCATGGGAAAAGAAACATGACTGTTATAAACAGTATGATTAATTAATAGGTGGAGGAGAGTAGAGAGGCCTTATCAGTAGGAACAATGGAAGAGAAAATACATAAAAGCAAGGCTGAGAAACCATGAGCATGGTACAGATGGAAGCTAGACCTTTGCTAGATGTCCCAGCACTGTTGTTTTCTAACAACTGACACTGATGGATTGTAGGGAACTGATCCAGGGAAGTGCAGATTCAGAGCTTAAGTGTAAATACTTTTGCTAGTCTTCATGGGCTATCCATTGGCTGGCGAGTATGATTTAAGGTACTGTCCTTAATTTTTAAGGCCCTTCATTGCAAATATGCCCCTTGCTTGACAATGCAGAGATGTCATTCTTCCCCTGCTCTCTGATCAACACAGCAGCATCTCCTGGAAATCCCTTCCCTTAAAGTGGCCTATTTATCTGAGTCAAGACTGCAATTGTTTCAAATTGCTGGACCTGAACTCCGGAACTCTCTCCCCTTAGTAATTAGGACTGAGGGAGATTTTGCCCGCTTCAAAAAGTCTATAAAAACCTCTGTCTTTCAGTTCGCCTTTGCCGACTGAATTTCCCTACTGATGTTACACTAAAATTGCACTGTTTTGTGTTGTTTGTATTGTCACATTTCATTGTATTTCACTATGTAAAGCAGTTTATGTTATTTTATAACAATGTATGTGAAGCTGTAATTCACTAAGGGGCGGATTTTAAGAGCCCTGCTCGCCTAAATCCGCCCAAATCCGGGCGGATTTAGGCGAGCAGGGCCCTGCGCGCCGGTGAGCCTATTTTACATAGGCCTACCGGCGCGCGCAGAGCCCCGGGACTCGCGTAAGTCCCGGGGTTTGGTGAGGGGAGCGTGTCGGGGGCGGGCCCGGTCGGCGCGGCATTTTCGGGGCGTGTCGGGAGCGTTTTGGGGGCGGGCCCGGGGGCGTGGTTACGGCCCGGGGCGGTCCGGGGGCATGGCCGTGCCCTCCGTACCCGCCCCCAGGTCGCGTTCCGGCGCGCTAGCGGCCTGCGGGCGCGCGGGGATTTACTTCTCCCTCCGGGAGGTGTAAATCCCCCGACAAAGGTAGGTGAGGGGTTTAGACAGGGCCGGGTGGGTGGGTTAGGTAGGGGAAGGGAGGGGAAGGTGAGGGGAGGGCAAAGGAAAGTTCCCTCCGAGGCCGCTCCGATTTCGGAGCGGCCTCGGAGGGAATGGAGGTAGGCTGCGCGGCTCGGCGCGCGCCGGCTATACGGAATCGATAGCCTTGCACGCGCCGATCCCGGATTTTAGCGGCTACGCGCGTATCTACTAAAATCCAGCGTACTTTTGTTGGCGCCTGGAGCGCCAACAAAAGTACGCCAACGCGCCTTGTTTGAAAATCTACCCCTAAGATTTCCAGATTGTCAGAACAGAAATTGGTTAAATAAATACATAAATAAATATACAGACACTCTCTTGTACCTTATTTACTTAAGTATTTATTATCCTTGTGCTCATCATCATCTGTTTCATTAATTGTAAGAATAAATTTTGAACTGTTATTCATATAGTGCGTGTGTGTGTTCATTGCAAAGAGCAAGAGAACTATCTAGTAGTTGTTACACCCAGTCCCACAGCTGGATGATGACTTGACACAGAAGATATGAGCCTGTGCCTCCCTGCTTGCTGATGTAGTATATTTCAATTTGGGTGTCACTTTAGCAAAGGATAACTGATGGATAATCAATCTATGAAAGCCTTTAGGGCATACCTGAGTTCCAGGCAATTTATCTGATAGACCTTTTCCTGAGCAAACCACAGGACTTGAATATAAGGTCCCTCTTCATGAGCTCCCCAGCCCAGGCTGGATGCATCCATTGTGCAGAAAATTTGGACTGGAGAAATTTGGAAGGGGATTCCTCTAACCAGATTGGAATTGTCTCACTACCAGGACAGGGAGTCCATGAGCGGTCATGTGACATAGATGCTGTCTCATAGGTTTTGAATGGCCTGTAGCCACTGAGACTAAGATATATTGGGCTCTCCTAATATGGAGATATGCCATGGAAGTGACATGTAAATTGATGGCATGAGGCTCATAGCCTCAACATGTCTCATGCTGATGTCTGATAATTCATGTGTGTCTCTTCCTCTGCAGACATTAAGGCAGTAGCCCTTTGTTGGGAAGGAAGGCTTTTGTCTGAGTTGTATCTAGCAGAGCTCCGATAAACTCCAGTTGATGTGATGGGTTGAGATGAGACTTGGGTTAGTTGACAATGAACCCTAGTAACTCCAACATTCAGATAGTCCTTCACGATTCTGAGCGAGATGGAAAAATTAGTAGAAACAGGCCATGAACAAGGATATTTAACCAGCGCGGAAAAAGAATTTTTGATCAATAAGCACCCCCGAATGCCTGTTCTATATATAGTCCCCAAAATACATAAAACACTACAAAACTCCCTGGGATGCCCCATTGTGTCTGCAAATGACTCGGTATTAAAGCCGATTTCTATTTTCCTAGACAAAATTTTGCAGCCGTTTGTTTCAAAAGCACCATCATATGTTAAAGACAGTTCTAGTATTTTACAGTATTTGGACACACTTGAAGTCCCTGAAGATTGCTTACTGGTAACCATGGACATAGAATCGCTGTACACAGCTATCCCACAAGACCTAGCAGCCAAAGCAGTGTCTGATGTTTTAGAAACTCGTCCCGCGCCACAGCAGCTAATACATTGTCGACCTGCTCTCATTAGCCCTCAACAAGAATTATTTTATGTTTGATGGGAATTTCTTTCTTCAAATTCGGGGCATGGCAATGGGGGCAGCAATGGCTCCAGATGTCGCGAATATCTTTGTCTCCTCTTTTGAAGCAACATTTATTCAGAATTGTCAATTGCAGCAATACATGCTTTGCTGGAGAAGGTACATAGATGATGTCCTTGTATTCTGGAACGGTCCTGAAACTAAGCTTCTTGAATTCTTCACATGGATTAATTCTCTCGATTCTTGCTTAAAGTTTACCATTAATTACAATGAAAAAATAGCATATTTAGACATCCTCATCATTAAACAAGACACCAAAATATACACCAGCATCCACCGAAAAGAAAATGAAAGGAACAATCTGTTGCGCTTTGACAGCTTTCACCTCACCATGTTTAAAAAGAATTTGCCAGTGGGACAATTTTTGAGACTGCGGCACTTATGCACGGATAAAACCAATTTTAAACATCAGGCCAAAGGTATGGCCGACTGGTTTATATAGAGAGGCTATTCCATTCCCCATGTGAAGAAAGCATATCAAAGGGTACTGTATGCGAACAGAGACTATTTGTTTATGAAGGGAACACAAGCAGAGACAACTCAACATCAGACCATAGTCCTGAGACACACTATGAAGTCTGCTTACATAAGCCAGGTCATCCGTGATCACTGGAAAATCCTACAAGAAATACATCCAATTTTTAAAGATCCAATACGATTTGCATATAGTAGAGGATCCAATGTTAAAAACCACATTGTACATGCCAGCAAAAAAATTCCCAGTGCACCCCCATTAATGATCGAATGTAAGGGCTGCAGCCTTTGCATATTAAAATCAAAGACCACTATCCGATCTGCCACAGGTCACCAAATAAATTTACCAAAGAAATTTATGTGTCAGGACAGCTTTGTAGTGTACGCAATTTTCTGGGATGACCAAGATGTTAATAAAAACCAGGTTAACAGAACACAAAAGCTGCTTAAAAACTGCAACAATGGAGGATCCACTAGTGGCACACTTTCTGGAACATCAGCACAGCTTCGAAGATTTAAGATGGACTATCTTAGAATATATCCCCACACATTGGTGTGGAGGTGACAGGGTAAAGCAACTCCGACAACACGAACAGCGCTGGATTTTTTAATTACGCACAGTCTCCCCCTATGGGCTCAACTGAGAAATAGAATGGACACAGTTCATGTGAATTCATTCCTGAACCTATCAATCTTAGTCTAAATCATCTGTGCACAATCATGAGTAGCCCGCCCCCAGATCAAATCACGGGCATGCATATAAATACAAGACAAAATACACAGTTCAGCAGGAGGCATCTCCAATACCACAAGGACGTAATGAAAACGCTCACGGACAAGTAAGTTTATCCCTGAAAAATGAGTACCAGAAAGCAGAAATCCCATTAATGTGGTTGTGATAATGTTCTGGGGTTTTTTTTTTTAGAAGAAATATGAAACAAAATTGAGAAACAATCCCTTGAAACCTGAGTACCGGAATATAAACCAGATACCAGAGAAGTCCCTGAGGCAGCTGGGACACGAAACGCGATCACGTCGGACCGAGCTCTGCTATCTATCCAAGAGAAATACCCGAATCTAAACCGCACAGAGCTGGAGAGCTCAGTTATCCATTCAAGGGAAGTACCTGAATTTGAACCAAATAGAAGTGTGATATTGGTGAAAGGCAAGCACCCTGAATTTAATGTGCATTATGATCTTTATATAATATTGATTTTTTATATATTCAAAAAAGAAAAAAAAGCAAATTGAAAAAAGCAAAAATATTTTTGAGTGCTGGACTATATAAGACCAGGGATTAAAAATGGCCCTTTAGCAGTTTAATAATGGAGCAGTAATGCCCAAAACACTGCAGGGCGTTATGAAGGTTGTGTAAAAGTTACACTAGGTATATATGAATAATGGGATTCTGTTCTAGTTGTTTGAGTCAATTTAAAGGTAATTTCATACTGATGTCATGTTGAGTATATACTTTACTATTATACCACTGTAAGAGGGGGCACTTTTATATATACAGTCAGAGGTACGAACAGCAAAGTTGACATCACTGAAGATTTTCTGTCATTTGGAGTGATGACAGCTAAGAGAGGAGTTGATTTCTACAATGTACTCTCTATCTAGCTTGATTGAAGCTAGGTAGAGAGTGCATCAAGCTAGGTAGAAAGTACACTGCACAAATCAGCTCCTCAAAAAACCCTTCACAAAAAAAGATCCCAGTTGCGAGTCAACAAGCAACACACAATTAGCTCCTATGGGCCAGCGTCTTGCATTGCTCTAATAGAACAATTAGGCATCTTTTGTTGGGGGTGGGGACAACTTTTTAATGATATTGGGCAGGAGGGAGGGGTTCTGCATGGCCACTGACTTTTTATGGCATCAGATGGGAGGGGAAGGAGGAAGGGATGCTGCCAAATCCGGGAGGAGATGGTTCTTAAATGAGAGGACTAAAGTCAACTAGTGCTGGTTTCCAGTGTTAACTGGTTAAGTTTAAGCACCCAGGTCTAAATGTCCTTAATCTAACTGGCCACAGTTTGATAAGCCGGATTTAAAATCTTTTTAAACTGAAAACAGAAATGTCTAGGTTGACTGAAAATGTGCTGAACTTAGCTGGAACTTTTTTCCATTCTGTGACTATGCAAACAAAAACATTTATAGAATAATGCCATAACCTCCATCTTGCTTCCCTGAACTGGGTCAATGTTCAGGTGTTATTTTTCTCCTGGGCAAATTCAATGCATCAGCTAGCGAATTTACAAGTTAATGTTTTGCAGGATAGGTACCACCCTTACAGGGCAATTTTCAAAGTAATTTGAAGGAGCATTCATGAGGAGTGCATTTTGGGCAAGAATGTATTTTTAAACAATGCATGATATTAAAAAAATGCACCCACACAAAAATGCAGGTGCAAAACCATGCTCACATTTTACCTTTGAAATCTGGTGTCATCTTCATGGGTAAAACAAACAAACAAAAAAGTACCCAAGGACTTTACACCACAGTGGACAGTTTGAAGAGTCCCCCCCCCCCCACCCAATTATACAAACATGACTATGTGCAAGTGAGGGTATAGGAGGCATCATGCTCGAATAATAAGAGTTACCTCCCTAGAATGACCAGGTCAAGGGGACAAACTAAGTCTTCTCTCCACTGCATGCACAGGCTGCTAATTTCAATTTCCCTAAAAATACAAGGACTACATCTTCATGCATGCAATGGAGTAAAACCAGGACTGCTCAGCTTGCTCCTCTCAACAGGGAGCTTTATCAATGGTATTCACAGAGTCTAAGTGCCACAAATTGATCACGTTTTCATAATATCCTTGAAGAATATGCATAATTGTATGCCATTCTATATCATGCATATTTAGAGCTCTCAGGGACTATTTGTAAATACCATCTAACTAAATGGTATCCCTAAACCTTCATTAGATTAATTCATTATGCAACAACTACAAATCTCATTTGCAGAAATTTTAGATAGGAAAGTTAAAAAAACCAAAAACCACAACTAGCTTAGGGAAAAGCTCCCCAAGAACTACAGTGGAACGGCCATTTCAGCAACGACACTGCAGAGGGTAAAAAAAACAGGTGAGGGAATTTAAGCAATTTGATTGGTGGACCAGCATATGATCCTTTATAATCATGCTGAGCTCAGACCTTCCCCAAACCTAGGCAACATTTAAAAAGCTATTTTTTCTACTTGTGCCAAGTGTGAAAACTCTGCCCTTTCTTCAAGAAGACGAGTCCAATCACAGTAGTCCATACTACAGTAATCTCATGGCTGAGTTACTACAATGATCTTTATAATGGACTAACAATGAAGGGTGTGCACTAACTTTAGCCAATCAAAAAATGCTGCAACTTGAAGGCTAGATGTATGGAAGTGGCAGGACCACAGCACATGCATCCTACAAAAGTGTGCACTGGCTACCACCGGGCCAAATTCAAAACCCTGACTCTGATCTACAAAGCCATAAAAGGAAACAAACTTGCAAGACAGGTTGTCCTCCTATACACCTGCCAGACTTCTTTGGTCCTCCCTCAGAACCTCCATAATCACACTATTGGCAAAAGAAATCAGAAGATCAGGTGTTCACTGACACCTGGTGATGAACTTTCTCGGGAACAGTACCTGCCCTCTGAACGCTCTCTCCCTGAAGAGCTCCAATCAGATGACTACCTCCACTTTAGGAAGCAGATGAAAGCCTGGCTTTTCCACCAAGATTTTAAAAGCCAAACTTATGACGACCTCCTGTAATGGTTGATACCACTGACTGGCTAACTTCAAACCTCTCTTTAGCACTATCTGAGTATCTCGTTTGCTACCATGAGCTGTTAATTGCTGTGCTGTTGTCTATTTATTCAAGTTTAGATGTCTATTCTGTAATTAATCCTTGTTATACTGCTGCTATGCCTTATTCCATCCTAATTTTTAGACCTTTGTTACACTGATACAGCCACAGTTTGTTTCAATTTCCTATTAGTACAGGAGTAATAAATCCCCATAATGATAATCACTATAAGAATGATGCCAGGGGGTGGAGCCAAGGTGGCGGCGTAGTAGCAGCAGAAGCTCTGACACTGTCCGTTTTCCAACTGCTACGATTGTTTCTTTGGCTTGGTGAGCCGCAAATTATGCCCCTGAAAAGGAAAGGATGGGTTCGCTTCCGACAGGACAGCGTACAATAACAGAGCTGGCCGCAAGCTATTCGAAAGTGGAGGTGACGTGCTCCAGGAGGTGAGCACAGGAGGAGCCGTGATCGACCCTGGAGAAACCACCCTGAGCCCTCCAGACTCCAGAACGCCTCCAGTGCCGGTCCCCAGAGATTCCTCGAGTCCGGTGAGTGCTGTATCGGTCCAGGCAGGGTCGTTGGGTGCAGCAGCAGGAATCACCACGGGGAATGGGAGAGAACTCGCAGGCCTGGAGGGGACAGGAGAAGGGATGGCAGAACTGCCGACGGCAAATTTAAATTTAAATTTGGATTTTTTTATCCACTTCAAATGCCTTCAAATGGTGAAGATTTCTTCAAATCTGAGCCCGAAGCAGGGAGTGCCTTATTCCCTAAACCTGAGGTCGTGTCTATGGACGCTTTCTGGGAGTTGATGACCAAAATAGGGATGGCTTTATTTAAACTTGCACAACAGCAGGCAAATGTGTCTTCGAAAATTGGAAACTTTACTCATGATTATAATGCAAAATATTTGGAACAGAAGATTCAGAGACTAGAAAAACAAGTAAAGAAGTCTCAAGATGTGCAAGCAGGTTTAATGAAAGATTGTATTGTCACTAAAAGGAAATTGGAACAGCTGGAAAATAAATGAAGGAACTCAAATCTTAGGTTTATAAATTTTCCCAAGGTTATGCGCGGACAACCGAGAATAACTGAGGAAATACATGGTGGATATTCTGAAGATAGCACCTGAGAATATTCCTACTTTGAATAAAGTGTATTTCATGCCACACGCAAAGTCTAGAGGAGGAGAAGCTGCTCCTGTACTTGATTTGGCAAACTTAGCAACTTTTCTAGAGACTTCTAATCCTGAAATAATACCAGTCTCCCAGTTTTAGTTGTTCCAAGTTAATATTCCTTGTTCAATGTAATAGCATTCTTACATGCATGTTAATGTTAAAATGTAAACCGAATTGATTTGTAGCTTGCTACATGAATTTCGGTATATAAAAATGCTAAATAAATAAATAATAGAGAGGTCTACTCTCTTGGTTTCTTTTATCTACTCGCAAGATCTCAGTCTGATAATGAGAAACTATTTCTTAAATATGAGAGCAGAATTCATGGGTAAAATGGCGCAGGTCTTCCCTGATTTGGCTCAAGCTACTCAGGAAAAGAGGAGGGTATTCCTGTCAATGCGACAGGAGGCCCGTTCAATGGGGGTGAGTTTCATACTCAGGTATCCCTGTCGATGTATACTAAAGTTAGGTATTACCTATGTTTTCTTTATACCTGAACAAATGAAAGCATTGTTGGAAAATAGGAAGAGATTACCCCCCAATCCTTCAGTTCAGGATGCTTCAAATGTGGAGTCATAAAAGAAAAAAGAATAGTTATAAACGCTAAGCTTGTTCTTCAAATTGTTTTTCTTATTTAAGATTATCTCCTCATATGTCCTGGTAGAGCCCCCCTTCTCTCATGTTTGGGGTCAAGTTAATAGATTTTGTTTTTCTTCTGTAATACTACTGAGAAAGTTGTGAGATAAATGTTGAATATGTTCTTTTGTTTCTGCACAAAGTGATTATCCTTTGTAAATGTTGTTTAAACTAATAAAGATAAAATATATAAAAAAAAAGAATGATGTCAAACATTTCATCACCACCCTCTCTTCCCACCATCCTTCCAAACATTATGAATTACCTTTACATTACGTATTTTCAGTCAGCCCATGCTGCTATAAGTAATATCTCCTGTATAAAACTGCAGCCCCAGTATCAGACAAGCCAACTGCATATTAATGCTCCATATTATTGGGTAGATAATATGTTTGCCAAAATAATCAAAGCAAAACTGTACTCACACAAAGTTATACCTGCTTTATGTGCACGTATTTTAAGCCAAAACTACACACCCAGTTACTTCCCCCCAACTTATCTCTCCCTTGGGGGACACCTATGAAAATACCATGTGTAAAAGTACACATACTGACAATATATGCATATATTATTTTTCTCTTTCGTAAACAAGGATGGGCAATAAGCAAACAGCCCATTTCCTTACCCACAGAAGAGTATTTCATTATTGCCTTCTCCAGTACTAGTTATACCCCACACTGAGTTCTGTTTAAAAAAAACCAAACTCCCTTATTCTTTATTTGCTTTCAAAAAACAATATTATATAAATTCATGTTAGGAGCTACCACCCAGGAAAGAGATCTAGGCATCATAGTGGATAAATCATTGAAATCGTTGGCTCAGTGTACTGCAGCAGTCAAAAAAGCAAAAAGAATGTTAGGAATTATTAGGAAGAGAATGGTTAATAAAACAGAAAATGTCACAATGCCTATGTATCACTCCATGGTGAGACCGCACCTTAAGTACTGTTTACAGTTCTGATCGCTGTATCTCAAAGATATAGTTGCGATGGAGAAGGTACAAAGAAGGGCAACCAAAATGATAAAGGGGATGAAACAGCTCTCCTACGAGGAAAGACTAAAGAGGTGAGGGCTGGTCAGCTTGGAGAAGAGATGGCTGAGGGGGGATATGATAGAGGTCTTTAAAATCATGAGAGGTCTAGAAACAGGTAAATCGGTTATTTACTCTTTCGGATAATAGAAGAACTAGGGGGCACTCTCTGCAGTTAGCATGTAGCACATTTAAAATTAATCGGAGAAAATTCTTTTTCACTCAACGCACAATTAAACTCTGGAATTTGTTGCCTGGGGATGTGGTTAGTGCAGTTAGTGTAGCTGGGTTTTAAAAAGGTTTGGATAAGTTCTTGGAGGAGAAGTCCGTTACCTGCAATTAATCAAGTTGACTTAGGGAATAGCCACTGCTATTACTGGCATCAGTAGCATGGGATCTATTTAGTATTTGGGCACTTGTAGCCTGGATTGGCCTCTGTTGGAAACAGGATGCTGGGCTTGAAGGTCTGACCCAGTTGTTGCGATGCTGCTTGTGAGCTAGTCCCACAAGCAGCCTCTCACCCCTTACCTGCAGTGCGGCCTGGAGACCGTCGCTGCCCCCGACGACCAGGCCTCCCATGCGGCCTGGGAGCCGCCATCAATACTCCATGCGGCCTGGAGGCCGCCGCTGACACCGCCGTCTCCACACGGCACGAGCCACCGCTGACCAGGCCTCCCATGTGGCCTGGGAGCCGCCGCTGCCAATCCTCCATGTGGCCCAGAGGCCGCCGCTGACACTGATGTCTCCTCGCGGCCTGGAGGCCGCCACAGACGTCCTCTTCCGCGGCCTGGAGGCCTCCCCTAAGTTCCTCTTCTTGCAGCAGGGAGCCACTATCAATCTTCTTTCTTCGTAGCAGGGAGCCGCCATCATCATGGAGCCACTCTCCATGGTTCTGCCCTCCTCCTAGGCACTCGGCTGCGCTTCTCTTCCCTATTTAAAGGGCCAGCGGTGGGCAGTCCTCCTGGGCTCCCCCTGCTGACATTTCCAAGGCGTTTCCTCTTCAGCCCTATAAAGAGGGCCTTCCTTCAGTCAGTCTTCGCCTTTGCAAGGAGCCAGTCATGGAGCTGGACTGCTCCTGGATTCTCCGTTCCAGCTCTTAGTTCCAGGAGACCTCGTGATCCTTCCTCGCTTCTTCAAGGCATTCTATTCTTCGTTGGTATTCCTTGTCTTCATCTGTGGTTTCCGAACCTTCGTCTTTATCTTCGTTCCATGTCCTGGTCTCTCGTCGGATCCAGTCTCCTAGTCTTCTGAAGTCCAGATGTCCATGTATCTAGACGTCCCGATGTTCCTGTCGTCTGATGTCCAGTCTCCGGATGTTCCTAGTCCTGATGTCCACGGTCCAGAAGTATGTGTTGCTCCATGCTTTGTGTTCTAGATGTCCCTGTTGTCCCCATCTACAGAGATCCCTGATGTCCAGATGCCTTAGATGTCCAGACGCCCTGATGTCTTGGCGTCCAGAGGTACCAGTGTCCTGTTGTATCTGATGCCTTACGTTCCAGTGCTGAAGTTTCCACGTTCCGAGTCCTGAACCTGATGTTCCGAGTTCCAAGTTCTGAGTCCTGATGTTCCAAGTTCCAAGTCCTGATCTTGATGTTCCAAGCTCCGAGTCCTGATCCTGATGTCCTTTGTCCAGTTCTGTTCCTGAAGTACTGCTAGTTCCTAGCTCCAGTTTCAGCCTTGCCTCGCACCTGATCTCGTCTCCAGCTGACCTTCCTGGGAGTAAATCTGTATCGATCTGGTGTCTGTTCCCGGTGGCTGGAACCCTCTTCCGGTTGGATCCTTCCTAGAGCACTGCCCAGATTACTCCTTTGTCCTAAGCCTCAGTCCTGTGCATGTCCCGCTCTCTGCGTGGTCCGTGACCAGCCTCTTCAGGTTGTGTAGGGCGCGCAGTTGGACTGCGCGCCCTACACAACCTGCCCCTCAGGGCGCCCTACACAGCCCTCATTGGCTGTGTAGGGCGCCCTGAGGGGCAGTGCCTGTCTAGGTCTCAGAGTATTCTGAGTCCACGTCAGAGTTTCCTGAGCCTTTGTCTGAGTATCCGGAGTCCAGGTCTGAGCATCCTGTAGTTCCATTCACATCTGAGCATCTTGCATCCAAGTTCCAAGCGTCCTCGGCTCTTCTGAGTTCCAAGTTCCAAACGTCCTCGGCTCGTCTGAGTTCCAAGTATCTTCGTCTTGTTCAAGTCTTCAAACCTTGTCCAAGTCTCAGAGTTCCTGTCTTGTTCCAAGTGCCAGTACCATTGCCTATCCTCGACCTCTGTCCATCCTGTCGCATCTGCCATTTCCAATTGGCAGGTCCAAAAGGGCTATTGAGTGGCTGGAGGGTGCAGGTTCGGCAGAGGTTACGGCTCCGGTGGTCAGCCTGTCCGCCCATGCTTGGACACATCTTGCCTGCCTCGGTGCTTCCACAGAGCTCCTCTCTGCAGTCGCGCCTTGGAACCCAGAATCAGGACCCCAGAATCAGGACCGCTCCCTAGCGCTCCCGCAACACCAGTATGGCAATTTCTTATGTTCTTATACATCTGTCTGCTCAAACAATGGAACACTGTATCTATACAGTGTAAACACATATTATGCTTCTTTTTTGTGTTACTATTACTTGTTTTAAGACCATATACTTGCAAAAAAGATTGCACTTTGATACAAGATAGGAATGCAAGTTAAATGTGCTAACTTATCTGCTTAAAGTTATTTCATTTATAATAAAGTACAATATTTGGAAAAGAAAATCTTCGTAGGCAAGGAGGCTTTTCACTATTGGATAAAACATAAAGCCAACAAGCAAGCTGCAGACAATACCTTTTTATTGGTTTAACTTAATACATCTATTACTAGCTTATTACATCTATTGCAGCTATTATTGTCAGTTTTGCAGCTTATCCAGTTGATTTCCTCTCCCATCTATTAGGTCATATTTTGGACTAATTTTCCTGTTTTATGGTCTGATCATCATTTACTTAGGTTTCAATTACAGTTGCCATTTTTGATGGATGAATTACCTTATCCCATTATATGGAAATCAAGATGTAGTCATCTAAATTGGGAGGATTTTTGTAAAGCATGGACTAATGATTCATGTTTATTAGTCCTTGACTCTGTGAACAAGCTGGTGGATTCCTTCACTTTTTCTTTGTCAACTACACTGCAGTCTATTTCTCCTATGGCAGCTTTATAAAGTAAGAAGGCCACGGTTCTGTGGTTCATGATTTACCTTCCTGTTAACAGAAGAAAAAAGGGATATACATAGAGCTGAACACTGATGACTAAATTGAGGACAAATAATGAAGCTGTAAGGAAGCTTGCAGAAATTAGAGAAGTTGTTTTATTCAAGTTAAAAAAAAAAAGAATATTATGTACAGCAGTTTAATTATTCTCTTAATAGGCCTTAAGAGCTGTTTCATATTGTGCAATCTTTGAATAAGTCTCCTAGAGTTGCTAGCAATAAGAATTACTCTGACTCAGGCTTTTGCACATTTTTGTGTTAATAAGGTATCTATGCTTTTATTGACGTTAGACACTCAGAATACTTCTGCACAAATTTGTGATGCCACCCTCCCCATCCCCCCAAATCTGTAATCTACTCCTGGGATATTTGGAGACTGTTTCTGGATCGGAGACTGAGGTGATATTATATAAATTGGGGCGTTCTAATTGCCCTCTTAATCCATGTCCTCTAGGGATTCTTCTCCTGGGCAAAGATCATTTTCGGGATATTCTTGTTAGAATGTTTAATCTTTCCTTGCAAGAAGGTGTTTTCCCAAATGCCTTTAAGAAGGCTGTAGTACGGCCGGTACCTAAAAAGGGAAACTTCTGGGCTGATGCTTGTGCTGGTTATCTGAAATCTGCCAACTATTCGTAAATGATTGAAAAAGCTGTTTTATCTCAGCTTATTCAATATTGCTATATACATTCCATCTTTAATGTTAACTAATGTGATTTTAGGAATGGTCATAGTACATAGACTCTATTGGTCTCTGTAACTGACTTTTACTCCATAAAACCACATTGCCCTATTTTTAGACCTCCCAGCCGCCTTTGATACATATTCATATTTTCATAGGCTATTGCATATATCATGGGAGTTGGGTATCAGAGGCCAAGTCCATAGTTTGTTTATTTAATATCTGCAGGGCAATCAATTTAAGTTAAAGTTGACCAGAAACAGTCAGAGTAGTGTAATTTGTAAGGGTGTATTCCCCAGGGGTCGGTTTCGTCAGCCCCACTGTTTAATACTTATCTACGATCTCTTTGTGATATCTTGATTTAGCAATTTCCTTTTTCAAAGTATATACAGATGATAAACAGCTTTCTCTCACCCCCCACCCCAGTACATTCTGATATTTCAGTGACAATGAAACTGATTTTCCAATTTTTGGAGGCAACAAAAGCCTGGATGTTGACTAATCAACTTTTCCTAAACTTGAAAAAGGCTGAGATGCTGCGGATTTCACGTAATTCTGCCCTCCTCCCATGTGGTATCCTCCAATAAGGGTGAGCATTAAAGGGCGATGGGCAAAAAAAAAGGGCGCGATTTATAAGGGCTCGCCACAAAAAGGCTCACCTTAATAGAGGTGAGGATTGATAAGGGCGCGCCCATTACCCTTTACTGCTCGCCGCCGTTCCAGACACAAACCCGGACAGAAA
This sequence comes from Rhinatrema bivittatum, assembly GCF_901001135.1. NCBI lineage: Eukaryota > Metazoa > Chordata > Amphibia > Gymnophiona > Rhinatrematidae > Rhinatrema > Rhinatrema bivittatum. Next base: position 249,746,245 of record NC_042618.1, read on the forward strand.
GCCCGCCCCCCTTTCCCCCAGCCTGCCCCTTTCCTCAGTTCGAGAGGGCGTGCGCCGGCCGGTGGCGGGAGCTGACGTGCCAGACCGATCGCTTCCTGGATCGCTGACTGGGGGGATGCGGGGGGGATGCCCCCCCCCCCCCCGTGAAACTACATTAACGGGGGAGGGGGCGGAGCACAATGGTCAAAAAGCCATCACGTCGCTCTTATTAAAACACGTCTTTTTTCACGGTGCCTTTTTTGCATTGCCTTTTTACCCGTTGCCCTTTCCTTCTCGCCCTTATTGAATTAAACCATCCCATGTCAGGGGGGTGATGGTTGGGGGTAGGTTGATTCCTTCTGCCGATTCTATTCGCAATTTGAGTTATTTCTTTGATTCTGCCCTGACTTATAAAACACATATTAGCTCTGTTTTGAAGTTTTTTGTTTTTTTTTTAATTAAAACTACTGAGGCATTTTTGTTATTTCATACCACATACTGATGTTAGGATTTTAATGCAGGCTTTTGTCTTAACCATTTTGAATTATGGAAATTCTTTATTCATTGGCCTGCCCAAATATTGTTTATGTGCTTTATACAACTGCTGCAAAATGTTGCAGTGCAGTTAGTATCACATGCTAAATTAAGAGAACACATTACTTCTGTACTTGCCCAACTGCATTGATTACCTATCATGGGGGACAGTTAAAACTAATCGGAGAAAGTTCTTTTTTAGTCAACGCACAATTAAACTCTGGAATTTGTTGCCAGAGGATGTGGTTAGTGCAGTTAGTATAGCTGTGTTTAAAAAAGGATTGGATAAGTTCTTGGAGGAAAAGTCCATTACCTGCTATTAAGTTCACTTAAAGGTAGATTTTATAAATTTACGCGCGCGCGAACAAAAGTACGCTGGATTTTATATGATACGCGCGTAGCCGTGCGTATTTTATAAAATCTGGGGTCAGCGCGCGCAAGGGAGTGCACATTTGTGCAACCGGCGCGCGTTGCCTGTTCTCTCCGAGGCCACGCCAAAATCGGAGCGGCCTCAGAAGGAACTTTCCTTCCGCCTCCCCTCACCTTCCCCTCCCTTCCCCTACCTAACCCCCCCCCCCCCGGCCCTTTCTAAACCCCCCTACCTTTGTTGGCAGATTTACGCCTGCCGAAAGCAGGCGTAAATCTGCATGCGCCAGCGGGCTGCTGGCGCGCCATCACTCGACCCGGGGGCTGGTCCGGAGGCCTCGACCACACCCCCGGGCCCGCCCCAAACCGCTCCGGACACGCCCCTTTTACGAAGCCCCGGGACTTACTCGCGTCCCGGGGCTATGCGCGCACTGGCGGCCTATGCAAAATAGGCGCGCCGGTGCGCAAGTGCCCTGTACGCGTAAATCCGGCTGGATTTACATGCGCAGGGCTTTTAAAATCCGGCCCTTAGAGAATAGCAACTGCCATTAGCAATGGTAACATGGAATAGACTTAGTTTTTGGGTACTTGCCAGGTTCTTATGGCCTGGATTGGCCACTGTTGGAAACAGGATGCTGGGCTTGATGGACCCTTGGTCTGACCCAGTATGGCATTTTCTTATGTTCTTTTGTTCTAAAGAATGAAATGTAAGGTTCTAATTTTTATTTTTAACTCTATTAGGGAGAAGGATGCTGTTTATTTAGCCAGTTTAGCTTCTGTCTATTGCCCTTTGTGGACATTGCATTCTCAAAATGATTTTTTTTTGTTAGTGCCTTCTTTTCCATCATTAGACCACTACTGTGAAACTCATTGCTCCGAGAATTGTGGCATATTTCAGTTATTTATTTTAGTTTCAGTTTTTTTTGCACATTTATGAATACAAGATATTAACGGGTGGATTTTAAATGCCCTGCTCGCGTAAATCCACCCGGATTTATGCGAGCAGGGCCCTTGCGCACCAGCGCACCTATTTTGCATAGGCCGCCGGTGCGCGCAGAGCCCCGGGACGCGCGTAAGTCCCGGGGTTTTTTTTTCAAGGGGCGTGTCAGGGGTGGGGCCGAATGATGCAGCGTTTCGGGGGTGGGACGCGGCGCCAGCCCGGGAGTGTGGTCGAGGCCTTGGATGACGGCGCGCCAGCAGTCCGCTGGCGTGCGTAGATTTACGTCTGCTTCTAGCAGGCGTAAATCGAGGGACAAAGGTAAGGGGGGGTTAGATAGGGCCGGGGGGGTGGGTTAGGTAGGGGAAGGGAGGGGAGGGGAGGGGAAGGTGAGGGGAGGGCGAAAGAAAGTTCCTTCCGAGGCTGCTCCGAAATCGGAGCGGCCTCGGAGGAAACGGAGGCAGGCTGCGCGGCTCGGCGCGCGCAGGCTGCCCAAAATCGGCAGCCTTGCGCGTGCCAATTCAGGATTTTATAAGATATGCGCGGCTATGCGCGTATCTTATAAAATCCAGCATACTTTTGTTTGCGCCTGCTGCGCGAACAAAAGTACGCGATCGCGCTCTTTTTTAAAATCTACCCCAAAGTATTTTTTCTTTCATGATTTTGTTCTATTATGTTATGTATGTTTCATTGTTTTTATATTTTTTAAGCTTTGTCTTATCTATTTTATTTTAAATTATATTTGTTACTATGCAATTTATTACAATTGTTTTGCTTAAACAGTCTAGAAGACAATCAAATAAACAAAATAAACCCCTCAACTTGTTTGATGACCCTTATTTCTACATATTCAAATGGATTAACAAGGCAACCATAATACTTTGCTCAACAAAGTAAAAAAGGCATCCATAGTTCATGATACTAGACAAGACCATAGTGCCTCTCATCTGCAATCTTTTGCATTGATAAAGATACCAGATCTTACCCAATTGTTTATTTACAATTGGTGAGTTTCTTTTATCCTGTTTGCTACAACCTAATGGGCAAATTGCCACTAAATGTGTGATAAAACTTACTCTTCAATGGATAATTAATATATACTGAACTGCCTGTTCTTTGCCTTCTAATGGAGAACAGGCAGGAATTGTGAGGATTAGGCAGTCTGCTCGCTGTGCTGAATGAGCATTTACAAATCAATAATGTGTACCATAGAACAAAGTAATTAAAAACCAAGATGGAATTCCAAAAAACGTTCACATAGACCTTGATTAGCATTTATAGTAACAGTCTCCTGCAGCCTGAATTTTAATATTTGAAACAAACTGTTTTCAACATCCTTACACTGAGCCTGACTTGTATGACTTTTTATCTGTCTGAGGATACCATGTATACAAAAAAAAAAAAAAAGAGATCCAGATTTTTGTTACTATGTTCTTTCTGCAGTAATGGAGTAGATAAAGAAAGGAGTTTACCTAGCAAAGTGGAAAAGTGCAGTACAGAAACTGAAAGCATTGCTAAGGTTTTACCTTTGTAAGGGACACTTAAAAGTAAAAAATAAAGACTGGAGCAATAGCCTAGTGGTTTGAGCAGCAGGCTGAGAAGCAGGGAACCCAGGGTCCAATCCTGCTCATGCTCCTTGTGACATTGGGCAAGTCACTTCACGCTCTATTGACTCTGGTACAAACAGACTGTAAAAGCCTCCTGTGGACAGAGAATTACCTACTGTACCTGAATGCAACTTGCCTTAAGCTACCAAGGAAAAAGTCTTAGCTAAATTAAATTCTTACTGAAATTTACTCGTTTCTTTCTTTCTTTTTTTAATCTTTGATCATTTGACTTGAATCAGTTCATGTATGCTTCAGTATTTGTTGAACAGAAAAATACACAGCATTACTGGCCATGTTGACAGGGGTGAGGGGAAATCCCAAGTGCCAGGGGGTTCTAGCATCCAAAATCCGGCAGCTATCACCAGCCTAAGGCCAAGAGAAGCTACCACCGAGGCTGAGTCACACAAGAGAGGTTAAGGCAGAGTGGAAAAAGACAGGAAATGAGTTGAGAGAAGGGAGGGAAAAGACTAGAGGGAAAAGATTGCAGAGAAAGGGACAGCAATAAGAGCAAAAAAAAAAACCAAACCCTCAAAACAAAACTAACTGAAGCAAAAGAAACAGAGAACACAAAAAAGGGAAAAAAAACTGTCAAGAGCAAAAAGACTAAATTAGAAGGAAACTTTTTTCCTAGCTCCCCAATATTTTGGCTGGCATCCACCTTTTCTTAATATTTTTCCACCTTTGCCAAGGTAGCACATAGCAAAATTGTTCTGACTTAGCACGGGTTTGAAACCTGGGAACAGTAATGCCCCTGCCAAAGCCTCCGACTTTTTATTTAAGAATGATATTGCTATGGATTATATAAGATATCTAAGTAGAAATATGCAAAAAGCAAGTCTCACCTTGTGAATACAAGAGGATCTGCATCTCCAGCAGAACACACGTGAAGAGCTGAACAAGATTTTCCAACCCCAGCAGTTCAAAGGCTTCCCGAAGGGGGTAGTCCGATAACGGAAGTTCATTTGGACCAGGCCTCTGGCAAACAATTGATGCATAGACACCATAAAACTTTAATGACCTTCCTGGTGGTGGAAGGGGCACTTCATAAAGGACATTGTGGATGTAGCTCTCCAAGGGTAAGGGAGGAGGTTGTTGAGACGTAACAGCCTGGTGAAGCTGCAGGAGGAACTTTTTGCAGGCTTGCATGAAGGGTAAAGGGGTAATCAGGCATATGCACTTTGATACGTACAGAGTGTCTTTGCTAATATCATAAGAATTGTAGCGCCGAAGCTTGGCTAAGGAAGTTGCATCTCCCTCGTCAATACTGCTGGCTAGGGAATCCATGCTACATGAAGAGGAGGCACAGACACTGCTGTACTGCTCCGCATTGTGCATCTGGTATAAAGTCTGCATGGCTGTGCAGATTTGTTTGCTCGTAACCTCCTCATAAAAAGTAAGCACAAATCCATAAGTACGAGAACCATCTTCCCGGGTAATTATAAATGAGTGGAACTGGGGGTCTTTGTTATCCGCTTGAGTCCTGAAAGACAGGCCTTTAGGCATACACAGCTGTAGGGAGGGAAAAAAAAGGAGCAAATATTAATATTTTCATATGGTGACCAAAAAACTTCATTAAGGGTACACACACACTGGGTACGGTCTGATGCACAGAATAGTCTGTGTTCATTAAAGGAAATTTCTCAGCACAGATAAACCAACCAAAGAACAAATTTCTTTACACATTTCAGGAGTAGCAATAAAGATGTATTGAGCAAATTCAGTGCTACTGCATCAGCATAGATATGTAACTATAATGAAATGGCAAGGAACTCTCAATAGTTTGAAAGTTATTATAGTAATATGCAGATATATCTTGCTGTTTGTACTGAGGGCAGTGAAATGATAAAAAATTACACAAAAACTGAAAAGAAAAGCACAGGTGTACAGATAAAGAATAAATGTGTGTAACAGCAGAAGACAAAGCAAGGAATGAAAATATGCACATAGGAAAAACAAATAATTCTGCATCTTTTTAAAACGTGTGTGTGTGTGTCTGCTTTTAAAATCCAAGATTCCTTCAATACATTTCATTTCTGCCACAACAGCAAGAAATACCAGTAAGGGTTTTGTGCTCCTTCCCCCACAGCTGCCTGTCTGCCTGTTAGGGAGTTGAGTAAAAGCTCTGGCAAGAGCTTGGCCACAAACAGTGAGGAAGAATGTTCTTCTAGAGCATGAGGCTACTTGAGACCTCTCTGAAATCAGCAGTACTAGCTCATTTCTTTTAAAAAAAAAAAAAAAATCAACTTTCCTGTTTCTCAGGTGTTCCTAAGAACTTTTTTCTTATCCTGACATTTCTAACACCATAATATTTTGGGATAAACAAGGCGTGAACATTTTCACTAGTCAAGCCCCCCCCCCCCCCCCCCCTTTTTTTATTTTTTTTAAATTTTCCTTTTCCTGGATTCACTTTTCAGCTGTTATTCCTGTACTCATTCAGTAGCTCTTGCTTGAAAGACAATGGGGAGCCCCTATGAGAAAGGACCCTGTGTTGTAGCTTGGAAAATCCTGTGAATTTGGAGACTGCAAGTTTAATAGCCAGAATATATTTATTTATTTATTTTAATTTTTTTTTCTATACCGGCAATCGTGATAACATCACATCAAGCCGGTTTACAATAAACAATGGGGTAATAACCGGAACCAAGAACAAATATTTAATATACATATTATAAATGCAGTTACAATAAACAAGGAAACATGCAACTGGGAGTAAGAAGAAGAAAAGATAGTAACTTTAACATGGTGTATAAACCTGTAGAAGGTAAAGTTTTCAAAAAAAAAAAAAAAAAAAAAATTTAATTGTATAATTTACAATGAGTTGTTCAGTTCAAAAATGCAGTTTTTAATAATAAAGAAGAAATCATAAGTAATGAAGATACTGGGTGTTTATAAAGTTTAGAAGAAGATTATCAGGATGGTTATAAAAGAAAATTGTTGCTTGGAATTTGAAAATCAGAGAGAATTATTTTTAGTCTGAGTCTGGGAAGGCTTGTTTGAAAAGCCATGTTTTGAGTCTTTTTCTGAATGTCAATAAGCAGGGTTCTTGTCTAAGTTCCGTTGGTATGGAGTTCCAAAGAGTGGGTCCTGCTGTGGAGAAAGCCCTATCTCTATAAGTTATGTGGAAGGAAGTTTTGGAGGGCGGTACCTGCAGAGACTCTTTGTAGGTATGCCCTGGATTCTGGATCAGGAAAAATGGAAGTAAGCCAGACATAGGAGCAGCAGGAGTACAGCGAGGAAGCACCGTTCCACAGTAAGCAGGAGATCCATGTGGATCAAGTGAAAAACTCCACCTTCCTAGTTTGGCAACCCTATTGATCCTAAGAAGATTTATTCAGAACTACTAAGATTACTCTCCCCAAGACAATTCCTAAATATGTGAGTAATGGACTGTTTTCCCACCTGTGAGAGAGAGAGAGAGAGAGAAGAAATAGGTTAATCCCAATCATAGAGCTAAACGGGCATCGTTGGCACCATGCACATGGGGACCATGCCCCAAGTCTCTTCCTCAATGCGTAGGGTCTCCGCATTTTCAGCCATTGGTGGAGCAAAAGAAAAGATCCTGCTTGGCCACCAGCACTTGTCCTGCAGTTGGCAGCTGAAGAAGACCTGCAGAGACACTTGCGTTTCCCCTGTAGCTGGCTGAAGAAGAAAGGGAGAGGCCCACAGAAAGCCTGTGTAACAGCCTATGTGTTTGTGAAGAGAAAGAAAAAGTGCCTGTGCGTGTGAGAGAGCCTATTTGTGTGTGTGTGAAAGAGTGCCTAAGAGTACGTGAGGGAGTGCCCAAGAGTATTTCAGACACCTTATTTGTGTATGTGTGTGTGAGCGAGTGATTGCCTATGAGTGTGTCAGAGAGCGGCTGTAAGCGTGTTAGAGAGCCTGTTTGTGTGTATGTGTGAGAGTGTGCCTGTGACTTTGGGAGAAAGTACCTGCAGGTGTGTCAGTCTGTTTGTGTGTGTGAGAAAGAAAGAGAGCGCGTGTGTGTAATAAGTAAGAGAAAGAGAGCTTATGAGCGTGTGAGAAAATGAACATGTGTGTATCAGAGAGTATGTGTATGTGAGAGGGAAGATAAAGTTTGTGTGCCCCCCCTCCAATCCATGACAGTCTCAGAGTGACTGGAAATCCAAAGTTCCCAGATATGGAGCACTTTGGATTTTTTTTATCCTTATTTTAGTTATTGAAAATTATTTGATGTGCCTGTTTTGAAATATTTTATTAATGTTTTGTTACGACTATCCAATCCGGGAAGTGGATCCTTGGGCCGGCCGGCCAGGAAGGACGACCGGGAGGCAGAACACACACTGGGCTGACGAGCTTCACCTGGAAACCCGTGATTCCTCCAGAGGAGCTGTAGAAACCCGGGTCGCTAGGGCTTAGGCGTCTTCACCCTGGAAGTCCGAGGTCCCCCCAGGAGGAGCCCGTAGGGACCCGGACAGCTGGGACTTAGGCGAAGTACTGATGAACCCAGGAAGAGTGTGAACCGGAGTCAGGACTGGCTGCAAACAGGCAAAGTGAAGTCACGGAGCTGAGTCAGGACTGGAGGCTGGCAGCGGAGACGGAGTCACGGACCAGAGTCGAGGCGGGCGGCAGTCAAGCAGGGTCGGAGTCACAGGCAGAAATCAGGGCAGGCGGCAAACTGGCAAAGTCAAAATCACGAGCTGGAATCAAGGCAGGCGGCAAACAGGAACCAACGATTAAGCAAGCAGAATACAAGGCAGGCAGGCAGGAATCAGGAACCGACAGGAGGCAACTAGCACTTCAGAAAGTGACCTCGTTGCTAGGCAAAGATAGAATCCCCGGGCTCGGTTTAAATCCCCCTTACTGGCGTCTGACGTCATCAGGAGGCGGATTCTGACATCCGGGGCTGCACCAATAAAACGGCGGTCCTCGCGCGCACGCGTGGCACTCCAAGGGGGCGGAGTCTTCGGCGGCGTCTCCCTCGTGGAGACGCCGCTGCCATGCGGCTTGGGAGGCCCAGGAACCGGCGGTTTTCAGCCGCTGCCATGCGGCTCGAGAGGCTCGGGGACCGGCGAATCGCGGCGCCTCAGAAGGAGGTAAGGGCCCGGTCACTGCCCCAGTGACTGGAATCGCAACAGTACCCCCCCTTTTACGCCCCCTCCTAAGAGGACCAGGTTTTCCAGGATTGTCCAGGTGATATTGGGTCAGCAGAGACTTGTCAAGAATATTCCGTGCCGGTTCCCACGAATCTTCCTCCGGACCACAACCCTCCCAGGCAAGTAAGTACTCCCAGCGCCGACTATGGAAGCGCACATCCTTCACCTCATGTACCTGGTACACCGGATCTGCAGGTGTTGAAGCGGGTACCTCATCTTGAGTGATGCGATGGAAACGGGAGTACACTACAGGTTTTAAGAGGGACACATGAAACACATTGTGGATGCGTAGGGTTGAAGGCAGCCGAAGCCGATATGAAACCAGGCCTATCCGTTCTGCCTCAGGAAATGGTCCACAAAACTTGGGAGCTAGCTTGCGGGACCATCCTGGAAAATGAAGGTTCTTGGTGCTTAACTAAACCTTGGACCCAGGCAACAATTCAGGGCCTGGACGTCGATGACGATTGGTAGTGTCCTGTGCTTTTCGAGCAGCAGTAGCGAGTCGTTGTTGAAGTAGTTTCCAGAGTTGATGAAGTTGCGCGGCCATAGTTTGAGCCGCTGGTGAAGGAACTTCAACCGGAACTGGAACAGGAGACTGAAGATGTCGTCCAAAGACAGTTTGGAACGGAGATTGCCCTGTAACTGAATGGATGTGATTATTGTAGGCAAACTCGGCCCATGGGAGTAAGGAAACCCAATTATCCCTACGTTCTGAAATGAAGCTCCGAAGGAAAGTCTTGAGAGAGCGATTCATCCGTTCAGTGGGTGAAACGCGGTGGACAAATTCAACTGTACTCCGAATTTCTTGCACAGAGCGAGCCAGAAGCGGGCCGTAAACTGTGGTCCTCGATCGGAGACAATGCTCTGCGGAAGACCATGGGCTCGAAAGATGTGCTGAGTAAATAAGGCTGCTAGTTCTGGTGCAGATGGCAGTTTAGGCAGCGGAACTAAATGCACCATCTTAGAGAACCGATCCACGGTGACCCATATTACCGTGTTGCCATCAGATGGGGGCAAATCCACTACAAAATCTGTGGCAATATGGGTCCAAGGTTCTGTGGGTATGGGCAGAGGATGAAGAAGACCCCAAGGCCGTCCAGTTAGCGGTTTCTGTCTGGCACAAGTCGGACATGCCGCCACATATTCTCGCACATCCTGCCGAACTCGTGGCCACCAATAGTATCGGTTCAAAAGAGTTAATGTTCTCTCCTGACCGGCGTGACCTCCCGTAAGGGAGTCGTGGGCCCATTCTAACACCCTTCTACGATCCCGTCGAGAAACAACCACCCTTCCTTGCGTGGATACACTGGTGCCAGCAAGGAGAACTCGGGCCGGATCGATAATGTACTGTGGGGGGTCATCTTTTTCTTCGAAAATGGTGTTACGTGATAAGGCATCAGCCCGGACATTCTTAGCGGCAGGCCGGTACTTCAGAATAAAATCAAATCGGCTGAAGAAAAGAGACCACCTAGCTTGCCGAGGATTAAGGCGCTGGGCCTGTGCTAGGAACTCGAGATTCTTATGGTCAGTGTATACGGTGACCTGATGCTGGGCTCCCTCCAGCCATTGTCTCCACTCCTCGAAAGCTAATTTAATGGCCAGTAGTTCCTTATCACCAATTCCGTAGTTGCTTTCTGCAGGAGTGAACTTTTTGGAGAAGTATGAGCATGGTAATAGCTTCCCCGTGCTGGAGTATTGAGACAGAACCGCCCCTACAGCCACACTAGAAGCGTCCACCTCAACTATGAATGGACGCAAAGGATCAGGATGGCGTAAACATGTCCTCGTCAGGAACGCCTCCTTTAGGTCTTGAAACGCTTGACATGCTTCGGGAGGCCAGAGTCGAGTATCTGCCCCTTTTCTAGTTAGGGCCGTCAATGGTGCTACTAAACGTGAGTATCCAGGGATGAAATGTCTGTAGAAGTTCGCGAACCCTAAAAAGCGCTGCAAGGCTTTTAATCCGATAGGTTGTGTCCATTTCTGGATTGCTGACACTTTCTTGGGGTCCATGTTGAACCCGGTAGCGGAAATAACATATCCCAAGAATGGTACCGAATCCTGTTCGAATAAACATTTCTCTAGCTTCGCATATAGGTGTTGTTCTCGGAGAATCTGGAGTACTTGTCGTACCTGGCGTCGATGAGACTTCAAGTCCTGCGAGAAAATAAGGACATCGTCCAGATACACAATAACACAAGAATACAATAGTTCACGAAGAATCTCATTCATGAGATACTGGAATACCGCTGGGGCGTTACATAACCCAAATGGCATGACCAGGTACTCATAATGCCCGTCCCGGGTATTGAATGCAGTTTTCCATTCATCCCCAGGACGGATCCGGACCAGATTGTAAGCCCCCCGCAAATCCAGTTTAGTGAATACTCGAGCTCCCTGAAGTTTGTCAAGCAGTTCAGGAATTAATGGTAGCGGATAGCGGTTCTTCTTAGTAATGGTATTCAAACCCCTATAGTCAATGCATGGTCTGAGGGAACCATCCTTTTTAGCCACAAAAAGAACCCCGCTCCTGCAGATGATTTAGATGGTCGGATGAACCCTTTAGCGAGATTCTCACGGATATACTCTGTCATGGCTTTAGTCTCAGGTTGAGAGAGAGGATAGACCCTACCTCGTGGAGGCGTGGTTCCAGGAAGTAAGTCTATAGCACAGTCAAAGGGGCGATGTTCGGGTAGAATCTCCGCTTTTTCTTTAGAAAAGACGTCCGCGAAGTCCGCGTAGGGAGCTGGGAGTGGAACTCCAATATGAGCCAATGGAATAGGTGGAACCGGTGTGGCCCTGATGCAGGACTGGAGACAATGTGAACTCCACCGAGTAATCTGAATATCATCCCAGCAAATCGTTGGTGAATGTAACTGCAACCAAGGTAAACCGAGGACAATCGGGTGCACAGAGCGCTCCAGGACCAAAAATGAGATTGTCTCTTCATGTAATATCCCGGTTTGAAGTATCAGTGGTTTCGTGATAACAGAGATACTCCCGGGCAACGGAGTTCCTTGGATGGAAGTAACCCGTAATGGTGGAACACGAGGTTGCGTGGATAACTGAAGTTGCTAAACTAAGGTCTGGGTGATGAAGTTCCCTCCAGCTCCGGAGTCAATGAGAGCTTGAGTTTCGAAGGAACCTCCGGAAAACCTTAAAGTTACAGGAACTGTACATTGAGGAGCAGCGTTGAAACAGCCCAGAAGACACTCCTCTGCTTCTTCTAGACTCGAGCGTTTTCCGGCCTTACTTAACATTGCGACAGGAAATGACCCTTTCCGCCACAATACAAACAAAGGCCCAGAGACCGGCGACGACGTCTCTCCTCCTCCGTCAAAGAAGTTTTACCCAATTGCATGGGTTCCTCGGGAGAGGCCTCAGCGGACACCCCCGTGGATCGAGGCATGGACACGAGCGGCCTCGAGAAAGCGGGAGCCAAAGGCACCATACATCGGGGAGGACGTACCTCCTTGGCCCTCTGCTGCAGACGTTGGTCTATACGTCCAGTGAGCTCGATGAGAGCGTTAAGGTCTTCGGGGATGTCTCGGGCTGCCAAGACATCTTTGATTCGTCCCGCTAAACCCTCAAGGAAAATCCCACGCAGGGCGTCATCACGCCAGCCTACTTCCAGCGCCAGCGTGCGAAATTCCAGCGCATATTCAGCCAAAGTGCGGGATCCCTGGCGGAGCTGTAGTAATTCAGAGGTTGCAGAAGTCTGACGAGCGGGTTCATCAAACGCTGCTTTGAAATTAGCCACGAAGTGATCCAAATTGGAGAGAGTTGTGTCATTTTTCTCCCACATTGGAGATGCCCAATTCAATGCCTTACCATCTAGTAAGGAGAAGATGTATGCCACCTTAACCGAATCGGTAGGGAACTGGTTCGGGAGTAAAGCGAATCTCACAAAACACTGGTTTAGGAACCCACGACACGCTTTAGAGTCTCCTGCGTACCGAGAGGGAGCGGGAAGCTGCGTGGGTGTCTGCAATGTGACGACCGGAGCAGCCACAGGTACCGGTGCTGGAGCCTGTGGTTCAGTATCCATGCGAGTTGCCATGCGTTCCACAGTGGCAACCAAGGAGTCCAATACTTGCTGCTGTTGCACCAGCCGTTGGGCGAGCCCCGGAATGGCCTGGAGACCAGCGAGGTCTGCTGGATCCATGGCCTAGCAAACTGTTACGACTATCCAATCCGGGAAGTGGATCCTTGGGCCGGCCGGCCAGGAAGGACGACCGGGAGGCAGAACACACACTGGGCTGACGAGCTTCACCTGGAAACCCGTGATTCCTCCAGAGGAGCTGTAGAAACCCGGGTCGCTAGGGCTTAGGCGTCTTCACCCTGGAAGTCCGAGGTCCCCCCAGGAGGAGCCCATAGGGACCCGGACCGCTGGGACTTAGGCAAAGTACTGATGAACCCAGGAAGAGTGTGAACCGGAGTCAGGACTGGCTGCAAACAGGCAAAGTGAAGTCACGGAGCTGAGTCAGGACTGGAGGCTGGCAGCGGAGACGGAGTCACGGACCGGAGTCGAGGCGGGCGGCAGTCAAGCAGGGTCGGAGTCACAGGCAGAAATCAGGGCAGGCGGCAAACTGGCAAAGTCAAAGTCACGAGCTGGAATCAAGGCAGGCGGCAAACAGGAACCAACGATTAAGCAAGCAGAATACAAAGCAGGCAGGCAGGAATCAGGAACCGACAGGAGGCAACTAGCACTTCAGAAAGTGACCTCGTTGCTAGGCAAAGATAGAATCCCCGGGCTCGGTTTAAATCCCCCTTACTGGCGTCTGACATCATCAGGAGGCGGATTCTGACATCCGGGGCTGCACCAATAAAACGGCGGTCCTCGCGCGCACGCGTGGCACTCCAAGGGGGCGGAGTCTTCGGCGGCATCTCCCTCGTGGAGACGCCGCTGCCATGCGGCTTGGGAGGCCCAGGAACCGGCGGTTTTCAGCCGCTGCCACGCGGCTCGAGAGGCTCGGGGACCGGCGAATCGCGGTGCCTCAGAAGGAGGTAAGGGCCCGGTCACTGCCCCAGTGACCGGAATCGCAACATGTTTGGTAAATTTTTAAACATTTTATATGCATTACTGACCTATTTGTCAACAGATTTGAAATATTCTTTTTATTGATATGGTTGATGTTTCATATTTCACGATTGTATTTGATGTTTAATGAGGAATGGCAATATTTATGTTTTTTCCATTGTTACAGTGCATACAAACTCTGGCTTATTGCAGTTTCTATTTTCATTCTATGGTCTCTCCATTCTGTATTTGGCAAGTGTCTGTGTTCCGCATGTGTGATTGACCTGAGGTATTCTGCAAGTGTGTAGTTTCTGTGTAGACTTGTTCTGTTCCCTAATAGGAGGTGATTTGGTGTTTTACGGTCTGGTGTAATATTTGTAGTGTTGCCTTTTGATGGGTAAGGTTGTTACTGTTTGAATCTGTCAGTTTGTTATGGTATGGCAGGTTTGCTATAGGTTCTGATTACATTTTTTGCAGAGTTTTTAATTGTTAGTGTTACTGAAGTGTGCCAATGTGTTGCTGTTAAGTGAAGGGACACCAGAATTTGAATATTATTTTTCTATGATGAATGATAAGGGGAAGTACCCTAGTTCTACTCTACACTGTTTGTTAAAAAGAGCTTCTGGGATCACAGGGTACCATAGAACTTGAAGTATAGGTTTTATATTGGGATTCTGTCTTATCCTGTATAGATCACTCTCATAGAGGAGGATTTTTATTGACTGATGCTACTAAATAATTTTAGGGGCAGTTTTACTAGATGGTTGAAACTGGCCAGGAATTCTTTTTGTTGCACAGAAGGTCCCATGACACGCATGCCCAGCACTTTGCAACTGTGGTATAAAATGTTTGTAGTGGTGCCTCCTGCTTTATATGAGCAAGGGTTTCCTGCCTCTACATTGATAATTTGGAATTCTGCAAGGAGAAGGAAAGTTACTTCTGGGTGTTCCAGAACAGGGCAGAGCCCTTCAAGAATTTTGTGTTACCAGTGCCAGTAGGCTAGCACAGACAGTCACCGAAAGGCAGTAGAAAAATCTGTGTGAGTGGGGGGTGGAGGGAGGAATAGCCCACACCCTGACTGCACAAGTTGGCCAATATTTATTTATGCGCTTTTATATACCGATGCTCATGAAAAATCATATCGCGTCGGTTTACATATAACTACAGTTGGAAAGTACAATAAACCTGGAAAAAAAGACAGCTCTAGTGAGAGTCGCAAACAAGGGTAGAGGTGGAGAATGAGTAGTAACATTAAGGTAACAACAACGATAACTGTGTTAAATAATGTGGTGAGGTGTAAAGAGTCTGATGGCATACTTCAGTTCTTCAGGGAAACGCTTGGCTTAGCTTATAACCTCAGACAGGAGCATTCGTGTACTTGGTTAAGAGTGTGTCATTTAGGCATAGTCATGAGCCTAGGACACCAAATTCTGAAGATACTCAAAAACTAGGACCCCCTCCTATTACTCTCTGATTTCCAAGGGAAAATCTCCTACCCTACGTCCTCTGCATATGGGCAGCATACTTTTAAATCTAGCCCTGGGTTGAGAATTAAAACTTTAGATAAACACTGGATTTTTGGGCAGAACTTTGGGTTCCAACATAATAAGAGGATTACAGAAACAAAGTATCTAAACTGTAGGTGTGTAGAAGAAATACACTAAAAGAGTAAAAAATACAAACTAAAAACACTTCTTGAAGAATATTAGAAGGTTATACATTTCTGTATACCAAAAATGAGTTGGATTTGCTATTTTAAAACTGACTGACCCTCATATCTGGAATTTATGCTCTTGGAGGGATTGTTTAATCTGAATAGCCCATTCAATATGTTCTGTTCCTGAAAAGTGGTTTATATGTATTCTGTGAAAAAAAATGACCTAACCAGAACAGAGCTATCAAAATAACTTGTTCCTACCTGTGTCATTTCATCTCCCAGATAAGCAACCCTACGGAATGTTTGAATCGGGTCCTAAATCTATAGTATTGATCATCATTCATTCAGTGAATCATGTATCAAAGGGCCAGATATAAATATTATCTTGTATCTTATTTAAACATGATGTGATCCAAAAGAGCCACTTTAAGATCTCTTAGAAACATGTGTGGTTCCTGAGTCACATGTTAATGCCACCCATTTTTTGGGCTGGAAATTTCCTCCTGTCCCTTTTGCATTATCAACCCAATCAGTAGCATCCTTTAATGGGCAATGGTGCCAGGAAACTTCACTCACAGCTACTTAGTGGGGAGGTGTTGGGGAAACCAGAGCACTGAAGAGTATCCCATGTTTATATCCCTCCCAACTTGTCCCAGCCATTGCAGTGAAAATCCTCAGCCAGGGCCACAAACCACAGCTTTCCTAGGACCCGGCTAATATGGACACAATCTGGCCTTTAGGTGTCACTGTTGAGCAATGGCTATGACTCTCTGCCCCCCCCAAGGAGCTCTGAACACTGCTTCCCAGTTTTTAAAATACTGCGTACCTAGTGCCACTTTTTTGACAGGAGCGGCGACTGTCAGCGAGTTTGACAGCAGACGCTCAATTTTTCCGGCATTGGTTCTCAAACCCGCTGACAGCCACGGGTTCGGAAACCGGACGCCGGCAAAATTGTGCATCCGGTTTTCAATCCGCGAGCCGATTTTAAATTTTTTTTTTTTAATTATTTTTTTACTTTTGGACCTCCAACTTAATATAGCCATGATATTAAGTCAGAGGGTGTACAGAAAAGCAGTTTTTACTGCTTTTCTGTGCACTTTCCCGGTGCCGGCAGAAATTAACGCCTACCTTTGGGTAGGCGCTAATTCCTGAAAGTAAAATGTGCGACTTGGCTGCACATTTTACTTAGTGAATCGCGTGGGAATAATTAATAGGGCCATCAACATGCATTTGCATGTTGCGGGTGCTATTAGTTTCAGGGGGGTTGTTTTTTTATTTATTTATTTTATTTAAAGTTTTTTATATACCGCCGCTCATCAAAGATATCACGTCAGTGTACAATGAACAGGAACTTACGCCGGAGCGTTATACATTTAACAGGGTTAAATAAACATTATACATATAACAAAAGTAAGAATATATATATTTAAACATAAAACAAGTAGAATCTTTTAAAACCAAACTATCATTTAGGTTTAACTGAGCTACGTTAAACAGGACTGGAAAGTAAAGGGATATTAGGAAATTAGGTATGAGAGTAGGGACAGGTTATGAGGGGTTGGAATTATAAATTAGGGGTGATAAGAGAGGGAAGAAAGCGCTTAAGGTGCATTTATGTAACATTGTATATTAGTTCTTTTGCATATCTAATCCGAATCGAATGCAAATAGTTGTATCGCTGCCTTTTAACTTTACTCTCTTATACTTGTATATTCACCCAGTTACCCCCTACCCTGTTCTTTGTAATTTCCTTTCCTTCTCAGTTTTTTGTAAACCTACATGATGTGTCCTACGAATGCCGGTATAAAAAAGTTTTTAAATAAATAAATAAATAAATTTAAGAGCAAATGTATGGAATGGTATTTACAGTAAGGGCATAAAAAGGGGAACTTAGATATAGTGTAGAGAAAGGGGGTGTTGGGTAAATCAGGCAGGGCATATAAAGGGAAGAACGACATATATATTTCAGGTATAGGCATGTGTAAATAACCATGTCTTGAGTTTTTGCTTGAAGGTTTTGGAAGATGGCTCAAGGCGCAGTTCAGTGGGCAAGGTATTCCATAACAATGGGCCAGAAAAGGAAAGCGCTCGTGCTTTGGTGGAGGCATGGTTATATAGTTTGGGTGAGGGGGTCTGTAATGTGGCGAGGTATTGATTTCTAGTTGGCTTAATAGAAGTTTGAAATTGCAGTGAATTATTAAACCATTTCATTTCAGGATTGTGGAGGGCTTTATGGATCAGTGTTAATGTCTTGTACTGTATGCGAGATTGAATGGGGAGCCAGTGTAGGTCCTTCAAAACTGGCGTAATATGTTCCTTTGAATTTGTGTTGGTAAGGATACGGGCTGCAGTGTTTTGCAGAATTTGTAAGGGGCGGATGGCATTTTTAGGTAGGTCTAGGAGGAGTGAATTGCAATAATCTGTTTTGGAAAACAACATGGCTTGTAAAACTGTCCGGAAATCAGATGCGTGAAGCAAGGGTTTCAATTTTTTGAGTGTATGTAATTTGAAAAAACATTCTTTAAGGATTGCACTGATAAATTTTTTGAGGGTCATTTGGTCATCAATAATGACTCCTAGGTCTCGGACTTGGTGAGAGAATTGTATGTGCGTAGGTGTTATAGGTGAGGTAGGCGACGTATGTAATGGGGTGGGAGGAGATATGATCATGAGTTCTGTTTTTGTGGAGTTGAGGGCAAGTTGTAAGGAAGTTAATAAATTGTTGATGGCAGTGAGAGTAGTGTCCCAGATTTCAAGAGCTTTGGATATGGATTCTGTTACTGGAATAAGAATTTGTACATCGTCAGCGTACAAAAAGTGTGGAAGTTTAAGGTTGGCGAGGAGATGGCAAAGTGGAAGAAGATAAATGTTAAAAAGGGTAGATGAAAGTGATGAGCCTTGCGGGACTCCTTGCTTCTGGGGGATTTCTTTTGATAGGTGGTTGCCAATTTTGACTTTATAATTACGGTTGGACAGGTAGGAAGTAAACCAGTTATGCGCGGTACCAATTATTCCAATCTCGTGTAGGCGTTGGAGGAGAATTTGGTGGTTAACGGTATCAAAAGCCGCTGAAATATCCAGGATTACTAGAAGATGTATTTGATTTCTATCTAGGCTTTTGAGAAGGTAATCAGACAGTGATAAGAGAAGAGTTTCAGTACTATGTAATTTGCGAAACCCGTATTGTGAGGGAGAGAGGATTTGGTGTTCTTCTAAATAGTCACTGAGTTGACGGTTGATAGTTTTTTCTAGGATTTTAGCAATAAATGGGAGATTAGAAATAGGGCGGTAATTGGCAAGGTCTAATGGGTCGAGCTTAGGTTTTTTTAAAGTAGGTTTAAGGATAGCAAATTTGAGAGTGTTGGGTACTTGTCCAAATTCGATGGAAGTATTGATGATGCTAGAAATGGGGCTGGCTATTAGATCAGGGACAGTGAGGAGGAGTTTTGTGGGGATGGTATCAGACGGGTGAGAGGAGGGTTTAGCTTTTTTGAGCAGGGATTCAATTTCAGTTGTTGCTGTGTTTTCAAAGATTGTTAGCTGAGGTGCAGAGTCTTTTGTGTGACAGAGGTTATTGAATTGGGGCTTGTGGGAATTGTGGGGGAAGCGTGTCAAAATTTTGTTAATTTTGTCCTGAAAGAAAGAAGCCAGTTGTTCGCATTTGATTTTGGCTTCTTCTTCTGGTATGATATTTGGAGTGAGGTTGGTAAGTGAAGTGACATATTCGAACAAAATTTTTGGATTGAATTGAAATTGATGTATTTTACTAGCATAGAAATTCTTTTTAGCATTGTTGATCATCTCACTATAGTTTTGCAGCGAAGTTTTGTATCGTGCAAGTAGAGTAGGTATGGGTTCATTACGCCAATTTTTTTCAGCTTTTCTAAGGGCTTGTTTTAGGTCTTTCAGTGTGGGAGTGTACCAAGGTTTTTTTGTATTTTTCTGAGAGGAGAGGTTTTTTGTAATGAGGGGGCAAATGTTATTAGCAACTGAGAGGGTGTATTCATTCCATGATGTTAAAGCAGTATCAGCATTTGATAGATCAAGGTTAAACTGGGTGTTGGATAGAGCTGTGGTAAGCTCATCTCTATTGCATGTTTTTCGGTATTGTATAGTGGTAGAGCAGATTTGGAGGGGCGGCGGTCTTTGAAGAGTGTTGGATGTTCTTATGATATAGTGGTCAGACCATGGGATGGGTGTGCATGATAGAGAATCAGTTACGAAGTGACGGTTTGTAAAGATGAGGTCGAGTGAGTGACCAGCTTTATGTGTGGGCATGTTTATGATTTGCTTGAATCCTAGTGATTTCATGGCTTCCAGGAAGGAGGAGCAGCTAGGTGTATGAGGTGTTGTGTTGACATGGAGATTAAAGTCTCCTAGGATAATAGCTGGGGAGTCGATAGAGATATTTTTAGCTATATATTCAATGAGAGATGAAGGGTTGTTGTTAAGAGTTCCAGGGGGAGCATAAATGAGGCAGATTTGTAGAGAGGGGGCTTTGAACAAGCCAATTTCTAATTTAGCTGGGGGGGGGATGGGTTGGAGTGTGAGTTTGAGTTGTTTGTTGGTGGCTAAGAGAATGCCTCCACCTTTCTTTTTTAATCGGGGGATGGAGACTATATCGTATATATTGTTTGGGAGCTGGTTAAGGAGAACATTATCAGTGTCTTTCAACCATGTTTCTGTTATGGCACAGATGTCTGGTGTTTCGTCTGAGAGGATGTCGTTAAGTATAGAGGTTTTTTTGTTTAAAGATTGTGCATTGAAGAGGATGAGTGTGAGTGCTGTGAAGCCGATGATTTGAGTGAGTGGTGGGGAGATCATGGTTGTGTGAATGCTTTTGAGGTATGATCGTTGTCATATGGTATGCGGTGCAGTAGGTCTATGTCTATAATAGCTGAGTGTTGGGATGTTTAGCATTTTGAAGCTGCACAGGTAAAAGTGAGTGTGTATTTGTGTGTTTGTGTGTTGTATAAAGTGAGGTTGTATTTTGTATTGAGTGTAGCAGTCAGTCGATTGCAGTAGATAAGGGCTGACAGAGTGGAGGATACTAGGAAGCAAAGTAACTTACCTAAAATTAAGGGAGGAGGGGGAGGGAGGAGGGAAGTAAGGGGAGTTTGAGTACGTAACGTTAGCGTTAAGTAAGGAAATGTAGAAGAGTGTTTAAGATGGGTGCTTTAAACTCTAGTTGCTTTAGGCCTTAGGTGCTGTTGTATCCAACCAACGCTAGGTAAGGACAGGACTAATCTAGGTAAATACAGGTAAGTAAGTAAGATAGGTAAGTGAGACAGGTAAACGGCTTTTAGTACTATTAATTCTAACAAAATCTAGAATTAAAACATGTAAGCACTTGCCTCTAAAAGGCTGTATCCAAGGCGTTTTGTTTTGTTTTTTTTTTTTTTTACGATTGTTGCAACAGTAATTAATGACAGGGCATGGCACAGAGCTTTATATTAGGTCAAAGGGTCACTCAGAGCGCACGAAGGGGCGCTCAAAGGGGCAGGCCCCTTTGTCGCGCTCCTTCGGCGCGCGACGCACGGCGCGCGGCGCCGTTTGGGTGAAGATTTAAAGGCCTCAGTGGCCGCGTTTGGTTGGCTGGCGGTGCGGCTCTGCGATAGGCTGGTCCCCGGAGGGGCTGGCTGGAGGCGGAGCAATCGGCGTGCTGCGTCGGGGCTGCCGGCGGTGAGTGGCCTCGCGATCTGCCTGTGGACCTACCGAGGGTAGGTCCACAGGCAGATGCGCTATTACCCCTTACTGAATAAGGGGTAAAGCTAGCTCATCGAAAACGCGCATCCAAACGCAGGTTAACAGTGCGCTCCGCCGGAGCGTACTGTATTGTATCGGCCTGTGTGAATTTTACCCTACTTTACTTCTCTCCAAACATACTGAATCTAGTTATTGTAGCAACAGTTCTTTAGCCAGGGGCCATAGAACCCAATTTTTCAAAACAATTGAGGGGGTGCTAAACAACACAAATTACCCCTCTTTTGGATACAGTGAAGAAGTTTATTCATTAATGGAGTTACTCAAGCACCCACACAGCTGGCACCTATGCTGGAGGCCATGCACCAGGATTCCTTCCCGTACTCTGTAATCACTAGCTGTGAATCCAGTCACTAGTTGTCACCACTAAGAGACAGCCATGACTCCCTCCCTCCTGGGAGGTATGAACTTTGCCTCCTCAGGATCCCCAGCTGACCTGGGAAGCAGAAGATATAACCAAGGTCCTTAAGCTTGTCAGTGCTACATAAGGCATGGAGCCAACGGACCGGCCAGGGTATCTTTAATTATGCTTTTTATTTCCCTGAGTTTTAGAAGAATGCAAACTTTCAGTTCTGAAAATCAGAAAAGGCCACACAGATTAGCAAATGCTCTTAGAATCTGAATATACCTAACAAGCTATTCTTGGCCAACACATGTGGATATCCCTTTGAGCTAATTTTTTTTTCTCTTACCAATTAGCTACTCAATTACTTTTCTCTTAATCAGTTCTCGCTTCATTTCCTAGACTTCAATTTGAATCCAAGCGAGACAGCTTGGCTGGTCTGAGCTCAGTGTGCTATGAAGCATAATGAATGTTGATGCTGGCTATGGATTCCTAAGGAAAGGTCAACATTATAGTCCCCATTTAGCAAACTTTTTCTTACTCCTGGACATACCTTTATTAGATAAAATTTGCTACAAAAATAAGTATTCCTTTGATAACAGCTTAAAATACATTTTTTCCAATGATCTTGTGTTGGTGTGCACAAGATGCTGTTAGTATCTTCTATAATGTCTTATCCTTTTGCTGAGATCTGTCAGGATATCCAGAATCTGCCAAAAGTTTTCCAATAAGGTCCAGAATAAAGACGGTGGATAGGCTATCTTGACTGGTTGACTTGGCCTTTACTGGTAAATACTCATAATGGCAGCAAGGATGGCTTCTAATGAAGCAATCAGTACCCATTTTACTTATCATGCAAGCATATCAGACTTCAACTAAAAGGCATAAAGTATGGTCTGTTGGTTAGAGCACTGTACCATGAGATAGAAGACCTTCAGGATTTAAGAGTTCAAACATTAAATTTCTAAATTACAAGTAGAGCACCTGGAAATATCAAATTACACCCCAAAAACTGTGTAAGTCAAATACCAGTATGTGTGATATAATTTAAGAATATTCAGCAGCACAGCAAGTAACTGACAGTTCCATGTTGAATGAAAAAGCAATGCCACTATCCTCCTGCAGGACCAGGAAGGTGGCATAAAATTCAAGGGGGGAGGGGGGGGGCAGCAAACAAACAAACATTTCAAACTCAGGAGTGTTGCACCACTTACAATGCTCCTAGTTACCATACCCTGCTGGGCAGTCCTCTATGTATGGCTGGTTTAGAGCATAGCATGGGGGCAATGTGACCATGCTTAAACCCTTGGAGTTGTATGCCAATGTGTCAACTCTCTTAAGTTTAACAACTGTCCACTTTGGTTCATGAATGAGAAATTACTTTCAAGAAACAAACCATATCTGGAAAAGCCACTGTTGGAAACAGGATGCTGGGCTTGATGGACCCTTGGTCTGACCCAGTATGGCATTTTCTTATGTTCTTATGATAATTTCCTTTTCTTTAGGTTAGACAGATGAATCCAGAACCAGTGGGTTATGCACCTCTACCAGCAGATAGAGACGGAGCAAAGCTGACATCACAGTATATATATTCTTGCAGTTACATCAGCCTGCCAGTATCCTCTTCAAAAGCCAACTGTGGATGGACTAGCAAAAACTTGATTAATAACGGATAACCATTTCAGTACTCAGCCAACAGGAAACACTGAGCTCAGACAACTAGTCTAGGGACTGGATTAACACTTATCAGTAACCTGTGGACCACGTAGCCACGCAGGAGGACCACAGCACAATTATTCGGCAGCCAAGGGTGGGAAGCTGGATTCATCTGTCTATCCTAAAGAAAAGGAAATTATTAGGTAAGTAGTAATTTCTCATTTCTTAGCGTCTAGACAGATAAATCCAGAACCAGTAGGATGTACGCAAGCTACTCCCGAATAGGGAGAGGTTGTCCACGGTCCAGTCAAAACCGCATGTGCAAAGGCTGCTTCCTCCCAGGCCTGCACATCCAGAAGATAATGCCTGGAAAAGGTATATAAGGAGGACCACATCACAGCTCGGCAAATGTCAACAGGAGACAACAATCAACTTCCGCCCATGATACTGCCTGAGCCCTAGTGGAATGAGCCCTAACCTGACTAGGTAACAGCTTTTCAGCATCCACATATATGGCCGTGACTACCTCCTTAATCTAGCTAATGTAGCCCATGAAAACTATTTGTCATGTCTACTTCCACCATGGAGGACAAACAGGTGATCCATCTTCCAGAAAAGTTTAGAAACCTCTAGATACTTCATGATATGTCTCTTGACATCCAAGAGTCACAACAGGCGATATTCCTCTGCATCACTTTCCCTGTCCAGAGACAGTAGGGAATGGACTGATTTTCATGAAAATCCACGACCACTTTAGGCAAAAAAGAAGGAACAGTACACAACTATATTGCCCCTGGAGTCACTCGAAGGAACGACTTTCTGCAAGACAAGGTCTGCAGCTCGGATATTCTACATGCAGAACAAATTGCCACAAGAAACACTGTTTTCAAAGTCGGCAATCTCAAGGAAAGTTTATGCAATGGTTGAAACATAGGACCCTCTTAGAAACCCAAAACCAGATTTAGACTCCACAAGGGCACAAGTAACCACAAGGGAGGATGAAGATGTTTCACTCCTTTCAAGAAACCATATCTGGAAGAGCCGACAATGGACCACCATTCACCTGACCCCTAAAACGGGCAAGAGCCACTACCTGTACCTTCAAGGAATTAAGGGTCAACCCTTTATTCAGTCCATCCTTTAAAAATTCCAAAATGAGTGGGATCTTAACTGAACAAGGAAGCACCACTCAATCTTCACACCATGCCTCAAACACTCGCCAAACCCACACATAGGCAAAGGAAGTGAAGAACTTTCTTGCTCATAGTAAGGTGGCAATCACCGCAGAAGAATACTCACTCTTCAGCAAGCGAGCCCTCTCAAGGGCCAAGCCATAAAACAAAATAGAGTTGGATCTTCATGAAGAACAGAACCCTGCCGCAACAGATCCATGTGCGCCGGAAACCGGAGGGGAGAGTCTACCAGGATGCTTCGCAGATCCACATACCTTGGTCTCCTGGGCCAATCTGGTGCCAGCAAAAGCACCAACCCTCTGTGACTCTCAACCGTCCGAACCATTCTACCCAACATGAGCTACAGGGCAAAGGCATTCAGTAACTTGCCCTCCGGCCATTTCTACATGAAAGCATTGATGCTCAATGACTTCAGAACTCTCCTTTGACTGAAGGGACCTTTGCATTGGGAAGAGGAATAGCCTAGTGGTTAGGACAGTGGGCTACAAACCAGGAGACCAGGGTTTGAGTTCCGCTGTTGCTCCTTGTGACCTTGGGCAAGTTACTTTACCCTCCATTGCCTCAGGTACAAAACTTAGATTGTAAGCTCTCTGGGGATAGGGAAATACCTACAGTACCTGAATGTAAACAGATGTGATATCTTGTATCGCATGTCGGTATATAAAAATAATAAAATAAATAAATTGTGAGACGATGCCAGCAGATTCAGAAATGGAAGGCGCCAGCGATCCACTATCAGCTAAAATGCCTCATCTGACAACACCTATTCTCCTGGGTCCAGACTCTGCCTGCTGAGAAAGTCTACTCTTACATTGTCTTTTCCTGCAATGTGCGAGGCTGAAATCTCCTGCAAGTGCACTTCTGCTCATTCCATAAGTTGATCTATACTGTGGATCTCGGAGGGAACGGAGGCAGGCTGCGCGGCTCGGCGCACGCAGGCTGCCGATTTTGCGCAACCTTGCGTGCGCCAACCCCGGATTTTAAAAGATACGCGCTTTAAAATCCGGTGTACTTTGTTTGCCAGATTTTTTAAAAGTACGCACGCGCGTACTTTTTAAAAATCTGCCCCATTGTGTTCATCAATAAATGCACCTGCGCCAACAACTTCTGAATACGGTCCAGCAGGAAAACATTGCCTTCCTTCATATTGAACTGAACACCAAGATACTCTAGCGACTGAAATGGCTGAAGAATGCTCTTGGCCATATCCACCACCCAATCGAGCTCCTGCGCATCACCAGGAGGCTCTCTTCCAGAGACTTGGCCCGAATTAGCCAGTTGTCCAAGTATGGGTGTACTAGGATTCCATCCTTTCTCAACTCTGCTGCCTCTACCACCACCATAACCTTGGAAAATGTTCTGGGTATGGTGGCCAGACCAAAAGGCAGCACTCGAAACGGATAATGATGTCCCAAAACTGTGAATCGCAGAAAACGTTGGTGCTCTAATTGGATGGGAATATGCAGATACACCTCGGACAGAACCAAGGAGGTCAGAAATTCCCCCGACTGCACAGCCATTATCACTGAGCGCAATGTTTCCATGCAAAAAGGAGTCACCCGCAATTGATGGTTGACCTCTTTGAGGTCCAATAAAACAAACTGGAAGATGTCAGCCAAGGCAAACAAAACAACAGCAAGACCGTATGCTGTGGAAATAAGTTCTAAATTATTCAATATTAAATTAAAAACCCAAATATATTAATGCCATGATTTATAAATAAATAAATAAAAAAGAGTATGTACTTACAAATAGTGCCAAATATTTGTATATATGGACACCTTAGATCCTATAAATACAGTTCTTTTATCTAAATTGATAATAAAAAGATGTGTATAGTTAACTATTTAAATAAAAAAGTCCTTTTTTATGCTCACACGTAACTATTAACTGCCATTCATATTGATTGACTTTACGATTCCCAAATTGTACAAAGAATTCAATTGTGCAAATTACAGCATTAAGCATTGTATACGTGTCGATCCATAGAAGAGATTATAATCGACACGTATACAATGCCTAATGCTGTAATTTAATATTGAATAATTTAGAACTCCATTGTGAAATTGAGTTATTTAATTGGTAAATATTAACATTTAATTTTTAAGTTTTGACTACAATATAATTTTGTCTCGTTATAATACATTTCAGACATTTTTTGCATCTGTTAAATTTTACAGGAAATAAATTGGTTCTGTTTATACATTTAGGTTTCTTTCAGCCAACTTTGACATATTGATACATAAGAACATCTGTAGCATTAAATACAAAACAAAGAAAACTGAGGTAACATTTCTAATTTTGATCTTTTGTATAAGTCAAAGATTTTATTTTATTTAAGAATCTTATTTTACTCAAGCTTTTGTGTGTTTTTTGATGTCTAGAGTATTTTTTATTTGTTTAAACATATAGTATTTTCATTGAAAGATTAAAATTCAATGGATAATTTATTGATTACCTATTACCAACAGGTGGGAGGCACGGCGATGGGTGCCACTATGGCCCCCAGCGTCGCTAGCCTCTATGTGGGACACTTTGAATCACAGTGGCTGGCAGTTTCTCCATATCAGAATAATATTTTGGTATGGCGCCGATTTATCGATGACATCTTCATAGTGTGGAGAGCCCGTGAACAGGCTTTATCGATGACATCTTCATAGTGTGGAGAGCCCGTGAACAGGCTTTACAGTTCACTTATATTTTTCACAAAAGCTCGGTCTCATTTCTGGATATAAACATCTCAATAAAAGAAAAAAAAATTTTCTTTACGATCTATCAAAAGCCCACAGATCGTAATACTTTGCTGGAATATTCTAGTTGCCATCCATTACCATTGAAAAACAGTATTCCTTTTGGCCAATTTTTAAGGCTGAGGAAACTATGTTCAACAATAGGAGAATACAAATTAAGAGCTAGAGAGATGAGCCAGAGATTTTTAGACCGAGGTTATCCTTCAAAAGTGATAAAGCAAGCCTGTAAGAGAGCACGATGGAACCATAGGGAAAATTTATTACAACCTCAACAAAAGAGACATTCACAACGTTTGACTTGTGTTTTGCCATATTCTCTGGGGGCGAATGAAGTGGCGCGCAGTATTAGACGCCACTGGAATGTCCTACAAGTACATTCAGTCTTTGAATCGCGACCATTAATAGCTTTTAAAAGAGGAACAAACATAAAGGATCAAGTAGTAAGATCACATTTTAAGAGTTCCTTCAGAAATGAAATAAATCGTGAGGGACACTCTGCATGTGGGTCCTGTACGATGTGCCCACTAGCTCATTCAAACATTAGGATACCCCTAGAAAAACTCAAGAGATTTAAACCAATAAGAAAATCCACTTGCAATTCCAGCTTTGTGGTATACACTATTTGGTGCCCTTGTGGCTTACTATATATAGGCAAAACAACAAGACAGTTGAAAACTCGTTTAATAGAACACAAAAGTGCACTTAAATGTAATAAATTAGAAGCCCCACTGGTACAACACTGTTTAGAACAATCCCATAATTTTCTTAGTTTAAAATGTACGGTGTTGGAGGTAATGGAACAGGATGAAAGAGGAGGTGATTCAAACTTACGCCTCTTACAATGTGAGCAAAAGTGGATTTTTAAATTGAATACGGTAGCGCCAGCCGGGCTCAACAAGGAAGTAGATTAGTCGGTGTATTTGTAAGTTCCAGCTGATAGGTGCTTTAATCATTCACGACAGGATATAAAAACACATTTCCGGTAATGAGATAGTGAAAGCGTCTAGGCGCCATATTTGAATGCCGTGAAGGATCGGGTGAGATAGCGCTAAGCTGAATAGTGAGTACCATTGATAGTATTGCCAACTAAAAGGTGAGATATGTTTAAATTTGGTGCAATAAAAAAATTTTTCTCTTTAGGTATTGAGCAGTAAGCCCCTGAAGCAGGCGCAATTGTTGCGCCAAAACATTGTCAATGTCGGGCGGGAAGACAGCTGACAGCAAGCAAGCGAGCGCATAAAAAGTATTGAAAGTTAGTAGTAACAGCACAAACAAAGAGATAAGTACTTTAATACACAATATCACTTAATGGACGGATGTTAATTTTTAAGAATAAATTTTATAGGGTGTTATATTCTAAATTTGAAAAGTTAAAAAGAAAAAAAGAAAATATTCTCATGGGGAAATGGTAGATGACGTGATTTATCAGTGCCATTATATGAGAAGGGTTGTAGCCCTGTATAGGGCAAGAGCCTGTGAGACTGTGAGCACTTTTTTCTGATACCTACCCCTGAGAGTTTGTTTGTTAAAATACAAAATCAGAGAGTTTGCTTTTTAGCAATTATCCTCAAAGGTTTCATATACGTTTTTGTTAGATTACTAAGAATTTGAGGAAGTGAGCCGTTGTTCTAAATTAAGTACATTTTATATGTTACCATTTATATGTGCATATGATTTTATATTTGATTTACGTATGTCCTGTATTGTTAAGCTATGTTTATTATTTGTGTATTGTAGCCCCTGAGGCAGCCCCATTGTGGGAGCGAAACTCGGCCTGAGTCAGGCTTTATTTTGTCTCACCATCTTGGCCAGGTGGACGGTAATATACTCCTGTCACTATACTCTTTCCCAACACACAAGGGATTTCTACCCAAAAAGATTCGATTGTGCATTTAGTCTCATGCAGGATGTTTATCCTGTTGGACTCTATGCCATCCTGGACATAAAGCACTACACCGCCTCCTGGATGCTCCTCTCTGTCATTGCAATATAATTTGTACCCCAGTATAGCACTGTCCCATTGATTATCCCATTGGTTATCCTCCTTCCACCATGTCTCTGAGATGCCAACTAAGTCTATGTCATCATTTACTGCTATACATTCTAATTCTCCCATCTTACTTCTCAGACTTCTGGCATTAGCATACAAACATCTCAAAGTGTGTTTTTTGTTTGTATTTTCTTTCTGCTTTTTAATTGATAGGGATAAATTAGAATATTTTTTTGTTCAGGTGAGTTTTTATTTACACGCACTTGGACTTCTTTTCTTATTATTGGAACCTCACTGTTAGGATGCCCTAATTCTAATGTGTCATTACTATCCTTTGAAGATACCTCCCTCCATACCATGCGCTGCTGAGCGACTGTCGGCTTTCCCCTTGGTTCTAGTTTAAAAGCTGCTCTATCTCCTTTTTACAGGTTAGCGCCAGAAGCCTGGTTCCACCCTGGTTAAGATGGAGCCCATCCTTTTGGAAGAGACTCCCCTTCCCCAAAAGATTCCCCAGTTCCTAACTGAATCCCTCTTCCTTGCACCATCGTCTCATTCACACATTGAGACTCCAGAGCTCTGCTTGCCTCTGGGGACCTGTGCATGGAACAGGGAACATTTCAGAGAATGCTACCCTGGAGGTTCTGGATTTAAGCTTTCTATCTAAGAGCCTAAATTTGGCTTCCAGAACCTCCCTCCCACATTTTATGTCGTTGGTGCCCACATGTACCACGACAGCCAGCCCCTCCCCAACACTGTCTAAAATCCTATCTAGGTGACGCACGAGGTCCGCCACCTTCACACCAGGTAGGCATTTTACCAGGTGATCCTCATGCCCACCAGCCACCTGGCTGTCTACATTCCTAATAATTGAATCACCAACTATGATGGCAAACCTAACCCTTCCCTCCTTGGCAGTAGCCCTTGGAGACACATCCTCAGTCCGAAAGGACAATGCACCACCTGGAGAGCAGGTCCTTACTACAGGATCCTTTCCTGCTGCACCAGGTTGATGCTCTCCGATCATGAGACCTTCTTCATCCAAAGAATCTGACTTCTGTTTATTAGCTGCCTTACTGACTATTAAAAGCACAAACACACTAAATAATATACCCCAATAGTTTACTTCTCCCCAATACTTAAAAAAAAAAAAAATTCCCAAGCAAAACTTTCTGATTCCTTTCAGCCACCAGCAAGGTGATCTTCTCCTCTCAGTGCTCCCACTGGATTGTCCTCAAGACAAGTTACATTCAGGAACAGTATGTACAATGAGTAAGGTAAGATCATAACAATATTGAAAATATCTTGGCCTTGCCTCATGACCCTTTAGTAAAACATTTGTTTGACTTCAGGTTCAGCCTCTAGCTCTTTGGATTAATTATGGTGCTGAAATAGCACATGCAAAAGCCTTAAGAAGACAGAAAATGGTTGACAAATCAAAGGACAATAATGAAAGCATATGTTAAGAAAACATTGCATACTGTCAGGTTGATGCAATAAGGTTCACTCAGCTATGTGCTGGTAGAGTGTTGTGGTACACACATTTTTACGCACACATTACTCTAAATTTAATGAGTTTGTCACAAAAAATATGTACGCAAATGTGAATAGAAATGTATGCAAAAATTTGCATTCCTTCTATGTAAATCCCACGTTAATCAAGGAATTAGCTATCATTCCCTAGAAAGTCATGTAGGCTTAACCAATGTTTTCTTAATGTTGGAAATTCAACTCCTGGTCAGAGATGGAGTAAAATTTCTACCGTTAGTGTCGGTCTATGGATCTGAACCTGGAATTCATGGTGCCAGAGGAAGGGGGTAATGTACTTGGAATTTATGTATACAAAATATGCTTTATGTATAAATCATATTTTTTGCACATAAAATGCAATTTATGCCTATAAATGCAGAGAAAGCGCCTTCTGCACAAATCATGTTTTCAGGACATAAATGTTTTATGCGCATAAATCATGTTTTATGCAAAGTAAACATATCTATGAACACACATTTTTGGGTTAGTTTCTTTTTTTTCTTTTCTTTTCTTTTTTTTTAACTCCTGATGCATTGGCATACCATTATCTTACAGCACTGGGAGTTAACCAAAGCTAATTTCAGAGGATATGTGCGGTACTGAGTACCGGCATCTTTTCTTCCATTTGCTTTAATTGCCCTACGGTCCCCTCCAGAAAAACATTCATCCTGTGCCGCCTCTGCTCCCCCCTCTCCATGTCCTCTCTTCTGCACAGAGAAGAAAGACTGCCATCTGGGCAGAGAAGTGTAAGAGAAAAGAGAACTAATGCTGGGCCACTGGGGAAAGAGAGGGCACTGAGCCTGCCTGCTGGGAGGAGGGAAGTAAGAAGCAGAGAAGATCACCAGGGAGGGAAGGGAGGAGGGCAAAGTAGTGTGAGTGAGTGCCAACTTTTCTGTTCTGGCTGCCGAGCCCCCTCATCATTGTGTGTATGGGTGGGAGGGATGTCTTATGTTGAGACCACCAAGCCTTAATCACCATCCATTTGTGTGCAAGTTCAGGAGGTCTTATGTTGGAGATGCTGATTCCCCATCATTGTTGTGAGAGGGTGATATGTTTAGGTCCAAAATGTCCAGACAACAAAGACAGGAAAAAACCCCAGCATTTTCCTTTTGGTTTATTTATGTATTTAATTTGATTTATATTCCTCTTTTTCAGGCAATTTTACTGATTTTAATACGTCGGCTTTGGGAATGTGAATGTGCAGCATCTCTGATATTTTTTATTTTGCTTGGTACAGAAGGAAATGCACTTGCATTCTATTTCTCCAGTGCTGCACTGCATGCACAGTCTGGCTATTTGAGGTTTCTAGTTCAGTTTTTGTCTTGCATATTTCTATTTATAATTTCTGGTTACTTATTCTATATTTGGTGAGGGGCCATCTTTGTTCTCTCTGTGTGATGAAGGTGAGGTACTCTTCTAGTGTGTAGTTTCTGTGTAGTGATCTGTAGCAGTATGGTTTGTTCTGTTTCACAATAGTAGGTGTATTGGTGTTCTAGGGTTGGGTGTAATATTTGTAATGCTGTCATTTCACACATTTTGTGACCAATTGCAGGAACCTAAGGAGGGGTGAGTACTGTCACCTTTTCTTCCAGAAAGAAACCATTAGAGATAACTCTTTAGTGCATAGGAAAAGAAAATGTGCACTGACGTTCAGTGCTCATCAGATCAGGCTCTATATTCTTGGCTAAGCATAGCTAACATATATATTACTTAGCTCAAATTTTGGACCACAAATTGTGGAAGAAGGCTAGGAAAACATTGAAGGCCATGCATGATGTTTCCCAAATGAAGGCCAGATGGGAAAGAAAGTAGTAAGAAATATTTGGCAAAGGAGTAAACAAATAATTTACAAAAAAATAATAAAATAGGTTACACAGATAATCAAGAATTGCTACCAATTAACTGTCAGGAAAACAGGTCAATTAAAGCATTCTTCAGTTGTGTTAGCCTTAGGAAGTTTTAAATAAATAATTGCTTTACATACCATATTGACAGCATCTTGGTCAAAAGGGTTCCAATCTATACTTTGAGGGTAATGAGCCAGAACCTTTGACTTGAATGTTCTCCTCAATGGGCTCTGGTCAAAGTTTTCTCCTGTAACACATTAAGAGGCAATAGTTAATAACAGCTGCAATCATATACAGTTATGGGTTGATTTTAAAACCATTGCTCACGCAAAAACAGCCACATAAGCCCGTGTGCAAGCAATGCGCATTTTAAGAAGCCACAAAGTATGCACGTACATACTTGTGAGCGTGTCAAGAAGAAAGGGGTGGAAAAGGGTTGGAGCATGGGCATTCCTGGGCATGGACAAGACATTCGCGCATAATTCCGCATTTTAAAAAAGCTGACCATGGCTTATGTTGGCTTGTTATCCACATAACTTTACTTCTGGTCCTAATGAGGAGTAAGTCTGGAGATCTCGAGTTTTAGGATATTTAGCACAGTGTGAGGGCTAGGGGTCAAGGGGGAGGCTTGAAGGATGAAGAACCAGAGGGGTCTTGAAGATCTCAATATGAAATGGGCAAATTGGTGGATTGGAAAAACTGGTTTTTCCCCTCACGTGAGCATGTTTTAAAATCTGCTTTCATACACGCATAAAAGTCCCTAAAGCCCTAGCTGAAATACATGCAGGAAGGGTACTTTAAATGATACGTGAGTACTGGTGAGCACAATTTAAAATTGCATCTCTCTGCTCGTGTGTCAATATGTTTGTTTATGGGCACACACGTTACTTTTAAAATTACCCTGTTACTTTACAACTTCACATGTTAATTTATACTTTTGAGCATCATGAACTAGAACTGAACAATGGTGCCTCAAGTTGAAAAAAAGGAAGGCTTATAGTTTAGTTTCCCCTGCATTCTTTTATGGCTGCCTTGCCTATGACCAACATTTACAACATAGCAGCAGATTCAAGGATGATAACTTCTCTCTAGCACAGAGCTAAACTTAGCAATGCAATTTCTTATTTTGCTGCTGTTGTAAATTTTGAGTCTCTGGTTGTTTCTAGATGACTTAGTAGAGGCCACCTAAACCATGGCCTTTCTGCAGCTTCCTGAACAAAATAAGCCAATATACCAAATTTTAAACAGTCTGAAGAAAATAATTGTTTAAGGAACTTGAGTACAAAGCAATACATTCAAAGCAGAATAAGATGAAAAGTAAAGTTTCCTGAGGAATGTCCCCTGTAAAAGAGGCTGACATATGTAGGACTGCATCTCTGAACTCATGCTCCATCTCTCTCACTGAAATTTTTTTATTCAGCTAACTGTGCCAGCTGGCAGCATTTATCGAACTGAGAAACTTTCAGTCCTGGCAGCAAAAGGCAAATGCATTACATACCATTAATTCTTGGTTTTAAAATAGGCCTACTGTTATCTGATTTGCTGCATAAGTTAACAGAAGTCATGACTTGATTTTAACACTTTGGTTCCATAAATAAATCATCCTCTCATTGTCGTATGCCCACTTCCTGGTGACAAGCAGATTCCAAGTTCTTCATGTATACTTTTTGTAACAATATACTGGCAACTGACATCAATAGGTTTATTGGATTCTTGTTTTTCACTGTTTCACCATTTATAAAATCTGGTTTCAAGAATTTTGAATTATAAAAGTTAAGTGAAGAAGGAGCAGAATTAGGTGCAAAATAAAGACTGTTTTTAAATGCACTGGTACTAGAGGATGCACATAAACAGAGAAAGCCTAACAAAAACTATTAGGGGAACATTCAAGCGATGGAACCAGAAGACCCCAGCTATATGCAACATGTGAAATCATTAGCAAGAGTCTTATATACACAGATTTTTGAGAAGGCTATATCATGGAACAGATAAAACAAATCAGTTAAGTTGAGAACCAGACAGACCCTTTATTGAGAATACTTAGGTGAAACAGGTTGCATTCACTCAGTCAGGACTGAGAAAACGACCAGCACAACACTAAAGCAGTATGAAAGAACAAGAGAAAGTGGGACAATCATGCTGGTTCTTACTACAGAGACAGAGTTCAATAGGAATGCAACTATTTGCAGCAAAGCAAGAAAAAAATTCAACTGACATTTCTGATAGCATGTCACTCATAGTTGAAAATTTACTATTATCTGATTAACTCAAGTTAGAGACTTAATTTAAATGCATAAATTGTTTAAAATGGGCAGCCCTCCTAGCATAGATACTGCCTGTAAAGCTGCACACCTGGAATGGAAGGGCCACCGGACTCACCCTGTCTGCATCCTGGCTCCAGGCAATGGAGACAGCGAGTGGCTGATGATGACGATGCAGATGGCGAGGAGTTTGCTCTCCCTCTCCTGTTCGGCACCATTGAATGACTCTCTCTGTGCCCTGGGATTGGCTTGCACCAACTGCAGTGACGTTATCAGTCTACAATGGCAGCCACCCCATATTGGCTCAAAGACTGGCATCATGATGTGGATGAAAGGTGCAGAGCTGGAGGGAGTTTTAAAATCTGCTGGCTCCTACAGCTTCCCCTCTTCGCTGCTGGCTCCTGTGACAGAATTTACTTGCCCAACCCTCCTGTCCAGTAATAGAATATATTGGCACTCTGTTGGGGGATGAATGATAATGGATATGGAAAGGCAGATGGATGTGTGTTAGGTAATAAAAAAAATGACTGATGCAGAATATGCACAGAGTGGAAATGGATACTATGTGAAAATAACATTCTTCATTTCACTATTGATTTTTGCAAAGTAGTACCACCTGTGTTCACTACCTACTGGTGTATTTATCAAGTTTGCTTCTGTTTCTTAATTGTACATTCTCTTACTGTGCTGGGTGTTGTATTTGGGTATCTGGCTGAATAAAAGATGACTTTCAAAAAAAAAAAAAAAAAGGCAATGTATTATGTTAGTTATACTGTGTTAACTATGCAATTATTTGTTACCCCTATCATGCTGGAGTGCTTGAGACCAGTATTGGGTAAAGAGGGATAACAGGGGAGGTGCAAGCTGGTACAAAGGAGCCTCGGTATGAGGAACAATGTCACAGCCTTGGAATGAGGAACAGTGACCCAGAGTGCGACAGGTCCAGGGGATTGGTCCCGAATAAACCAGCAGGTTGGACGGTGGACAAGAGGAGGCGGCCAGGCAGCCTGTTGCATGGTGTCTTACCCAGTGTTGAATCCCCTTCTCCCCTTGTCAAGACTCACAGAGTAGGTGCGAGGCCTTTGGCAATCTGCTAGGACAGACTTTCAAATATATCTAGTAGCACATTTTATCTATGTGGATCTCTAACTATACAAAGAGCATTTTCTAAATGTCAGTCAATCATTAACAATGAATTCCCTTATTATTGGATTTTTTTATATTAATAAGTAAACCTGCCTTTTCAATATATTACTTCTTAGCACTTTGCTAGCAAGCAAAATAAATGGAGCGTGCTTTCAGTTTCGTGATCACTAGATATTATTTGAACAAATATGCTATAATCTTGCTAAAAAAAAATTGACTTCTGCTGGGAGCTAGTCTGGTGATAAGCGGCTAGCTCCCACCAGGTTTATCCTAATTAATTCCCCAGAGCCACTTGATTTATATCAGATACTAAAATGTCTCTTTCTAAAGAGTCAGCGAATCAGTCTGTGGAGGACTTATGGGCAGACCAAGGTCACAAATCGAAAAAGTTGACATCTAAAGCAGCATTCAGTGTCGTCTTATAGTAAAAAGTACATGAGAAAATAAAATAAGAAAACGTAAACGAACCCAACACCGCGGGGTGGTGGGTGGGTTTCGTGAGGACTAACATCCTGCTGTCCTGTGAGAACACCTGTTACAGGTAAGGAACTCTGGTTTCTCACAGGACAAGCAGGATGGTAGTCCTCACATATGGGTGAGTACTGAGCTGAGGATGCCTGAGCAATGCACCAAATGTACCCAAAGACGTGCAACAGGCACAACAACTGGGGTGGAATTTGGTAGAGGGCATCCTGAACCCTATCGGGTTGGCGGGAGAATGTTGGTACCTCAGTTCGCAAATAAATTGCGTAGCACAGACTGGCCGAAGATGGAATCTTGTCTGTCAGCCTTGTCTAAACAATAATGGGCTGCGAAGGTAGCAGCCTTACAGATGTCAGCAAGCGACACCGAACATAGGTGCGCTGCTGATGTTGCTATGGCCCTGACATTGTGTGCTTTTAACATGGTCTTGAAGCGGAATGCCTGCTTGTTGGTAACAAAAGGAAATACAGTCCGTTAACCAGGAGGAGAGAGTCTGCTTACCCACAGGTTTGCTCAATTTGATGAGATCGAAGGAAACAAACAATTGAGTGCATTTCCTGTGGGCAGCTGTACGGTCTAGATAATATGCTAGATCACGTTTACAGTCAAGGGTATGCAGAGCCCGTTCTCCTGGGTTTGAGTGAGACCTGGGAAAGAAGGTGGGTAGTATAATGGATTCATTGATATGAAACTCCGATACTACCTTAGGCAAAAACTTAGGGTGAGTGCGGAGTACTACCCTATCATGCAGAAGTTTAGTGTAAGGCGGGTAGGTGACCAAGGCCTGTAACTCACTAACTCTGTGAGCAGAAGTGATCGCCAAAAGAAAAATCACCTTCCAGGTGAGATGGCTGAGATCACAGGATTGGAGAAGCTCAAACAGCGGTTTCATGAGCCACCCCAAAACCAAGTTGAGGTCCCAGGAAGGGGCCGGAGGGCGCAGTGGAGGTTTATGGTGGAGCAAGCCCTTCAAATAGCGTTTTACGAGGGGTTGTACTGAAATAGGTACATCCTTTAAGGAAGGCGGCTACCGCACTGACATGTACCCTGATAGAAGACGTTTGGAGACCTGACTCTGACAGGTGCCAGAGATAGTCCAAAACCTTCGGTGTGGAACAAGTGAAGGGATCGATGGACATGGAAGTACACCATACCGCAAACCTGTTCCATTTGTAACGATAAGACTGCCTTGTGGAAGGCTTTCGTGAAGCTACTAGGACACGGGAAACCGGCTCTGAAAGGTTAAGAGGGTGAAGGATTAACCTTTCAACATCCAGGCAGTCAGGGAGAGGGCCTGGAGATTGGAGTGATGAAGGCAGCCGTTGTTCTGAGTGATCAGAAGTGGGTCCTTCCCCAGAGGAATGTGCCGGTGTACTGATAGGTCATGGAGAATTGGAAACCAGACCTGGCGTGGCCACTGAGGGGCTATCAAAATCATTAGTCCCTTGTCCCTTCGCAACTTCACGAGAGTCTTTGAAATGAGTGGAAGTGGAGGGTACGCATAAAGGAGAACACTAACCCATGAGAGGGAGAAAGCATCTCTTGGCTGAAGGTGTTGGCTGCGAGTGAGAGCAGAAGTTCCCTACTTTGCGGTTGTGAACTGACGCTAAGAGGTCTATGTGAGAGTAACCCCAACGTTGGAATATTGAGTCCGCTACAGTGGGGTTGAGGGATCACTCGTGCAGTTGAAAAGCGCGACTCAGCTTGTCTGCCAACACATTGTCCACTCCCGGCAAGTAGGTGGCCCTGAGGCACATCGAGTGGGAAAGGGCTTTCGCCCATATCTGTGCAGCTTCCTGACACAGGAGGTAGGGGCCCGTTCCACCTTGCTTGTTGATGTACCACATGGCCACCTGGTTGTCGGTTTGAATCAGGATGACCTGGTTGGAAAGGTGATCCTGAAAAGTCCTGAGAGCATATCTGATTGCACGAAATTCCAGGAAATTAATTTGGTGTTTGGCTTCCTCTGGAGACCAAATGCCCTGAGTTTGCAGGTTTGCAACATGTGCACCCCAGCCGAGGTTGGAGGCATCTGTTGTCAAGGTCTGGAGCCTGAAATGGAAGGCCTTGAAGCAGATTGGATTGGTTTATCCACCAGGCTAGCGATAAGCGGAGCTGGTTGGTGATGTGGACAATGGCTGAGAAGACTGAATCCACTGCGATTTTAGAGTCCACTGCATTACTCTCATGGCCAGGCGGGCCATGGGAGTGACATGCACTGAGGAGGCCATATGACCCAGTAAGACCAGAAAAAGACGTGCAGTTGAGTGTTGTCGAGACTGCAGTCGATGGGCCAGAGAAGTGAGAGTGAAAGCTTGATCCTGAGGTAGGAAGGCTTTCGCTTTTATAGAGTGTCCAAGTCAGCCCCTATGAACGATAGGGTTTGAGAGGGAACTAGCCTGGATTTTGCAGCTTGCTGAGTAAAAGCCCTGATCAACCAATCGTCGAGGTAGACATGGACACTTTCTCCTGAGAAAGGCAGCTACCACTACGAGGCACTTGGTGAAGACTCATGGGGCAAATGCTAGGCCGAATGGTAACACTCGATATTGGAAGTGTTTTGGGCCTACTAGGAACCGCAGGAATTTGCGATGTGACGGAGTAATTGAAATATGCGTGTAGGCGTCCTGGAGGTCTAGAGAGCAGAGCTAGTCTTCCCTTTGGAGAAGGGGAAGAAGAGAAACCAAGGTCACCATCTTGAACTTTTCTCTTTGTAGATATTTGTTTAAGGTGCGAAGATTCAGTATTGGGCGAACACCACCTGACTTTTTTTGGTATCAGGAAATACCGGGAATAGAACCCCTGCCCCTGTTGGGAGAGGGGCACTGGCTCTATTGCTCGGGACTGGAGGAGGAGGGAGACCTCCTGCTCCAGGAGTGATGAGTGGTCAGATGTTCCCCACGTCAGCCGAGGTGGGGAATCCGGTGGAACAGAGAGAAAGTTGAGGTGGTAAGCTTGGGTTATTACAGCGAGTACCCACTGATCTGTGGTGACTATATGCCATGGTTTGGAGAAGTGGCACAACCGGCCTCCGACAGGAATGTCCAGAAGTGGAGGCTGGGAACTGCTCTCTAGGAAGGAGAGAAAAGCCAGACGCTGGACCTGGCTGGGAGGCTGGCTGTGACTTCTGTACTCGAGGTTGCCTGGATTGGCCTTTTTGGTAAGGCTTAGAAGGCTGACCCCTGGATGCCGGGGGATAGTATCTCCTTTGCCGGTAGACTTGTCTCTTGGAGTCTCTCCTAAAGGATCTTTTGGAAGAGGGAGAGCGATCAGAAGGCAGTAAGAAGAGCTGGCGCAGAGTCTCTTGGTGGTCCTTGAGCTGCGCCACTGCTTCTTGAATCTTTTCTCCAAAAAGATTATCCCCAGCACAGGGCAAGTCAGCTAACCTGTCCTGTACTTCTGGCCTAAGGTCTGAAGACTTTAGCCAGGCCCATCTCCTCACACTAATTCCTGCCACCGAAACTCTGAAGGCGGTGTCGAAGATGTCATATGCAGACCGTTTTAATGTCTGCCAGCATCTAGGCCTTTTTGTGCTAGGGCATGAAGCTGGTCCTGGAATTGCAGAGGTAAGGCTTCAGCAAATTCCTGAATCTTTGTGAACAGGGCCCTGTTGTATTGGGACATGTACAATTGATAGGAAGCAATGCGAGAGATCAGCATTGAGCCATGGAATACACGTCTTCCAAATGCATCCAGTAATTTATGTTCCTTTCTGGAGGAATGGAAGAATGAGGTTTGGAGCATTGTGCCCTCTTCTGGGCTGACTCCACAACCACTGAGTGATGATCTAATTGAGTTCTCTGGAAGCCAGGGGCTGACTGAACTAAATAGTTGGCATCTGCCTTACGGTTGACAGGTGCCACAGAGCCAGGGTGCTCCCAATTTCTCTTTAAAAGGTCCAGAAAGATTTCATGAATAGGGATTTCCTTTGGAGCATCGAGAAACTGGAGAAGCTCCAGCATCTGATTCCTAGAGTCCTCTTCAGTCTGAAGCTGGAATGGAACAGTTTCAGACATTTCCTTTACAAGGTTGATAAAGGACAAGTCCTCTGGAGGAGAATGCTTCCTTTCAACAGGAGGAGAGGGCTGTGAAGGAAGATCATCAGTATCCTGGGACGAATCATCGGACCAAGGATCGTACAGCTCATCACCAGCTCCCATATGTTCATCAGAAGGGAGTAACAGTGTTATCCCAGAAGGCCCGGGCCTAGGCATCGATGGCCTCAGAGGCGGAATCGAAGGCATCAATGGGGGCATTGAGGGAGGCATCGGAAGCATCGAGGGTGGCACCGATGGAATCGGCGACATTGATGGCAGCACTCCCGAGGGCAGAATGGAGATCAGTATTTCTTCTTCTTGTTCCGATGACAAGGGTATCGGTGAGGAAGGAATCGGGGCCATCGGTTCCCTCGGATCCACCAGTGGAAGGGCACCGATTAATGCATCCATTCTTGCCAATAGTGGTACAAGCGCCTTGAGTATCGGATCGGTGGCCGGCTCGGGAACCGGCATTGATGGAGGTTTGGACCCCTGGAGTGCTTTACCGATGGTCCAATAAAACAAATCGGAAGGCGGTCCCACGTAGCCAACGCAAAAAACAACAAAGGGACTACCTTACACCGTGGAAGATTTTATTAGAGATGCCCGACTCGAACTGAGTTTCGCCAACAAGGCTGCATCAGGGGCTAAAAAGTTAAAAAACAATAAATATTTTTATACAGAAAAAGATTTTTAAGACACTTCTGGTAACCCAAAAACTCTATCATAAAAAACATTTTTATACAATATACCAAAAGCATAGAGAAATACTTATTTCTATATTAAATGCGCGTCATAAAGATGTAACTAATCCATTCATGACATACATATCCTAACATTTTTATATTGTATAGCAAGATCTTAGAGATATAATTGTCAATTTCTCATACTTATGCGAAACAGCAACATATATATATATGTAGAGAACGGAGATAATTACCTTTATGTTGTAAACATACTCTCACCACAGTAAGAGTCAATATACCAATCTGTAAATTGATTGTTGCAATAAAACTAGACAAAAAACAGAATTGAAAGTTATTTATACAAATTAATAATCACATATTATAAATTCTTATATATGATTAGGTAAAAAAATTATTAAATATTGTAAACATATCCTTAAAACATAAATGATATTAAAAAGTGTTTATAATTATATATCATTAGTACAAATATTTGTATTATGACAATGTATTGCCTCATGAGACTAATAATATCCTGTTACACTAAAAAAAGTGGGGGTGTCACTGCATCCATTATGATTTATACTCAATCGAAGAACATGACATCTTTTCCTTTTGTTCAAATTGATGACAGATTAATAAAAATGTTTTCAAAAAAAAGTTTTTTACTATATTGCTGACCTCAAGGTATTTGGAAACCATAAAAAAGTACTTCACTAAAAACCAAAACCACTCTAAATCTTAACATTCATTCAAAAGAGATACAGTCAATACAGCAATCTGTTAAAACTAACTAGTACTGCGACTAAATGGATTCATTCGCTATATGTTTATTTATATGATCATTCAAACCAAAAAGGGTATAAAAATGTGAGATCAAAATGATGTGAAATAAAATTTAATCGCAGCATTTAGTTTAAGATTAGTAAGGTTTTTTCATCACTCTGCTGTCATTTAATTATCAAACTTCTCAGTGTTTGGTGAGATGTTTTTTGAAGCTTTTTTGCATTTAATGACATTAGTAAGTTTTACACCATTGATATTGGACATAGCTAGATCGCTAAAAATTTCAAATTAATGGTTGCAGCATTTTTAAACATTCTGTCTTTTCAGCTTTCAAGCTTTGTATTCTACTAATTGATTTATATGCATAGCTGATATATTCATCGATATTGGACATAGCTAGATCGCTAAATTTTCAAATTAATGGTTACAGCATTTTTAAATATTCTGTCTTTTCAGCTTTTAAAGCTTTGTATTTCACTAATTGATTTGAATGCATAGTTGATATATTCATCATTTTGATCTCACATATCATCATTTTGAGCTTTTATGCATTTAGTCAGTTTCTAACTCTATAAAGTAGGTTTTACACCATCGATATTGGACATAGCTAGATCGCTAAATTTTCAAATTAATGGTTGCAGCATTTTTAAACATTCTGTCTTTTCAGCTTTCAAGCTTTGTATTCTACTAATTGATTTATATGCATAGTTGATATATCCATCGATATTGGACATAGCTAGATCGCTAAAATCTTTAAATTAATGGTTGCAGCATTTTCATACTCCGCGAATAGGCCTACTTTTGTTTGCGCTCCAGGCGCAAACAAAAGTACGCTGGATTTTAACTTTACTTTTTTGATTTGATTTTTGAGCTCACAATATGTGTTAATTGTTGTTTTGACTTTTGTGCAATGAATAGATGTGTGACAGTTTGAATGAAAGGATGTCTAAGCATCTGGGTTGCTTTTGTCTGAATATTGTATTACTTTATAGAAAAGTGGGAAAACAAAAAAGTGATTAGATATTATGTAGCTGTTTCTTTGAATTATAATAAAATAATATTGGATATCCATATGAATAGTGTATATAGGGATTATTGCAGTAGATACGCGCGGAGCCGCGCGTATCTGCTAAAAACCTGGATCGGCGCGCGCAAGGCTATCGATTTTGTATAGCCGGCACGCGCCGAGCCGCGCAGCCTACCCCCGTTCCCTCCCCTCACCTTCCCCTACCTAACCCACCCACCCGGCCCTGTCTAAGCCCCCACCTTACCTTTGTCGGGGGATTTACGCCTCCCGGAGGGAGGCGTAAATCCCCGCGCACCAGCGGGCCTCTTGCTCGCCGGGCCGCGACCTGGGGGTGGGTACGGAGGGCGCGGCCACGCCCCCGGACCGCCCCGGGTCGTAGCCACGCCCCCGTACCCGCCCCCAAAACGCTGCCGACACGCCCCCAAAACGCCGCGACGACCAGGACCGCCCCCGACACGTCCCCCTCGGAGAACCCCGGGACTTACGCGAGTCCCGGGGCTCTGCGCGCGCCGGTAGGCCTATGTAAAATAGGCGCACTGGCGCGCATGGCCCTGCTCGCGTAAATCCGGGCGGATTTACGTGAGCAGGGCTCTTAAAATCCACCCCTATGTCTTTTCAGCTTTTAAAGCTTTGTATGTTACTAATTGATTGGAATGCATAGTTGATATATTCATCTGACAGACATATCATCATTTTGATCTCACATTTTTATACCCATTTTGGTTTGAATGATCATATAAATAAACATATAGCGAATGAATCCATTTAGTCGCAGTACTAGTTAGTTTTTAACAGATTGCTGTATTGACTGTATCTCTTTTGAATGAATGTTAAGATTTAGAGTGGTTTTGGTTTTCAGTGAAGTACTTTTTTGTGGTTTCCAAATACCTTGAGATCAGCAATATATGTAAAAAACTTTTTTTTGAAAACATTTTTATTAATCTGTCATCAATTTGAACAAAAGGAAAAGATGTCATGTTCTTCGATTGAGTATAAATCATAATGGATGCAGTGAAACCCCCACTTTTTCTAGTGTAACAGGATATTATTAGTCTCATGAGGCAATACATTGTCATAATACAAATATTTGTACTAATGATATATAATTATAAACACTTTTTAATATCATTTATGTTTTAAGGATATGTTTACAATATTTAATAATTTTTTTACCTAATCATATATAAGAATTTATAATATGTGATTATTAATTTGTATAAATAACTTTCAATTGTGTTTTTTGTCTAGTTTTATTGCAACAATCAATTTACAGATTGGTATATTGACTCTTACTGTGGTGAGAGTATGTTTACAACATAAAGGTAATTATCTCCGTTCTCTACATATATATATGTGTTGCTGTTTCGCATAAGTATGAGAAATTGACAATTATATCTCTAAGATCTTGCTATACAATATAAAAATGTTAGGATATGTATGTCATGAATGGATTTATTACATCTTTATGACGCGCATTTAATATAGAAATAAGTATTTCTCTATGCTTTTGGTATATTGTATAAAAATGTTTTTTATGATAGAGTTTTTGGGTTACCAGAAGTGTCTTAAAAATCTTTTTCTGCATAAAAATATTTATTGTTTTTTAACTTTTTAGCCCCTGATGCAGCCTTGTTGGCGAAACTCAGTTCGAGTCGGGCATCTCTAATAAAATCTTCCACGGTGTAAGGTAGTCCCTTTGTTGTTTTTTGCGTTGGCTACGTGGGACCGCCTTCCGATTTGTTTTATTGGACCATCGGTAAAGCACTCCAGGGGTCCAAACCTCCATCAATGCCGGTTCCCGAGCCGGCCACCGATCCGATACTCAAGGCGCTTGTACCACTATTGGCAAGAATGGATGCATTAATCGGTGCCCTTCCACTGGTGGATCCGAGGGAACCGATGGCCCCGATTCCTTCCTCACCGATACCCTTGTCATCGGAACAAGAAGAAGAAATACTGATCTCCATTCTGCCCTCGGGAGTGCTGCCATCAATGTCGCCGATTCCATCGGTGCCACCCTCGATGCCTCCGATGCCTCCCTCCACGGTGTAAGGTAGTCCCTTTGTTGTTTTTTGTGTTGTGCTTTACCGATGGCCTCTTGGATCATCCGATCCATTTCCTCACAGAAACCTTG
Source organism: Rhinatrema bivittatum (assembly GCF_901001135.1). Taxonomy (NCBI): domain Eukaryota; kingdom Metazoa; phylum Chordata; class Amphibia; order Gymnophiona; family Rhinatrematidae; genus Rhinatrema; species Rhinatrema bivittatum. The sequence goes on from NC_042618.1 coordinate 249,791,082, forward strand.
GGCATGGATACCCGGTTCCGGAGTAGGAAGCAGCACTGATATAGCCAGAGGGTCCACCGGTGAAAGTGGAGTCACGGCTCCCGGCACCTGTCCAGGTGGGGAATGCCTCAGTGACCCAGAAACAGAAGAGGATGGGGCCTTTTCTGTTCAGGACTTCTTTGTCGGTGGCTCAGATGACCTCGATGCAGAGGGCTTGCCTGTATCGGTGGCCTGAGCTTTTCGATGGCGGTGTCGATGTTTTTCTCAATGTTCTTCTCGGTCTTTCTCCAAAGGAGGAACAGAGGGGGGTTGACACCTGCGGAGTTGTCGAAGTCGGTCGGGCAGCAGCAGTTTCCTGGTGCTGGCGTGGTCGACGGTACTGGTTCGGACGACGAAGCTATCGATGGAGTCGGGCTTTTTGACTGAAAGAGAAGTTCCATCTTGTCCAGCCTAGCCTTGCGACCCTTTGGTGTCATTTGGGCACATTTAGTGCAAGTAAGGACATCATGGTCGGACGCCAAACACATCACACAGACCATGTGAGGATCAGTGATAGACATTGTTCGAGTGCAGTTGGGGCACCGACGGAAACCCGACGCCATGGCCTCGACAAAAATTTAGTCGCGTTGCGGTCGATGGCCGGTAGGCCACGAGAGAAAACCTCAACAGGAATCGACCGCAAGCTGGTAAAAAACTTACCGTTCGACTGCAGAGCAAAGTTATCGATAAGGGGACCCCTGTAGGGTATAAATTATTTGAAATTTTTTGAAAAAGTTCCGTAAGGAAAAATTCCTGTCAGGAATCTCTGAAGAACTCCTTAACCCGCGTGGGTACTGCTGCGCGGAAAAAGAAGACTGAAGGGGGACCCCTGCTGGATGCAGGGTTGGTGCTATGCTGGGCATGCCCAGTAGGTGCCAGTCAAAGTTCTAGAACCTTTGACAAAAGTTTTCCGTGATTGGGCTCCATCATGATGATGTCACCCATATGTGAGGACTACCATCCTGCTTGTCCTGTAAGAAATAACGCACCACGCACTAATTTATACTAGCGGCATAAAATGACACACCACGCGCTGACAATGCTGTGTATGGTATTTACCTATGCGATTTGATTAATCTACATAAGAACATAAGAAATTGCCATGCTGGGTCAGACCAAGGGTCCATCAAGCCCAGCATCCTGTTTCCAACAGAGGCCAAACCAGGCCACAAGAACCTGGCAATTACCCAAACACTAAGAAGATCCCAAGCTACTGATGCAATTAATAGCAGTGGCTATTCTCTACGTAAAATTGATTAATAGCCGTTAATGGACTTCTCCTCCAAGAACTTATCCAAACCTTTTTTGAACCCAGCTACACTAACTGCACTAACCACATCCTCTGGCAACAAATTCCAGAGCTTTATTGTGCGTTGAGTGAAAAAGAATTTTCTCCGATTAGTCTTAAATGTGTTACTTGCTAACTTCATAGAATGCCCCCTAGTCCTTCTATTATTCGAAAGTGTAAATAACCGATTCACATCTACTCGTTCAAGACCTCTCATGATCTTAAAGACCTCTATCATATCTAACCATAGGTCTATGGTTAGATTTATATGGCAACATTAATAGGCAAGAATTAAATGGAGCACATTATGAAGGTCCAAGTGTCAAGGGGGGGATAGCTCTTCTAAATTTATGACTTTATTATTGAGTTTCTAGAGTAATATACCTTAAAGACTGGTCTCACCATGGGCAAATGCCTTTTGAATTTCCTTTGAAAGATTGGCTGCAGGGTCACTGGGGTTGTATCCTATTTTGTTCTTACCCCCCCCCCCCCACCCCACCTACTCCAGTGGTCTGGCAAGCAGTCTGTAGTAGTCCTATCCTAGGGCATACCTTGGGGGTGTGGAGGGCAGTACCTTGTTTTTTTAAAATTTAATAGAGGATCAGTTATTACTACTGGCCCCCATACATCAAAATATGAAGGTGTCTGGGTTCACTTTTGCTAATGGCTATAGGGACTGAACTAGGAAGGGATTGGTATTAATTGCTCAATTGTGGGATGAGGATGGATTTTGAACTTTTGATGACTTTAAAGAAGAATTTAACTTGGGAGATGGGCCATTGGATTTATACAGTTTCTTCAGCTGTGCAGAAGTTTGGAAGATTTGATACCTTTCTCTAGTCCCATCTGGGTTTTGTCTAAAGTCATTTCTGGTGGCTCCAGGATATAATAAGCATGGCACCTCTATTATATATCAGAGGATCTTGGGTGTGAAATATGGGACTGAAACAGAACCGCAGCTAACAGCAAAGTGTAATGAGGACTTAAAACTTAGATCTGACAGTCAAAGATTGGAAGAAGATCTAGGAAACAGCCCACAGAGTTTCTATATGTGCTGGAAGAGTTGAATTAATGGTGAAGTTACTACACAGGACTTACTCATTTTTTTGCTAATATTTTTGTGGGAACTGACCCCTGTTGGAGGGGATGTGGGGAAAGGGGTATGTATCTCCATATGTAATGGGAATTCCATGGGGGTTAAACACTTCTGGCAAATAGTCACACGAGAAATATCTGGCATCCTTGACTTCCTTACCATCTGTCTAGAACTCTGGGTTTGCTGGTAAGATGGCTTGGAACAGGGGTGGCTATTAAGCATCGAGCGTTGGTTTCCTAACGGCTACCCATTTTGTGATTACTACTCAGTGGAAACATAATCCCAAGCCAGACTTTTGGCGAACGCAAGTCAGGGAGATTGCGGATATAGAAAAACTGCACTTTGCCCTGTCAGGGAGACTTTTGGAGGTCTTACAATGCTGAGGGAAATATCCAATAATGACTGTTTTCTTACTAGGAGTGAAGTCAGGGTATATGTCTGTGTTCAAATACATGTCTTTTTCCCTCACATTAGACTTGTCTCAATTGTACATAATGCTACAAGTTTTTACATGCTATTTGTTAAATAAAAAGTAAAAAAAAAATCAGGGTGCATTAAATCACTGCATATGAAGCACAACTGATCCACTGATATTATTCAAATGATTGCTTGAACAAATATGAGTGGGAAAAAAACCCCCCAGAACATTCAACACCACACTGATAATAGTAAAAATGAATCACTTCATTCATGGGTGACTTTTAACTCATTACCATTATGCTGGAAAACACACTCAATCCTCCACCAATTTTCAAACAAAAAAATCTGCACGTGATTTCCTCAAACCTTTGTGTTATAAATCCTAAATAATGAGAACTTACTACTTACCTGATAATTTCCTTTTTTTTAGGACATTCAGATGAATCCCAAACACGCAGCAAACTGATATCTCAGTATATACACCCCTGCAGTGACATCAACCTGCCAGTATTTTCTTCAAAAGAAACTGTGGACAAACTAGCAAAAAACTTGATTAAAAACAGATAACCATTGGAATACTCCTCCAACAGGCAACACTGAGTTCAGACAAGAATGTAACACTAGTCTAGGGACTGGAGTAACACTTATTAGTAATCCCTGTAACATGTAGACACACAAGAGGATCATTATGCAATCATTTGGCAGCCAAGAGAGGGAAGCTGGAGTCATCTGACTGTGCTAAAGAAATGGAAATTATCAAGTAAGTAGTAATTTCTCATTTCTTAGCGTCCAGTCAGATGAATCCAGAACAAGTAAGATGTACCCAAGCTACTCTCGAACAGGGCGGAAGGCTGCCCGTGGTCCTGTCAAAACCACATGTGCAAAAGTTGTGTCCTCCCGGGTCTGCACATCCAGATGATAATATCTGGAAAAGGTGTGTAAGGAGACCTGCATCACAGCTTGGCAAATGTTGATAAGAGACAACAATCTAACTTCCACCCATAACACTGCCTGAGCCCTAGTGGGGCGAGCCCTAACCTGACTAGCTTCCCAGCATCCACGTATACAGCTATGACTACCTCCTTAATCCGGTGAACTATTGTAGCCTATGAGGCTGGCTCTCCCTGTCTAGTACCGCCCTGAAGGACAAACTAGTGATCCGACTTCCGTAAAGGCTCAGTAACCTCCAGATACCTGACAATAAGTCTCTTGACATCCAAAGGTCGCAACAGACGAGACCCTTCTACAACCCTCTTTCTGTCCAGAGACGGCAGGGAGATGGACTGATTCAAGTGAAACTCAGTGACCACCTTCGGTTGAAAAGGAACAGTTTGCAGCTGTACAGCCCCTGGAGTCACTTGGAGAAACGGCTCTTGCAAGATAAGGCCTGCAATTTGGAAAATCTACTCATAGAACAAATTCCTACAAAGAACACCATTTCAAAGGTCAACAACCGAAAGGACAGAGTACGAAGCAGTGTAAACGAAGGGCCTGCCAAAAAAATCCAAACAAATGGGCCACATCAGGATGAGATGACAAGGATCCACCATTTACCTGACCCCTGAAAAAGGCAAGAGCTGCTACTTACACCTTAAAGGAATAGCGAGCCAAGCCTTTATTCAAGCCATCCTCCAAAAATTCCAAAATGAGCAGAATCTTGACCAAGGAAAGAAAAGTACCTTGATCCTCACACCAGGCCTCAAACACTCTCCAAATCTGCACATAGGCCAAGGAAGTAGAGAACTTTCTAGCTCTTAGCAAGGTGGAAATCACTGCTACAGAATACTCATGTTTCAGCAAGCGAGCCCTTTGAAGAGCCATACCGTAAGACAAAATCGAGTCGGATCTTCATGAAGAACAGGTCCCTGCTGCAACAGGTTCCTGAGCATTGGAGGTCAAAGAGGCGAATCCACCTGAAGCCTCTGCAGATCTGTTACCATGGTCTCCAAGGCAAATCTAGAGTGACCAAGAGCACCATCCCTCTGTGGCATTCAGTCCTTCCAAATCAATCTGCCTAACATGGGCCATGGAGGAATGGCATACAGCAACTTGTCTTCCGCCCACTCCTGCACTAGGGCATCAATCCCCAATGACTTCCTCCTGTGGCTGAAGAAAACGCGGAACTTTTGCATTGCACAAAGTCAACAACAGATCTAGGAATGGGAGACACCAGCAATCCTGAATCAGCTGAAATGCTTTGTCTGACAACACCCACTCTCCTACGTCCCGACTCTCCCTACTGAGAAAGTCTGCTCTTATGTTGTCTTTGCCTGCAATGTGCAAGGCTGAGATCATCTGGAGATGCACTTCTGCCCATTCCATAAGTTGATCTATGTCCTGTGACACTTGTTGGCTCTTGGTACCTCACTGCCAATTGAAGTAAGCCACACTTGTTGCATCATCAGACATTATTCAGACCGATCGACCTTGCAGCCTGTCACCAAACTGTAAACATGCCAGCCGGACTACCCTGGCTTCCAGCAGATTGATGTTCCAAAGAGACTGTTCTGCACTCCAGCGTCTTTGCGCTGTCAGCTCCTGACAGAGCTTCCTCACAGAGAGGGTGATGGATGCCTGGAACGCCCTTCTGGAGGAAGTGGTGAAAACCAAAACTGTGAAGGATTTCAAAGGGGCGAGGGATAAATACTGTGGATCCATAAAGTCTAGAGGATGTGAATGAAGAGAAGAGGCATGGGGGTGGCTTGCGGGAATGACAGCTACTACCTAGAGATTAATACCCTTATTCAATAAACATACTCACTGTTAACGCGACTCCAACATTGCTCTATGCTTCAACGGCAAGAGGAATGTGGAAAAAAAGATTTGCATTCACAAAAAAGCGGGGAAGTAGCTTGCTTGTTGCGGTGGTTACTACCCCAAACCAAATAAGACTGATACTTCACTTTCAAAGGATATCCAGCATAGCTCTCTGCTTCAACAGCAGGGGGATAGAGGAAAAGAGGATTTATATTCAGGCAACAACCAACAAGGCCTGAATTATATAGTCTGGGTAAACAAATAAGCATGGGTGTAAGCTTGGTTGTTACGGCGGTTACTACCCCGAATCAATTAAGCCTGATACTTCACTTGGAATTCATATCCAGCGCAGCTCACTGCTTCAACGGCAGAGGGGAATAAAGAAAAGATGATTTATATTCAGACAACAACCAACAAGGACTGAATTGCACAGGCTGGGTAAACAAATAAGCGTGGGAGTAGCTTGCTTATTGCGGCAGTTACTAGCCCTAACCAATTAAGCTAGATACTTCACTTACATGCAGCTCCAGCACTGCTCTCTACATCAATGGCGGGGGTGGAAGGTAACTAGAACCAAAAAGTTACTAATAAGGGCCAAGAGTAACAGATAAGTATGAGAAAAAAAAATGTGTGTGAAAGCTTGCTGGGCAGACTGGATGGGCTGTTTGGTCTTCTTCTGCAGTCATTTCTATGTTTCAAATGTATACACAAATATCACATACCCACTTATTTGTATAACTGGAAAGCAGATGATACTGCAACTTGAATAGATCCAGTATCAATTCACTCACAACAGCATTTCAGCTTGTATATGGATCAACATGCTTCTCGAGCTTCAAATCGCAACCAGACTAGATATATTTGAATCAGAACTGCTCCATAGATTTCTAAGCTGACATGACTGAGGTTGTTGCTGCTACGAGATTAAAAATCTTCAGCGCACCAAAATCTATTGAAGAGCGTTGGTTTTTTCTAATAATACTGCGGCACAGGAAAACACTATCTGCCAGAGACCAATTGATGCACAATAAAATTTTCAACCTGGACACTCAGAAATTCTGAAAAGATAAAGCTGAGGCCTGATGCAGCCCCATTGTAAGAGGGCGAAACTCGGCCTGAGTCGGGCTTGTCCAAAGATTTGTGTCTCTGTCTAATAAAGAATCCAGATTGGACATTTGGCTTCTAATTCTGTATTGTCGCCTCCACGTCTTTGTTAGCCTTCCTTGCTGTTTCATCAGTTAAGCATGAACGATTCATCCTGCTGTCTATGAAGATTCATGTTTACAGGTAAGCAAACTTGCTTTCTCCATTGACAAGCAGGCATGAAGAAGACATAATTAATGGGGGGTCCCAAGCCAAGCGTATTGCAAAGCAACTACTAAAACAGATAACCTAGACCCCACCAGTGAACTACATAGTGAACAGGCTGTGCAGAACTGCTTTCCCAAAGTTATTTTCTCTTTCAGATGTTGTCTAGACAATAATGTGATGTAAAATGTGTGAACTGACAACCAAGTAGCAACTTTGCATACATCTTCAATAGAAGAGGCCCTGAGATGAACCAATAAAATCATTATGGCTCTCACTTGATGAGCCTTGACAGAGTCTGCAATCTATAAACCAGCTAGTGCATAACAGTGTGCTATACAGTCTCCTAGCCAATTAGACAAAGTTGTTTTGGCAAATTCCCTTCCCAAGCTATGGGATCAAAGGACATGAAGAGCTGAGAAGCTTGATGGTGGCGAGTCTTCTTTTTAAATTTTTTATTTATAGAAATGTTTATGATACCATGCAAAATGCAGGAAAATAATCACATATGTTATCATCACAAAACCATAACAAATCAAAATAATATTCTAACATACAGTGATCCCACCCTAAAAAGGGAGAATCCAAAAAGCATTAACCAAAAAAACCAAAAAGTAATAATTACAAGAGGATAAAACAATCTATTTCATACAAACACCTAAGTAGAAATCATATTGGTCTACATTGTAAGTAGAAGTACTGGTTCACTGGAAGTGAAATAATAATATTAACTCACTGCTTTATCTCTAATGAAATTTTCCAATTGTGATACATCATATAAAATAAACTTTCCCTGGTATTCAAAAATATATTTACAATGAAACACATTGTTACACAGGTGGCCTCGAAAGGCCTTGCATTCTGTTACATAACGGGGGTGTTTTAGTGTGCCCATGGGCCTCGACCCGACCCCAGACGGATCCAGGACCGAACCGAGGGTTGACTGCGTATTCCACCATGGCTGACTGTCTTACCCTCTGCCAGGCCGGCAAGCTCCCAAGGCCAACAACAGGATGATGTTGGAACGTGAATGGTCCTCAAACCATTCCGAGCCCTTTCGGACCTGCTGCATGAAACAGCATGGAGCAGCAGGCCTGTCCTGAGGTTGAGGGCAGACGGGCCTTGACACGAAGACATGACAGCAGGATCGATGCATCGGCATCGCGGACAAAGACTTGACAGCAGGATCGATGCAACAGCATCGCGGATGAAGACTTAACACCAAAGCTGATGCGAAGACATCATGGACCAGTGGTCGATGCGACGACATCAGGAACAAGACATGATACCAAGATGATGCAACGGCATCCAGGACGAGATGAGGAACTGACGAAGTCCAGACGAGACGAGAAGCTGGGCAGAAGGACATTGGCACTGTCTCTCAGGGCGCCCTACTCAGCCCACCCGTGGGACTGAGTTGCGGACCACCCTGTCCCACTGCGTGCCCGAGGAGGCTGGTCACAGACCACGCTGGGAGCGAGACAAGCGCAGGGAAGGATCCAGTCAAAGCAGAACTCCGACAGAGCCGATTACGTCTGAAGCTCCACCAACGGCTGGCAGGACATGACGGCTCAGGCGCACAGGACACCAGTCCACCTGCAGGCTAGTCCCCACTCGAGAAAGATGTCATCCGAGGGACTACCGGCCTACAGGACCAAAAGGCTCAGGGCTGTTGACGAAACAGCAAAGGGCAGAACATCAGGAAACAGAACATCAAGACGAGACACCAGGACACCTGGACACCTGGACGGGGACCTCAGGCACGAAGACATAACTTGACATGGCGTGACAACAAGAACTCCATGGAGAAGACATAGAAGACCTGACGGAGCTCTGGTAGGCAGGAGCCTCCAGAGTGAAGCAACTCTGATGCAAGGCCCAGACTGAATGACAGAGCAGCCCTTTTAAGGGCTGGAGCAAGAAGTCCACTCCCTCGGTGGGGCCAGCACACTTCCTGTGCCTGGCCCTTTAAATTCAGTGAAGAGGCACGCGCCGGCGCCTAAGGGAAGCAGGAGAGCTGTGCAGGACCGCGGACAGCGGCCTGCACCGACGTCAGACGCTAGGGACGCAGGGCTGGGCCTGAGGAGCAGGCCCGATGATGGCAGCGGCTCCAGCCGCTGCAGGAGACCCCGGGGGCGGCTCCAGCCGCTATTCTAGCCCAGGGATGCAGCCTCCAGGCCGCGAAGACCACGAAGATGCTGGCGGCAGCTCCCAGCCGCGAAGATGGTCATGCAAAGTCCACGGCTCCTGCCGCGGCGAAGACAAGACCCCAGGGCGGCCACCGGGCCGCAGCAGAGATGGAAAGTCTGCGGCTCCGACTACCTCCTTAACTCAGCAAGCTATTGTAGCCCGTGAAGCTGGTTTGCCCTGTTTTCCTCCACCATGAAAGACAAACAGACAATCCGTCTTTCGGAAAAGTTGAAAAACCTCAGGATACTGCAAAACATTTCTCTTGACAACCAAGGGATGCAACAGGCGATACTCTTCTGCATCTCTTCCCTTACTCAAGGACAGCAAGGAAATGGACAGATTCAAGAGAAAATCTGAGACCACCTTAGGCAAGAAACAGGGAACAGTACACACCTATATTACCCCTGGAGTCACCCGAAGCAATGGCACCCCGCAATTCAAGGCCTGCAGTTTGGAAATTTGATGCGCAGAACATATTGTCACCAGAAACACTGTTTTCAAGGTCAATAAACGCAAGGAAAAGCTATGCAGTGGTCTAAACGTAGGACCCGTCAAGAAATCCAACACCAGCTTAAGACTCCACAAGGGAACCGGTAACAGTAAGGGAGGACAAAGATATTATAGTCCCTTCAAGAAACAGGCCACCATCAGGCTTGAAACAAGCAAGAGCCACAACCTGTATCTTTAAGGAATTAAGGGCCAACCCTTTATTTAACCCATCATCCAAAATTCCAAAATGAGAAAGATCTTAACTGAATGAGAAGAAACAACTCAATCCTCACACCAAGCCTCAAATACTTGCCAAAGCCACACATAGGCTAAGGAAGTGGAGAACTTTCGAGCTCATAGCAAGGTGGCAACTACCGCAGAAGAATATCCATGCTTCAACAAGCGAGCCCTCTCAAGGGCCATACTGTAAGAGAAAACAGTGTTGATCTTCGGGAAGGACAGGACCCCGCTGCAACAGATTCTTGTGCAGTGGAAGATGAAGGGGGTCTCTACCAGGAATCTTCTCAGATCTGCCTGCCCATCCCCCTGTGGCCTTCGATCCTGTGAACTATTCTGCCCACCAGGGGTCACAGGGGAAAGGCATACAGCAACTCGTCTTCCAGTCAGACCTGCACAAGAACATCGATACCCAAGGACTTCTAATCTCTCCCACAACTGAAGAATCGAGGAACCTTCACATTGTGAGAAGTCGCCAGCAGGTCTAGGAACAGAAAGCCCCAGTGATCCACTATCAGCTGAAATGCTTCGTCCAACAAAACCCATTTTCCTAGATCCAGACTCTCCCTGCTTAGAAAGTCTGCTCTCATGTTGTCTTTTCCTGCAATGTGAGAGGCCAAGATCACTTGGAGATGCCCTTCTGCCCATTCCATAAGTTGGTCTATTTCCTGTGACAATTGCTGGCTGTTAGTTCCTCCCTACTAATTGATGTAAACCACTATCGTTGCATTGTCACTGAACTGCAAGCACGCCAACCGGACTGCCCGGGCTTCCAGGCGATTGATGCTCCAGAGAGACTCTTCTGAATTCCAGCACCCTTGCGCCATTAGTTCCTGGCAATGAGCTCCCCCAACCCTGGAGACTCACATCTGTAGTGAGTATCAACCAGTCCGGCAATGTCAGGGAAACTCCCTTTCTTGCAGGTCGCCAGGCGGCTCCCTTCCAGAGATTTGACCTGAATCAGCCAGTCGTCCAAATACGGATATACTAGAATCCCATCCATTCTCAACTCTGCCGCCACAACCACAACCTTGGAAAGGTAGGTCAGAAATTCCCCCGACTGCATGGCCATTATTACTGAGCACAGGGTTTCCATGCGAAAATGAGTCACTGGCAAATGACGGTTGACTCCTTTGAGATCCAGGATGGGACGAAAGAAGCCCTCCCTTATTGGGCACAACAAAATAAATGGAATATCGCCCTATACTTACCTGAGATGTAGGCACTGGAACCACAGCCCTCAAACTGAGGAGCCTTGACAGCATAGATTCCACTGCCTGCTTCTTCTGCGGGAAGTAGCAAGGAGATACCATGAACATGTCCCAAGGAACACTACAAAATTCCAGCGCATATCCTTCTCGTATCACTCCCAGGACCCATAGATCCAATGTGATTTCAACCCACCTCTGATAAAAGAGAGAGAGATGTCCCCCTATCTCTTGTTCCCGAGGGTGGGAACAAGAGATAGGGGGACATTGTGAGGCTCGGGAGGATCCGCTACCTGGGCCCGTGCCTCGCTTGGACTGTCTGGGACGAAAGGACTGAGACCTGCTGAAAAGTTCTTCCTGAGAAGTCCTTAACCAGGCCATCATCAGGCTAGGAAGAACCAGGCTTAGCAAAATCAGAGGAAGATAATTCTCCCTAAGCCTCTAAGCAGTGCTGACATGTTAGAGGGCACTCCAGGCTGAGATGCCCTAATATGATAGGCACCACAGAGAGAAAGGCGCTTAGGTTTCTTGGTCACCGGCACCATTAATTCATCAGTACACTTAACAAGTTACTGAAGATGTGCATCCAGCTGATTCGTGCTGAAAATTTATTTTTTTAAGCGCACAAAATGTGTGCGCACAAAAAAATTAGGAACACCAAGCATATGCGCACTACCTATATGTGTTATAATGTGCGCACAGGGAGTGCTGGGCGCACAATTCAGACACACAGCCAGACGCACTGTGCACACAGATGATTCTGTAGAAACAGATGATTCTGTAGAGGGCAATTGAACATACAGAAAAGCGTGCAAAAATGCTGACGCAGCCTATCACGCAGCACACAGGAAAAAGCCTAAGCAGGGCCTAGCCCACCCAGGCTGCTCAACCTACTAGGCTGCCCAGTTCCTTGAACCCCAAAAGGAGCGGGAATGAACATTGGAATGGTGCACTGAGCTCAGAGACCAGAGGAAGTCCTATATAACCCCTCTACTCTGTCTCTGACTTTCCTTTAAAAAAAAACCAAACAAAAAACTTGCCTGAGCTTAGCCCTTCCCAGCAAGTACAGAGTGTGTCCGTGGCTTCGGGGGGGGTTGCAACTGCCATCACCGCTGTGCTCTGCTTCCTGCACCTGCTGCTCTGCTGCTTTAAACTGTATAGTCAGCTAAGTCCACACTGGCAGAACAAACAGCTACCAGACCAAAGCACACATCTGAGGAACCATGGAAATCACCTCAGGAATTCTCAGCTGGGGGAGGGACAATTTGGTATCATTGCAGGAGAGCAGGGCTTTTATTTCTCCTTATTTATTTATTTATTTAAAAACATTTATATACCATTTTTTAAAAAATAAATTTGTCAAAACGGTTTACAAGGGTAAAATAAAACATAAAAATAATCAAAATAAAATAGATTTTTTAAATATACATAAAATAATCAATAGCTAGTCAACGTGCTAGCATGAAAGATTTTATAAATAAAAAGGGGGTTTTTGGTGCCGTGGGGCTTATTATTTCTGGGTATGGTGAAAAAGTGGGAAATATAGGAGTTGTATTAATATTGCAGGGGGGGGGGAGTATGTCGATTAAAAGATGTATGAAGTGAAGGTTATGGAAAGTGTAAGTAGCTTTGTAATTGTAGATTGGATATTGATAACAGTTTAATTGGATGAGGTATTGAATGCAAGTTGAAAAAGGTGGGTTTTGAGAGATTTTTTGAAATGAGAGGGATTAGATATTGAACGGAGAGGATTTGGTAAAGAGTTCCAAATTATTGGCCCGGCTATTCAAAAGGCTCTCTTTCTGGTGAGATCTAATCTGGCTTGTTTGGGTGAGGGAAAATCTAGTAGATTCTGGTTGAGTGATCTTAAAAGTCGTGTTGGTTTATAGATCCGTAGTAGTGAGCAGAGCCAGGTGGATGTATGATTATGAATTAGGCTATGAATGATGGAGAGAATTTTGTATTTTATTCTAAACTTTATGGGTAGCCAATGTAAAGATTGTAAGATAGGAGTAATATGATGGCGTGGAGAGGTTCTAGTTAATATCCGGGCTGCAGCGTTTTGAATCAATTGAAGTGGATAGAGTGAGGAATCTGGCAGTCCTAGGTAAAGAGCATTGCAGTAATCTAGACCGGAAAAGATTAAAGATTGAAGAATAGTTCTGTAAAATTCTCCTTCTAAAATCTGAAGCAATTCTCAGTAGGGAGATGCACGTCCACCATTTGCTGGAGACAGAGAATACTGGCAGGGTGATATCACTGCAGGAGTATATATACTGTGAAGTCAGTTTGCTCCATCTCTATCTGCTGGCAGAGGTGATTAACCCACTGGTCCTGAGTCCATCTGAATACTGTTATGGTTAGCGGTGTTTGGGTGGATTCTTGGGTACTGTGGCAGATGACCACGCCCACGGGGAGGAGCCCCGTGGGGAGCCACAGTACTGGGCTAGACTCAGGATGCACAAAGAGACTTAGATCTTTTATTGTACAGCTTTGATGTGTACCACCAGAGGTGGCAGTAGTGAGGTGATCCAGAGGGAGCAGTTTCGGGACCCTCGGCAGAGGGGACCCGTCTCACCACGTTGGTAAAGGGGGATTCTGGTGTAGGTTTCCCAGCAAGGCAATGCTGTAGATGAGACAGACAGAGTTAGATTACTCACTAGATGGTAGCTATAGGTTGGCGATTCCACCAGGCAGAAGTAGATGGTACAGGCACCAAGGCAGGGAGAGCAGGCCCTCGAGGAGCGAGTACCTGATCCCTGTAAGGCACCTGAAATAAAGCAGAGGGCCCCTGAAGAGCGGGTACCCAGGTTAGAGATTACCCCGAAGGACAGAGAGAGAGAGCTTCCAGCAGCGGCACAGAAGCGGCAGAGTAGTTTAGACCGGCCGAGACCAATCCTTGCTAGCAATGAGCTAGCAAACAAGTACAGGCTATATACCTGGATGGTGTGACGTCACTTGAGGGGGATGCCCCCGAGGTTCGCGCTATAGCTGGAATAAAGACATGGATAGCAAGCGTGCGCGCATCCTAGTAGGCCCTTGAGAGGAACATGGCGGGAGGCAATGCCATAGCCTTTCCGAGGATGCTGGAGAGGGCAGCTTGTAGTCGCGGCGGTAGCCATCTTCCCAAGGTGAGCGGGAAGAGCCAAGAAAAAGGTGAGGCATAAGGGGCGAAGCCGTCTGACCCTGATGGACGCAACATATACATGCTAGGAAATTCTCAATTTGGGAAAATTCAACATGTTCAACTTCTTATATCTAACAGAGCTCTCAAGAGTTTCAACTCTGCCTCTAAGCAGCAAATACTCTTCTAATAGTAGTTTTAAAGTCATGTGCCAAAGCAATCTGTGAAGAAAAAACACTTTGCTGAGAGCGTGTGTTGCCAATTTGTCTTCATGCTCTTGAAAGTTGAGAGAAGCCTGAGAAGAAAGGAACACAACTGCATCACACAACCCATTAGCAATTCTTCCACTAGCTAGAAAAAACAGCATATCTTTCACCGTCTCCAACTTGGCTGTTTGATAGGCTCAGATCTCTCCTACACTCAAAAGCTGAAACAGAGTCAGTATCTCTCTTTGGGAGAAACTTTATAGATCCCTTCCAGGATCATAAGAACATGCCATACTGGGTCAGACCAAGGGTCCATCAAGCCCAGCATCCTGTTTCCAACAGTGGCCAATCCAGGCCATAAGAACCTGGCAAGTACCCAAAAACTAAGTCTATTCCATGTTACCGTTGCTAGTAATAGCAGTGGCTATTTTCTAAGTCAACTTAATTAATAGCAGGTAATGGACTTCTCCTCCAAGAACTTATCCAATTCTTTTTTAAACACAGCTATACTAACTGCACTAACCACATCATCTGGCAACAAATTCCAGACTTTAATTGTGCGTTGAGTGAAAAAGAACTTTCTCCAATTAGTTGTAAATGTACCACATGCTAACTTCATGGAGTGCCCCCTAGTCTTTCTATTATCCGAAAGAGTAAATAACCGATTCACATCTACCCGTTCTAGACCTCTCATGATTTTAATCACCTCTATCATATCCCCCCTCAGCCGTCTCTTCTCCAAGCTGATAAGTCCTAACCTCTTTAGTCTTTCCTCATAGGGGAGCTGTTCCATTCCCCTTATCATTTTGGTCCCCTTCTCTGTACCTTCTCCATCACAATTATATCTTTTTTGAGATGCGGCGACCAGAATTGTACACAGTATTCAAGGTGCGGTCTCACCATGGAGCGATACAGAGGCATTATGATATTTTCCATTTTATTCACCATTCCCTTTTAAAAAGAAACTAAAGACATGGCTGTTCAGCCAAGCCTTCCCCTCTACAAATTCCATTGCCTGATCTAGAATTGTACACCACACATCTCTGTAAACAAAACTCTCCAAATTTTTCATGCATAATATCCATTAAAGAGAGGTTGGCCCCTTGCCCCCTCTTCTGTATATAGTATTTATTCTATTTTATTTCATTTTATTTATATATTTATTGCTCCGTTCACCCCTTCTTTATTTTCCTACTCCAAGTTAAGGCTTCCTTGTTATAATGTAACTGTATGCTCCGTATCTCTTGTTGATTGGTTAATTGTATATTCTGCTTAGTTCATTGTAAACCGAATTGATTTGATTTGTATCAAGAAAGTCGGTATATAAAAGCCTTAATAAATAAAAAAAATAAATAATAATTCCCAACATTCTGTTTGCTTTTTTGACTGCCGCAGCACACTGAACCGACGATTTCAATGTGTTATCCACTATGACGCCTAGATCTCTTTCTTGGGTTGTAGCACCTAATATGGAAAATTACATTGTGTAACTATAGCATGGGTTATTTTTCCCTATATGCATCACCTTGCACTTATCTACATTAAATTTCATCTGCCATTTTGATGCCCAATTTTCCAGTCTCACAAGGTCTTCCTGCAATTTATCACAATCTGCTTGTGATTTAACTACTCTGAACAATTTTGTGTCATCTGCAAATTTGATGATCTCACTCGTCGTATTTCTTTCCAGATCATTTATAAATATATTGAAAAGTAAGGGTCCCAATACAGATTCCTGAGGCACTCCACTGCCCACTCCCTCCCACTGAGAAAATTGTCCATTTAATCCTACTCTCTATTTCCTGTCTTTTAGCCAGTTTGTAATCCACAAAAGGACATCGCCACCTATATCATGACTTTTTACTTTTCCTAGAAGCCTCTCATGAGGAACTTTGTCAAACGCCTTCTGAAAATCCAAGTACACTACATCTACCAGTTCACCTTTATCCACATGTTTATTAACTCCTTCAAAAAAGTGAAGCAGATTTGTGAGGCAAGACTTGCCTTGGGTAAAGCCATGCTGACTTTGTTCCATTAAACCATGTCTTTCTATATGTTCTGTGATTGTGAAGTTTAGAACACTTTCCACTATTTTTCCTGGTACTGAAGTCAGGCTAACCAGTCTGTAGTTTCCCGGATCACCCCTAGAGCCCTTTTTAAATATTGGGGTTACATTAGCTATCCTCCAGTCTTCAGGTACAAAGGATGATTTTAATGATAGGTTACAAATTTTTACTAATAGGCCTGAAATTTCATTTTTTAGTTCCTTCAGAACTCTGGGGTGTATACCATCCACTCCAGGTGATTTACTACTCTTCAGTTTGTCAATCAGGTCTACCACATCCTCTAGGTTCACCGTGATTTGATTCAGTCCATCTGAATCATTACCCATGAAGACCTTCTCCAGTACGGGTACCTCCCCAACATCCTCTTCAGTAAACACCGAAGCAAAGAAATCATTTAATCTTTCCACGATGGCCTTATCTTCTCTAAGTGCCCCTTTAATCCCTCGATCATCTAACGGTCCAACTGACTCCCTCACAGGCTTTCTGCTTCGGGTCATTTCTGTTTTTCCTTTAGCTCCCACACTTGACCAAGTCAACAACACATATGACATGTCCAAAGACCCCAGATCTTCACCCCTTCGCTTCAGAGAGAACACAGAGGGCACGACTCCAATCATCCTCTTTTGGTTTCCTTGCCAGCTAATGTTTCTCCAGATATAAAAACCCTTCAGGCAGCAGCAGAGAATCTTGACTGAGAGAAAAGCCCATACTCAACATGGATATCATTCCATCACTTCCCAGTCTCTCTCTTAACTCAGCCCCTGCTCGTTTATTTCCTATCAATGCTGGGACCCAGAAGTCCAATGTACCAACAATGCCAGGAACAATGCTAGAGGCTTCTGTCCTGCTACTTGCCTGTTTCCAGCTCTAGCCCCATCCTGCACCATCGAGCTGTCTTACCTCCTAGAGTCCTAACTCTTCACCCTCAGGTGCTCCAGCTGCTCTCCTTCCCAGCCAGGAGGACAGCCGACTCCACCCCCTGGCAACATCTTTCTCTGGTGCCTGCACCAGAGGATCCTGTCCTGCTGCTCCAGCCCGGTCCTGCATCGTTGAGCCATCTTATTTTCTAGAGCCTTAACTCTCCACATCCTAGGGCACTCCAGCTACTCTCCTTCCTAGCCAGGAAGACTACTGACCCTGCTCCCTGATGACATCATTCTTCACACAGGGTCAGGATGCCAGGAGCAATACTAGAGGCACCGAACACCATGGTGGCATACACCCCTTTGTTGGATGCACAAAAGAGTACAACAAAGGAGCTTGTCCTTTTGTGTGTCCCTTCGTGCTCATCAAGTGCATGCCGGGTAGTCTTTTCTATTCGAATGCGTACTATATTTTCAAACTTTCCCGTCCTTTCCTTCTTTATATTGTTTTTAACCTGTTTGATGTACCTGACTATCAGTGCTCATTGACTGTTTTACCGATGACCCCATACATGCAAGGGAGTCAGAATACCTTTCCGATTATTGTCAACCATATCACCCTGTCCCAGAATATGTTTGCTAGAATAAGTATGTGAAGTCAAGGCATGCACTTTCAAATCCTTTGCCCATTCCACTATCAAAATCATCAAGTGGATTCTCAGCAGATGAAAAGATGTTTAGTCCTGGGAGAATTCTGTAGGAATTTCCCTTCAGTGCAGCTGTGCAGAATTTGGCAGGCTCCAGTGTGATGCAAGTGGAGGTCTGCTTCGTCTTCACCACGTGGGAGAAGGCCTCCCCTCACAGCAGGCTCCAGAGAGAATGAGTCTGTGCGTGTGCGCGTGTGTGTGTGTAAGACTATGAGCCTGAGGGGTGAGAGAGCGAGCATGTGTAATGGTGCGTGTGTGGGGGTGCCAGAGAGAAGGAGCCTATATGAGGAGATTGTGTGTGAGAGATTGGGAGCTGGTGTGTATGAAAAAGGGACTGTGTGTGTATGTGAGTGTGCTTGTTTGTTTGTGAGAGGGAGCCTGTGTCAGGGTGTGTATGTGTAAGAAAG
Organism: Rhinatrema bivittatum; assembly: GCF_901001135.1. Classification (NCBI taxonomy): domain Eukaryota; kingdom Metazoa; phylum Chordata; class Amphibia; order Gymnophiona; family Rhinatrematidae; genus Rhinatrema; species Rhinatrema bivittatum. Next base: position 249,809,466 of record NC_042618.1, read on the forward strand.
AGCCTGTGTGAAAGGATGTGAGTGTGTATATGTGTGTGAGAGAGAGAGAAAGGGAGCCTATGTGTAGGGGGAGTAAGGTAGAGAGGAAGCCAGTGTACAGGGGTTTGTGAGAGACATAAGTAGCCTCAGTGAAGGTGTATTTGTGAGAGAAAAAGGAAGCCTGTGTGAGTGTGTATGCAAGAGAGAGAGGGAGCCTGTATGAGAGAGTGTGTGTGTGTGTATATATGAGAGAGAAGGGGAGCCTGTATGAGAGTATGTGTGTATATGCGAGACAGAGAAGGGGAATCTGTAATGAGGCTGTGTGCATGTTCTTGAGAGAGAGGGAACCTGTATGGGGATATGTGTGTGCATTAGAGAGATGAAGCCTGTGTGCGAGTAAGAGAGAGAGAGCTTGTGTGAGAGGCAGTACTGAGAGAGAGGTCAAACTCTAGGAGTGGAGATAGAGTGCAATGGCTTGAGCCTAGAGGAGGAGGGGAGAATTAGTGGCAAGTGGAGGAGTTGGGGCCTGAGAGGGCAAAGTGAAAGGAGACTGGCCAGGGGAGCAGGGAGAGAGGGCGGAAGAGACAAGGTGAACTAAAATTATGCAAACACTGAAATTCTTCAATATAATGAAATACCCGCCTCCCACCGCTTATGACTCAAATCCTTTGATGTTAAATACAGGAATACCAATCCACAGCAGCATTTAAACCTTTCAGATGTGTAGTGTTTAGAGAATAAATCCAACGTTGTTCTCTCAGAAGAAGAATTTCAGTGTTTGCAGAATTTTAGTGGTGAAAATATCTAACCTACATTAAAGATATATGTCTGCAATACAACCTAAAACCTGTTGAGCAAAATACACATTGAAAAGTTTTTCAAGTCTGCTGATACATTTCAAAATGGCCGCTAAGGTTTTCTTTCTCGTAAGCCATTTGAGCTTGAGAATCGTTAACATAGTTCTCCATCACGTCAGCCCTTTTGATTGACAGTTTAGTCCTTTAAAAATGGCACCAAAATGGCAGTCTTTCCGTTGATACCGGAAATGCATGCCGCTAAGCCATCATGTTGCAAGTGAAATATTGATGTGTGAAAGTAAGTTTGTTTTGGACTTGTTCAAACAGTTGACGTTTTTCCTAACATCTTGAATGATTTTAAATGAAGTGTGACTCATATATAATATCTGAACCTGTTTATGTTTCAATGAATGAGCCCTTGAAAATGGATTGTTTCTAAATCCGAAACACGGCTCCGTGTCGGGCAGCTTTACCGGGCTATGTGAACAAAGTGGCTTCTATATACAAAGCTAAGTAATAGCATCAATAAGATTTGGTATTATGACTTAAAAAGTGCACATTACATGTGGCATTCACATGAGAAGTTTTTTTGCAAGTTAAAAATATAACAAAAATAATACACCAATATTGACCAATGACTAAATATAAGGTGGCGTGTGAAAGTGAAACCATGCTATACGATGAAGCCTATTATGAAGGTCAATGAAGCCTAGTATACATACTCACTTTTAAAGTTCTTGGCGAAGGAAATAACTATTTGGACACTTTGGTATTCTCTGTGATTCTTAGTATTAGCTATCATCGGTCCTACTTAAAATTGAAGATCAATTTCAAATCTTTGGTTATAGTGTTGGTTAACAATATAGTGTAAACATGTTAAAGCATAGTTGCTTTTCTGTAACAGATGCTCTCCGAGGACAGCAGAATGTCTGTCCTCACACTTGGGTGAAATCATCGGATGGAGTCTGGCATGGAAAACATGTCAAAGTTTCTAGAATTTTGACTGAGCCTCATTGAGCATACTCAGCATGCATTATACCATGTGTCCACGCAGGATAAAATAAAATAAGGAGAAGAAACCCACATAGTGGAAACCCAACTCCACTGGATGGCAAGCGAGTTTCATGAGGAGTGACATCCTGCTGTCCTCAGAGAACACCTACTACAGATAAGGAACTCATGGGTGAATCCCTAGCTACAGGCTGCCCCCTCCAACAGAAAAAAAGGATCAACAAAACACCAAAATAGGTGCCAATGGGCACAACAAAAACTAGTTTTATTGGCAATGGAGGGGGGGGGGAGCACTCTGAACACAAACAACGGGCTCTAGGTGGGAACAGAGTTGGATTCTACACCTCAAACAAGCTCTGAAGGCCAGATTGGCCAAACCTGCTCTCATGTCGGCCATCCCTATCCAAACAATAATGCAATGTGAATGTGTGGTGAGAACTCCATGTTGCAGCTCTGCAGATCTCTTCCATGGGAACTGCTTGCAATTGGGCCGCCAGTGTTGGCATGGCTCTGACAGAGTGAACCTGGACATGGCCCCCAAGATGTAATCCCATCTGAGCATAACAGAAGGAGATGCAGACTACTAGCCAATGAGAAAGTGTCTGTTTGGCAACGGCAATGCCCAATTTACTCCTACCAAAAAAAACAAAGTTGGATGGACTGTCTATGAGCTTCTGTTTGCTACAGACAGAAGGCTAAGGCTCTATTGCAGTCCAAACTGTGCAGGGCTTGTTTGCCTTAGTCCAAATGGAGCCTGGAAAAAAATGTTGGCAGGACGATGAACTGGTTTCATGTACGGTCTGCTTCACTTGAAGCCTCCCGCTATGTCTTAATACCTCAGCATGATCTTAGCTCAGCTGATGAAAGCTCCCTTTGAGTCACTGTGCTCCTGTGACCTGAAGTATTTGACTTGGAAGGTCTTATTTTTGGTGGCAGTCACTAAAGCATGCAGGTCAGCGAGCTCCAGACCTTAGCGTTAAGTTTTTCCATGATAGGGTGCATATGCAAGACTACCCTAACTTCCTGCCTAAGATGGTGCTGGACTTCTCATGGAACCATGGGAGCCCTGATGAGACTGATGGGACTGAGGTGGCGGAGGATAGTACTTCCTCAGGTGGAAGGAGGTCTTCCTCTGCCCAGACCTCGACTACCTCCTGGAGGAGGAGGACAGGCCGAAGTGCTGGCGGAGGGCTGCTGAAGGGTTGCACGGTGGTCCCAGATTTGGGCCACCGCATTCATGACCTTCTCTCTGAAGAGATTCTCTCCAGTGCACGACAAGTCAGCGAGTTCCTCCTGTGCCTCTGCAAATCTGTGGGCACCGATTCCCACTGCAAAGACCCTCAAATGCCGTTGCAAAAATATCATAGGTCGAGTGGATCTCAATTTTTCCACTCTCCAGGCCCTTATGTACCAGCAACAGGAGTGTGTTTTGCCACTGCTGAGTGAGCTGCTTGGGGCTCATGTAGAGCTGGCAGGCAGCTAGGTGGGCCATGAGCAAAGCCCCCTGGAACACCATTCTCCCAAGAGTATCCATCACTCTATAATCCTTCCCCAGGGGCACCAAGGAATGAGTCAGAGAATGCTTGGCCTTCTTAAAAACAGATTCGACTACCACTGATTGGTGGGGCAGCTGATGCTTGTCAAATCCAAGAGCCTTCTGGATAAAATAAATCATGTCCCCATTCCTGTTTACAGGAGGCACTGTGAGGGGGTATTCCCACATTCTCAACAGCAACTCTACAAGGATCTCTTGCACTGAGACTGCCACAATCTCCTTGTGAGGTTCAAACTGGAGGATATTGAGCATTTTGTGCCTGGTATTCTCTTCAGTTATTAATTAAAAAAAAAAAGGATGGCTTCCTCCATCAACCAGACAAACCCTGCAAAGGACAGGTCTTCTAGCGGGGACTTCCTTGCTCCTCTAGAGGAGATGGATCTGAGGGAAGACCATCAGAATCATCATCAGAGACCACGGATGAGTCATCCCACTAGGAGGTCATACATGCCCTAATCGACCAGGAATGGAGCCCTGGGTGTTCGAACTTCGCCCAGTGGTGCAGGCACAGATGAAATAGGACTTGGAACCACAGGACCCGGTACCTTTGCCGGTCTAGGGGGAACTTCCTCCTCCAAGGACCAGCAATGACAACCTCTCCCCATAACCCTTCTAAAAACGTTTTTGATAGTAGCACTGCTTAAATCACTGATCTGCCAAATTTATGACAAAATTAAATCTAGCTCATCTTGAAACATTCATATAAAATATTTACTTCTACAGTAAAAAAAAAATTAACATTTCATTGTTTTCAGTATTTCTATATTTAAATAGAACTAAGTAGCCCTTTTTCTTCTTTGAGTTTTACTGACACAACACTTTAAAAGGCACGGTAGAAATAGATTTTAGAAATTAAATTAAGCAGGAGAATATTAAGGGGATTCAATTAAGAGCCTTAATATAGGAAAAGCACCAGGATGGTGAAAGCCATGCAAAAATGGATTGGAATTTCTCATTTTCACTCCCCTTTTTTTTTTTACCTGAGGTTTTGTTTGTAGTATCTTGGCTCCTGCCATGACGATCTGCTTCAAGCCACTGGTACAAAACTACACAACGTAACAAAAACAAAAAGGTGTCTATGAACAAACAGAAAATACAAAATACAGAAAAAAAAACACAAAAAAAACCACAAAATTAAAGATGACACAAAAATAAAACAATTATGCTAGACAATCTAAGGCAATGTTAAAAGAAAACAAAAATGAAGATTTGTTGAGTGATGTATTATGTTAAGCAAAAGAAAATGACAAAATGGAGACTATAGTAAGTACTGATAAACACTGTTCTTTAGGAAGAGTCACAATTATCATGTTTTGTTTTACTTAAAAGTTTATCTTCAATTTAATAGAAACCCCCTAATTTTTTCCCTCAACACACAATTTCTTCCCAGTAAATGCATTATTATCATCATCATCATCAGAACAGGAAGAGTTATAAGTAAAACCCAGTCATATGACCGGAAACATTTTAGCTGATTCAGTAGCTCAGGGATACTGCTGTGCACTGCCATGTGCAAGAAACTGGGTTTAATTCTAGAGTAGAAAAGTGGCCTAGTGGTTAGAGTAGTGAGCTGTGAACCAACGAAGCCAGAGTGCAAACCCTGCTGCTGCTCCTTGTGACCTTGGCCACAGTGTCTCAGGAACAAACAGAGGGAAATTTACAAAGCCATGTTATTTTACCAGGGGTGGTGGGGGGATGTTTGAACCCTGAATATGTCAAAAATATTGTCAGAAAACACGCGATAATGCCCCTGTCATCCAGGATCCATCAAGGTAGCCCCGTATTAAAAAAAAAAACCTGTGAAAAAATTGTAAAACGTTTGCATGGCATAACCCTGCCCCCTACCCAAATCCCACCCCTTTGAAAGAAAAACAGAGTCTGCGGGTCAAATCCCCCCTCAAAGTTAGTTCAAAATTCTGCGGCATGTCTGGTAACCGGTATTGCATTATGATAACATAACTCCTTTGCTAGCCAAACGCTAGTGCGATTCAAATTACTTTGCTTGGTATTTAAGACTCTGCATAACCTTGCTTCCCAATGTTTTGCCTCACTGCTTCAAAAATACCATCCAAGAAGATCTTTGCGCTCATCAACTAGAAACCTGCTTGAAATACCACCCACTAGGTCCTTAAAACTTGCATTACACATAGAAAGACAATGTTAAGTGTAACTGCCCCTTTATTGTGGAATGAGCAATCTGATGAGATAACAGTGGAGAATGAACTGCTCATTTTAGGAAGTTGTTAAAACCTACCTCTTCCTCTAGCATTCAGCCAGTTAGGCAACTAGGCAGCAGAAAGTGTCTTTGATAGGAGCTTGAATTCTGTGTGCTGCTATATGTATTGTTGTATGGATCATTTGCTCAGTGTTTGTGACTTTGTTTTAATTGAAGATATATGTGCAGTATGGGGTAGATTTTCTAAAAGTGCGCCAGTGCGTACTTTTGTTCTCGCACCTGGTGCAAACAAAAGTACGCCGCATTTTATAAGATACGCGCGTAGCCGCGCGTATCTTATAAAATCCAGGGTTGGCACGCGCAAGGGGGTGCACATTTGTGCAACTTGCGTGCGCCAAGCCCTTCACGTGCTGCCCGTTCCCTCCGAGGCCGCTCCGAAATCGGAGCGGCCTCGGAGGGAACTTTCCTTCAGCCTCCTCCCACCTTCCCCTCCCTTCCCCTACCTAACCCACCCCCAGCCCTATCTACACCCCCCCTACCTTTGTCGACAAAGTTGCGCGTGCCAGCGGACTGCTGGCGCACCATCACCCAACCCGGGGGCTGTTCCGGAGGCCTCGGCCGCGACCCTGGAACGTCCCTGGGCCGGCATCACGCCCCCCCCCCCCAACACGCCCCCAGAATGCCCCAAACGTCGCACCGCCCCCGACACGCCCCCAGAATGCCCCAAACATCGCACCGGCCCCCGACATGCCCCCTAGCGAAGCCCCAGGACTTGTGCGTGCCGCCGAGCCTATGCAAAATAGGCTCGGCGTGCGCAGGGTTTTTTTAAAAGAGTTACGCTCATAACTTATGCGCGTAACCCTTTTAAAATCTACCCCTATATGTGCTGTATTTTATATCTTGATTGTGAGTGTAATGATATAATCTGCTGAGATTTTTGGATCAGTGGAATATAAATTTTTAAATAAGAAAAATGACCAAAAACCTCTTCAGCACATTGGTAAGAAAAGATCAAACATTATAAGGTTTTTGTGTTTCATTTCTCTGAAGTACTTCAAGGGCTTAAATGTCACTATTTATTTTACTTTAAAAATTTATATTCTATAACAATTTACTGTACGATCTTTAAGAACTTGCCATGCTGGGTCAGACCAAGGGTCCATCAAGCCCAGCATCCTGTTTCCAACAGAGGCCAAACCAGGCCGTAAGTACCCAAAAATTAAGAAGATACCATGCTACTGAGGCCAGTAATAGCAGAGGCCATTCCTTAAGTCACCTTGATTAATAGATTTATCACACAAACTTTATCCAGTTAAGCAAAAGTACCCTAAACATAGTATAGTTCATTAAAAACACTTCAGAAATCTGATGGCTACTGTCCATAAACACTTCATCTTAAAACTTAGTTTAAGAACACTGTCATAACTGTGCCATAGGACAAGGAAGATAAATTCTGTACCATAAAAACAGAAATTAAAAAGATACAATCTTTTACTGAAAACAATTTTTGAGACAAAAATATGACAAGAGACATAAGCTTGTGAGGACGGAGTCCATTTTGTTAAATGAATGAAGTGGGTAAAATATATAGGGATGAGGGGGGAATTCAGAACAAAGAGAAGGCACTGAATTAGGCAGGACAGGATGTGGCCTGGTCGCAAGGACAGAATTTATTCTGGTCTTACTTGATGTCTCAGTAGTATTTGACATGTTGAACCATACTATGTCCTCTGCTAGACTTGCCAAAATTGGTATTTCAGTAATTGTACTTTTATGGTTTCAATCATATTTAACATATCATTCAAGTTATTTTTAATTCTGTACCATTGCAGTGGTTATTTATTATACATCTTATATTCCAAGAATCCATCTATATTCAAGCATACATAATATAAAACACATGTATGACCAATTTAAATCTCATAAAATAAACAAGAAAAGCAAACTATAAAATATAAGCAATAACGCCATTATTAACTGGAGTATCTCAGGGCTCAGTTTTGTTTATAACTATCTGCCCATTCTATAAATTGCTTGCTGGATTGGGTTTATATTTCAGAATTTACACAGACTATATTCAGTTTTTATTTTCTTTAGCATCAGACACAAAAACTACAATGTGCCTGTTATCTATGTATTTGCATATTTTAAAAAAGCAGGAAAAGTATGCGCTTTAAACGCACTGCAGATATTTGCACGTAGCCCAACATACGCACATATGTTTGAGGGTAGATATACGTGAAGTTTTAAAATCTGCATGTACCTGACACATGAAGGTCATGAAATACTGTATTAGCTCTCTGTACTGCCATATACACATGTATCTGGGGCCCTGTAGAGTTCTTTCAAAATTATCCCCCAAGGAGGTAATTTTAAAAGGAGTTATGCATGTAAATGTAACAAGCTATTGTAGCAATTTTCAAAAGCCATTTACTTGAGTAAAGTACACTTACGCGAGTAAATCCTATGGACATTTCAATATCATATACTGTAGTAAATTTGAAAAGCCCACTTACTCAAATAAAGTGCTTTTAAACACGTAAAACCAAATTTTAAGGGTGTACATTTTTAAAATCAGGCCTCAAGTGAACAGTGTCCCTTCTCCTACCAGCTTGGTAAGAGCAGCATGTGGCAAACATTTTTTAGGCCCCAGCCTGAAAATCTTAGGCATCACTTGTCTCCAAGCAACTGTGTTTTTGGACCCCAGACCATAGTATTATGTTGCACTTATATTACAAACTGTACATGAAAAATCTTTATAACCCAAAAATTAAAGCCAAGGTACCTCTCTGAAATTTTGGTTGAAAATAGATCACACCCTTTCATGCAAAAAGGTGTTGAGTGAGAAAACATGACAAAATGATTTTACCTTCATTCTTTCTAGCAATCTTAAGAAAATGCATCTACCAGACACACATGTATAGGCAAATGTGTCAATTTAACAAAAATGTGTTAAATTTCTTTGCATATTAGCCAAGAAACACAACAGTGTTTTGCAATCTTTTCAAGCCCACGGCACATCTATATTAAGAAAAATGTGTAGCACACCAACCTCTATGGAGCAGGCAAGGCAGAGCAGACAAGGAAAGGACTCGTATTTATTTATTTATTTTATTTATTTAATATATTTTAATATACCGATACTCAAGATAAAATATCTTATCGTACCAGTTTACATCAAACATGGGGTAACCAACGATATAGGCGCATAAAAGCATAAAGTTACATGAAACAGGGTGATGAGTTCAGGACAACTGTGGAAAAGATAACAAGCAGAGTTAAATAGTAACAAGGAGAACGATTTAGTGGGTGAACATCTAACAAACACCCAAACTTTTTTTTTTTTTTAGATCACTTAGTGAGTGGTCAAACAAATAACAGTTTTAAGGGGTAGTGCTGTCAGTGCAGGGCAAAGGCTCTAGGGTTGAGACTAGAGGAAGGAGGTAGAAGGGACAAGAGGGGGGGAAGTCTAAGGGTGGGGAGTGGGAATAGTGGGTAGGACTCTAGCGGGGAGGTAGTAATATTATTGGTTTGGGCGCAGGAGAGCATTCTAAGCTTAAAATTGTAGGTGAAACAGAGTATTTTAGTTGGCGGTATTTTAGTTGGAGGCTATGACATAATGTTTAGGTACAACATATGAAAGGATAATTATGTCCAATCCTAATTTGTTCAGTTTGAGGAATGGTCAATTGGGGAAGGCTTGTTTGAACAGCCAGGTTTTCAGTTTCTTTCTGAAGGCGACTGGGCATTGTTCCTGGCGAAGCTCTGGTGGTAATGAGTTCCATTGAGAGGGATAAACACTGTGGATCCATCAGGTCTAGAGGAAGTGTATAAAGAGGCGACAGCAAAACACTGCACGGAGCGGCAGTAGCCACAGAGGCATTCACGAAGCGGGATGCCAGTGGCCAGTGGTTGGTGTTCCACCTTCACGGAGCGGAAGGATGGAGGGCTGCCATCTCCAAATTAAACAAAAAAAAACAGGGGTGGGCAAGAGTATGTAAAATTAACGAAGAGTTCATAAGCTATAGGTATTACCAATTATTAGGCTTATTCAATATTTGTTGATAGATAATGTGGCTTTCAATGCATACTTCACTTTCAATACATATCCAACATAGCTCTCTGCTTCAACAGCAGGGGAGAAGAAAAACTAATACTTCACGCATATCCAGCATAGCTCTCTGCTTCAACGGCAGGGGAGAAGTAAAACTAATAGTTCACGCACATCCAGCATAGCTCTCTGCTTCAACAGCAGGGGAGGAAGACCAACACTTCACTTTCAATACATATCCAGCATAGCTCTCTGCTTCAACAGCAGGGGAGAAGAAAAACTAATACTTCATGCATATCCAGCATAGCTCTCTGCTTCAACGGCAGGGGAGAAGTAAAACTAATAGTTCACGTTTATCCAGCATAGCTCTCTGCTTCAATGGCAGGGGAGAAGAAAAACAACCAATAAGGGCTGAATAACATAGTCTGGGTAAACAAATAAGTATGGGTGTAGCTTGCTTATTGTGGCGGTTACTGCCCCTAACTAATCAAGCTTGATATTTCACTTGGATGCAGCTCCATCACTGCTCTCTGCATTAATGGTGGGGGTGAAAGGGAAATAGAACCAAAGGTTACTAGGAGCCAAGAGAAACATATAAGTATGAGAAAAAAAGAAGTGTGAAGCTTGCTGGGCAGACTGGATGGGCCGATTGGTCTTCTTCTGCCGTCATTTCTATGTTTCTAAGGTCCGGCAATGGACAAGGCACGTTTCTGAATGGCGGGATGAAGTGAAGCTTTGGTGGGGGGTGTGTGAAGAGATCCTTTGTACGCCGTTCTGATTGGTCTAGTAGATGCGTGAAGGTTGAGTGGAATTTTCAGTTGGAGTGTGGATTGAAGGTAGATGGTTTTATGGATAATGGTCAGAGTCTTAAATAGTTGATGGGGAGCCAGTGTAAATTTATGAGTATAGGTGTTATATGGTCTCTTCTCCTTGAATTAGGATTCTAGCTGCAGCATTTTGGAGCATCTGTAATGGTTTTGTTGTGGAGGCAGGAAGGCGGAGGAGTAAAGCGTTGCAATAATCAATTTTTGAGAACAGTATGGCCTGAAGGACTGATCGGTAATCATGGAGGTGTAGGAGGGGTCTGAGCCATTTTAAGACATGTAGCTTGTAGAAACATTCTTTGGTGGTGGTGTTTATGAACTTTTTGAAGTTCATGCGGGTGTCTAGAATAGCTCCGAAGTCTCTCACATGGTTTACTGCTGGTGAGATGGGGTTGTTGACTCGAGGGTTGGAGTCATTGGGAGAGATTATGAGGATCTCTGTTTTTGAAGTGTTGAGGGCAAGGTTGAGACTGGAGAGGAGAAGATTGATGGAATGAAGGCAGCTGTTCCAGAAATTTAAAGTTTTGGAGATAGGATCTGTGATGGGGATCAAGATCTGTACGTCATCTGCGTAAATGAAGTGTGTCAGGTTGAGACTTTCAAGGAGCTGGCATGGGGTAGCAGATAAATATTAAACAATGTAGGGGAGAGAGACGAACCCTGAGGTACTCAGTGAGTGGAAGATACTGGGTGTGATTCATTATTATTTATTCTGTCCTTGTGGATCCTATTATTAAGGAAGGATTTAAACCAATTGAGGGCGGTGCCAGTGATGCCGATGTCCGAAAGTCGGTTGACGAGGATTGTATGGTTCACTGTGTCAAACGCTGCTGAGATGTCGAGTAGAGCCAGTAGAAAGGTTGGCCTTTGTCTAGACCCATAAGGATGTTATCTGTTAGGGAGATTAAGAGGGATTCCGTGTTTAGGCGTTTTCAGAATCCGAACTGGGAAGGGTAGAGAATGTTGTGGAGGTCTAGGTAGTCAGAGAGTTGGTTATTGACTACTTTTTCCATTAGTTTGGCTAAAAATGGTAAATTGGCAATAGGTCGAAAGTTTGCAGGATTCGATGGATCCAGGTTGGGTTTCTTAAGAAAAGGTTTTAGTGAAACAAGTTTTAAGGAGTCTGGAACCTTTCCTTGGGAGAGGGAGCAATTGATTATATCCGCCAGGTGCTTGGCAATGGTGTTAGGGATGGTAAGTAAGAGTTTATTTGGTGGGTGGTCTGAGGGATGGGACGAAGGTTTCATTTTCTTGAGTAAGGATTCGATTTCGAGGGATGAAGTTAAGTCAAAGGATTCAAGTAAGGGTGTATTGATTGAAGGGGGTGGGTTGTACACTGAAGGAGAATGGTTAATTGACGTGGTCAGAGGTGCCAGTAAGTTGTTAATTTTCTTCTCGAAGAATAACACCAATTCGGTGGATTTAGTTTGGGCTTCATCTTCTGGGATGGTTGGAGGATTGGGTTTAGTGAGAACAGAGACATAGGAAAATAGTGCCTTTAGGTCAAAGATAAAGCTATGTATTTTCTTGGCGTAAAAGTCTCTCTTGGTGCGTAATATTGAGATCCTGTAGTGATTCAGAGCTGCTTTGTAGGTAGCCTGTGTGGCAGGTGTGGGATTTTTGCACCAACGATGTTCCTTGCATTGCAAGTTTTGTTTGAGCTTCTTAAGTTCTGTTGAGAACCAGGGTTTTTTGTTGAGTCGGACTGGGCTGATTTCTTTAAATGTCATGGGACAAATTTTGTTTGCTACGGTGTTCGTGATGTTGAGCCATGAGGTTGTGGCTGAGTCAGCATTGGATAGGTCCAGGTTCAATAGATCCGTGGAGAAGTGGGAGCTGAGGTCGCCTATGGAGCATGGTTTTCTGAAGTGGATTGTTGATTTGGGGGGTATTAGTGTCAATTTTTTTCTTATAGACAGTTCCGTAGAGAGCATCGAATGATCTGACCAGGGGATGGGTGTACAGGAGGGCGGGGCGGTGGGCGAGATGTATTCATTAATCAAAATGAGGTCCAAAGTGTGACCAGCTTTGTGCGTGGGTTTATTTATAATTTGCTTAAAACCCATGGCCTTGAAGGAGGCTAGGAGGGCTTCACAGTTAGGTGTTGGTGTGGGGGAGTCAACCTGGATGTTGAAATCTCCTAATAAGACAGCGGGGTAGTCCGTGTTAATGTATTTGGCTATTATTTCAATGAGAGGGGAAGGGTCAGATTCTAGAAGCCCTGGGGGAGCATAGATTAAGCAAATTTGCAGTTGGTTAGATTTGAAAAGGCCGATTTCTAATTTTGAAGCCGATTTCAAGGTTTGGGGAGATAATCTTAATTCTTTTTTTTTACTGCTAACAGTAATCCGCCCCCTCTTTTTTTAAGTCTGGGTAATGAGAAAATATCAAAGTTGTAGTGGCAGCTGGTTTGTTAGAGCAATATCAGTATTTTGCAACCAGGTTTTGGTGATGGCACAGATGTCGGGTTGTGAATCCATCAGGTAGTCAATGAGAATGTGGGTCTTTTTGCTGAGGGATTGTGCTTTAAGAAGCGTTAGCGTGATTAGTGAGAGACCCAGTAACTGAGAGGAGAAGTCATGATAGGGATCAGAGATCTCTTTGGGCGCAAGTACGTAGGAGTAAGTAGTCTACCTCTGTTAAGGTAGTGGTGTGTGATGATAGGGATAGGGTAAGTTTTTATCATGGTGTGTTTAGTTTTAAATAGCGGAGATGAGAGTTGCAGGTTCCCCTGTATGGGTAGTAACGTGCATGGAAGAACAGCTGTTGCCCTTAATAGAAGCACAAGGGGCGTATCTAGGTGTGTGCCTGATAGGTGTCTCTGTTAGTTACAGCTCTGGTCTTCCGTCACCGTCTGGGGCATGTCAATGGGGGTGGTCTAGGTTGTAACAATGCGGGAATTGGAGGAGCGGTAAATGCCGCTTGACGTGGGGGGGGGGGGGGGGGGCTCTTCTCCCGGTCACTGCAAACTCCTTTGTGGGCTGGAAGAGACTAGAAGAGTGTAGGAAGAGTCTGGATGAATGCTGGAGTGACTGGATGAATGCTGGAGCGTCTAGGTGAATGCTGGAGCGACTGAATGAATGCTGGAGCGTCTAGGTGAATGCTGGAGGGTCTAGGTGAATGCTGAAGCGACTGGATGAATGCTGGAGGGTCTAGGTATAGCCAAAAGAGCAGCTACATAAGCAATGAAAACTCCAGAAGTCTTTCTTACAAATTGTAAAACAAAGGGAGAGAGGGGATGGAAACATATGAATCAGTCACAATGGACCAGATCCTTCTATATACAAATGCAGGATAAAGGAGAATTCAGAATGGTGTGGGCAGCCAGCTCAGGCAGTTAACTTGGCTGCCTCATGTGGCTGTCTGCCAGAGCTCCTACTGCTGCTACTCCCAAGTCACATCCAATGCTCAAGTGCATGTTCATCCCATCTCACTCATCCTAGAGACAGAACAGAAGCTGGAAAGAATCAGAAGAAAGGCTCAGGGCAGGAAAGATGAAGAATTGTTGGGTGCAGTGTACGTGCTGCATAAAGTGGGACCCGGTTATCCATGCCCTGCGTGCTGCCCATTAAATTACTACACTCTGGGGCTCATAATTTATCTATGAAGAGGCATGCATGTTCTCAGAAGACAGCATTTAAGCATTTAAGAGCCACTGCTGCTGTGTCTTGTTGGTGCAAGGTGCTGAGAGCAGAGCCCAGGTACTGGCCTGGATGTGAGCAACAGGCAATAGTGATTTTTCTATGGCACATTGGTTGGGAAACACTATTCTACAACAGCAGCAAATGCCTTTGATATGTTCACCAGGTTCAGTAGCCAAAAAATGCTAGAAAACTTTTTTTATGAGAAATAGAATGTGTAATAAACTAAAAGCTGAAATATAAAATTAAGCAGAGGGCAGTTTAGGTAATTAGTCTTCTGAAAGAATCCCAGTTGATTGGTGTTAATGAGTTAAATCATCACCACAAAACACAAAATAATCTGATTCTGAGAGAATATACAAAGAACTAATTTTTCCATGACATCTCTCTATCTAAATTAGTCTTCCCAAAGTACTTATCATTTAGATAATATTTAGATTTCTATAGCTCACTTTCATTAATATCTGTTGAATGGTTTTCACTCCTCAAAAAACCTCTTTGAGGAAACAAGATCACGCCAGATACCTGTAATAACCATTATGCATTCTTTCACAATTTCTTTACTTTTCTGCTTCTCTGGAGGTGTTTTTCAATAAAAATAGTTTGCTCAAATTGTTTTTATAGATGCACCTGTGGGATTCTGCAGCTAGGCAGAAAGCCACAATCCGAACAAAACCTACCTTTATTTTCCTTGACCCTCTATAACATGTGTGTCTGCACAAGAATCCTTGAATAAAAAAATAGTACTTGTAGTACGTCCACTTTATTTATATGCAAAAATCCTATAAATCATGTCCAAAATGCTAACATAACTCACTAGGTGTCCAATATTATGGAAGATTAAAACAGATATAGGCGAGTCTATACTGTGAAAAATGAACATCTAGGATATCTAAAATTATAGCTAAAATTGGATAAGAGGAAATGTAATGTCTACCAACAATTTATTTCATTTAGGAAATTCTGAAACTTCAGCTAAGCTTACTTATCAAGACATTTTCTGGGGGGGGGGGGGGTTGTTTGTTTTTTTTTACACATTTGTGCAAAATATGCACCTATACGGTCAATCTACTGAATAAAGAAAGCATGCAATATTTGTTAAGATAACTGCACTAAGAAAAGGAAGTGATTTTACTAAATGCTTGACTGATTATTCAGCAGAGTGTGGAAAGCCTACTCTAAACTGAAACTAGTAACCCCACCCAAGGCAGCTATAAATATGTTGACATGCAAAGCAAGTTGTGTGCCCATTTCGGTGGATTACTCCACTTTGAAATAATCAATTGTATATTGAAAATAATTTATTATGATTTCAGCTGCTATGCAGCCTCACAGTACCCTGACGAGGACACCTCCCTACCAGCAGAGGTCTCCAGTGCGCCCTGCTCAGAACTATTCTTCATCATCACGTCCCTGGACTCATGCATCCACCTGTCTTGCAGCCTCCTCTCCACCAGGGGACTTCTACAAGCATACTCTCCAGGCTGGCCAAGCTCCTCCCTCCTGCCTGCACCACACCCAAACTCCAACACTACATAATCCTGTCTTGTCAGTGCCAAGATGCTTCCGCATCAAGGCACCCTTGGCTCCTTGCCCTAGCCATTCTTGTCTTGCGGCCTACTCTCATCTTACCTCATGGCCTCTGGGCCTTCTGACCTCAGCCTTGCCTCATGAAATCCAGGCCTTCTGACCTCAGCCTTGCTGGCCTTGCCCTGTGAAATCCGGGCCTTCTGACTTGAGCCTTGCCTTGCTTCGCAGCCTCTGGGCCCTCTGACCTCAACCTTGCCTTGTGACCTCCAGGCCCTACTGACCCTTGCCTTGCCTTGTGCCCCTGGGCCTTCATACCTCTTCCCCTGACCTCTGGACTATCTAGGCCTTGCTTTGCTCTGTGGCTTATCTAGGCCTCTCCCCGTCTTGTCCCTTGGGGCAATCCTGTATTGCTGCCTTCAGGCCTTTATGTTCCATGTTGTCCTTGTCTCACTGGGTCCAGTCTTAGACTGTTCCTATCTAAGCCTCAGTTCCAGTCTTAGCTGCATGCAATTCCTGTTCCAGCATTACCTGCACTCTGTTCCAGTCCAAACCTTGCACCAGCATTACCAACATGTCCAAGCCTTGCTTCAGGTGTACAGGCTGTCTAGCCTTGCTCCAACTTTACCAGACTATTCAAGCCTTGCTCCGGCCTTGCCCTGCTGCCACACCAGGGGTGGTGTTCCCCATGCTCTGCCTGGACCAGAGCCATAACACAATTGTATGGGCAGCTGCATGAACACACTGAAACACGCTAATTAAAATAAGTAGATTAAAAACCTTAATGGTATTACAAAGTTAAATAAGAATAGCAGTCAAAACTTAAAGTAAAACTACATAACTTTTATTTTGGGTTACAAATGATTTACATTTTGGTTAAAAAGTATCTAGCTAAGCACACCATTTACATCATGCATTCATGTAGTGTGATTAGATAAATGGTGTTAAGATCACACATTACTCCCTACGAAAGCTGAGATATATGGAGAAATTACTATTAACTTGATGATTTCCTTTCCTTTAGTGAAGGGAAGGTCAATCCCAGCGAGTGGGTTATGCACCTCTGCCAGCAGATGGAGAAATCAAAAGCTGACATTATGGCTACATAGTCCGCCTTGACATCAGCCCACCAGTATTCTCTGGAAAAGCCGAACTGTGGACAAACCCGATTATACTTGAACATTATTAGCAACAGGCAACCATTCATGTTTCTCAACCAACCGGAACACTGAGCTCAACCAAAAGAAGGAACATATCTAGCAAACTAAAGGCTAGAGAAGCCACTTAGCAGTTATCAATGAAGAGCAGGAATCATACTCTTTAAGCTCGCCCTAAGAAGCCTAACCACTAAAACTCCAGCAAACGAGGATGGATCTGGCATTGACCTACCCTTCACTAAAGGAAAGGAAATTATCAGGTAAGTAGTAATTTCTCCTTCCTTAGCATTCAGATAGGTCAATCCCAACAAATGGGATGTACCAAAGCTAATCCCAAAAAGGACGGGAGGCTGCTAGCGGCCCACTCAAAATCACCTGTGTAAAAGCTGCACCCTCCCTAGCCCTAACATTCAAGCGGTAATGCTTAGAAAGGTGTACAAAGATGACCATTTCTCCACTCAGTACATTTAAGCAGGCGACAACAAACCAAGTTCTGCCCACCATACCACCTGAGCCCTTGTGGAATGTGGTTTAATCTGTTTCAGTCAGGCAACCTCAGCAGCCACATAGGCTGTTGCGATGACCTCCTTGACCAGGCGGGCAATAGTTGCCTGTATCTCTGGTGCTTCCTGTATGTCTCCACCATGGATCACAAACAGGTGATCAGTCTTAGTCATCTCCAAATACCGCAGAAAATAAAACTTGATGTCCAAGGAATGCAAAAGGCGGTACTCGGCTTCATCTCTGTTTCTGTCCAAGGCAGGCAGAAAAATGGACTGATTCAAATGAAAGTCCAATACCACTTTGGGCAAAAATGAGGTCACAGTCCACAGTTGAATAGCACCTGGAGTCATACGGAGAAATGGCTCATGGCAGGAAAGAACCTTCAGCTCAGAGACCCAACGTGCTGAACAGATTGTTACCAGAAAAACTGTCTTCAAGGTAAGCAGCCATAAAGAAAGAGTACTCAGCAGTCAAAAAGTTATACCTGCCAAGAACTTGAGGACCAAATTAAGATCCTACAAAGGCACCGAAAGCCGCAACGGGTGGGGGGGGGGGGGGGCCTGAAGATGTTTAACTCCCCACAATAAACAGGAGACATCCAGATAGGAAGACAAAGGCCCTCCATTGACTCTTCCACAGTAAAAAGCCAGTGCTGCAACTTGAACCTTCAAAGTTTTAAGGGTCAAACCCTTAAGCAAGCTGTCCTGTAAAAATTCCGAAATCAACGGAATATCCACCTTGAGCGACTGAGTATCTCACTAGGACACCAGGCCTCAAAGACCCTCCAAACTCTAACATAAGCTAGAGAAGTAGAAAATTGCTGGGCCTGAAGAAGAATGGAAATTACATAAGCGAATAACCGATTTCAACAACATAACCCTTTCAATGGCCAAACCATAAGTCAAAATTGACCCAGAGCCTCGTGCAGACTGGGTCCCTGATGTAAAAGATCTATTTATTTATTAGGTTTTCTATACCGATATTCGAAAAAAAAAAAACATCATGTCGGTTTACAGAATAAAACAAATACAATAAAATACATTAGTAAGAAAGTTAAATAGGAAGTACCACATAATAAACTAAAATATACAAACAATATTCATAAAATACTCAATAAAATACTAAAACAAAGCAAAAGAGGAGCATTATTCAATCAGGGAAAACTTGCTGAAATAGCCATGTCTTTATTTTCTTTTTAAACGTCTGAGGATTTGCCTCTGTTCTCAAATCCATTGGTATAGAATTCCATAGTTTTGGCCCTGCTAAGGAAAGTGCCCGCTCTCTAACTGTGTTTAGGTGGGCCAATTTGGGAGACGGTATTAATAGTAATCCTTTATTTGATGAATACAAATTTATTTGTGGTGTGTGGAAATGTAATGCGGCATTAAGCCATTCAATTTTTTCATTGTATAATGTTTTGGGGTAGATTTTCAAAAAGCGCGCCTTCGCGTACTTTTGTTGGCGCATCAGGCGCAAACAAAAGTACGCTGGATTTTAGCAGATACGCGCGTAGCCACGCGTATCTGCTAAAATCCTGGATCGGCGCGCGCAAGGCTACCGATTTCGTGTAGCCGGCGCGCGCCGAGCCGCGCAGCCTACCTCCGTTCCCTCCGAGGCTGCTCCGAAATTCGCTATCGCCCTCCCCTCACCTTCCCCTCCCTTCCTCTACCTAACCCACCCCCCCGGCCCTGTCTAAACCCCCCCCCTACCTTTGTTGGGGGATTTACGCCTCCCGGAGGGAGAAGTAAATCCCCGCGCGCCAGCAGGCCGCTGGCGCGCCTAGACGCAACTCGGGGGCGGTTCCGGAGGGCGCGGCCACGCCCCAGACCGCCCCTGGCCGAAACCACGCCCCCGGGCCCGCCCCCTAAACGCCGCGTCCCGCCCCGAAAACGCCACGCCGATCGGCCCTGCCCCCGACACGCCCCTGACACGCCCCCCTCGGAAAACCCCGGGACTTACGCGAGTCCCGGGGCTCTGTGCGCGCCGGCAGGCCTGTGTAAAATAGGCGCACCGGCGCGCAAGGCCCTGCTCGCGTAAATCCGCCCGGATTTACGCGAGCAGGGCTCTTAAAATCCGCCCCTTTATGTATTAGAGTCAGTATTTTGAACTATATTCGAAAAGAAATTGGTAACCAGTGAAGTTCTTTCAAAATGGGTGTGATATGATACAATTTTCTAGTGTTTGTAAGAATTCTAGCAGCTGCATTTTGAAGGATCTGAAGCGGTCTAACAGTGGATGCGGGGAGGCCGAAAAATAGTGCACTGAAGTAATCTAATTTTGGAAAGATCAATGCTTGTAAAACTGTTCTAAAGTCGTTGTTATGCAAAAGTGGTTTGAGTTTCTTAAGCACATGCAGCTTAAAGAAGCCATCTTTTGTTATAGAAGATTTAAAATTTTTAAAATTAAGTTCAGAGTCTAAAATTACTTCTAAATTTTTAACATGATATTCTATAGATTGATTGCATTTTAGATCATTCATTTTACGGTTAAAATGTTCCATTTGAGATGGCAGCTGGAGGGAACTGCCTACCAGAAGTCTCCAGAGATCAGCGTACCACAGCCTTCAAGCCCAATCCGGAGCCACTAAATTGATGGTGTTGGTTTGACTTGCAATCTTATGTACCAGCCAGCCTAACAAAGGCCAAGGCGGGAACACATAAAGCAGGGCACCATGTGGCGACTCTTGAACGAGAGCGTCTATGCCCATCGCTTTTGGGTCCCACCTGCGATTGAAAAAGCTCACCCATACCTTAAGCGCATCTTTCTCTGATACCTGTCAACTCTTGGTTCCACCCTGATGATTGATGTAAGCCACCGTTGTCACATTGTCAGACATTTTCTGGACTGCCTGAGCCTCTAGCCACTTGGTGAACTGCAAGGAAGCCAACTGAACCACTTGTGCCTCCAATCTATTGAGGTTCCACTGCCGTTCTGCTGCATTCCAGCACCCTTGCACCACCAACTCTTGACAGTGAGCCACCCATCCCTGGAGGCTTGCATCTGTCATGAGTACCAACCAATCCAGTGTCTTCAGGAAAATTCCCTTCTTGAGATGGTCACCTGGGATCTCACCTCGAAAGTAGCAGCCTCACCACATAGTTCTGTGAATGCAGACTCCATCAGGAGAGCAAGGTGCGCTAAAGAGGGCACATATGTGCCCTCACCCAGGGAACCATTTCTAACAGGGCAGCAATCAACCCCAGGACCTGTAGATAAGATCTCATGGTCGGACGAACAGAGTTCCACAGGGACCGAACTCGCAGCATCGTGTGGATCCAAGCATCCAACAGAAACATTCTGCCCTGCCTTGTACCAAAACAAACCTCAAAATACTCCAGGGTCTGAGATGACGCAAATTGTTCTTGGCCAGATTCCCCACCCAGCCTAGTTCCTGTAGCAAGGAAACCACTCTGTGGGAAGCACAAAGACTCTCTTCCAAGGTCTTAGCACAAATCAACCAGTCGTCCAGATAGGGGTGAACTAGAATGCCTTTTTTGCAAAGATCTGCCTCTACCACCACCATGACCTTGGACAAGGTCCTGGGCGCTGTGGCTACTCAAAAGGCAAGGACTGAAACTGGTAATGATGATCCAGGACGGCAAATCAGAAGAACTGCTGATGTTCCTGCTGGATGGTAATATGCAGATACACCTCCATCAAATCAGATACATGAGGTACTCCCTTGCTTGAATTGCCATTATGTCAGAGTGCACAGTTTCCATTCTGAAATGCATGACTCGTACATGTTGGTTGATGTCCATGAGATCCAGTATGGGATGAAACGACCCTTCCTTCTTGGGCACAACAAAATAAATGGAATATCAACCCATAATTCACTGCAATTCTGGAATGGGAATCACCGCTTTCAGAATCAATAGCCGTTGTAATGTCACTTCCACTCTCTTCTGAGGGGAGTTGGATGCAGAGAACATAAAGGCATCCAGAGGAATGTGAAGAAATTCTAAGGCATACATGTTCCAAACCACTTAGAGACCCCTCTGATCCAAGGTAATCTGGGCCCACCTGTGATAAAATTGGTTTAGACGACCACCTATCACCTGTACCACCAGGTGAGACTGAAAACCTTCACTGGAAAGACTGAGGGGCTGTACCTCTGGAGCCCTTATCCTTTTTCAAGGACCTCGGAGACGAAAAGACAGATTTGCAGAAGGGATGAGATCTCTGGGAAGAGACTCTCCTATAAAGCTGAAAGCAAGAACGACCTCTCACCTGAGAAGTCCAGGAAACTGGCTTCTTATCCTCCAGCAAACGAGGGACCTGGGTCTCTCCTCATTTACTTACATTTTTTCCATTACATTGAAAAACAAGTGCGAGCCTTTGAAGGGCAGTTTAGTCAGATTGGACTTTGAACAGTATCGAAGGACCAGTTGCGCAGCCACAGCTGCCACCTGTCCGCAATAACTGAAGCAGCTCCTCTGAAAGCTGTGTGTACCAAGTCACAGCTCACATCAGCCAAGGAGGCAGCCCCCGGTTCTACCACAGGTCCCAAATCAGACCCAGTGCCACCAGATTCTTAACAACGCAAGGTAGCCTGAGCTACCAAGGTACAACAAGAAGCAATTTGCTAGTTGATTGTCACTGCCTCAAAGGCTTGCTTCAGGATAGCCTCAATCCTCCTATCCTAAGCATCCTTCAAAGCCACACCTCCCTCCACCAGGATGGAGGTACATTTCGTGACAGAACACACGAAGGCATCCACCTTAAAGAAACGCAACTGTTTTCTGGCCTGTGGATCCAAGGGTCATAAACCCGCCAAGAGGGGTCCTTTAAAAGGATGCTTCTGGCACGTTCCATTCCAGATCAATGAACTCCTGGATTACATCCAGGAGGAGAAACAAGAAAGCCTTGCGCAGGGTGACAAAAATAGGATCCTTCTTCTGCATCCCCAAGGAGTCAGGCCCAGCCAAGCCAAGGGTCTTCAGGGTATGAGAAATCAGACCCGGCAACTCATCTCTCTGAAAGAAACACAGAAAGGTTCTATAGGGATACAAATCTGGGGGAATGTCTCCTTCCTCACCAGGAGAGACCTCGCAGTTATCAACGGTATCATCCTGATCCATCTGCATTCGAACTCTGTCAGACCACACTGCGCTGTGGTGCTTGACCGTCAAGGCAGGCAGAAGAGCACTCGAATGGCCGGACCTACCTTAGTTGGAACTGCCACTTCAGCAGACTGGCCCTGTAGAAAGGTCTGCAATCTCTGGAAGGGAAAATGAGGTGGCTGGGTCCATTCCAGCCCTACAGGCCCTAACCTGACGACCTGCAAGCCAGTGTCCCCTGAAGACTCGACCCATGGATCAGTCAGAGGAGATGACACCCCTGCAGTGTCTCCCCTTAAGAACATAAGAACATAAGAAATTGCCATGCTGGGACAGACCAAGGGTCCATCAAGCCCAGCATCCTGTTTCCAACAGAGGCCAAAAACCAGGCCACAAGAACCTGCCAATTACCCAAACACTAAGAAGAACCCATGCTACTGATGCAATTAATAGCAGTGGCTATTCCCTAAGTATAATTGATTAATAGCCATTAATGGACTTCTCCTCCAAGAACGTATCCAAACCTTTTTTGAACCCAGCTACACTAACTGTACTAGCTACCTTCTCTGGCAACAAATTCCAGAGCTTTATTGTGCGTTGAGTGAAAAAGAATTTCTCCGATTAGTCTTAAATGTGTTACTTGCTAACTTCATGGAATGCCCCCTAGTCCTTCTATTATTCGAAAGTGTAAATAACCGAGTCACATCTACTCGTTCAAGACCTCTCATGATCTTAAAGACCTCTATCATATCCCCCCTCAGCTGTCTCTTCTCCAAGCTGAACAGCCCTAATCTCTTCAGCCTTTCCTCATAGGGGAGCTGTTCCATCCCCTTTATCATTTTGGTTGCCCTTCTCTGTACCTTCTCCATCGCAACTATATCTTTTTTGAGATACGGTGACCAGAATTGTACACAGTATTCAAGGTGCGGTCTCACCATGGAGCGATACAGAGGCATTATGACATTTTCCGTTCTATTAACCATTCCCTACCTAATAATTCCTAACATTCTATTTGCTTTTTTGACTGCTGCAGCACACTGAGCCGACGATTTTAAAGTATTATCCACTATGATGCCTAGATCTTTTTCCTGGGTGGTAGCTCCCCTCAGACCCAGGACATGGACCATCATCGGCATAATCGGAAGGAAGCACAACCAAATTAAATACACAGACAAGAACGCACACACACACGGATGCGCAATTGTGCTCTGACAGCCTGCAGCAAAAAAGCATGCAAAAGTAACCCGCGGCCTACCGCGTGCTGAAATGGAAGAAGCCTGGGAGCAGGGTCTAGCCAAGCAGCTGCTCAACCCACCATGCCTGCCCTCTCTCCTCACCTCACAGAACTCTCCATAGATGTGGGCGGGACAGCCGAACACAGAGGAAACAGACCCTTCTCTTGCTCACTTCCTGTCACTGACTTTATTTTTTTTTTTAAGTTAAAAACTTTTACCTGAGCTCAGCCCTTCCTGGCTGAGAGCAGGAACAGGTCCCATCTACGGAGGGGAGAAGGCTAAAGGCTTCACCGCCAAGCCTCTTTCGGCCTGCACCACTAATTGAAATTTAGGTCCATGCCAGTCAAGGCTACTGGACTGAAGGCACTCTACTGAGGGAGGGACTGCACATGTCACACCCCAGGAGGCAAGCGGTGCTTTATAGACAACTCCTTTCCAACTTTTTTATTTTTTTTTTTACTTATAGGCAATCTCTCGAAGGGAAGTGCATGTCCACCATCTGCTGGAGACTGAGAATACTGGTGGGCTGATTTTGGGGCGGGACTCTATAGCCGTAACATCAGCTTTTGCTCCATTTCTATCTGCTGGCAGAGGTGTATAACCCACTTGTTGGGTTTGCCCTACCTGAAGGAATTTAAATGTTTAAAATGTTAAAATTACAGCACAATTACAAATTTTACATACATCTCCACAATATCTAGAAAAAATGTAATCCCCAAAGTATCAAACTGAACAAAAAAATAATTATGTACGAAAATATGAATGAATATTGGGACAATTTCACCATTTTTATAATATAAAGTAATTACTTGTACTCCTCCGCCTTCCATGTGATCTTTGTGTTTTGTTGTATACTGTTCTTATGAGAGAGACATTGCCTTTTTTGCTTTGTTTTGGTTTTGAAAATTTATCATTCTTGTTTGTGCCTTGATTGCCTGTGATATTTGATGATTTTCAGATTACTGCCAAGAAAATTCTAAAATAAAGAGTTTAAAAAATATTCAGTTGAAACTCTCAAAATTCACTTTTTAAATTAACAAAATACTTGTCACAATTCTCATTCAGTCCACTGGGATGCAATGTTTTCAAAACATCTCCAAAACTTTGATGTTTTTTTTAAATGAGAAAATTGGTGATTGTTAAACAGATCTTTTAATCATTTATTTAAATATAGAATATAACTATTTTCTTATAGCTGTAAGAAATATTCCAGAAATGGTGGGAGAAATAAAAACATTTTATATCTTTAGAAGACAAGATTCTCTTAATCAATAACTTATCTCTAGACCACTGTTTCCCTGTGCACTTTCAGACCTGACCAGGTAGGCCATGGAAATAAAGTCACCACTGCCTGATGCTTGGATCCAGGCCTGTACCTGGGCTCTGCTCTCAGCACTTCATAGCAACAAGAGGCATCATTAGTGGCTCTTAAACATGTAGGAGCTTCTTTCTAAGAACATGTGTAATCATACATACCTCTTTTTCCTAGCTACTTCATGAGTCCCAGAATGTGTTAATTAAAATGGGCAGCCTTTGAGGCACAAATAAACTGGGCCTCATTTTGTGCAGCACACATGTTGCATACAACACCTCATCTTCCCCATCCTGAGTTTCCTTCCGAGTTTCCTCCGAATCCTACCAGCCTCTGTCTTATGCCCAGGCTGAGTGAAGGGGGGGAAAGCATGCACTGTGCAATGGATGTGACTGTGTGTGTTGGGAGCAGCAGCATTGAAGGAGCTCTAGCAGCCACATGCAGCAGCCGAGGTATCTAACTGAGCTGGCTTGTTCACAGCACACAGACTCCTCCCTTCTCCTGCACTTGTATATGGAGGGAGTTGGTCTATTGTGATGTTCATATAGGTCTCTGTCCCCTCTCATTGTTTTAAAATTTGGCACAGACTGATTTTCCTTTTGCCATATGTATCCTCTCAATGTCTGCACTGCCTGTTTCGCAGAAGCTGCTTAAACTGTGGGATTTTTTTCAAACTATTGTATGGATTTGGAAGACTGAATGTGTTTCAATTTCATAATTATTTAATAACCAGTAGGTTTCATAAACACATACAAGTCGGCTTTTTCAAAATAACGTATGATGACAATTTGTCAAAATGTGTACTGTGAATAGAGGGTGTAAATGGAGTGCTTAATTAGATCTGCTTTGTTATAACTAAAGTAGTAAATCATTTTAACACAAAAATTAAACTGTAAAGCAGCTTTCCTAAGTGTGGCATGCTGCGCCAAATGCTGTGGATTTTTATTGACGTCTTGTGGATGCTGAACACCTGCTCAGATTTGGAAAGATTTCGAAAAGATGTGTTAGAAATCTAAAGACTAGAATTTTGTCCCAATCTAGACTTTAAAGATCAACGCTTTCTGCTTCTGCTGCTAGAAGAATGCAGATCTCTTGCAGAAAACAAAACTTAACGTTCAGTATTTCCCATGAACATTCATTTTGTTCTAGAGAACGAAACAGTATATGTGATAGAAGAAGTGGCAGATGAGCTGTTCCTGAACAATCGTTTTCCTTTAGTCATGAATAATTAATACTGTACAACCAGTGTTCCCTATGCAACATATTCTGTCTCTTACATGCAAAAACCAAACAACAGTAGTAAAGGTGGTAAATTATCTAAGGAAAAATATTATATAGTATCATCATTAAACAAAATTACTGTCCCATGCAATAAATAATTGCAATAAAAGTTGATTCTAATGTAGGTTAAGCAGCTTAGAATGACGCTCTAGACTGGTACCTGGATTTGATTCCTGATCAGATATTTTGCTCCTTGGCTCGGCAAGGGATGCTATAGAAGAGACCCTGGGGCATGGCCCCCAGTTAAGCACGGTCCTTGGAATGACTGAACTAAAGTAAGATGGGAAGAGCTATAAAGTAGGGAGAAAAAAAATCCCTGTAGTCATTGTGAATGAAAGTTGATGGTGCCAGTTCCCAGCTCTGTTCCTGACTGAGCTAGAAGCCCAAAGGAGCAAAAGCCCATTGCCAGATTTAAAAAAAAAAAAAAAAAGACATTCAACAAATACAGATTGTCTTCCAAAATAAAAGCAAAGTATCTGTATATCTATATCTACATATATCTATATATAGATATAGATATACATACACACTCTTCCCCCCTCAGCTCTTCCACTCTTGTCCTCTCATCTCAACCCATTCCAATGCAGTGATATTTATCTGCTCCCCAGCATACCTGGATGCAGTCCTCTGCCCGCACACATGCAGTTTTTCCTCTCTTCCTTTTCCCCACCCCCAGGGGTATACGTAGGTTGACTGCTGAAGTTGGTGATTCACCAAAAAATTTGCTGTTGCCATGTAACTAAAACTATGCCCATACAATTACGCTTGCTATTTAGCACATTACAACCCAACATTAAAAAAAGAATATTGAAATTCTGGTGTCACCTCAGCAAAAAGATTTCCACCATGCTAAACATTTTGTGAAATAACACAAACCCCTGAAAAAAAAAATACACCTAGAAACTTGCCATAGCATACAAACACAGCACTGACTCGCAAGACTCAAACAGCAGCAACCTTATGAAAAAGCAGCAATGCATATACTACACCAGGCTCTAGAATATTAATACACCACCTACTAGAGTAACAAAACAAACCGGACTGCTACAAATCCCTACAGAGAAACTACACGCTAGAAGCATTACTACACCTCAGTCACACACAGGCAGAACACAGACCGACCCTTACCTAATATAGAAATAAGGGACTACAATTTAGAAATTGAAACATGCAAGCAAAATCAAATGTCTGAGAAACCATACTCTGAACAGTGGAACACTAAAGAGCAAAACACAAAAATGCACATACCCCAAGACAGCATATTCCAATTGCTAAAATCTCAAAATAATTTTTTTTTTTGTTTAACTTTGTTGTCTGATCTTTTTATTTTTCTAATCAGTTAGTCCCTGTCTCTTTTTTCTACTTTCCCCTTGTCAGTCTTTTCTAATTCATTCTCCAGTGACACACATCTCTTTGTTTCTTCTCTCTCCTTCTCTCTTCTTTCCTTCCTCCCACACACACACATACACACACAAACGTTTTCTCTCACAGACTCTCTTACATACACAAGCTTTCACTCTCACATGCTCTGCCGCATACACAAGTTCACTCTCGCACTCACATATCCAGGGTCATAAGAACATAAGAACATGCCATACTGGGTCAGACCAAGGGTCCATCAAGCCAGCATCCTTCCAACAGTGGCCAATCCAGGCCATAAGAACCTGGCAGGTACCCAAAAACTGTCTATTTCATGTTACCATTGCAAGTAATAGCAGTGGTTATTATCTAAGTCAATTAATAGCAGGTAATGGACTTCTCCTCCAAGAACTTATCCAATCTTTTTTAAACACAGCTATACTAACTGCACTAACCACATCCTCTGGCAACAAATTCCAGAGTTTAATTGTGCGTTGAGTGAAAAAGAACTCTCTCAGATTAGTTTTAAATGTGCCCCATGCTAACTTCATGGAGTGCCCCCTAGTCTTTCTTTAATCCGAAAGAGTAAAAAACCGATTCACATCTACCCGTTCTAGACCTCTCATGATTTTAAACACCTCTATCATATCCCCCCTCAGCTGTTTCTTCTCCAAGCACATACACAAACACCCACACCCACCCATCCCCCAGGCTCCTATTCTCACATACAAACACCCAGTCTTCCATTCTCATACACACAAGCTCCATTCTTACACATGCACAAATCACCCAGGCTACCATTCTCATGCACAAACATCCACACTCAGGCTCCCATTCTTACACACATACCCAGGCACCCATTCTCAGATACACATACACAAACCCTGGCTCTCATTCTTACACAGAAACAAGCAAGCTCCCATTCTCACAAGCACACACCGAACATCACCCCCAAACCCCTTTCCGCCGCCACTGGGATGGCCTTGCATCATGGGCCTTCTCCATTGAAACGGGGATGGGCTCCCATGGTGGCCTTGCTTCAGCGGGCCTTTTTTGCTGTCACGGGGATGGTGTTTCTAGTTTGTGGTGCAAGGCACACCCCTTTTGTAAACTGGTGGTGGCTGAAGGCTGCTCTTGGCTAGATTCACCACCCAGCTGAGCTCCCGCAACAGGGAAATCATCCTGCAAGTCACCAAATGGCTCTCTTCCAGCGACTTGGTGCGAATCAGCCAGTTGTCCAAATATGGGTGCACTAGGATTCCATCTTTTCTCAATACTGCCACAACTAGAACCATTAGCTTGGAAAAGGTTCTAGGAGCAGTGGCCAGACCAAAGGGCAGCGCCCGAAACAAAGTGCAGCCCCAGAACTGCGAACTGCTGGAAACTATGTTCTAGTTGGATGGGAATGGGGAGATATGCCTCGGTTAGATCCAGAGAGCTCAGAAATTCTCCCAACTGCATGGCCATTATCAATGAGCACAATGTTTCCATACGAAAATGCTTCACCCGCAGATGATGGTCGACGCCTCTGAGTTCCAGGATGGGATGAAAGAAGCCCTCCTTCTTTGGCACAATGAAATAAATGGAATATCGCCCTGTATTTTCTTGAAACATGGTCACTGGGACCACAGCTCTCAGACTGAATAGCCTTGCCAATGTACCCTCCCCCTCCACTGCCTGCTTCTTCTGCAGAGGGTGGCAAGGAGTCTCCATGAACACGTCCCGAGGAACACTGCAAAACTCCATTGCATATCCTTCTTGTATCACCTCCAGGATCCACTGATCCGAAGTGATTTCGACCCACCTCTGATGAAAGAGAGAGACACATCCCCCCTATCTCCTGTTCCTGAGGTGGGAGGCTCGGAAGGTTCCACTACCCAAACCTGCGCCCATTCTGGGTTGTTTGGGATGAAAGGACTGAGACCTACCGAAAGGTTGAGACTGCTGAATGTTCGTTCCTCTATAGGGTTGAAAACGCTTGGATCCTCTAGCACAACCTCTCATACTGAGGGAGCATTGCACCTGCTTCTTATCCTCCAACAAAAGAGGAACTGGAGATTCGCCCCACTTACTGGCCAGTTTCTCCAACTCGCTGCCAAACAAAAGCGAGCCCTTAAAAGGCAATTTGGTGAGGATAGCATTGGAGGTCGCATCTGCCGACCAATTTCTTAACAATAATTGATACCTGGTCGTTACTATTGAAGCCACGCCTCTGACCGAAGTGCAGACCAAATCACAGCCTGCATCTGCTAAGAAGGCAGCAACTGGTTCCATAACTGCCCTGGAGTTCACTTCAGAGTCATCGATTGTTGCGTTAGAGGTGGACTCTTGGGCCAAGGTGAAGTTGACGCAACACGTAGGTATGGACCTACGGGTCCCCACCATCGGCAGGTGAAGTGGGCTGATAGACAGAGGCTGCTGGAGCTTCACCTATACCAGCCCTCATTCTCCGCGGGTTGAGCTTTTGGGTGCCTGGGTCGGCAGGACTTAGGTGGGCCTCTTTGTGAAGTCGAGGTAGGAGTTGGTTCAGCCCAGAGACAGCAGGTGAGAGATGGTACATTCTTACTCTGGACAAGGTAGTGTCCTGGAAACTTGGGCACCAATGGAACAGAGACAGACAGGGGGCACTCGAGCAAGAGCAGGCCAAAGCCTGAGTAAACCACATCCAGGGAGTAAGCTGAAGAGGCGTTGAAGAACAGGCTTGAGTCAGGGCTGGCGGCAATCCGAAGGCAGTGGCAAGCAAGGCTGATGTCTGATCACGGAGACAAGCAATGGCATAGTCAGGCGAAGCAGAGTTCCAAGCTTGGAGAGAGTCAATTGCGTGGTCAGGCAAAGCAGAGCTCCGGGCTTGGAGAGAGTCAATGGCGTGGTCAGGCGAAGCAGGGTCGTCCATGTAATCAATCCATGGGATGAAGCAAGGAGATGGGAACCAGGAACAAACGAGGAACAGGAACGCAGGGATGAGACGAAACTCTAGGAGGCAACGAGTACTCAACCAGCAAGGGGGACCTGTTGCAAAGGCAACACTAGGGAGCGGAGCCTGCATTTAAATACTGTAGCTGAGTTGACGTCATCATCCGGAGCCACGGCTAGGTTCCCACCGTGGTCCCTACTTAAACAAACATCAAGGGTGCGCACGTGCGTGCCTAGGAAGGGGTGAGGCGCAAGTCGCAGCGTCTCTCTGCGGGCCATGTGGAGAGGCCCGACGAGAAGTGGTGGCTGGGCCAGGAACGCCAGGAGCTGCGGCAGGGCTGGAGGCACCGGAGGAGGCCCGAGGACGGAGCTGACGGCCCACTGCCGCCAACAAGGAGGAACCAGGAGCTGGAGTCAACGTAGAAAGGTGAGAGGGCCGGGCTGCGGATCTGCCGCGGATGGCACGCATAACATCGACCTCCTGGGAGAGAAGCAAACAAGACTGAGCCACAAAAGAACAACAAGAAGTGATCTGCAAGGACATTGCTACTGCTTGAAATATTTTCTTAGAAACAGACAATCTTTTTAACATGAGCATTCTTCAAGGCCGCTCCTCCTTCCACAGGAATAGTGGTCTGCTTGGAGACTGCACACATGTGCATCTACCTTCAGAAAATGTAAGCGCTCTCTTACCACTAGATCCAGAGGGTATGGGCCCTCCAAAACCCGACCTCCTTTGAAATAAGCCTTTGGGGCACCCCCACTAAAGATCAGTCAATTCTTGAATGGCCTCCATCACAGGGAAAAAAACAAGAGGTTTTACACAAGGAAACCAAAATGGGATTTTTCTTTGGCTCAGAAACCAAATCTGCCCCAGGAACTCCAAACATTTTTAAGGTCTGGAAAATTAGAACTGGCAGTTTATCTCTATGAAAGAAACATCACATAGTTCTTTAGAGTTCTAATCCGGGGGAATTTCACCATCCTCAAGTCAGGATCAGTGTTGTCATCCATGCAATCCGGATCTCCATCTGGAGGTTCCACTGCCGCTTTAGAAGTACTCCTGCATTTGATAGAAGTTCCAGGCAAGGTTCCCACTTGTGTCTCTGCTCTGGGAGCATTGGACAGGGCCGAGGACTGCACCTGAATAAAGGATTGCAACCCCTGGAAAAATTCTATCCAGGGAAAGGTAGAAGTATCCAGGCCAGGAGGTGCCCGAGGAGTACTCATTGAGCTACCTTCCTCTGCTGAGGAACCAGTTAGGGGAGTTACAAAATCATGTGCCCCGCCTGAGTCGTCTTTATCCAGACCCACATCTGGCTGAGAAGAACAAAGTTTAGTGAAATTAGAGGAAGACAATTCTCCGAGCTTCCAAATAGCACTGGCACAAATCAGCGGGCACTCAGATTGAGATCCCCAAATAAGACAAGCAGAGCAAAGAGAAAGGCTTTTTAGGTACAGGCATCATAATGTCCAACAGCATGCTGAACGGTAGCCAGAAGCTGTTTTACTTTTATTTTTTTTTTTTTTTTTAAATATACGCTCAAGTAGGCACTCAAACATTATGCGACTAAAACTTAGGCGTGCACACCTAGGAGCTTACCTAGGCAGCTAAAAAAATTAAGCGTACTAGAACTTAAGCGCAAACACTACTTGTGCGCAGAGGCAAATGGCGCTTAAGGTGGGCACCCAGACTACAAGGCCTGAACGTGCGCCCAAACTGAACACACAACCTAGACATACAATTAGACGCACACGCCGGACCGACATTCTTGTAGAGGGCAGCCTTAGGAAGCGCACGAAAAGCCACTGCAGCCTACCATGCTGCACACAGCAAAAAGCCTTGGAGCAGGGCCTAGCCTAAACAGGCTGTTCAACCCGCCAGACTGCCCAGGTCCCTCGACCTCCCATGGAGCGGGACGAATGATGGACCGGCAAGCCAAGCACAGAGTCCAGGGAAGGAGGAAGACCTATACAACAAAAAAAATCTCCTTGTAAGTCTCTGTATAATCCTTTTTAATCCTTTTTTTTTTTTTTTTAAACTTACCGGAGCTCAGCCTTACCTGGCTGAGTACAGAAACGGTCTCTAGCTGCGGGGGGAGAGGGTATAGACCATCACTACTGCACTTGGCTTCCTGCACCGGCTGCCTTTCAGCTGCTCAAGCAGCTAAGTCCACACCATCTGAAAAGTCAGTTATCGAACCAAGAAGAGCGGGGCAAATTTACTTTCCTCATTTCTCCTTTTTTCAAACTGAAGCAATTCCCAGTAGGGAAATGCACATCCACCATCTGCTGGAGACGGAGAATACTGGGAGGCTCTCACTACAGAGGTATATATACTGTGGCGGCAGTTTGCTCCATCTCCATCTGCTGGTAGAGGTGCATGACCCACTTATTCTGGATTCATCTGACTGGACACTATGAAAAAGGATTTTTTTCTCATTTTGTCTCTATGAGGAAAAAAAACCCTTAGTATATATATCTGACCCAATGAGTGGACAAAGACCAGCAGTATTATACCTCTTGTAGTTATAGGGCTGGTCCTCTTCAATGTTTTCATAAAAAACAATGCAAAATGAACAGTAGGACATCAATATCTACTAAACATTCCTGCATGATAGTAAAAAAGTTAGGAGAAAACTTCCACACTTGACTACTCAGAAGTGGGGGGAATGGGGATTTGAGATAAACACCACCAAAGTGGTCAACAAAGTGACCAAACCTGATTACCTAACAAATGTACCCAAACTGTGCATCAAAATCATAAGAGACAGCTGGATGATGCTGTCCACAGGGAGAGAAATACCCAGCGAACAGGCTAAAATTATTGATAGCAGTACATCTTAAGTATTTATCCAATTTTAGTGACATCTCTGGATATAGAAAGAAAAAACAGGCACTGAGGAAGAAGAATACCATCCCCTAGGAAGTGAAATTTAAAAGGACCTAAAGGAGGCCAAGAGGGATAAAATAAATATTAAAGTATCTTAATGGATTAACTTTTTTGTGAAAAAGACTCTAGACTAAAAGTTCATGAAGAAACAGTCAATCTTGATGGTGTTAGTCCATAGACTAATGTATTTCTTCACAGAAAAGACTGTTCATGCATGAATCAGCTTCCCAAGTAGAATGTGCAGAAAGGGGGGATATTATCATAAACCAAAAAAAGGATAGAACACACAAAGGATCCTTAGCTGTGAGGAAACAAAGAGCATGCAAAAGATCAAGGGAGGGCTGCAATATTGCAGAAGATAGGGAAATGGGCAGATTAACAGCAGTCAGACCATCTGGTTTAATCAATTTCTGTTACTATATCTGGATCTCCTTACCTCATCCTCCACTACCTATGGCACAGCGCTAGCTGCCAATATTACAGTGTTTAATTTTTGCAACATTAACCAATATTAGGGTGTCAAAGCAAACTACTATCAGCACACAATTAGCTTTATAACTGATTTTAACAATGTGACTACCAAGTCTGATCTCTATTCAAGTGATCTCACTGTGTAGCAAACAAGATTCCAGAGACCTGAAGATAAACCACAATTTGGGAAAAAAGATGATGCAATAAACCCCTCTCTCACCATCTGCATTAAAATAGTCAGTAGGGGAAAAAAGGCTGGGCAAACAAAGAGAACCACAGTGAACTAGGCACCTGTGTGATTCAGCAAAATATCTATCACAGGTTTTATACACAGACCTCTCCCTACAGCAATATTTGTACCAACTCTTCTTAATGCTATTATTTTGCTGCAAGACTGGGCTCCAAAGCCCTTCTAATTGATTTAATACTGATTAATCCTGACAATTCTGGTGCATGCTCCCTGCCAGGCAGAAGAATAAACACAATAGGTTTGCACATTGGTCAGAAAGACAGCTGAAGTCATTCCTGCTCCAATATGCCTCATTAGAGCTGTTTTCTTGTTTTACCAAGATTAAGGCCAAAGTAACACAGTAATAAGACCAAAGAATGGGAAAATATAAACTTAAAATCACTTTTTCGTTTCAATTATGCTTTAAAGACAATATGGGGTAGATTTTCAAAGAAGCACGTGGGCATATATGTGCGTGCGCTACCCGGCGCGCACACATGGACGCCCGATTTTATAACATGCACGCGCAGGTGCACACATGTTATAAAATAGAGGGTCGGTGTGCGCAAGGGGGTGCACAACTGTGCACCCTGCATGTGCCGATGCCCGTGGCCTTCACCCGTTCCCTTCCCCCTAATCTAACCTTCCCACCCCTTCCCCCTTACCCTATCCTAACCTCCCCCGATTTTTATTTTACCTTCTGCGCCTGCCGGCATGCGATCCCCCAGCACAGCGGCAAATGGCCGCTGTGCCGGGAACCTCTGACCCCGCCCCCCCCCGGACCTACCCGCCCCTTTTTTGAAGCCCTGGGACTTAGACGCATCCCGGGGCTTTACGCGAGTTGCCGGGCCTTTATAAAATAGGCCCGGCACGTGTAGGGCTTTGAAAATCCTGCTCTATAAGTTTAAGACTGTAGAAAAGAGAAGTAACAAAACAGGCATACACTGATATTTTGATATATGCTCTGAGTGCCTTGTGAATCCTGATGCTAAAATATTTAATGCCTTTAATTCTCAAGAAGTCTGCAGAAATCTTAATGCTTACCCTGGACTTTGTTATTGCATCTATGCAATGACTTGGAAAGTTAGCTTTTTTCTGAACACAAGTATACTACTGATTCACAGTGAAAACAGTCCTCAAATTCAGCCTTAAAAGTTGAAGTCAACAGAAAATTTTACAAATAATTCAATGCAAAATAAACATCTCTAAGAAAAATGGCTTCATGTCATCACAGATCATACTTACACAAATCAAAAGAATATAAGCAACCCCTCATCCCTGAATCTCCACAGTTCAGCCCAGATGAGAAATCCAATAGCAATCCATTAGGTGGAAATTACTCCAGATATGATGCTAAAAGTGAAAACCACTGAAGAGACTCTGTATAAAAATGAACATGTAGGGAGAACATTTTCTAACATTCTGCTTAGGGGTGCAAAGTCTGCAAGTATGATCTTGTACCTAAATATTCCAAGGTTAATTAAGAGCGGCTTTCCCTTTGAAAACTGCCATGCTACAAATTATCCAAAGACTTCCGCACCTGCTTTTTTTGGGAGAGTAAAATTTCTCTGGAAATTAAAACGCACGGATGTTTGAAAATACAATCATGCGTGTTATTTTTTCATCCTGCCCAAAACTAATTATGCACATTATTAAAGAGCATGTGTACTTTGTAACCACATTTGTGGCTGGGGGAGAGGGGTAATTTTCAAAACTGGTATTTGGGTAAATAATTTTTTTTTACAAATGCAAATGCCTCATGTTGGTTTATTAGACTATGGTGGTAATTTTCAAAAGGATTTATACATGTAAATGTAACTACTATTGTAATAATTTTCAAAAGCCCACTTAAACAGATGAAGTACATTTTACACGTTTAAAATCCAGTTTTATGCATGTACGGTATAGCCTTTTGAAAATTACCCATACCTGTGGAGGTTAAGTATGATATAGTTTTAATGAATAAGTGATGAACTGGGATGACAAAGCCATGTGTCAGACATTCTTTTGGAAATGAATAATACAAGGGCTGCAAAGTCTCTGTATAAAAGCAGTGTTTCCCATAAGCACACAGGTGTGCTTTCAAAACTTATCATGTGTGCCACGGAAAAATCACCACTGCTTGATGGTCAGATCCAGACCAACACACCTGGGCTCTGCTCTCAGTGCCTCACAGCAACCAGTGGGGTGTCTTTCTGAGAAAGAAGAGAAACGTATGACTGCATTCTTTCTAGCTATAGCATAAGCCCCGGAGTGTGGAAATTAATGGGCAGCATGCAAGGCATGGATGACAGAGGGGTTAAAGGGGCTCTTAGGGCAGATAAGGCCATT
This sequence comes from Rhinatrema bivittatum, assembly GCF_901001135.1. NCBI lineage: Eukaryota > Metazoa > Chordata > Amphibia > Gymnophiona > Rhinatrematidae > Rhinatrema > Rhinatrema bivittatum. Next base: position 249,845,772 of record NC_042618.1, read on the forward strand.
GCAGAAAGACTACATGAATTCTTTGCTTCCATGTTTACTAATGAGGATGTTGGGGAGATACCAGTTCCGGAGATGGTTTTCAGGGGTGATGAGTCAGACGAACTGAACGAAATCACTGTGAACCTGAAAGATGTAGTAGGCCAGATTGACAAACTAAAGAGTAATAAATCACCTGGACCGGATGATATGCATCCTAGGGTACTGAAGGAACTCAAAAATGAAATTTCTGATCTATTAGTTACAATTTATAACCATTCATTAAAATCATCCATTGTACCTGAAGACTGGAGGGTGGCCAATATAACCCCAATATTTAAAAAAGGCTCCAGGGGCGATCCGGGTAACTATAGACCAGTGAGCCTGACTTCAGTGGCGGGAAAAATAGTGGAAACTATTCTCAAGATCAAAATCGTAGAGCATATAGAAAGACATGATTTAATGGAACACAGTCAACATGGATTTACCCAAGGGAAGTCTTGCCTAACAAATCTGCTTCATTTTTTTGAAGGGGTTAATAAACATGTGGATAAAGGTGAACCGGTAGATGTAGTGTATTTGGATTTTCAGAAGGCATTTGACAAAGTCCCTCATGAGAGGCTTCTACGAAAACTAAAAAGTCATGGGATAGGAGGTGTTGTTCTTTCGTGGATTACAAACTGGTTAAAAGACAGGAAACAGAGAGTAGAATTAAATGGTCAATTTTCTCAGTGGAAAAAGGTAAACAGTGGAGTGCCTCAGGGATCTGTACTTGGACCGGTGCTTTTCAATATATATATAAAATGATTTGGAAAGTAATATGACGAGTGAGGTTATTAAATTTGCGGATGATACAAAATTATTCAGAGTAGTTAAATCTCAAGCAGACTGTGATACATTACAGGAGGACCTTGCAAGACTGGAAGATTGGGCATCCAAATGGCAGATGAAATTTAATGTGGCTTGGTGAGCCAAATCATTAAAGTACTAATTGACTGATCAATTTTCCCTGCCTGATTAATATATGTAAAACAGGAAACATTTACTACTTGACACGTCCCTCTCTTTAAACATTCAATGCCATGCGATTGACTACAACTCCAGCCAATGAAGCTATTTCCCCTTGTACCCCTGGTAAGGCTGCATTACCTTCATGAACCATCTATTCAACTATTGAAAACAAATACATAAAAACAGTTTGGAGATCATAAATATCCACTTCTGGAAAGAGAACATCCATAAAAACCTGTCTACAGAGCTGAATATTTGGGTGGAAATTATTAGAAATCTATCTGGTCAAGTTGTGAAAATTATGAACAGAGAACTTGGGGATGGAATAACCCAGAGTTATTCTCTCACTATTATTCCCATATTATATTTTAAATGCTGTTTTCCCATTCATATAAAATATCCCAGGAGCACTAATCCCAGCATGGCCCTCTGTGTTGCTTGGATGAGTAGGAGGATACTCAACCCATTCAAACTTATTTGAGGGGAGTACAATTTTTTTTTTTTTTAACAGCACTGCAACCAAATAAGGAGATGCATAAAACGTGAAGGGGGCATTAGATACAAGTATTTAGCATGGGTGCAATTATATGTAGACAAGTTGTATTTGCTAAAGCTAAATAATTTCCAAATGGCCCATATTGTCTATAAGCTAGCTTATATGAGCAAACATTAATAAAAGGTATCACTGTAATATATATTCACCAGCACAAGCAACCCACTACCTCTAATTACCAATATACATGAATCATTAGATTGCCACCCAGGAGGAACAATATAAGTGTCATTTGCAAAAGTCATCACAGTTTCATGGCAATGAGGAAAATCATCATTAGTATTATTTATTTATTTATTTATTCACTTTTATTTACCGACATTCGTGAAGCACATCATGCCGGTTTACAGTGAACTTAAAGGAGGAAAATTACAAAAAACAATAAAAACAATAATACAGTAAGACAGGGGGGGAGGGGGGAAAAGAAGAAGGGGGGAGTGGGAGAGGGAGGGGATCGGAGAGGCAGTAAAGATTGAGAAAAAATAAATGAACTATATACAATTGAAAATATGTACAATTACAATCAGCTTATGTATTACTAAGATGGTGCTCTAAAAGACCAGCAATATTTTATCAATTTGACGGTTGTTCTCTTAAATATAAAGTAGTTAGGGTCGCGTGGAGGAATAAGGGGAAGTATGGGGGGGCGTAGGGGGCAGAGGAAGGATAGGACAGGAGAGGGGGCAAGTGAGTAGGTCGAGAATGATGGAGCTGAGTAAGGGAGGGAGTTTATGTTTGGTTTGCATCGGAGTAAGCCTGTCGGAAAAGCCATGTCTTGACTCCTTTCTTGAAATTGTGAAGTGATGGCTCTAGGCGTAAGACACAGTTTGACTTTCGGGTATGTACTGATGACAAAATTCTACCAACAGTGCAGGAGCCATTAGCTCAACTGTTTCTATTCCTTTTGGTGGAGCACTTTTACCTGCATATGTCAACACCTAAGTAATGATAGGATCTGTAAGATTTGTTGGCACTGCCTAAAAGGCTGAAGAAGCTAAGAGCGCCTCAGCCAATATTGGAATCTGAACAAATCAGTCTAAGGTTAAAATTGCTTTGGAGGCCCTTGGTGATCCACCATCCTTATCGGATGACATAAGTGACAAAATCATGGGCCACTGTATTATGAAACACAGCCACACCAGATACATTTTTCTTTCACATGTCGCAGCAAGAACACTTGGATCGACACACTTGGATGTCAAGGGACCCCCGCTGGGCCTCCCCTTTTCTAGCACTCAAGTATGTCTCTTGCTTTAGTCCATCGATGCTGGCCTCACAGGACTTGTGTCAAGTTCAGTCCCATCAATAAGAATAACTTTTACTGCTTTGTAACCTCTTACAATGACTGGCGTGGACCCAATGATCTAGTTCTTGAAGTTTTAGTGCAGAATGACTCGCCAACAGTACTTGATAAGGGCCCTTCCAAAGAGATTTTAGGCAGTGCTTATGCTTAAATACTTAAAAAAAAAAAAAAAAAAAGAGAGAGTCTCCAGGCTGAACATCTGGTGTCTCTGTATTTGGTGACTCCTGGAAGACAGCATGACCATTGAATTGAGAAAGCTAAAGGCCCTTAGGGATAGATCTCCCAATGAATCAGACATGCCCCAGTGGTCAGCAAGTTGAGGAGTTACTTAAAGCAGTTTTAGAAATGTTTCCCCCGAAGACAGATTGGTCTAAGATTACTGTGTGTAAAATGTTAACTACACAGGAGCTGGCTGAGTATTTCAGCAGGTTAATGAAGATATTTGTGGCACATTCAGTGATAGATGATCCTGGAAAAGAAGCTAACCAGGCAGCTTTGACAAATTAGTTCTATATAGGACTTATCCCTAAATTGTGAGTAAAGGTGGCAAATGCACGCATTACTTGGGCAACTGAAACTTCTAAAGTATGTACAGTGGCACAAGCATGCTTTGAGCAGATGGCTGCAGCTAAAACAGTGCAAGCTGATAAGTTGTTGGCTTTGCAAATAAATCAGTTTGAAAATGCATGACGGGCAAAGGGAGGTGGAAGAGGAAGGGGTACGGGAGGATTTAGAGATAGAGAAAGGATTGCCCGGGGTCCTCTCCCTTGTAATTATTGTCATGAAATTGGACATTGGAAAAGAGATTGCCCTCTTTTGGCTCCTCTTCTTCCTCCTCCTTTGCCTCCTATAGAACAAAGTCACTCAGCACTGTCACCAGTAGCCAAGCCTTACAGTCCTGGTATTGTGAAAATGCCATACACATACTAGGGTGCACGGAGGCTGCCAGGATTTTCTGCCCTTATTTTATCTTCTGTTCTTAATTCGGAACTATGATTGTCCTATCAGTCTCTGTAAAACCCATTAAATGTCTTGTGGATACAGGGGCATCTCGCTCTACTTTGAGAATAGAATCTGCACCAGCAATTCCACTGTCAGCTAAAAAGATTAAGGTTCTGGGTATAACAAATAATGTGGAGACTCTCTGTCGAGTCCAGTATCTGTACAGATAGTATAAAAGCATGTGACATGTGCAGGGGTCCGGTCATCTTCCTCTCCTTTGAATTTATTGAATGTATATTGAATTGTACTATTTCTTGCTCTCTCGATGAGATTTTTTTTTTGCCTTTCGAGAAGTTTTGGATTCACCCCTTCATCTTTTCTAGCGTTAGCTTCATCGACATGTGTGTGTCCCCCTGATTTAGATCTTTCACAAGTGCCTGACACTATGTGGGCTAAGAGGAGTAATGACATAGGGCATTTGCATGTTGATCCTGTTGAGATTTCGGTAAATCCAACCAGTTGCCATGGAAACCATAGTTTGCATTGAGACCCGAGGCTGTTAAGAGAATTTGGCTAGTAATAAGGGATCTGCTGATTCAAGGGATTTCAGTTAAATTGTCACCTGCAGATTCCATCCTTTACAATACTCCTATTTTCCTGTGTTAAAACCTCATTTTGACAAATACAGGTTTGTACAGGATTTGCGCTAGATTAATGCTGTGGTTTTGCCTAGGACTCTAGTGATATCTGATTCCTTACGCTCTCTTGTCTATCATCCTACCAGAAGCTCAGATATTTACAATGGTAGACTTATGCTCCGTCTATTATGCTATAGAAATAGCCCCCCGAATCCCGCTATTTGTTTGCTTTCTCTTTTGAAGGACAAAAACTGACTAGGGTTTTATGCATTCCTCATCTATTTTTTCACAGGCCCTGCACATAGTTTAGGAATCATTTATATTTCCATGTCAGTCTGTTTTGTTACAATATATTGATGATCTTCTTCTGAATGCCATTTCACACACAGCATCAGTTACAAATACAGCCCAGCTGCTCATTCAGTTAACTGCAGCCGGGTTCAAAGTGTCCAAAAGTAAATTACAACTTTGTTCCCCTTTGAGTAGTCTCTGCCTTTACTTAAGTGTATTTTCTTGGAGAGAATCATGCTCATGATCAGGAAATTTAACGCAACACCTTTCAAGTCCAAGGTGTGGAAGGACTCTGGTCTTACGAAGAACATAACATTCTTGGAGTTGTTTCCCCATAGGTGGTGCTTTGGTTATTTGGAGGAACAGACTGTGGGTCAAGAAAGTGAGGTGGTTGAAGTGATTAACAGACAATTGCTGAAGTGCACATTAATATCGGACTTATTGCAGGAATTCGCCTTTTGTTGTATTCGCTTGAACATAATTGTTCAGGCTAGGCACGTTCCTAGTGTTGATAATCATATTGCCAATTCTTTATCTCATTTCCAGCTTCCTCGATTCCAAGAGTAAGCACCAGAAGTGGATCCTTGCGGCTTTCTAGTCTCTGATTAGCTATGGAAGTTCAGGTCCTGGGGGCATGGGTTTTGTTGCAATCATCACTAGCTCCATCGACATGGAAGGCCTATATTCAAGGCAACAGCAGGTTGTGGGATTTTTTTTTGACAGGGAAAGGTTGGACTGAGAATCTGGTGTCGGACGAGTTATTGGCTTACATCATTTCAGCCTGCTGCTTGGGCGAGTCTAAAGAAAGTGTTTCAGCCCACGTTATTGATGTTTCTTTCCTCGCGAGGGCTCATAGATGGGGATTTCCAGTGGGGAGAGTTTTGTCATCTACCACATGCTGGCAGGATGGAATAGGCGTTCAGGTATTACCCCTGACTGTTGGTTTCCGATCACCTATACAGTGATGCTTGCCCTGTTGTGGTGCTGGCTAATGCATGCTTTTAGAAGTACGAGATTATGCTTTTTCAGGTTGCCTTTGTACTAGCTTTTTATGGTGTACTGCATATTGGTAAACTGGTTCTCGCTTCAGGGAGGTAGTGAGAGGAGATGAGCTTATTGGTGGAACATGTATAACTTCAAGGCCAGCAGGTTTCCTGTTCATCCATTGTTTAAAAACAGATCAGCTCAGTCATGAGGCCTCCTTGATTCTCAACGCTACTGAAGGTCTGGTGACCTGTCCAGTTAGCAACGTTCGTTTTGAATTGTCACCCACCTGAAGGGGGTTCAGATTATGATACATACCAGTGGGCCCCCTTGATTAAATATCAGTTTAATATGGTTCTGGAAAAAACATTATCTGTAGCTGGTTATGCTGTGGATGAGTATGGAACTAATTCTTTTCACATTGGCGCAGCCATCAGTGCTGCGGAGGCTGGTCTCCCCTCCATTATTCAGCAGATAAGGAAGTGGCAGTCAGGGGGGTCTTTCGCTCCTACGATAGAAAGGATATTCATGATGAGTGAGTAGTTTTTAATGCTCTTTTTGCTTTCAGATATGCTGTGTTTTGTTGGATCTGTCTGGATCATTGGCCACGCCTACATTCATTGGGTGGTCAAGTGGGCTTGAATGCACCCCTATGGCATGCATCTAGATCTCAATGGTCAAGGAATTCAAGTGTGCTGGATGAGGAATCATCGATTATGCTGGGACCAGCTGCTACAGCTGCTTCCTTGATAGACTCTGTGGCTCATCCTGAGATTCTGGAGGGAGTCTAATCCTGGCCAAGGATGTTCACAACAACAAGGCTTGATTTAAGGGAGCTAACAGCTTGTGGGGATGGAGGTGATGGAGGGGGAGGAGAAAGTTGAATAGTTATAGATGAGAGCTTATGGTGCTGATCCCTATAGCTGTAGATGAAAGCTTATGAGTGAACTGCTAGATCAAACTTAACTTTTATTTTTCTACTGTTGTGAAGAGGAAGTCGTGAGGAAACATAACATGTTCTGAAGCAGAGAAGTAGAAATAACTTACCATGTGGTCTAGTTTTAGCTTCATTCTTAAAGTTTCCAGTGCATAAGTGGCGTGCTTTCTGCAAAACAGCAGATACTTGGATGTTTTGTTGGAATGCTTTTTGCTTGTAAGTGTGCTTGTGTTAACATGCCTGAAACATTTTTGGCATGGTGTGTCATGAAATACTGATAAGTGGTTAAAGGGCAAAGATTTGTATATATGCTCACAACCATGTATTTCAAAACATTTATATTGAATTTATCACAGATGTAGATTTTAATGCCTTATTTTCAGATACATAGAGACAAATCTTTTGCTTGTAAACATGATAGGGTGTGTGTGTCTGTCTAGGGGTCAGCAGGATATAAATTTTATAAATAAATAAATCTCCTGAGCTGTAATACTGAACCACATCATCCGGTGATAACTGGATCCCAGATGATCATTCGTGACAGCATCAGAACTACTGTTCCCATTGGAAAGCACCAGGTTCTCATCTACTACTACTAAACATTTCTATAGCGTCCCACAACATTTGCAACGCTCTCCTGTGAAGGTTCCATTAGTAGTTGACAGAACAATTATCCTTGCAGAGGATTTCGGAATTCCTCTGCTATTAGAAGACACACTGCAGTCAGGATGCCCTAATAAACATCTGGCAGGTTGAAATCCCCTAGCAGTAGTACCTTCCTTTTCATAGCAATTTTGTGAATATCCTCCATTAAATAACATAACTGTACTTTAAGCCATTCCTAAACCAGCCCTGGCAGCTTAACTGCCATATGGGCCGATACAGAAAACTTCGCAGGAGAGCTGGTGAGCGCCCACTCTCCCGACGCGCACCCAGGCCACTCTCCTGGGTGCGCAATTCAGGAAGCCCAGGTATGCAAATTAGGGCCCATGGTAAAAAGGAGGCGTTAGGGACATTAGTGCGTCCCTAGTGCCTCCTTTTTGACAGAAGCGGCGGCTGTCAGCAGGTTAAGCCGACGCTTAATTTTACTGGTGTCAGTTGTCGAACCTGCTGACAGCCCGGGTTCGGAAAACGGACACTGGCATAATTGAGCATCCGTCTTCCAACCCGCGGGCAGATTTAAACATTTTTTTTTGTTTTTAGATGTTTACTTTTTTTTTTTTTTTTTTGGGGCCTCCGACTTAATATCGCTATGATATTAAGTCGGAGGGTGTACAGAAAAGCAGTTTTTTCTGCTTTTCTGTTCACTTTCCCTGTGCCGGCTGAAATTAACTTCTGCCTTTGGGCAGGCGTTAATTTCTGAAAGTAAAACATCGCACGGGCCTATTAGTTATTCCCGCGCGATGCAGAAAGTAAAACGCTGCACGTTTTACTTTCTGCATCGCGCGGGAATAACTAATAGGCCCATCAACATGCATTTGCATGTTGTGGGTGCTATTAGTTTCGGGGGGGGGTTGGCCGCGCGTTTTCCATGCACTATTACCCCTTACTGTATAAAGGGTAAAAATAGAGCGTCGAAAACGTGCGGCCAATCCAGGGCTAGGATATGATGAGGTCTACGCTTTATGAAATCTCCAATCTCCTACTCGGCCGAGCGCACGATACTGAATCGGCCCGATTATCAGCAAGCTAAAACTACCCCAGGTCGCACGACCTGTAGGCCTGTTTAACCGCAGGTGCATGCCCAGCCAGCAAGGAGTCAGATATCCCCAGGGCCGAACCCAGTCTCACAATGCACTCCAAATACTAATAAACTTTCTTCTGTTGCTCGGGCACTCTGCCAGCCACAACAAAATGGATCCATATAAACAAGAAAGTAACCACAGGGGCAGCCAGCACAAAGAACTAGGAAAAATATGCATAAAGAAGGGGGAGGACAGGAAGGGAAAAATCATGAAAATTGGAAGGGGTGAAATCCCTGGCTTATAAACATATAAGCTACCTAAGAAGGGATATGGGCTATATCTAAAAGGGGTCCACGTGTGCCGGAGCCAATGACAGCATGTTATGCTTGCTATCTTGGCAACACACGAGGACCTAGGGTAGGATGAGGTCTACTCTTTATGAAATCTCCAATCCCCTACTCAGGCCTCTTCTTCCTTGGGGAGTAGAAGAGAGATATGGGCATGTCTCCCGGCTAACCAGGGGCCCACATTATTATAGGCAGCCCAGGAAATGCCTGAGCTGCCATTCCATAATATGAAGACATCCTGGACCAGCCTCCAACCCTTTCCCCTCCTTGCTGATTCACAGCAAATAATTGCACAGCACAAGGCTGCAGCTTTTATTCAAATTCAGTACCCAAGCCAAATAACATACATAACCTTACTTAAGTAAGCCATCCCCAAGCCAGCCCTGGCAACATAACTGCCACAACCAGCAAGGTAAGACTACTCCAGGTCGCATGACTTGTAGTCCTGTTTAACCTCAGGTGCCCACCACAGCCAGCAAGGAGCCAGATTATTTGCAGGGCTGAACCCAGCCCCGCAATGCATGACATCCACCAGAGACTCCAAATACTACTGTTTTCTTCTATCGCTCGGGTACTCCGCCAGAGGCGCGTACAGTCAAAGAACTGTACAAAGCCCCCCCCCCCCCCCCCAAAAAAAAAAGATGCAGACCTTGACCTATACTGGACAACAACATCAATATCCTCCTGCAATGAGTTATTAAATAGATCAAGACAAATGTTGAACAGATTAACAAGGTCCCTCCGGAAAAATCCTGGGCAATGATCCCATGACCAATCATGACGAATGTGAAAACCCACTTGGGAACGCAGCCAGAAGCCAATTTGCTGGTTCACCTTCTTTAGACATGTGCCGCACATATCTCACGGCCTAAAATTTAAGGGTCAGGCTATCTGACTAACACCACTGAGGACAAAGTATATTGAATAAATGCCCTGGCCCTTCTTCTATTCTGATACTGGCACAACAGCCTGAAGGAGATGCAGTTTCAGCAACATTCCCTCTATGGCTCCTCGAGTGGACTCACACAGGGGCAAACCACAGACATGTTTGGCACCTGTCTTGTATACTCTGGTCTGACGTGATTCGAGTCCATGCCGCAAGGTACTTCAAAAGGCATCTGCCTACTGATATTGCAGAGGGGATCTGCTGCCCATCAGTGGAGAGGGCAACCTGAGCCTGCACCCTGTGGTGGCCTCACCTTTAGCCTTTCTGGTCCCTTAGAAAAACTGGGTCTTGGACTTCCTGGTTTGCTGCAGGACCAGGCTTGCCCGCTTGAATCCCCCAAATTCCCTGAAGAACTAGCACTTTAGTCCTCGTGCCCCCACCTGAGTCTATTCTCAGGCAATCCCTGGGAGTTAGACTTTCCTAGGTTTTTAAGGAACTTTTCCAGCTCCTCCCCAAATAAGACTCTTCTGAAAGGTAGCTTGCTGAAGCGGGCTTTGGACACTGCACCCGCCACCCAGTTTTGGAGCCACAGAAGCTGTCTCGCAGCCACTTCTGAGGCCACTGTCTGGGAGGACATCTTTATGAGATCATAAAGGGCATCTGCTAAATCTGCTACCACTGACTCTATTCTTGCTGCATCCTCCATTTCCGAGAGCTGTTGCACCCAGCAAACCACTGCTCTTGCCATGTAGCCCTCACAAATAGTGGCCTGTAAAGCCAAGGCATTGGTGAAGAGGGTCTGCTTAAGAACTGCCTCGATTTTCCTATGCTGAAAAGAAAATTATTACTTACCTGCTAATTTTCGTTCCTGTAGTACCATGGATCAGTCCAAGGCATTGGTGAAGAGGGTCTGCTTAAGAACTGCCTCGATTTTCCTATGCTGAACATTCCTTTTCACCAGTATTGGTTGTTGTGCAGGTAATAGCTGAGACCAGGGCATGATTCTCAGAAGCAATCTCTATCCTTTGATGGATAGTCTTCCACCTTTTAATTCTTTTTGGGGTATCCCATTCTGCCATTATTGATTTCAGGACAGGGTGTATGGGGAGGCCTTCAAATGGTTTGCAGATTCCCTGGAGCATGGAATATTTTTCCATCAGTTTGTCTCTTTGGGGATCTGAAATCTTGAAGGCGGCCATTATGTTAGTGATTAAAGCTGCTCTGGGGAAAAGCTGGACTATGTTGAACTCTTGCTCCTTGGAGAAGCTTTCCCCTTCCTCCAAGAGTTCTGAGGGTCTAGACTGATCTGAGTCTAGATCTGACCTGGAGTCTTACCTGGAGCTCTGCGTGAGGATTTGGCCTGAGGAACCCAAACTGATGATCTGGGTTGCTTGGGAGTCAGGCCCCTCTCTGCTGGAACCATAGGCTGGTGGGGAAGGGGGACCAACCCTGACTTCTTAATGGCCACTAATGCCTGAAACATGCATTGTATGCATTCTAGTGGGATTGGTCCTAGGGTTCCCCCCATGGGATCCTGCTGGTTGGTTCACAGATCTTCCAACCCCTGGTACTGCTCCTCATCATGCTTACCTATTGCAAAAGACCCAGACAGGGGATCCCCGGCAATAGGACCTTGGGAATATGTAAGCCTTCCAGGTCTGATACTGCACCCCCTCCAAACACTATTGTTTCCCTCAAGAGAGCTCTGCCTACTTCTGCCTTTCCTGGGTGGGAGAGGCCACCACCTCATGCGGGACTGAGCTGCATCCCAATCACAGGCACAAGGATCCTGACATTGACACTTTTTTACTGCTGTAAGCAGCACACATATGGCCCCCTCATCATAGCCTTTGATTCCTTCTTGTCTGCAATGAGGGTTATTGTGCCCCCAACAGCATTCTCCCTGCCACAGTGATCATGGTCCTACTGCAGCTGCAAAAATAGCCACAGTAATCAAGCACATGGTTACTGCCTCTCCTGTGGGCCGAAGAAAATACTCACCCCCTAAGTCTCTACTTAAAGGAGTTGGCCCGTGTGCTTCTGATACCTATTTTTGAACAATAGGAGCTTTAAGTACCCTTGTAACACCCAGCACAATAGGAGAGGAAAGGCAGGGAGAGAGAGTTCACAGTTGGTAGAAAGGAAAGTGGAGGGCAAGAACAGCCCACTGTCGTGCTACTGACTCTAGGGTACTCACTCGATACTAAGGGTGCTGTGAGAGGACACAAGGGAGCTCAACTGGGAAGCTTCATCTCCCTCCCCCCCCCAGTATCTCCTTCCCAGGAGCAAGCTTCTACTGGAAGGAGCAACCCCGAAGAAATGTTACCCCAGGAGCTAACCAGGCCGAGGTTGAACCTCGCATATCACACCTTCCAGAGACACATACTGGGATTGGACCAGGACCACACCCTTATGTCTAGCGTGAAGTCATAAAAGAGGTGTGTCCTCTGTCTCCAACCATGAAGGAGGGAAATTCTGTATGTAATGACGGGCCTAGCAAAACGATAAGGAAGCAGTATTTTTAAATATGTGCAATGTTTTATAACTTGGGGCATAAAACAACACAAAAATCATACATTATGCATTAAACACAGAAACTGAAAGTAATGTACTTTCACTTGTTTCCTAAAAAGCTTGTGGTCAGTAACATTTCTGACTGGCAGACGAGGTAGGGCATTCCACAGGCTAGGGCCAATAAACAGAAAATGTTCTCTGACAAATAGTTTGCAGCTGGCAGCTTTTTGTGCTTGGAATACTCAGTAGATTTTTATCGGCTGATCTAAGGGAACAACAGGTGTGCTGGGCCATTTGAATGAAGAGATTGAGAACCTGCATTAAATTGGAATTAAGGGCCTAATTTACCAAACTTTTTTTTTGTCACAGACACAGAACAGGAAAAGCCCACTTCAACCCCAGCCAAGGCTCCTAACCTTTTGCTAGCTCCTACCCCAGAGAAAATTTTCAAGGTCTGCATTATATTTTTTTTCACACTTTTTATTCTTTGACGCACCCTACTTCCTTACAGGTCTTACCTAAACAGATTAACACATTTAGTACTTCCACACTGCTTTTGCTAATCTCTTTAGCATTATGCAAATGAAATGTAGTGAAGTACATCTAATTCCAGACTGTAGGCTTTATTTTAGAAAAGGCATTTCAGTTTCACAGCACACTGCTGAAGGAAAAGAATCACAGAATTCTTAAAAATACACATTTTAAAATGTACGGTAAGTAAATGATTTTAAATAAATACAAATTTTTTAAAGATATCTCTACCCAACAAAATAGAACTGTAATGGTGAGAATATATCAAAATCTCTTTATATAAGAAAAAGTAAAAAGTACATATGTAGATGTAGCAAAAAGTGAAAAAAATTAGTTTACTAAATAAATGAATAATTTAGTCTGGTCACTTATAATAGCAATTAACTGTTTCCTGTAAATGTAAGGATTTGGCTAGTTTATTTATCCCAATTCCTACAGAAGTCATTTCAAAAATATTTTTCAGTCATTGGTTAGTCTTAGCTTAAAGCTTAATGTATCTAGTTAAGCAGAATTTCATCTTACAAATGTTATTTCTATTTAAATATAATTAAACTGAAAACTGCCAATATGATGATAAAACGAAAGGCTGCAATATGATTTACTAAGAGAAAATAGCGCCAAGCATGATCCTGACAAAAGTAATGAGAATTCACAGGTACAAAAAAATGATGCAAATGTTCAGGACAGGGTGACCAACTGCCTGGTTTTTGACCCTACAGCCTGTTGTACACAGAGTCTGGTTAAAAGGGTAACCGGACACTGTAAAACCCAATCAAGCAAGGCCAGGGGCCAATCAGTGATGGCGAGCTGGCAGTGCTCCTATCACCTGCCTGTCTTCAGGGCTCGGGTTCCAATTTCTCCCTCCTCTGCATCTCCCCACAGCTGTGGAGTTGATCCCATCTAAGTCCCACGCGCCGCGGCTCCCATCTCTCTAAACTCAAGATAATTAGTTGTGCCGCACTTGCTGCTGCTTCGTGCTGTCCTCCTGCCCCTGGGCTTCTAACTTTACGGTTTGGACGTGCTGCAGCCTGTGCAGGACTCACTGAAACGGCCGGGGCAGAAGGACGGCGCAAAGCAGCAGCAGATGGGGCACAATTAATTACCTTGAGTTTAGAGAGATGGGGCCCGTACCACGTGGGACTTAGATGAGGTCAAAGTGAAGCAGCATGTCAACTCCATGCTGGGGGAGTCGCAGAGGAAGGGGAAAGTTGAACCCAAGGCCAGATGACAGGCAGGCAGCATATGCCTAGGAAACAATCAAGGCCTGATTTGAAAGGGAAGAAGGGGGGAGAGGCTGCAGCCACCCCACCCCCACCCAAGTGTCCGGTCCTGCTCTGTGGAAAAAGTTGGCAACCCTAGCTCAGGATTACCCAACCTATCAATTTAAATGTATTTGCCTCTCTTAAATCATTCATAAAAAGCACAAAATGCTTATTTTCAAAATATATTGATATTCTGCTCTTTCAGACACTTCAGTGGATTACATTCAGCTACTGCAGGCATTTCTCTGTTCTCAGAGGGTTCACAATCTAGGAGGCCGCACATTTTCTGCATGGAGTTTTGTGTGCAGAAATCTAATCATGAGTACTGCATTGCGTCCTCGCATGGAAATCCCATGCAAATGAGGGCATTAAGCAATAATATCCTCCCCCACCGATGCACACAGACTGCATTGGACCAGCGTATATTTTTTAGCTACTGCGCTGGCACTTAAAACCCCTAAAAAATGGAAAAAAGTTTTTAAAACAGTTTAAGTATGTCCACAGATAAGTACAGATTTATCCGGGTAAGTGGCAACAGCTTACTTACAGGCCGATACAGAAAGAAACGCGGGAGAGCGGGCAAGCGTCCGCTCTCCCGGCGCGCACACAGGCCAGTGTCCTGTGCGCGCGATACAGTAAATAAAATTATGCTAATTAGGGCCCGTGGTAAAAGGAGGCGCTAGGGACACTAGTGCGTCCCTAGCGCCTCCTTTTTGACAGGAGCGGCGGCTGTCAGCGGGTTTGACAGCAGATGCTCGATTTTGCCGCCATCGGTTCTCGGACCCGCTGACAGCCACGGGTTCGGAAACCGGACACTGGCAAAATTGAGTGTCCGGTTTTCAACCCGCGAGCCGCAGGCTGATTTTAAATTTTTAATTCTTTTTTTTTTTTTTTTTACTTTTGGGACCTCCGACTTAATATCGCCATGATATTAAGTCGGAGGGTGTACAGAAAAGCAGTTTTTACTGCTTTTCTGTACACTTTCCCGGAGCCGAGAGAAATGAACGCCTACCTTTGGGTAGGCGCTAATTTCTGAAAGTAAAATGTGTGGCTTGGCTGCACATTTTACTTTCTGAAAACGCGCGGGAATAACTAATAGTGCCCGCAACATGCATTTGCATGTTGCGGGCACTATTAGTTTCGGGGAGGGGGGGTTTGGACGCGTGTTTTCGACACGCTATTACCCCTTACTGAATAAGGGGTAAAGCTAGCGCATCGAAAACACGCGTCCAACTGCGGGTTAACAGTGCGCTCCACCTTATTCCCCTTATTCAGTAAGGGATAAACCTGATGCCACTTACCTTCATAAGTACTGACATCCGCCTACCTGGCAGCGGAAAGCAGTATTTATCAATCTATCTGGCATGGATCACTGCTACCTAGCTGGTCAGTTCCTGCTTCCTGCTGCCAGATAGACGGATGAATTGTTATTTATCCGACTAAGTGGCTTGTGCCAAATGGACATTTTAAAGTTTTTGTGCATTGTTTTTTAAACTCCTGATGCATTAGCATATCATTAGCTTTTTACACAGGGAGTTTAACAAAAAAGTTAACCTGAGTGTTAAAAATGTAGACTGGAAACCAGCACACAGTTTTGTTTTGTTTTTTTAAAAACGCTCAAATAATTGCATCAGCCCTTAAGTTTGTACCTGAGACAATGGAGGATGAAGTGACTTGCCCAAGTTTACAAAGGCACGACAGCAGGATTCCAACCTGGTTCACAGCACACTGTGCTAACCACTAGGGCACACCAGCATTCAACAAGGAAACCCTATCTGCAGAGATGGAAGATTCCCAGGTAATTGGTGCCTGTCACTGGGCCCAGGCTAAAGAACTGCCATTTTTTCAGTAGGCCTACTCCCTGCCAGCACAGAAAGCAGACTAGAGGTGAAAGAAAAAAAAATGAAATTATCTACTTATGACAGGAGATCGCTGTGGACATCAGAATAAATCAGCACACTAGTAGGTGACAGCACACTAGTAGGTGACAACACCAAGCAAAGTATATCTCCAAAGCTGTAAAAAGAGCCTTCAAGGCTTTGACACGGTGACAAGGCGGAACTCCCACATTGCACAGGGATCCCTCAGTCTTATATAACAGCTTATTAGAAGCCAAAGGGGATGAGGCAAGAAATGGGAGAGTAATAATCCTGCTGTCTATGGAGAACATCCATTACAGGTAAGCAGAATATAATTGGTCACACAAGTGGGAATCCTTGGCTAAGCACTGCTTTCCAAACAAACAAGGAAAGACAACCACCATATCACCATCAGATGGGAATATTATATATTTTCTTGTAGTTAAAACCTTTTCAGTCTCTCTCTTTTCTTTTTTATAGAATGCCAACTGGAAATAAGAATGGGCCCTAGGGGAGATGGAATTGGATTCTACCTCTCAAAGAGACCCTGGACTGACTAAATCTATAGTTGTGTCATGAATCAGTATCCAAACAAAAATGGGAGGACCACGTGTGGAGAAAGTCCACATCTCAGCCTTGCAAACCTCCTTAAATAGGCAACCAAAAGAATCAATGCGCTAACATTATGAGTCAAAATATGTCCTTCCACAGAATCAGACCTATCTGACCATTAAAGAAGGAAATCTAATTTGGTATCCTATTGGTAATTTGGTTACCACAAGTCTAAACCAGTTGGGGCTCAAACAAAATATATGTTGGATGGACTGGTCCAGGTAGAAAATGACGACTCTCTTGCAATCCAAAAAGTGGAAGACCTGTTTACCTTTATGTGCATGAGGACGGAGGAAAAAATGTTAGCAGGGTGACTGACTGGTTGACACCATGTTAGACAGGAATTTTGATGTGTATATAGACTCACCCTATTATGATGACATTTAAGGTAAGGTAGCTAAATCACCAGGGTCTACAGTTTACTGACTCCACAAACTGAAATAACCACCATCAAAAAGTGACGTTTTATGGTTAGGAACGTAAGCCCACAGAGGTTCAGAAGCTCAAAGTGGGGGGATTTTCATCAGCTGAGTAAGAACCATGTTGAGATCCTATAACACAGCAGGTGGTTTTATAAAAGCTTAATTTAAAGTAGGTCTCAAATAAATCTGACAACCAAATGCTCTCCCCTATATGCTGGTGATAAACACAGTTGCACTGAGGTGAACCCTAACAGAGCTGGGCTCGAGACTGGACTCTGAAAAATATAGAAGGTATTGAAACAGTTTAAATATGGTGAATGACAAGGGATCTGGAGATCTGTCTTCACACCAGAAGGCAAACTTCCTCCATTTAAACCCATTAGATCTTCTGGTGGATTCCTTTCCAGAAGACAGGACATGAAACCTTTTATTGGAGATTCCAAGGGAATGAATCACTTTGCTTTCAACATTCAAGCTGTTGGAACGAACAGCATTCCCGACTCGAGTAATCAGAGTTGGTGAACTGCCTAAGCTGTTTCCTGGCAGTTAACCAAAGGAGCAGAAACCAAACTTGTCTCAGGCAAAACAGAAAGGTAAGAGTCCTAGTTCCTCTGTCCCGTCTGAATTTTATCAAGGTCTTCACAACCATGGGATATGCTTACAAAAAGCACCTCCCCCCCCCCCTCAATAAGGGGAGAAGATATCCAATGCTAGTCTGTCTTTTGATCCTCTCCTAGAACAGCAGCTCAGGACATTTCTATTGAGTGAGATCAGGAACCACTCTATCTTGGGAATATCTCACTTGAGAACTTTCTTCTTCACCACCATCTAATACAGGGATCCCTCACAAGGATCCAGGATTTGATTATTTGTCTGCCAGTGTTTTCTCTGCCTGCCAGATATGTTGCTTTTAGAGTCATCCTGTGAGAGATGGCCCTGTTCTACACACTGATAGACTCTTACTCAGCTAGTATATTACCACCTGGTTGCCCATTTGTACTAGGACAGTTTTGTTGGCCTCCTGATCTCTGAAAGGTTTTAGAGCATTTTCCCTCAACCATTGGTCCATGGACCAGTAGCAGTAGCATTTTGCTAGTCCATGGAGTAGCAGTCATTACCGAAAGAAAGCAGACGCACTCAGGTACCTGCTGCCACGAGTGGAACATTCTTTACTGCCCTAAACCACCGGGTCTAAATGTCCTGGTAGCGGCTTCACTTCAGGTCCCACAGTGCTGCACAATGCTGCAATTTCTGAGTGCAGGAACAGTCTGTCAACACTGAACAGCTGAACAGGACTGGTAGACTATGCACAACTGAGCCCCAGACTGCCCCCATTACATATCTGTAAAAAAAAAAAAAAAAAAAATCACAAAGGTTTGCTGACTATGCAGCCACAAAGACTGCTGGAAGCAGCAAGCTTTTTAAAGGGGCAGAAAATACTCCCAGTGCTACCAACGTATGTATTTTGAGCCCTGGCCACATTTTGAGACACCAAATTTTTTTTCCTCCCCTGCTCTGGGTGAAAGCAGCACAGTTCCTCTGTCATAATTCTTGCAATTAAATAAATAAATAGAACATTAAGGGGTGGCTGGGGGAGATTTCTGAAAGGGGTGGAAGTGCATTACTTCCTCCACTGCACTCTAACCATGAAGGGGACCCTTATGCTCTTCAACCATAGGAGGGAACTCATCCTCCCCCATTCTTCAGGAGTTTTCCCCTAACTCTACTAGCCAGCCAGTCAATGATAGCTTACGTCAGCAAACCGGTACCTGACAGCGACTTTGAGAAACACTGATTTACAGCATTCACTACTGCCTACCTTATATTCAAAAAAATTGAAATAAAGCTTTTTTTCTTGGTCCACAGACCAAGTTAAAGGTATTCACTGTCAGAACAATTTGGTATGGAGGAATTTATAAAGGCAACCCTCTGGCCAGATGTCCCATACATATCCAACCAATACTTTGGAGAAATGCTCTCTCTCAGCACCAAATAACATCACCCACTTCTCTGGCTGATAATATATCTCCTGCATATCCACAGGGAAAAATAAAAACAAAACAAGCAAGCAAGCAAGCAAAGAAATCACAACAAGGAAGGCCCAGTGTCAAGTGCTGTTCATTGCCATGTGGAACGTCCACGGTTCAACCCCCAAGCTGGGTCTTCCGCTTCCCTGGTCAGCAGGAATTCAGAGTCTGTCATGCAGGTTGTCCGATATATGGCCCTGTGATAGAGTACATGATAGAAAGCCTCAGACTGCCTTAAGGGACCAGCTCTAGAAAGCCTCAGATTGCCTTAAGGGACCGGCTCCAGCTATCTGGCCCGGTCCACTTTAAGACAGACAGGAAGGGGATCCTCAGGTGGGGGCATTTCCCTGAGGTAAGGGATAAAAAGGTGAGGCCCTGAGAGAAAGGAGAAGGCCCCAGGAAGAAGGAAGCTGTAATTAAGTGCTGTGTCTATTTTGGAAGTTTTCTTTTGCTTGTCAGTCTGCTGAGGTAAGCAGCCATTTTCTTCTGTTCTGTTACATAAAGCTGTAAATAAACTGGTGAAAAGCAGACCTGACTCCAGTCTGGTCTGTTCTCCGGCCTACCCCAGTCCCAGATCACTCCAAGGGTATCACAGGCCCCTTATTCATGACTGTCACTGCAATGACATGAGGGGATATAAAATAGGAGAAAAATCTCTGGGTGGTTGTGAGTGATGGCTCAAGGTGCCAGATCTAGAAAAAGAAGTATTGATGAACACAAATCAACCATTTAAAAAAATCCAAAACAGGACAAAAGACAAAAATTAATAAAACAAAAATAAGCAAAAATAAAACATCTTGAAATACAGAGAAAACAAAGAACAAAAAAGCAACCAAAAGATGAAAAAAAATAGCAAAGCTGATTACAAGGAAAAATGCATTACTTTTCAATGACCTGAAAGTGGGTCTTTTCATTTTCAAAGTTAAAAGAGACACTGTGAGGGAGTCCATAGGAAAACTTCCTCAGACTACCTTAAGGGACCGGGCATAGCTGTCTTGCCTGTCCTCCTTAAGATCCAGACCCACAGGAAATCTTGGGAGAAGGAAGGAGCCCCTCACCAGAGAATAAGAACTAAGTGCCTAGAAGGGTTATGCAGGCAGAGAAGCACTGTACATCAAGAACTGTTACCATTAAAGGATTGTGTTTTATCTAACGTTAAGGTGAGCTGCAGTGAATTTTGATTTTGTTTTTCAACTATAAATAAACTTCACCTAAGGAACAGCCAGAATCTGCCTCCTCATTTCTATGGCTGTTTCTAAGCCACTATCACCCAAGTTACTATAGGCACAATTAAAACAAAGCTTTTACTTGTGTTTTAAGGTTAAGTGAAGATCTATTTAAATAATGCTCTGAGTTAATCTATCTAAAATGACAGTTAACAGTAAGTAATTATTTTGGTGCTAGATGCTACTACATTACTAGTTTATTGTATATTTAACTGTATGCTTCATATTAGCAGATTCAGAGTTGTGAATCAAATAGGCAGGAGTAGAAAAATGTTAACTTGGGTGCCAGCCAAAATTTTGTAGGAGACAGTGCAAAAACCAATATAAGGTGGTGGCAATTTCAATAATTTAAAATATAAAAGGACAAGTGATCAGGATACAGAGGTGGAGGAAGGAGAGCACAGAACGAAATAGTTCTCTGAGAGAGTGGTAAATGCCTGGAATAGAATTCCAGCAGAAGTATTAACTAAAACTGGGACAGAACTTAAGAATACTTGGAACAGAAACAAATGGCAGTGCTTTAAGAGCAGGGGTGGAGTTGGCTTAAAATATAAATAGGATACCTGTGTGTTGAACCACAAGATGGAAACTTACATGCTAATCTACCCAGAGTAACGGAGGGACAAAAAGAGGGAGATGACAAAGGAAATGTATGCAGAGTGGAAGTATGGCTGCATCAAGCTCTCAATATGACAAGGCAAAAGTCAACCAACATGCAATGGCAGCAGGACTTTAATAAATTCTTGGCAATAAAGATATAATATAATAAATTCTTGGCTAGAATCAAAGGATGTTCTCTCACTTGAGAGTTGATGCAATAGTTTTACCCTCAGCTATGTAGCCATTTTTTTTGTGCACAAATGTTATTCCCAATTCAGCAAGGAGTTTTGGGCACAAAACTGTGTGTATAAAACTGTGCGCCCTGCTTAGAGCCCTTACGTGGAAATCCCTTGCAAATAAAGGCATTAATTATTACCTACCACCTCCCCCAATGGAGAGAGAGGTGCCCTGGCTTAACTCAGGTTTCTTAATGCTGGAAATTTTATTCCTGGTCAGAGGGAGTAAAGTTTCCAGTGCTTGTGACAGTGTATGGGTAGAAGCTGAACTTCCAACTCTGGGACCTAAAATCAGGTTTATGCGCACAAAACATGCTTTCAGAGCTAAAAGTATTTTTGTGCGTATAAATCATATTTTATGCATACAAATAATACTTTATGCACATAAATCACTTATGAGACACCCCCCACCCCCCAAATGCACATTTTAACTCAGATTTATGCGCACATTTTCCAGTCTGTACTTTTGTTTTTTTTAACTCCCAAAGCATCATAGCATCAGCTTACTGCACTGGGAGTTTAAAAAAATGTAAACCTGTTTATTTAGAAATGGTGTGCTGTATTTCAGCACACAGTTTTAACCCACAGGTTATTGCATCGGCCCCTTGGACAGCAGGCTGACTTGGCTACAGTTCTCAGCTAAGAATAAAAGAGGAAAGAACAATCAGGCAGAGAGGATTGTATGGCTGAGAAAACTCTTTAGCACAGAGGGTGGTGGTAAGGTCAAGGGAGAGTGAGAGTGAGAGTTAGGACAAAGAGCTAGAGCTTTTACAGCTGAGATTTATCCTTAGCTAGAGCAGTGTAGGCAGGGGCAAACAGACAGACTGGTCCAGCCATAAAACAACATTGGAAGATATGTAATTTACTTTATTTCTAAAAGACTTATTATAAGAAGTATGAACATACACTGTGCTCTTGGACGTTGTTTTTACAAATGTATGATTTGCGGTACAATTTAAAAATGAAGCTCTTTTTTAACATTCAATTTACCATTCATCTTTAGTCACATCCAAACTACAAATTTTAAAAAAAGGGAATAGTCAAGGTTCAAATATGAGCAACCTTTCTTGATTTCATGGCCTTCCTCTACACTCAAAGTGCAAACAAACTGTATGTATCCCCTACACCCCATTCTAGATGTGCACAATATCACTAGGGCAGAGCTTTCCAAACTTTTCATGTTGGTGACACACTTTTTAGACAAACATAATTTCACTACACGGTAATTCAGTCTACTAGCAAATCAGAGGTTAAAGGTTAAACAAACAAAAAGTATTTTGACAATTTATGTATGTTTCCTTAAATATATACATGAATAAAATGTTTCATGACACAACCTCTCTCATGAAAACCTTTCATAGAAACATAGAAATGACGGCAGAAGAAGACCAAATGGCCCATCCAGTCTGCCCAGCAAGCTTCCCTCATTTTTTCTCTCAGCTCTTGGTTCTATTTCCCTTCCACCCCCACCATTAATGTAGAGAGCGGTGATGGAGCTGCATCCAAGTGAAATATCTAGCTTGATTAGTTAGAGGTAGTAGGGGTAGTAACCGCCGCAATAAGCAAGCTACACCCATGCTTATTTGTTTTTGCCCAGATTATGTTATACAGCCCTTATTGGTTGTTTATCTTCTCCCCTGCCGTTGAAACAGGGAGCTATGCTGGATATGCGTGAGGTATCAGTTTTTTTCTTCTCCCCTGCCGTTGAAGCAGAGAGCTATGCTGGATATGCATCGAAAGTGAAGTATCAGGCACATTTGGTTTGGGGTAGTAACCGCCGTAACAAGCCAGCTACTCCCCGCTTTGTGAGTGTGAATCCTTTTTTCTTCTCCCCTGCCGCTTTCATTTATATTAAAAATATATAATATTCCAAGCGCTATTTTCCAAAAAAACAAGCCCAAACATATGTCTGTCCCCAACACACTCATCTCTCTCCCCCCCCCCAGCACATGTCTGTCCCCCACGCATTCATTTCTCTCCCCCCCCCCCCCCAGCACATGTCTGGCCCCCACACACTCATCTCTCTCTCTCCCCAGCACATGTCTGGCCCCCACACTCATGTACCTTTTCTTTTTGATTGTTGCCAGTTTTTCATGAAAAAACAAGCGCTATTTTCCAAAAAAACAAGCCCAAGCATATGTCTGTCCCCAACACACTCATCTCTCTCTCCCCAGCACATGTCTGGCCCCCACACTCATGTACCTCTTCCTTTTGATTGTTGCCAGTTAAGTGCTTCACTCCCTTCAGGGTTGAAGCCTGCCGTGGTGCATAACACCTTCCATGATCTCCAGACACTGTTGCTTGCAGTCAGTACTCCTCGTGGCCAGGCCTCATTCGCAGCAGCAGCAGCCAATGGCAGGGACAGCTGGGCTCAAGTCCCACCCATCAAGCCCAAAAAACACCCGATTGACAGCAAAAATCACCCAATAATAAGCAACCCACGAACTGAAAAATAAAAAGTGAATTGCTAGAAAAAAAAAAGCCCAAACTCACGTCTGAGTTGACGTTGTGGCGCGTGACACACCTGCACACTGCAGGCGACACACTAATGTGTCACAACACACAGTTTGGAAAGCTCTGCACTAGGGTGAGCTATCAAAAAAAGGAATAAGGAGAGTCATGTATACTGAAATGAGGATAACATCATATCATATCTCAGAAAAGGTATTAGCTAATATGACAGATAAAGAAGGTTTATGTTGTGATTCACATGCCTCTTCCAATAGCATTTTTATACACAGAACGCAGAAAACTGTATTCACCCAGCTATTTTTCTTACATGCCAAATTTGGGTGAAACACGCCCCACATGGTTTAAATGATCACAACCTCTTCTTTCATTCATAAAAGCAATGCATGGGCAATTAATGAGGATAATTTCCCAAGACATTCATAATTGTAAATAGTGCTGGAATCCTGGTGCTATAAGCCTTTATTCACAGCCACCTGGGGATTTTTCCCCTGTTTTAACAGACCCTCCCTTCCACTGTTTGTATTCTGGCCATTGCCAGAGTATATCTATCTATCTATCTATCTATATATATATATATATATATACAATCCACTCTCCCTTGTCCAAGCCCAGAAATGGCCGAAATGCAATTTGCAACCTTTATCACAAATTGCGTTATGGCCATTTCGGGCATATCGCACAGCTTAACGCCAGGAAAAAAGGTGCAGTTATTTCCGGCGTTAAAAACGTGGGTTAGCATACGTTATACTATCGCACGGTGTAATATTGCCCCTCATTTTAATTAATCCCACCCCTTCAAAAAATTTGTATTTGCGCCATGTGGTAACATGATTATCGCATGCTTTAATGCCATAATGCATTTTGATGAATGACCCTAATAGATTTTTAAAGTACAATCTATGCATTTTATTTACCAGAAAAATGTAACCAGGACCATCACAGTGGCAAAATGCTTCACTTCCATACAGAAGGTCAGGTCATCTTGGGGTGGGGATGTTCCAGAAGGAACGTTCCCGACCCCTGGGTGAAGCAGGGAGGAGACATAGCAAGATTTAGAACCCATGATACAGAGTTTAGGAAGGAATCCTGGTGCACTGTTCATATTCCGCAATGGCCAGAATACAAACAGTGGAAGGGAGGGTTTGTTAAAACTGGGGAAAAATCCCCAGGTGGCTGTGAATAAAGGCTTATAGCACCAGGATTCCAGCATTATTTCAAACTAAGGAGTTCATTCACTAAACCACGGTAATTTTTCCACAAGGGAAAAATATGCAGGACTCACAAACCACTGGTAAATGACCCTGCCACTTTGTGACTCCTGCAGTATTTTTCCCCAATTAAAATACCACAGTGGTAAATGCCCCCAGAGAACGAGCGATGGCGACCCCAGGACCGCCATGGCTTGAAGAGGCCACTTGGCCTGTCATCCCACCTCCCATCCCCCCAAAAATGTTTTTTAAAAACCCAGGGATCTGCATAGACTCCCTATTCCATTTACCCCCACTGCCCTTGGAAGTGCCCGTAGATTAAAAATAAAAAAATAATTTTATCAGGCACAACCCCAAACCCCTCCTCAATAAAAAAAAAAAAAAGCTTCAGCCTCCGGAGGCTAGGACCCCCATCCTACCCTACCCTTTGTAATGCTCCCTTATTCACAATTTAGTTACATACATATACTTACTGGGGCGGATTTTAAAACCCCTGCGCCGGCGCGCCTATTTTGCATAGGCCGCCGGCGCGCGCAGAGCCCCGGGACGCACGTAAGTCCCGGGGCTTCGAAAAAGGGGCGTGTCGGGGGCATGTCGGAATGATGTGGCGTTTCGGGGGCGGCGACGCGGGGCATGGTTTCGGCCCGGGGGCGTGGCCGCAGCCTCCGGACCAGCCCCCGGGACCGGAACACGGAGCGGGGCAGCCGGCCGGCGCACGCAAAGTTAGGGGGGGGGGGGTTAGGTAAGGGAAGGAAAGGGAAGGTGCGGGGGGGTGGAAGGAAAGTTCCCTCCGAGGCCGCTCCGATTTCGGAGCGGCCTCGGAGTGAACGGAGGCAGGCTGTGCGGCTCGGCATGCGCAGGCTGCCGATTTTGCGCAGCCTTGCGCGCGCCAACCCTGGATTTTATAAGATACGAGCGGCTACACGCGTATCTTATAAAATCTGGTGTACTTTTGTTCGCGCGCGCGTATTTTTTGAAGATCTACCTCACTATGTACATATATGTAACTAAATTACATAGTAACATAATAATGACAGCAGAAAAAGACCAAATGGCCATCCAGTCTGTCCAGCAAGCTTCTTATGGCAGTTAACTGCCACTTCATGCAGTTAACCCCATGTTTCTGTTAAGGGTAGTAACTGCCCCATGTGCAGTTATCCCCAAGTCTTACTGCTAGCAACATTTTTACTAAGTGATGAGCCTTCTTGAAAATTCAGACAGTGCTGCTTGATGTGCTTTGCTTATGGACCTGGCTGTAGAAGCAGTCCTGTGCTTTTTCCCCTGTGTCCACATATCAGTACCCTGGACCATAGAAGTCAGGGCCCATGATGGTTGTCTGAATCCAGTCCCCTCTTCACCACCACCATCATCGAAGCGGAGAGCAATGTTGTAGTTGTGTCAAAGCATCAAGGCTTATTAACGTAATTAATAAGCAATAGTAGCTTACGATCTATGTAACGTTTGGGTACTTGCCAGGTTCTTATGGCCTGGATTGGCCTCTGCTGGAAACAGGATGCTGGGCTTGATGGACCCTTGGTCTGACCCAGTATGGCATTTCTTATGTTATGCCTCTCAGTTCTGTTAAGAGTAGCAGTTGCCGCTCTGTGCAGGTTGCCACCATGCTTATCAGTACCCCAGAGCGTAAAAGTCCCTGCTGGTCCAGTGGGAGCCCGCAGCATCCCCTAGATTCTGGGCCCAGGGGCAGCCATTTTTCAAAATTGCGCCAGCCAATCCTTTGCCTAATGTGGCTTAGTGAGTGCACCCCTGTGCTTGAAGTAAAATAGTAGAAAGGAGGTACTACCAAGTCAAAAAAAAAAGTGCTTGCAGGAAAGCAGGTGCAAATGTTAGCGGGTACTTCATAATTACATAACATCAAATACACATACACATACATTAGGGACAAGATACTTTCACAAACTGGCACTGAATTAGAGGATTTGATAAAGTAATTTAAAAATTTATAGTCCTTAATTTTTTTAAATTATTTTTTGTACAACTGCTGCAGTGAATACTAGGGCTCATCACTTAGGAGAGCCATGTGAAGAAGCTGCATGGAAGATGCATTCATGACAGATGTGATGGAGAGGCAGTGGTGATGGTTTGGTTCCCTGGTGAAACAGAACTTAATGTGGTCAGTTTGTTAAGCTGCACTGCATTCTATACCACAACTGGTGGTGAGGGTCCATAGTTTTGACATGCTCTCTCTTCAGTGAGAGAGATCGGATGCGATTTTCTCTGGCAGTGGTCTCAGGCGGGTGCATTTTAAGTCGTGCTAAACGCCTTTGCCTTGCTGAGTATAATAATACAAAGGAACATAATAGATTTGTGTGGGTCATTTCTTCACAGCAAGGTAGCAGACTTTGATGGCAACAGACTCTTAGACAAAGAATATATAGGCCTTACCAGCTGCCATCTGTTTCTGGAAACATATTTCTGGAGTGATGCAGTTTGCATATGGGGGGGCGGGGGGGGTGTTTCTCTAAGCAGAGGAAATCTGCTCGCAGTGCTTATAATTGCACTCAAAGTCAAAAAAGTAATGTAGATAGTAGCAAACATCTTTCGGTTCTGCTTCTTATGAATGCAGGTGTTAGCTGAAATATCCATGAAGGTATGACCAGTGGGTTTTCTTTTTTTTTTTTAATTGAGATTTATCCTGTGGCCTTATTTTCATTATTGCTGTCACATTTGGCAACATTTAAAAAAAATTTCAAATCAACCAAATTTTAGTTTTAGTGTGGTGGTGCCCTCGCAATCAAACAAATGCAGCAAGTATAAATAAATTTTTCATGTGCATGGTAGCAAACGATACTTTTATTTATATTTATTTATTTTTACCAAAGGTAAGCCTAATAGATTGCTGAAAGAATGTTTGAACGAATCATTATGACTGACTGTGCATTTCCTCTGAACATGTTAATTTTCATGGTGATAGTCCACATTATATTGGGGGACAATTTTCACATTATCCACATTGGGATGAATTTCTTGGGTAAGTTTGATATGCAACTTGCTATGGGTGCAAATGTAATTTTATCATCTGCACTGAATGCTTTCTTTTTGGAAGTGATGGTGTATAAGAACTTATAGCTAAAAATAAATACAATAAATGTATACATCTGGGGTCCCCAAACTGCAGCTTGCACAGCGCTTCATGGCCCACCATGTTTTTCTTTTCCGTGGCCAAGTCTGGCCCACAAAGGAAGTTCCTCTCCACTCCCCTGCACAACATTAGAAAAGCTGGCAGATTTTCCAGGCCCCACCAGCAGAAGATCAAGACAACGCATGAGGTAAATGGATGTGTGGGTGAGAGTGAAAGGAAGAGAAGGAAAGGGAAAGGTCCGCAAGGAGCTGGTTTGGTGGCCAACTTCTGATATATCTAGAATTATCAGTAACACTTATCTGCCATACCCAGAGAACCTTCTCCAGCCCCTTCCCCCCCCCCCCCCCCCCAAGGAATTCATTCATTCATTCATTCATTTCCCAGCATTTCCAGACACGTCATTCTATGCCCTCCCCTTTCACCTCTTCATTCAAACTCCAAAGGAGAACCCCCTCCCCAGAAAACTCTGAGACTGGGGAAGTGGGGGGTGGGGGAAAGGCTCCCTTCCCCTGCTCTCTCAATGACTAAAAATATCCTGTGTGGCCCTTCCCTTGAAATAGTTGGCATTTTCTGTTATACACTGATCTGTAGTGAATGGACACAAGGACAAAAAAATTCCTCCCTCATACAGGAGGTCGATTTTAAAAAGACCACACGGGCGTCCATGTGCGTGCGGTTCTCGGCACGTGTCAGGAACACACTGACTTTATAACATGCACAGGCTGGTGTACGCATGTTATAAAATCCGATGTCCGCGTGCACTTACATTTTAACATCCACGCATGTGTGGGCAGACAACGACTCCAATTAAGGAGCGGAATGGGAGGGAACTTCCCTACCCCACCCCCTGCCTAACTTTCCCTTCCCTTTCTCCTCTCTACCCCGACCCCTAACCCCTACCTACCCCAAATTTATTTCACTACTTACTGTTCCTCCGGCTGGCTGCCGGCACACGCTTCCCCGGGACAGCAGCCATTAGCCGCTGACCCAGCCGGCCTCCATCCCACCCTGCCCAGACCACACCCTCCCCCCCCCAGACCACCCCTTTTTCAGGGCACGGCACTTGTGTGCATATCTGTAATTACTCGCATGGCTGGGCTCTTTAGAAAATGCGCATAGCGCGCCCGCAGGGCCTGGCCACGCTCGTAACCACCAGTATTTGCACATGCGGGCCTATGGAAATTTGGCCTTAAGTCTTTTGTCTCAGCTGCTCTCCTTGGAGCTAATGTAATAAAGTGTGTTTTACTAAGCGCATTGTTTTAACCAGCAGTTGTGCTTGCATTTTTTGAGTGAAACTTTAATGCGCACAAAAATGCATGCTTAGAACTGTGCATATTCATTCACGCCCTCACATGGAAATCCCATGCTGAAGAAGACGTTAGCTATTACAATCCATTGCAGTGAGGTATGCTAGATTACCTCATGTTAGCACTGGAAAAACGTAATTCCTAGTCCAATATGGAGTAAAATGTCCAGGGCCAATGTTAGTCTAACAGTAGAAGCTGGAAGTCTGGTGCCAGGACCTCTAGTTGGGATTTTATGCACAGAAAAACATTCTGTGTGCACAAAAAGTATGTTTTCTGTGCATAAAAGATGATTTATACACACAAAAGACTTTCTGGGCTGGAAACGTTTTTGCACATAAACCATAATTTCTATACAGAAAACATGCTTTGTCTGCTCCTAACTCATGTGCATACAACGAGTACCAGGAATGGTACGGGGGATTTATGTGCAGGTGATCAAATTTCCAGATGACACTAAATTATGCAGAGTAGTTAAATCTCAAGCGGATTGCGATGAATTGCAGGAGGACCTTGCAGGACTGGAAGATTGGGCTTCCAAATGGCAGATGAAATTTAATGTGGACAAGTGCAAGGTGATGCATATAGGGAAAAATAACCCTCGCTGTAGTTACACAATGTTAGATTCTATCTTCGGAGTTGCCGCCCAAAAAAGAGATCTAGGTGTCATAGTGGCTAATACATTGAAATAGCTTAGTGTGCTGTGGCGATCAAAAAAGCAAATAGAATGTTAGGAATTATTAGGAAGGGAATGGCAAATAAAACAGAGGATGTCATATCTTACTGTTTTATGTACAACGCAATTGCGGATTTTCGTTCTATGTACACCGACGTGATATCTCTGATGAGCGGCGGTATATAAAAACCATTAATTAAATAAATAAATAAAGCCTCTGTATCACTCCATGGTGAGACCGCACCTTGAATACTGTGTGCAGTTCTGGTCACTGCATCTCAAAAAGGATATAGCGGCACTGGAAAAAGTGCAGAGAAGAGCGACCAAAATGATAAGGGGCATGGAACAGCTGCCCAATGAGGAAAGGCTAAAGAAGTTAGGGCTGTTCAGTTTGGAGAAGAGATGACTGATGGGGGATATGATAGAAGTCTACAAAACATTAAAGGACTTGAACAAGTTAATGTAATTTGCTTATTTACTGTCTCAGCTAATAGAAGGACCAGGGAGCACTCCAGAAGTTAGCAAATAGCTCATTTAAAACAAATCGAACAAAATTCTTTTTCACTCAGCGCAAAGTTAAGCTCTGAATTCATTGCCAGAGGATGTGGTTACAGCACAGAGTAACTGGGTTTAAAAAAGGTTTGGATGTTCCTAAAGGAAAAATCCATAAACTGCTATTACGGTAATTAATAAGCAATAGTAGCTTGTGATTTATCTAATGTTTAGGTGCTTGCCAGGTACTTGTGACTTGGACTGGCCACTGTTGGAAACAGGATACTGGGCTTGATGGATCCTTGGTTTGACCTAGTATGGCATATCTTATGTTCTAAACCAGACAAAGACAAGAGTCAAGTCACATAGACCCGAGATCAACCATCATAGGGAAGATCAGGCCAACAGCTCCTTAGGGGAGCACTTTTTGGAACCAATGATCAGGAAAAATCAAAGGAAAATTGAATGCAAGACTTTTTTGATGTAGAAATAAGCAGACACTTTTGAACTGATAAAAAAAAACAAAAAACAAAAAAACAAAACTTGAAAACCTAGGTTTCCTATCACTTTATGAGACATAAAATTATACTACCTGACACCTTCTAATCACCCATCAAACCACCCCTACCCCCACACCTCTGTCATTGGAATGCTTTTTATGACTCGCTTATGACATTTATCAGTAAATACTTTCGATTTCCTGGTACACGTCATCTTTTGCTCATTGGAATTCTGACCTGAAGAAGAGTATTAGCTCTTGAAAGCTAGTCAAGAAATGAGTTAAAATGGTCCAATTAATAACATATCGCCTTATACATTTATTTTTTTATTTTATTTCTGTGCATTTAAGAGGACTAACAAGGCAGCCTAACTACTTTATAACTATGATTGTTTTCCAGTATTCACGTTATACCTGCTAGATACTCTGTGGGTCACAGGCATGCTCTCAGACAACTAAACATACATTGTTCAACCAAAGTGATGCTCAGAAAAAGAGATTACTCCAGCTACACTTATATTTGATTGCATCATACAATGTGAATATTATGTGACATCATAGCCAATGTGAACCAATTATGTTATATGTGAGTTTATTTGTGATCATTCTTGGCCTCCCTATCTTATCTGTGAATTATAACTGAAGCAAAACAAAACTTGAAACATACATTGAACCCTATTTGAAAACCACAATATATATAACTAGCGGGCTACGAATTATGGAAGCCAGAATTCAAATCCCATTGCTACTCCTTGTGAGCTTAGACCAGGCACTTCACACTCCCTCAAGTCCAAACTAAGGGCCAGATTCATTAAGGCTTTTCTCCTATTTTGTGTCTAGGGGAAAATCCTTAGTGAATCAGGTACTTAGATTGTAAACCTTCTGGGACAGGGAAATACCTACAGTACCTCAATGCAATCCACTTTGAAGCAAATGAGAGGAGTAAAAAAAAGTGTGTGTCTCAAAATTAATAAATAATTATAGTCTCTGAGCATTGTAGTTTCTGTTTGTTTATCCCCCTTATAAGTTTTGAAAAAGATGGACCTAGCTTCACTAAACTCTGTTTCCAGTCCTCCAGGGGACTTTTCCACTTTTCAAAGCTGATGAGCAATTTGGGAGGCAGGATGGGGGGGGGGGGTGGGACAGGAAAAGGGCAAAGTTGGCACTTTTCCAAAAGAAATGCATGAATGGGTTGAACAGAGTGTTATGTTCGTGGACCTTTGGGCTGGTTAGGACAGAAGACGAAGTGCTGTAGAAGTCTACTTTAGTTGTCCCAACCAGGAGGCAGTTCGGAGGTTCGAAGCAGGCTGAGACCCAGGACTTATGGTGGAGCCCTATGCGACCAAGGACTCTGTACCTCGTGGACGGACGGATGAAGAGGGAGCTTGAAGATTGAAAAGTCTTCACCCTGGAAACCAGTGCTCTCCCGGGATAAGCCCTTAAGAGCCTGGTCGCTGGGACTTAGGAGATTCACCCTGGAAGCCGAAGTCCCCCCAGGAGGAGCCCTTAGGGACCTGGCCACTGGGACTTAGGCGACTCCTGAAGGAGAGGGGGGTCCGGTTGCAGGCGCCTCCTGCAGGTCGTGGTTCTGGACGGCTGGCGCCTCCAGCAGGTCGTAGGTAATCCCGAAGTCGGTCCCGGAGTCGAAGTCCAAGGGTGGTCCGCAGCCAGTCCAGGGGTCGGTATCCAGAGAGGTTCACAAGCCGGTTCACGGGTCAAAGCCAGAACACGATCCAGAGCCAGTCCAAGGGGTCAGAGCCAGAAGAATCAACAGCAAGGGGAGCAGGCAGAAGCAGGATGAAGATAATCAGGAACGCAGCAACCACAAGCAACACCCAGGAACCTATTGCAAGGCATTGGAGGATCCTAGAAGCAGGACTCATATACCTGCAGGCATCTGACGTCATCCCCAGCTGTCCTGCTGATTTTCCCGCGCTGGCCTCTTTAAGGGGAGCTCCTCCCCGCGCGTGTGTGTCAGGGGGCGGGGCCAGCCGTGCCGAGTCGTCGACGTCTCTCCCGAGGAGGGAGAGACGTGCTGGAGGGCTTGCAGGCCCGAGGAAGCTCTGAAATGGCCCGGGCCGCCCCCGAGGTAGGTGGAGGGACCGGGGCACGGCCCGGGACCGCAACACAGAGGCTATTTAGAATCTCACACTTTCTAATTTTGGCTGCTCTCAGAAGCTTTAAAGAGGAGTCTCTCATAGAATATAAATATTAAAACAAAAAAAAATATTTTTCTTTAATCAGTGCAGGACATATATCAGTATTTGTCATGGACAATTTTGAAATACACCCATGTATATGGTGAGCAGATTTCTTTTGATGTACTTTTTGTTTAACTTTGAAATAATGCAGCGTAGCTTTTGCAATGCCCAAGTGCTAAACTCTAAAATCACATGTCCTTCAAACAAAACTGAAAAAGGATGAGGCTTCCCAGACTGCAAACAGGAACTACAAGCTACATACATGTTTCACAAACAAGTTCCTATCTACCAGGGCCGTAACCACTTTTCAAAGCATTAAGAGGAGGCGATAAAACTAAGTTAAAAATAGCCAATTCAAATTACATAGTTATTTTATGTTGTTTATGCAATGTACTTTGACTATTTCGGCAAGATATGAAAGGTACACATAAGCAACATGTTCAGTAGCAGCTGGTTTACAATTTCAGACTAGTCACAGGTTTGGGGGGTTTTTTTTTTCACAATTTACAGGATCTCAGTTCCTCTTGTGACAGGTATTTTAGGCTTATAGTACCTCAAGAACTGCCTTTTCTTTTAAGGCTGTAGTAATGTTCATTGAGGCAGCAACAGCAAGCTATGCATTTAAAGTGTTTTTTCCCATTTGTCAAGGTCTTACCGGTATGTCAGACTAATATTCAGTCCAACATGTGCTGAGCCACTTCATCAGTAAGCTCATAAGCAGGGGGCACATTTAAACCTAATCGGAGAAAGTTCTTTTTTACTTAACGCACAATTAAACTCTGGAATTTGTTGCCAGAGGATGTGGTCAGTGCAGTTAGTATAGCTGTGTTTAAAAAAGGATTGGATAAGTTCTTGGAGGAGAAGTCCATTACCTGCTATTAAGTTCACTTAGAGAATAGCCACTGCCATTAGCAATGGTAACATGGAATAGACTTAGTTTTTGGGTAATTGCCAGGTTCTTATGGCCTGGATTGGCCACTGTTGGAAACAGGATGCTGGGCTTCATGGACCCTTGGTCTGACCCAGTATGGCATGTTCTTATGTTCTTATTCAAACAGCATTGTTTGATTTTTCACTACAGTGCACTTCTGATGTGCATTTACAGTTCAAAGGGCTCAACATGAACAAGACTGAAAACAACTCTTTAAATATACAGACATGATACATAATTCAGCCCTCGCGGAGGCGGAGTCCCATCGGCCGCGGTTGAACCTCTTCATTTTCCTCCGAGCCGCGCTGCAGTCTTCTTTTCTTCGGGCCGATGCCGAGCGCACTAGCGTGGCCTCTTCTTGCCGCGCACTCACCCGATACTCTCCACTTCCTCTTCCGGGCCGCGGGGCCCTGTGTGTGTGTATGAGAGAGTGAGAGATTGCATGTATGTGAATGACTGAGAGCCTGTACATGTGAAAGAGAGTATGTCTGTGATTGAGAGCCTGCCTGTGAGAGAGAGAGAGCATGAATGTAAGTTTACCATTGGGAACCTGTATGTGTAAGTTTGTGATTGAAAACCTGTTTGTGTGAAAGAGTATGTGTGTATGATTGAAATCCTTTGTGTGTGAGAGAAATCATGTGTATGTATGATTAAGAGCCTGTGTTTAAATGAGAGAGAGAGACCATGTGTGTCTGTGTGTGATTGAGAGCTGGTTTAGGTGATGGAGCATGTGAGTATGTGATTGAGAGCCTGTGTTTAAATGAGAGAGAGAGACCATGTGTGTCTGTGTGTGATTGAGAGCTGATTTAGGTGAGGGAGCATGTGAGTATGTGATTGAGAGCCTGTGTGTAAATGAGAGAAAGAGAGGACATGTTTGTAAGCATGTGAATGAGAGTCTGTGTGTGAGAGAAAAAGACAGCATGTATGTGTGTGATTGAAAGCCTGTGTGTGTGTAAGCGTGAAAAGATAGACAGCATGTGTGTAAATGTGTAATTAAGAGCCTATATAAGTGAGAGAGAAAAAACATGTGTATATGTGAGTACTGAGAGCATGTGTGTATAGGTGTGTCATTGAGAGCCAGTGTGAGAGAGAGCGCTGGTATGTGACTGAGAGAGGAGAAAGTTCCAAGCAAACCACCCCACCTCCTGCTAATTCAGAACAATCTCAGGAGATCTGGATATCAAACGTTCCCAGGTATGCAGAGCAAAAAAATG
This sequence comes from Rhinatrema bivittatum, assembly GCF_901001135.1. Taxonomy (NCBI): domain Eukaryota; kingdom Metazoa; phylum Chordata; class Amphibia; order Gymnophiona; family Rhinatrematidae; genus Rhinatrema; species Rhinatrema bivittatum. The sequence goes on from NC_042618.1 coordinate 249,880,711, forward strand.
TTTGTATCTTTATTATTTTTCATTACTGGGTCTTTGTGTCTGCTATTTTGAAATATTTTGTTGGTATCTGGAAATGTTTTATGAGTTTTTAATTATTGGATATTCCACTCATCAGCTGTTTCGAAATATGTTCTTTTTGTTAGTACAGTTTTATTGCTGATGATTTTATATTTCTTGATTTGTTTTATAAGGATGGGTGATGTTTCTTTTTTCCTTTGTTACACTGCATACAACCTCTGGTTTGCTAGTAGACTGAATTACTGTGTCCCGAAATTATGTTTGTCTAAAAAGTGTGTCACCAACATGAAAAGTTTGGAAAGCTCTGCCCTAGAGGGATTGGGAGGTTGATAAAACAATTGTATTAAGTATATGAACCACACTTATCTGGGCCATACTGATGCAATAAGTATAAGACAGGCCTGGTATTTTAAGTACTTTTTGTACCATTTTGGCTATCAGTGGAATCAGTGAAAAAGCGACATGAGATGTGCATTCCAGCTGAGCAGAAAAATCCTGAGCTGATCTGAACTAGCTGGGAAGAATGGAACAAAATCTTTCCACTTTTTTGCTTCCTCTGATACAAAGAGGTTGATTGAAGGATGTCCCCAAAGACTGAAAAGTCTGTTGGCTGTTAATTGGTGTCACAACCACTTAGGCGGGCAAAATACCCTGCTGAGGTGGTCTGTTAACATATTGGCAATCTCTAGGAGGTAGAACTTGAACAGTTTGAAGACTACATGCCCATTCTCATATCTTTTCACCTCTTGGCAAACAATTCATAGCCCTGTGCCTCCCTGTTTGTTGATATAGAACATGGCTACTTGATTGTCAGTTTGACTGAGAATGCTCTTTCTTACGAGCAGATGGAAGAAAGTTGTTAAGGTGTGTCTGACCCCTTGTGTAAGGATCCATTGCAGACTGCTACCTCCAACTTGCAGGTGATGCTGTGAGCCACTTGAACTGTCTTCTAAGTTCTATGCTCCTCTCTTCCCTCTGGCAGCCATCTTGTTTCCTGCAAAGGCCTGTACTTTACTCCTGAGGGAATTCTACGCACAAAAATTTAAAATTTTGCGCACAAACACATTAAATTTTGCAAACTTCTGCATACTTTACATTAGTCAAAATAACACAATATACATCACAGTCTAATTACTTTAAAATGTAATACAGAAAGGTTATTACTTAAAAATGCAGAGTTTTAAATATTTTGAGCAGAATTTCCCTAGAAGTACACTATAAAAAAATGTCCCTTTCATCCTCTCTCGCTACTCCCCTGGCCAGATCCCTTTTACTTTGCCCTCTTAGGCCCCCAACTCCTCCACTCCCCCTCTAGGCTCAATCACTTGCATACTATGTCCACTCCCAGAGTTTGACTCCTCTCTCAATACTGCCCCCACACAGACTCCCTCTGTCCCTCTTTCTCTCTCTCACACACATCCCTGCACACAGGCTCTCACAAAAAACACACACTCATCCATGTATACACCCTCTACACATAGGCTCTCACTCACTCTCACTGGGCTTGTCACATCTTTGCTGCAAGCAGCAGGGGCTCTGCTCATGGCACTCTGGGCCTGCTGCATCTTTGCCATTTGTGGGATGGGCTATGCTTGCAGCACACTGCGCCTCTCTCCAAATTATGCTGGAAATTCTATTCAGGAAGGGAAGTCTGCACAAATTCTGTGCTCTGCAGTAGCACAGAATTCCACCAGTAGTAGTACTTATTCTGAGGCAGTCTCAGCACTCAGTTGCCAGAGCTTGGCCCTACCTTCCAGTCTTGTACTCTGGCTCTGCTTCTGTTTCCAAAATACTTCAGTTCGTCAGCTTCTACATTCAGCTTCTACATCCAAGACTCCTCTAGTTCTTCCTGACCTCCTGGATTACTGGTTAATTCCTGCTCCCTACCCTGTATCCAGCCTCTCACTCCTTGTCCATGCCAGGGGCTATCCCAATTTCTCATGCCTCGCTGGCCACCAGAACCAGAGGGCTCAACCCAAAGGGAAGGTGGCTGGCCTAGGCAGAAGTCCATCTAATATAGGTGGCCATAATTTGACTCTCCTAGGACTAGGTTGCTCACTTCTGAGACAATCAGCAGACTACAACTGTTACAACTCATCAGTTCTAGAAGAATGATCTGTAACTGTTTTTCTGCTAACAACCAAGTCCCTTGGGTTCAGAAAGGGCCTGTGTGGGCTCAATTCTTGGTGGAGGCATCTGTCACTAATGTCACTTGATGAGAATGTAGATGGAGTAGAACCCCCTCGTGAAGGATGTAGGGGTATAGCCACTAGTGGAACTCTTACTTCATCTCCTGTAAGACATTAACTAAAGCCATCCATGGCTGAGTTAATTGGTCCCATTGGGCACGAAGGTCCCATTTCAGGAGTTGCATGTGGAGGCGGGTTAGTGATACTACATGAATTGCTACCACCACGTAGCCCAGAACTGGCATTTCCCTGGCTTTTATCTGATCTGTGTTCATCAATCAATGAGTCAAGGATCTGAGTGTGTTCAAACAATTTGTTGGAAGAATCACTCTTTCCTATAGCGTCTATCCATGTCCTGATGAATTTTATTTTTTGAAATGGAATCGGGGTCAATTTTTCAACATTTACTAGGAACCCTAGGGATTGTAATAGTGGAATTGTCTTTTGTAGGGAAGTCAGAACTCCCTCTTGAGAAGTCACAGTCACCAACCAGTCATCCAGGTAAGGAAAGACACAGATGTCCTTGATGACGAAGATATACTGCTACTATAGCTAGGCATTTGAAGATCTTCAGTGCCACTGAAAGAGCGAGGTACTTGTAGAAAGAAGATTACACCACAAAGCGTAGACCATGCCAGTGAGAGGAATGGATGGGTAGGTGGAGTATAGGCATCCTTCAGATCCAGAGTACACATCCAATTAAATTTGCGTAAGCTGAAAAACAATTATCTGCTGTAAACAAACACTCTCTCTCTGTGTAAGTGGCCTTGAATATACTTTTACATCAAAGGGCAAAAAAGGAGTATATTCTAAGTATAAACTGCATCAGCATAGTAATAAAGTGATAAGCTATTGACGAAGTTGATAAAGGCCACTTCAGAGTCAGGTTTAACTTCTCACTTAAAAATGCAAGAAGGAAGGGAGATCATGTGACCCGATGAGGGAGTAAGATGTGTGCTCCTCTCACTCCCGGCAACCACCTCAAATATCAGCATTCTTCATCTAATTACACAGTGTTGTGGTGATCTTACTGGCACTTGTGGCTACCCAGAAGCACAAAGACTATTTTCTGTATCGGGACAGAGGTCCTCAAACACAGAGAGAAAAGAAGCCTCCAGGGAGGTCTCAGGACTCTAAGATGGCGGATGGCCCACCGAGCTCCAGACTGCTGAGCACAAATGCAGCCTTGGTAGAAGAGGCAACGCAAGCGGTTGTTTGTGCCCTGGATGGAAGGTTTTATGAACTATCGCAGCAAGTTCGGACGGGCAATGAGACATTAACTACTATTAAAGCGCAAGTTAAGGACATATAACAAAGGCTATCTGCAGTCGAGAGTGAGGCGCAAGTCCTGCAAATGACACAGGGAGAGCTGCAGAAACAGATCTCACTGCTTGAATCAAAAGTTGATGACCTGGAAAACAGGTCCAGGCGAAACAACCTGAGATTTGTAGGGTTTCCCCGAATCCCTCTTGGACCGAGAGAGGTTCATATATTATTGGAAGGCTGGCTTTTAAAAGAGCTGCAACTGGGAAACATAGTGGAGGCCTGCATGGTGGAACGGGTGCATCGACTCCGGACCCAGAAGACCAACAGACCGCGTATAATCATTGCGAAATATATGAACTTCGCTCACAAGGAAAGGATTTTACAAGCTTATAGGAAGAAAACACCACTCCTGTATGAGGGTCAAAAAATTTAGATTTTCCAAGACTACTCACTAGCAGCATCGCAGAGGAAGGCCTTTGTTCCCATTTGTGAAACTCTCATTAAAAAGCAGATCCATTTCAATCCACAGTATCCAGCAAAGCTTCGATTAGAGCACAATGGAATTTGGAAAGCCTTCGACACAGCTTCCACAGCCAAGCAATTTGTGGACACTTTGATATAAAAAATGATCGAAATCAGAGATCATCATGGAGCAGGGATTTGAAAGAGATCATCTGATTTTGGCCCTAGAACCCACAAATATTGGGAATGGCCTTTGGCCAGTGACGAGGGTGGAAAATTTTCTATTTTGACATTATTGAGCTCAAGAATAAGGTTCAGACTGAGTTGGAATACTTTTTTTTTTTTTTAATTCTTATTCTTGTCTGTATCTTTCAATAGGATGCTGCTATTTGCAATTTTTATACATTCAATGGTTTGAGAGTATGGGTAATTAGATGACATTCAGATTTTTATATGCTTAAAAAATAGGGGGTAGTTGCCTGTATGGGTACAAATGTGTTCTCTATTTACGCTCCTTTTGGAGTTTTTGATTGTGGTTCTATGGTAGGGGGGGAAAGGGGAGGGGTTTCAGAAGGAGGGAGGGCACGAGGAAGAGGGAGAATGGGTTAGGAGTTTTCAAGGGGTCTTAATTCTGGGAATTGAGTCTGGAGAGACTATAATTGTAAAGTCTGGGGATATCCACGTGGGCAAACTGATAAAATCAGTGAAGCTATCCCAAAAGCTCGGAGGAATATATACCAGCAGCTAGAAGGGACCTTGGTCATCTTTCTGGTTTCTAATGGTTCCCTGGGCTGGGGGGGGGGGGGGGGGAATCACTTTAGATTGCAAAGAATGGATAATGAATCTGAAAGGGCTGTACTTGTATTGGGTTAAATATGGTTGATTTGTTACAAATAGTATCCTGGAATATAGCAGGATTGGGATCCCCAGTGAAAAGAACCAAAATGCTAGCTTCCTTGCACATACATAAAGCTCAAATTATATGTCTTCAAGAAACCCATTTAAATGATTCTGAACATCGCAAACTATTTCGAGACTGGGTGGGACAGGTATATTTTTCGTCAGCTGCCCAATGTAAAGGAGAGGTAGGTATTTTGGTGGCAAAGAGTTTGGGTTTAGAACAAGTCACTACATATAAAGATACTGCAGGAAGATATGTAATTATTACTGGGAAATTATATGGACATGACTGTTGAATATGGAGGCAAAGAAGACACTTGAGGCAGCTTTCATCGCAGGCAGGAAGAGAAGGGAAGGGGCTGAGCCCTCACGAGGCTCTTCCTTTTATTGTACATTCATACAAAGGCAGATGATGTGTCATTACATGATTGGCTACTTTCCCATAGCAACAGACGAGTCCCTACACTATTGGCTTTGGCTCAGGGGGTGTGCACGGATCATTTCATTGGCTGCTGAAATCTATACCTCCTGACTTTGTCCTGCCTCTGACTAGGGAACACCCAGCCCTACTTTCAGGCTATCAGGATTAATTATAAGCCAGAGAAATACATGAAGTCAGGTATCCTCTCCTTGGCAGAGAGGCTTAAGCACAAGTGATGCTTTTATTCAGGCAAAGGTCAGGGAGAAGGGAAGTTAGTGTTTAAACCCTGATGAAATGGCTTGCTGGCAAGCACATATTTCCCACATCTCACCCTTTCTGTTTTTGTTTAGGCAGCTCAGTAAAGCTTTAGACCCTTACTGAAATCTGTTATGTCTTGGTATGGGCTGGAAATAGGGAAAGGGGGATTATGGAGAGAAGAAAGCTAATTCGACGTGGTGTGCCAGCTGCCGATGAGCTCCTGAATCTCCATATCACCCAGAGCTGGTGCAGGTGGTGTGCCAACGCTGCAGGGCTCATGATTCCCTATTAGGCATCTTACAAGACATCTTTGTATTCGGGCTGAGAGCAAGGTTTCAATATGGATATGAGGGTTGGGTATGCACTGAATACAGCATCACAGGCAAACAATTAAGATAATTACAGTAATTATAATAGAAATCACCCCTTTTGAGACCAGAAATATCATGGAGCCAGGACCATAGCCAGTCCCATGGAGAAGTAGGTATTCTGCCTGAAAATGGTGCATCAGCAACCATGGTTTCTATCTGCTCTATGGTATGTGTGAGGTTTGCTTTATAGTCTGATATGTACACACAGCAATGAGATCCAATTAATGCACAAACACCACCCTTTAAGGCTAAAATGGTTTCTAAGGTATAGCTGTTCTGTAATGCTACTTCTCTAATCTGAGAGACTTCTGTTGTGAGTAGTATTAATGCATGGACTGTCTGATTAAATATGGCAGTCATCCAGTTAGCTAGGATGTGTAAGTCTCTGTAATTCATATCTGTCCCCATTGGGGGAAACAGGCTTCTAGCTATCTGAGTTTCTGTATACTTTTCTATGGGATTATTTATCGCCTCCCTTTTGTTACGGAGCCTTGCTTTGGGTAAATTTTTGACTGCATAGTATGAGGGGAGGATGTAGCCTAAAGTGCATCCGTCTCTCCATCTTGGGGAAATGTACATATATGCTCTACGCCCACATAACATCCATATGTTTCCTAACAGATTAGTGGACATGTCATTGGTTATCATTTGGGCTATATAACTACAAAAGGTAAATCCTTCATCCCCTCTATACTTTCTGTACCTGCTTGGGTCTCCCACTGCACATCCTGAAATCTGTCAATTGCATACATATCTGTGGTATAATTATGTAAGTGTTCAGTGATTAATACAAAGGTTCGGCTACAATATGGATATTTCCCACCTGAAGTCCCTTTCCCATCCCCTGTATCATAGTCCCAACAAAGAGCGGCAGTCTCTTGAATACGGCTACCAATGTGTAGTATGGTATTATTAACTGGAGAGTTAATGAAAACCTCTCTGTAAAGGATAATTAGTCCATACTGTAAGGTTAAATGGTACAGCATGCATCAGTCGTTCTCCGCAGGCTTGGGTTGGCATGTGTGTGCAGATCTAACAGTCTGTTCGATTCAACAGGTGTGAAAAGTTCTGTCAGAGTCCTTGTTCTGAAATCGCCATAGCTGGAGAAATAAGGCAAAGGATGAGGGTGCAGAACACAATTGTTAATGAGTTGGCATTCAGGCAAGAAAAGGGCGGCTAATAAGTTCTCTGGAGTTTTCTCAAGGCCTTGCTGTTCTAAGAGTTGTGCAGATTGGTCAGATAGGGCCTTGATCTGTCCCTAGGTCATGTGGTGCTGCTTTTTGCAAGGAGTCCGGTCTCTGTCCTTCTGAGGGCTGTGGAGGCTCAGGGAGAAGTTGGGGATCGGGTCCTGTAGACCTGGACACCTTTCCATCTTTCCCCGGCTTGATACCTGTGGAAGCAAGCAGAGAAACATATCCTCGTTCCCCATTTTAAGGGAACGGGACCGTACCAGACATTAAATATTCTATACAAAACTGATGGCTGTGGGTGACTAACCCTAGTCCCATAATGATTACTCATAGCTGTGGTCTTAAATTTGAAATGTTTGGATGATTTAAAGTGATTTAAAACAATACTTTGTTCTTGTTCAGCCAGTCCTTCTTAGGGGAAAATCCAGGGGCAATTATCCCTCCTTTTTGTTTTTGTTTTCAAGAGCTCTTAAGGGTATGATTGGCTCTCTCCACAATGGCTTGCCCTGTGGTGTTGTAGGGGATGCCAAATAAGTATTTAATGTTCAATTATTGACAAAATTCATGTAAAGGAATGGCTGCAGTAAATAGAGCCATTATCAGTTTTCAGGACAGAGGGTAGCCCCATTATCAAGAAAGTTTTTATGCAGTGATCAATTTTCATTCAGTAAAATAGCAATAAATGTAAATTAATCATTCAAAGGAAAAGTCATTTGCAGTAAGCAGAATCAGAAATGACAAGTATATTAGACATTACATTAAACATATGTTACACAAGACTGTCATATATTCATTCTTCCTGCAAATATTCATTCATAGTCTTCTTGGCATCAAGACAGGCAACAGATAACACATAATATGAGCTAAAAATCTTATCAAAAAGTTATCAAAAACAAAATTAGATCAAGGATCAAAAATCAAAAGTCAAAAGGCGTTAGAAAAATGTAAAAATAAACTGCAAAGTGTTCACCTTCACATCTCCTCATGGCAGGAAGGCTGTAAATCTGGAAAATATTAAAAACTGGCATACAGCAAAAAATTACTAAGGTAAGGATTAAAGTGAAATTCTTACTTTTTTAACCTTGAAGAAATCAATTCTATTATTCAATTTAATAAAATCAATTTGAATATGCAAGAAAAGGCTTGGGAGGGATTGCTTTATATGTAGCAACCTCTGTCAGTAAAAATTTTAAGGTTCAGAATTCTGTATAAATTTTGTGAAAAAGAAAATAAAACTGAAGTGTCCTTAATACAGAAGATCTGTAGCCTGAAAAATAAAAACTATTATACAACAGAATTATTAAAACAATAATATAATATAACTTGTAGAATAACATAGCGCCTCCTAGTGGAGACCCCATCATTACTTTATAGATTGCAACTATTGTTCCAGGTTGCAATCAAGAATACTCTGAGCTTACTTTCAATGTGGAATATCAGAATAGAATTTCTTCTTATAATTATTAGAATAGGAAATTAAACACGCTGTTCGCTCTGCTCTGTCTGCTGCACGCTAAAGTTTGAAAGTATTAAAAGATTAAAGACAGATTGAGAGGAAGGGCTAGTGCAGGAATGCTGAGTTATAACATATAGAATCTAGAGAGAGAAACTGCAGTACTAAGTCCAGTTTTTTTTCTTTTCAAAAGTTCTCCCTCCCTCCCCCATGAGTGGCAAGCAAGAGTTACAGTAAAGGGGGGGAGGAGCAGTGTTTCTCAAAAGAAAAGAACTGCACCCAAGGAATTAATCCTTCAGTCAATAGGAACTTAAAGATAGCATTGTTTAACTTTTTAAGGACTTGCTGATTCCTTGCAGACAGATACTATTTTAATTTACTTTTGTCCTGAAAGGGAGAATCACAGTAAAAATATAAGTTCTGTACGCTAGCAATTCAAACTATAAACTTAAATCTCAGAGAAATGGAGTCATTTTAAATGTGAGCCAAATTAATTTTGTAAAAAGTGAACATTTCACAGGAAAGTCACACAGCAATTGTTCAAATTTCAGTACAGTTTTAACATAAGGCTGTGCATACACTTTGTGGGGGAAAATACTCTCAAAGTATGCAGATTTTTTGTAACTGAATTCAAAGACTAATAGAAACCATTTTTTTTCCAAATTTGTACTGTCTGCACAGTTACTTTGCCGCCTAATCTGGTCTGCAATAGGTCATTGAAGTGTATAATTAAATCAATTTTTTCATAGTGATATTTTCTTTGCTTGTAACGCAGGAGTCTAATTAAATCCTTTTTTTCATATTGATATTTTCTTTGCTTGTAACGCAGGAGTGCAGCTGCCTGGCCCAAGGTCTTATACGCTGATTTCTTTGAAGACCTGGGGGCATAGCCACTGCACATGGCGCTCCGGGCTGCACTCAACTCTATTGCTGCCACACCTAGTTCTTTGTTTCTTTCTGTAATGGGAAAGGCTTGAATCCCTTTCAATAATTCCTCTCTTGTGAGATTTCCATGTTCTAGGTGAAATCCCATGCTGACCGCGGCACATAAATTGTTACCGGGAGCAGTGGTTTGAGATGGTAATTTACCTGGACAAATTGATGATGCAGAATCAATGACTGTCTCAGGCAATGGCAAATGGGGGTACAGGGAGTGGTTGGTGGGGGAAGGGGGTTGCAGGCAAGATGGAGGAAGGCTAGTTTTTCTGACCTCAGTGTTTTCAGTTTCCTGGGGCCTTTTCTCTGAGGTGGACGCAGAGGAAGCCACAGGAGCCATGTGAGTGTGTGTCCCCAGATGTTCTATTTCATTTTCTGTCCCCCTTTGTTCATGGTTCTTTTCTGTGATGGGGAAGGCTTGAAGTCCTTCCAACAATTCTTTTTCTGTAAGGTTTTCTTTCTGCTGAAGTTCAATGCTAATCACCCCACCCAGGCCAGGTAGTGGCTCAATTGTTCTCAAGGGTTGCTTTTCTAAAGAAATGTGAATGGGCTTGGGTGTGGGTATGGAGAGCTGATACAAAGAATTTGCTGTCTCTGAGGGAGACTGAGCATAAGATGGGGGAAGGGTATTCTGATTGAGTCTGCCTGCTTCTAAAAGCACATGGTTTGAAACTGCTGTCTTTAAACTTTTTTTTTCTATGTGTTCGATGGCCTCTGTACATTTTTGCCAGATTAATCTTTGCTTTATGGGAGCTCTGGGAGCCATATGAAGACAATTGCCGATTGAAATCCATTCCTGGGTATTTAGAGTTCCCGCCTCCATTGAATACCAAGGGCAACGGCAAGCTATTTCACTTATTAATTTTTCTAAGTCCCCCAGGCTGACTTGCGCTATTTTTCTTCTGGTGATGAAATAATGATTATTGATGATTTGCTGCAGCTCTCTGGCATGTAGCCTCTGCTGTACAGTCAAATCATTGCCCATGCTCACGAGTGTGGGGAACAAACTTGCTGAGAAATACTTTAAAAATTACTAAGAAGTACTTTTTTTTTTTAAATATTACAATTGCAAATCTGTTGAACCATCTATGACCAGCCGAAATAAGCATGGAGTTTATATGCTCCCAATATTTATTCACATGAATTTTTTCAGGACATTACAAGGGTGTTGCTTACCATTGGCTCTGGTCCCATTTTCTTGGTGGGGGGCCTCAATTGACCGGGAATTGACCGGAAGTCTAAAGTTTCTACCCCTAAATTGGGTCGCAAAAAGGGGATTGCCTTCCTATGCCAACAACTAGGGTTGCACCCTGACCAGAGGGATTACAAACATCTCCAGGGCACATGACACTATGTCGAGTATTGATTATATTTTAAGCCTAATGTCACATTTTTCTTCCATATATAGGGCTGAAATTGGTCCCTCAGATAGATCTTACTTGGGGGGAGGGGGCCCTAAAGTAGGAAAACGTATATGGCAGTTTCCAACATATTTAGCGGAAGAAACTGACTTTCAAAGATTCCTCAGGGCTAAATGGAAGGAATATGAGGAACATAATTTGCAGCATAAAATGGAACCAGTGCTATATTGGGAAGTAGGAAAGGTGGTGATAAGAGGGGAAATAACGGCTTTTGTCATCGGAAAGGCCAAGCTTCTAAACCGCAGGATTGTGGAATTGGAGTGGTAATTTCAGAAAGTATGGGCTAAATATATTGGGTGTCCTTCCCCGATGAATAGGCAACAATATAGGGAGTCCCTTTACTCTTTAAATTGTTACATACACCAAAAAATGACCAAACTTTTATTGTATTCTTCCCATAAGTTTTACCAGTTTGGTAATAAAGCCAGAAAGCTCTTGGCTAACTTAGTCAAAATTAAGCAAGGCTCGCATTATATTCAGGCCTTGGTGGATAAGAAAGGGGAAAGAAAATCCAAAAGTAGATGAGATTTATCATATATTCAGGGACTTTTATCAACATTTATTTATTATTTTTATAAACCAACATTTGATCTGAGTTATCAAATCAGTTTACATTCAGGTACTGTAGGTATTTCCCTACCCCCAGAGGGCTTACAATCTAAGTTTTGTACCTGAGACAATGGAGGGTAAAGTGACTTGCCCAAGGTCACAAGGAGCGACAGCAGGACTCTAACCCTGCTCTCCTGGTTCATAGTCCACTGCTCTAACCACTAGGCTATTCCTCCTCCCTATATGAACAGGAAGTTGTGGAAGGAGACAGAGGCTGAGTAGTTATTTTTTCGTGATTTGAATCTCCCCAAAATATCAGAACAAAAAGCATGGTTAAATAGACCAATTGTCACTGCGGAAATTCTAGAAGCTATCAAAATGAGCCCTTCTCATGAAACACCTGGCCTGGATGGTTTGAATGCTGAGTTTTATAAAATCCTTGGTGGGGAGGTTGGTACATCTCTTCGGGAGTGTTTTATGGGAGCACTACACCAAGGTGCCTTCCCGAGGGATACAAAACGGGCATATATTATGGTGATCCCGAAGGGGGGAAAAGATCCAAACACACCCTGCTTCTTTTAGACCAATCTCCCTTCTTAATTTTGACTTAAAACATTTTGCAAAGATATTGGCCACCAATATCTCACCCCACCAAACAGGGTTTGTGAAAGGTCGGGCTGCTTGTAAAAACATAGTTCGATTGTAGACTGCTATGATACAGAACCAATTTTCTAAGACCCCTGCTTTGGGTAGTGGGATTCAACAGAGAGAAGGCATCTGACCAGATGGCCTGAGATATCTATTCTTGGTTTTATGTGGTTATGGTCTAGAGGGAGACTTTGTTAGATATATAAAACTCTGTTGTATCAAGAACCTAGCTCAGTTATTTTAGCAAATGGAGGAATGTCGGACGAGTTCTCTCTACACAGGGGAATCTGACAGGGGTGCCCACTATCCCCCCCTACTCTACATTTTAATCGCTAGATCTCCTTCTCCAGAAAATTTCAGATTCTGCTGATACACAAGGATTTGAAATGGAAAGGGAAACCTTTAAAATCACAGCATTTGTGGACAAAGTCCTTGTATTTGTGACCAATACTACTCATTCCCTAAGAAGAGTCATAGAGCTTCAGGCTCACTTTGGCATTTTCTCAGGATTAAAGATAAATTTAGATAAGTCTGAGGCCCTGGATGTCTTGGGGACATTAAAACCACACTGGCCAGGATCCTTTTCCTTGAGATGGGTAGATAAGGAAATCAAATATCTGGGTATTAAAGTCCCAGTGGACATTTCTCGCAGATACAATAGTAATATCTTGCCAATGCTGGTTAAAATGAAAAGCAAATTAGTGGAATGGAGTAAGCTCCCCCTATCTCTTAGTGGTAGAATACATCTTTTCAAGATGCTGGAACTGCCCCGGTGGCTGTATGTCTTGCAAATGCTACCAGTATGGTTAAAAAGATCATACATTAAGGAGTTCAATGGAGCATTCAGAGATTTTGGATTGCTCAAGCCGCCAGCAATATAACCTGGCATGCATGCTTTGTCATGTATATGACTGTTTTTTTCTAACTGACATTTTCACCATGTTCCCTCTTACAAGAGCGGTGTGCACCATTGTGCCTGGGTAACCTTTTACATGTAGGAAATAGACACCTGCCCGCACATATTCAAATTTAACCCCATTGTAGCTGGGACAAGCTTGGAAGGTCTTATGTGGTAAACTCAGCACGTCATGAGAGGTGTCCTCTGTCCTCTCCCTGAGAGGACACCCAGATTTTTCCCCTGGTATTGGGAATAGCATGTTGTTCTCATGAGCGAAAAAGGGGTTGGTAAGCATTATTCAGTTTATTTCCAAAACCACAGGCAGGGTAAAATATTTCAAAGATCTGCATGATGAATATGGTCTGCACCATAAAGAATTTTTCTTTTACCTTCAGGTCAGGCATTTTATAGACACCGACTTGTTTAAGAAGTTTAAAGATATTTGTAATCATCCTGTCAAAAAATGTGTCTCCATACCCCCTGGGAAAAGCAATCTTGCTCATTATTAAATAAAGCATTTCGAGGGATAAAGGGGACAAAAGGTTTACAAGACCTAGCCGATTCCTGGAATAAGGAATTGGATACTTCAATCTCTCAAAGGTCTGGAAAATTGTTTTTCTTGTATATCAGATGTTCCGGAAAACATACTATTGCGGGAGACTCAATTTAAATTTCTGAGGCATCTATATGTGCCTATTACTTGGGCTTTTAAAGCTAAGATAGTCTCTTCTAATCTATGTTTAAAATGTGGTTTGGTCCCAAGAACCCTTTTTCATAGTTTCTGGGATTGTATACAGATGCAAAGATTTTGGTCAGGGGTTTTAGGCTACCTGAGTAAATTGGTCAAGTGTAAGTTACCCAGATCAACACTGTTATGTTTATTTGGTCAATTCGCCTCATTACCTGGTGTAACAAAATACCAAAATATGTTATTGCTTAAAGCATTTGTCTTAGTGAAGAAGTTGATTCTGGAACACTGGATGGGACCCATCTGCCCCTTGATAACACACTGGAAGCTAAAACTACATAAAATGGCGACATATGAACATATCATGGCCTGTAGGTCATCAGCACGCCACTACACTGTGTACTTACGAATTTGGGCGGGTTATCTGGCATTCTTGTCGCCTACTGCAAGGAATAAAATTTTTGCTTTGCAATAGGTGTCATCACTGGTACGAACCAGGTAGTAACTACATAGAGATTTTCTTGGAAATACCAAGGTTCTTGAAATACCAAGGTGAGGGAATATAACAGCCGAAGTTACAATGGGATATTGTGTTGGATAGACTAAGAACTTGAACTGATATATCTCCGGACTCCTGGTTACAGAATTGTGTTCCTGAGGGGGAGAGGGGTGGGGGTAGAAAGGGGGGTTATAGAAGAGTTTTCTGTATGCTTCTTGAATGACTTAAAGCTGTTTACTATTTTGTTATTGATGAAAATTGATAAAGGAAGAAAAAATGCGAGAAGGAACATTTTTTAATTCTAATCAAGAAATATTAAATTCTTTTGAGGATTTTTATGCACGATTATATACTTCAGAGGGTTTCAATAGAATTAAATGCCAGAAATTCTTGCAGAATGTGAGATTACGATCCTTTGAAAATAGTCACAAAAATTGAATAAGTCTATTAGCTCAGGGCCTGACGAGTTCTCTAGTGAGATTTATAAGATATTGGCAGAACAACTTACCCCGTCGTTTTGTAGAACATTTGCTACTTTGTTAGATAAGGGACATTTTCCCAATGATACTAATAAAACAGTGTTTACGGGTATCCCTAAACTTGGAAAGGATCCTACCTGTGTATTCATATCATTCTATTTTTTCTGTTAAACTTTGATAAAAAATTATTAGCTAAGATTACGGCAGACTGTTTAGCGCAGGTTTTGCCAGAATTCACTGGTCCAGGGCAGGTGGGTTTTGGGACAGATATGCTACAGTAAATTCTTCTTGATAGACTACAAGACATAGGTATAACAGAAACAACTTTGAAATGGTTTACTTCCTTTCTAGAAACTCGGTCTTTCACAGTAAAAATTAAAGATGCTGTTTCTGAGAAAATCCAGTTAAAAACAGGAGTACCTCAAGGCTCCGCGTTGTCAGCGACTCTTTTTAATATTTATCTACTCCCACTGTGCCATCTTTTAACTGGTCTTAGCTTAAATTATTTTATCTATGCAGACATTCAAATTTTATTTCCTATTGAAAACGGGATAGAGTCTACTTTTAAACTAGTGGACATGTATCTTAATATTATTAAACAGCTTTTAACACAAATGAAATTGATTTTAAATCTAGAGAAATCTGTTTTTATGGTTCTAGACCGGAAAAACGTGAACGCAGAAAAGAAAACTGTGACACTTAATGATATAACTAGTTATAAATTAGTAGATACGACTAGGAATCTAGGATTAATTATAGACTATGAATTGAATTTTAAGGCTCATATTTCGAAGAAAGTGAAAGAGGGTTTTAGCAAGTTGCTGATGCTAAAATGGTTGAAACCTTATTTCTCTAGGGAAAACTTCAGAACAATACTCCAGGCTTTATTACTAACTGGACTTGATTATTGTAACTCCACCCTATTAGGACTTCCAAAAGCAACACTCCGTCCCTTACAGGTTCTTCAAAATACAGCCACTCGCATCCTCTCAAATACGAGAAAAATGGACCATATTACGCCAGTTTTAAAGGATTTACACTGGTTACCAGTTGAAAATAGGGTAAATTATAAAGCCTTATTTATTATTCGTAAAATACTATATAGTGACATGTCTGCTTGGTTAAATTCTACATTATTTATTTATTTATTTATTTATTTAGAGTTTCTTATAAACCATCGGTTTACATACAACTGAGAACTTATGGGCATGGCCCTTACAAAGAACAATCGAAAGATGTGTAAAAAATATATACAAGAGAACATATATGTAAAAAGAACAGGAAGTATATATAGGGGTATCTTAGACAGCTATAATAACATTAATTATATCTTAAAGCGAGGAATTATTATACAGGGTATCATGCTACGAGCAAAACAAGTACACGAAGCTATACAACGTATTACCGAGAGACAAGGTTCAACACAACCGTGTTCCCACATCGTTCTTAATGAGTTGCCATGAAAATTACATGTCCCTCAACGCAATCTAAGGTCTACAAATAAAGCACTTCTGACAATTCCAACAGTCAGGTCTGCACATCTAAGCGAAGTCAGAGCATGGGCTCTCTCTATTGCGGGGCCGACTCTTTGGAACAAACTGCCCCAAGAGCTACGGTTACAGGAAAATTTGAAGAGGTTTAAGAAAGATCTTAAAACATGGCTTTTTAGACAAGCTTTTGAAATGGTCAATGAAGTTTAATCCAGGCATTCTATATGATTATGTTTTTTGCTCTTAACCTGTTCTCTCTTTTAATGTTAATTTTAGCCCTATTTTAATTGATTTTAATTGATATTGTATTTTCTTTTTCCTCCTTTTATCATGTTCTTAAAATATGATCTTTGTAAATCGTAGAGATGGAACTTGTTTCTGTGCAACTGTATATAAAAACTGTACAAATAAAAATAAAATAAATAAATGTACATAGATCACTTGCCGCTATCACCCAATGTACAAGTAATAATACCCCCTTTATGGTTATTAGCTTTGACCATGAGAAAACGTAAGATATGGTGGAGTGGCAATATTTGAATTATTGGATCAAACGAAGTTAAGATATTTTCAAACAGGGGATCAGACTATCGTAAACGGACCCGTTGGCAATTGTAACAGCGAATGGAGAATGTTTCTGTACTTTTGCTGTTAGCGGAGAGACGTGACAAGGATGTCTCCTTTTCTCCATTGCTGTTTCTTTTGGCACTGGAGCCTTTGTTAACATCCATACAGCAGGATCCAGAGATTAGAGGAATCCCCGAGGCCAGCAGTTTTTAAATATGTTCGATTTGCTGATGACATATTGGTGTTTTTGTGCAACCCAGTTAAATCTCTTATGAAATTATTAATGAGGATTGATTCTTTGGGTAATTTTCAGGGTTTAAACTTAATAGAGATAAGTTGGAAGCTCTTGCATACCCAGGAAACATTAAAAATAATTGGTTGGGAGATTTTCTATTAAGGCAGGCTTCCAGGTTCCTTTAAATATTTAGGGATTAAAATAACCTTGGTTTGGGATATTTATATGCATTTAATATAACTTCCTTGCTTGTTCTTACTAAAGATAAGCTGTTTGGCAAAAATTCCCCTTATCGTTGGTTGAGCGACTAAACCTTTTTAAAATGGTCCTGTTTCCTAAACGACTGTATATATTACAAACTTTCCAATTTGTATTCAGAAGAAGGATATTAAAACTTTGGAAAAATCGATTTTAAAATTTATTTGGGTGGATAGGAAACCAAGAATAGTGCTTCAAATGCTGCAAAACAACTGGTCTCTCAAGATGGGTTTGGCCTTCTTGATATGGAATTATACAATTTAGCTAGTCTGCTAAGGGTGATAAGGGATTGGTTGTATGATGGCTCCATTTATATAAATGCAAGCCGTTAAGCCCGTTAAAACAGGCGAGATGTTTGTTCCAAATGCCAGCTAAGCATTGTGTGTGGGAGTGTCAGGATGTGTACTCTTCCCCCTCCACCCTCTCTCCCTTTGCACTCCTCTTGCACCCAATGCTCCCTCCTCCAGCTCCCCTCTCCTCTTATTCTGCTGCCCCATCTCCCCAACCCCCTCCCATGTTCCCACTGCTCATCTCTCATTCTACCTTTCTTCCACAGGTCCTCTCCTGCAGCCCCTTCCCATTCTATCACCCATTGGTCTGTTCCGATGTGCTCTGCGGGTCTCTCTCTCGTGTGCGCACCTCACCGCAGCCCTCACACGGCTCCATTTCCTCCCGGCGCCGTTCCAACTGACGTGCTCTGCCCGATGTGCTCTCTCGCCCGCGCATGCATGGCACGTCGGGCTCTACTGCGCATTTGCGGGCCATCGGCAAGAGCCCATTTATATTGTAGATTGATAGTGAAAGGTATGTTATGATATGTTCTGCATGCAGCCTTTAGTCAATTGCCCACAGAACTTGCAAGTAATGTGTTGGCTGCACCACTACATTGGGCATGGAGGAAATTTATGGCTATTGTGAAGGTGGCCTGTAAAAGTTCTCCATTTACCAATACAGGGGAATTTAGATCTTGCCTGGTTCTCAGTCCAGATGTTTTCTTTTTTGGAGGGACCTTTATTATCTTTTCAGTTATTAAAGAATCAGTTTGATTTGAGAGATTCAGATTTCTTTTCATATATGCAATTATGTCATTCTGTTCTTTCATTGCGACAAGATGATTTGGCTATGAATATGGTTTAAGTGTTTGATAATTTCTTTCATACAGAGCGTACAAAACTCTTGGTCAACTTCACAAAGAGTTGCAAAAATTAGAACAAGATACCTGGACTGGTACTGTCTGGAATAGATGGAAAGTAGACAATGGTTTTACTGTCTTTCAAAACATCTTAGTAACCTGTTTTAAGAACTTGAAGAGGGTATCTTCAAATATGTATCCAAGAGATGCAATTTAAATTTTTTCATAGGGTATACATTTCTCCAGCATTGGCCTTTAAGGCACATATTACCCACTCCGAGATTTGTTTAAAATGTTTACAAGAGAAGGTGTTCACTTTTTGCTGGTATGGCATGAGGCTAGTCCACCCTCTTTTTGGTAGTGGCAGAATGCCTTACATAATATGATGATGTTTATGGAATCATTGGCAGCTCATACTTTTTATTTATAGGAAAAGGTTTTTGGAGACTTGGGACAAATATAGTCAGAGCCTTTGGTACAGCCAGGAGTTTGATTCTGAATAGTTTATACAGCAGTTTGAAATGTCACATGGGTATTTAGCAATGAATGATAGTTGTACCCAGGGTACAGCATGTAGGTCTTATAGTTTAGGTGGGAGGCTATGGATATGATAGGGGAGTGGGAGGGGTTCATATGGTATTATAATAGTTACCGGAGTCTGGATGTATCAGAAAAAAAAAAAAAGACATCCAGTCCAGGTTATTTGTGTATACATAACCTGAGATTTTTGGGATTTTGATAATGGTGGGGGGGTGGGGGGAAGAAAAAATTGTCAAAGCAGAGAAGCTAGTTAATTACACAAATTAATGACTACTGTTGACTTGCATTGCTTGAAGACTATTTGATATTGTAATATATTGGAGGGGTTGTATGATGTCATTGCAGTCTATTTTCAAGGCATTGCATTATATTGTTACTTTAATAAAGACATTTGAACATAAAATGGGCTCGGACACCAAGAACTGGATGCTATCCAACCTTTTGAGCATCTCAAAGACAAGTGCACCTTTGATCTATGCCTACACAACCCAGATCCATCCAAGTCATTCATTCTGGAGGTAGATGTGTCTACCCTGGAGGAAGGCGCTGTCCTTACAGCATAACCATAATGTTACACTCGTGACCTGCTCTTACTTTTCAAAGAAATTCTTTCTGGTAGAGAAGAATTATACCATTGGAGATGGTGAGCTACTAGCGGTGAAGCTAAACTTGGAAGAATGGCAACACCTGATAGGAGCCAAGCAGCCAAGAATTATCTATACATAAGAACATAAGAAATAGACATACTGGGTCAGACTGAGGGTCCATCAAACCCAGCATCCTGTTTCCAATAGTGGCCAACCCAAGTTATAAGTACCTGACAAGTACCCAAGCATTAAATAGATCCCATGCTATTAATGCCAGTAATAGTAGTGGCTATTCCCTGATTTTAAAAAGTATTTACTCGAGTAAAACTGGGTTTTACTCAAGCAATTGCACTTTTTCCTAAGTGGGCTTTTGAAAATTGCGACAATATATGCCAATAAATTGTCCATAGGATTTACTCCAGTAAGTGCACTTTACTCAAATGGCTTTTGAACATTGCTATAAAACTGTTACATTTACGCACGTAAGTCCTTTCAAAATGACCCCAAGTCAAATTGATTAATAGACGTTTATGGACTTCTCTTCTGGGAAGTTATCCAAATCTTTTTTTTAAACCTAGCTACATTATCTGCCCTAACCACATCCTCCAGCAACGAATTCCAGAGCTTAATTGTGCATTGAGTGAAAAAGAATTTCCTGGGATTTGTTTTAAATGTGCTACTTGCTAACTTCATGGAGTGCCCCTAGTCTATTAATTTAAATAGTAAATAATCAAGTTACATTTACCTGTTTTAAGTCCTTTCATGATTTTATAGACCTTTAATCATATCCCCCGTCAGCTGTCTCTTCTCCAAGCTGATCAGCCCTAAACTCTTTAGCATTTCCTCATCGGGGAGCTGTTATCTCTATTATTTTGGTTGCTCTTCTCTGTACATTCTCCAATACAATTTTTTTTTTTTGAGACGTGACCAGAATTGCACACAGTACTCAAGGTACAGTCTCACCATGGAGCAATACAGAGGCATTAGGACATCCTCCATTTTATTTGCCATTCCCTTCCTAATAATTCCTAAAATTCTGTTTGCTATTTTGATCAACGGAGCACACAGAGCTGATGATTTCAATGTTTTATCCACTATGATGCCTAGATCTTTTTCCAGGGTGGCAACTCTTAATATGGAAACTAACATCATGTAAATGCAGCATGGGTTATTTTTCTCTATAAGCATCACCTTGCACTTGTCCACATTAAATTTCATCTGCCATTTGGACATCTAATCTTCCAGTCTCGCAAGGTCCTCCTGCAATTTATCGCAATCCGCATGCGATTTAACTAAACTGAATAATTTTGTGGCATCTGCCAATCTGATCACCTTACTCATTGTATCCCTTTCCAGATCATTTATAAATATATTGAAAAGCACCAGACCAAGTTCAGATCCCGGAGGCACTCCACTGTTTACCTTTTGCCACTGAGAAAACTGAATATTGTACATTGATCTTGATTTTCAGTATGAATACAGACCGTGAAAGCGGGGCCTCATGATCCTTCTGACTTTTTGGGTTTTAAGCAGGAGGTGTCAGAAAAGTTACCACAGGGATAACTGGCTATATTTAATTCTACTCTTTTAACCACCTTGCAATCCACAAAAGGATATCGCCTCCTAGCCCATGACTTTAATTTTCTCAGGGATCTCTCATGGGGGACTTTGTTAAACGCCTTCTGAAAATCCAAATACACTACATCCACTGGCTCACCATTATTCATATGTTTATTAACCCCTTCAAAAAAATAAGGCAGATTTATGAGGCAAGATTTCCCTTGTGTAAATCCATGCTCGCTGTGTTCCATTAAACCATGTCTTTCTATATCTTCAGTGATTTTGTTCTTTAGAATAGTTTCCATGATTGTTCCTGGCACTGAAGTCAGACTCACTGGTCTAGTATTTCCCAGATCAATCCTGCAGCCCTTTATAAGGATCAGGGTTACATTGGTCACCATCCAATCTTCAGGTACAATGGACAATTTTAATGATAAGTTACCATTTACCAGTAAAAGATCTGCAATTTCATTTTTGAGTTCTTTCAGAATTCTGGGGTTTATAACATCTGAGCCACACAATTAGCTACTCCTTAGTTTGTCAAGCTGCTTGTGAAGGGGGTCATGGGTGTGAGCCCTTTGCGCTGCGATGTAATAGCTGCAGCCTCATGGGCAAACCTACGAGGCCTACACCGGCAGCTGGCAAACATACACTTTAGCAAGACAGACAGGGGCTTTACCTATACCAGCTGCCTCCCCTGCAGGTTGAGACCTTGGGTTTTGGCGACCGCAGGTCTTATGCGGGTCCCTAGGGCAGTGAAGAGAACTACAGTTAGAGACAGGCCAAGGTTGAGGCAGGCTGACAACAAGAATTGTCAGGTCCAGGCGGCAGGCAATCATGGTCGGGTGCAAGCAAGAGGTCAGGTCCGGAAGTCAGATGATGACACAGTGAAGACCCTAGACAAGACGAATAGGACAAAACGAGGCAGGACGAGACATGGCAAGGCAGAAGATTCGTTGCTAAGGCAAGGCCTAGGAATGCGACTGGAGTTAAAATTCCCAGTCACGCTGATGTCATCAGGAGACACCTCTGAGGACTTTCCCTCCACGGGGCCTAGATAAGGCACAGAGATGTGCATGCAAGCCTCAGGGAAGGCACTGTGCAATCGAGGAGGCTTGGAATTGGCTTGTGGGGCTGTCCCGCAAACAGTTAACCATAGCACTACCTTATTACATCTTACAGATTCACAGCAATTTGTTTCAGTTCACGTTTGTCTGTTAACTAAGCCTTTTTTTTGCACATATTTTCTGAGTTTATTTTTTTTTCTTTTAACTCCTAAAGCATTAGCTTGCTACATTAGGAATTAAAAAAAATATATAACTCAGAGCGCAGTTCTTAACACGCAAATTTCAGCACAAAGTTTTAATGTTTAGCTTATTATATCAGCCCCTCAGATTATAAGCAAAATCTGACCCTGTTTCCATCCATTTGAGGGTGGTAAACAGCAATGGCAGGAAGCTGCAGTGTCTCCTATTCTTTGTAAAGTAAATAACCAATTTACATTTACCCATTGAGGTAATGAGGCCTGAAGAGGAGCGAGAGAGAACAAGCACAGACAAACAGGTTTAGGGAGCCTGCCTCACACCAAGATGAAAAACACTTCCATTTAAAACTGTATGCCCTTCTGCTAGACAGCTTCCTAGCCAAAATCAATGAAATTGGAAGAATGGTTCAACAATTATTTGGGAGGTAGGGGAGAAACACAGACACAAAGATCTTATAAAGTCAGTTTCCAATAAGGATTTTAGGTTTTGTGTTTTTAAGATAGATAGATTCTATGTAAATCTTTTTGAAATATAAATTTTGTTCTGTGTTTTACAACATTTTGTTAACCGCCTCGGGGTTTCCTTCAATAAGGCACAACAGGAATGCCCCAATGAAAAAAAGGAATAGCTTTTAGTTGTGTATTAGTGTTTTTATTCTCTCTTATTATCTATTAGATTTATGGTTTAGAAATATTTGTAATTTTAAAAAAATATTGATTTGTATTTTGGAATTCTTATAAATATATTTGCATCAATGAAATGTATTTTGAAATTTGCATTGGTAAAATGTATTTTACTGTGCCGTAAGCTACTTTGGGCAATCCCATGGGACTAAAAAGGCAAGATATAAAGTGTAAAAATAGATTCGTTTGATAGATATTTTCCATTTATTTATTTTGCTGTATGAACAACTGAATTGAAATTTCCTTGGACCCATATGTCATCAAGCACTATTAACATTACCTCACCACCGAGTATGCCATTATGTACTGCTTGTGCTTAAAATTTTGATGAGCTATCACATAATTAATGTGGCAGAGAGACAATAGCTTTCAAGCACTTTATACGAACACAGGAGAAAATGCACTTTCACTGCTCAAGTCTGCTCAAGGCTCAAGTCTGGCCAAAGCAAAAACAGCATAAAAATCACAACCCAGGTTAAAGCTGCTTGTCGCACATACAATGCACCTAACTAAAACTTTTACCAGATCTAAAATGGTATTAGATGGTGAGAGAAAAGCCCAGCTGAAGTGATTGGCTGTACTAGCATCACACAGTGCTATGAGGCATAATGTCATAAGCGTTTTTCCATTGTGTGTGTGTGTATAGGAAAATCCTTACTGAATAGATTCCATTGTTGGGAAGGACATTCTAGAAGTCTTATTTACAGCAAAACCAGCCAGTGTATTGCTTATGCTGTACCCAACACTCAACATATGCTTTTTGCATTAAGTTACATAGGAACTGTGTTAGTTAATAAACTAGGGTTTTTACGTGATTAGAGAATAAAGTATCACAATACAAGACAATAAAAGTTTTACTGTATGTAACTCTTAGTTTAAGTCCAATGCAATAACTTCAGCCACAGCTCAGGGTACAGACTGTGAACACAATCATGAAAAAAATGATATGCAAAAAAGGAGCTAGTTCCAGTGCATTTACAAGACAAAACAGTTCCAATTTTATGTAGTTTAGTAGTTGCTTAAAACAAATACAACTTACTTGATTTTTACTTCATTTATAAGGGGATATTGGTATTTTTTAATAGCTCCTCCTACTTCCAGCAGAGCAATCTTTAGTACAGGAGTTCTCTCAACCTAATCCTCCGGACACATCTAGCCAGTCAGGTTTTCAGGATATCCACAATGAATATGCAGGCGATATCCACAATGAATATGCAGGCGATAGTTCTGCATGCAATGGAGACTGTGAATGCAAATATACCTCATGCATATTCATTGTGGATATCCTGAAAACTCAACTGGCCAGGTGTGTTCCAAGGACTGGGTTGAGAATCCCTCTCTTAGTAATCCAGAATAATGCTGTACCAGTTCTTAAGAGAAGACAACATAAAACAGGAATATGGCAGAAACTATTCAAGGTTCAATTTGGGAAAAGTGAACAAAAGGGAGTCTGCCCATCAGAGATATACATCTTTTGTGGCAAAATCTTGTAGTGTCAGTATTGTTAATACAAGAACATAACTTTTTTTAATTGCAGAAAAAATGACAACAAAATCTTTATATATACTAGGTGCCAGCCAAAAGGGACCTTTCAACAGAAATAAAATTTATATCTGAAGGCTTTTAGCACAGTAAGATATAAATCATCTTTGCTTGATAATATGTTTAAAAATCATTAAGTATTAATGTCCAGTATTTAATGTCAATATATAAAAGCTGGTTACATTTTACTGATTGTGTCAAATGGACTCCATGCTTACTGTAATTTATATGAAAATTGTATTTATATGAAAACATTTTACAAAGACAAAAAAAAAATCATAGGTATTCAGCTGTATTCTGGAAATGTCCTTGTAAAATGTACATGGGTAAAACAGATATGAACTTTAAAAAATTAAAAATAAAATTTCTATTCTTAACATACACGTCAGATATATTAACTCTGCAGTCTGATAAATACAAATTTTACAATATCTTCAGAGCACAATTTAACATTACTCAATACAATATCAAACACCACCAGTTGAGGGATTCCCAAACCTGTTGTGGTGACTTGTAACCAGCTGGCTTTTCAGGATATGGACAATAAATATGTATGAGATAATTGTATACATTAGGAAAAGCAGTATCTCATGATGGTCTGATTTTTCTGCACCTTTCTGATAAAAGCAATATAGAAATACCCCTTAGGAAAAAAATACAGCAGTTTTAAATAGGGGTGTACAGACAAAATGTTTCTTTTTATTTTATGTTCAATTTTTTAGCACACACAGAAACCCATTTAGTGCACACTAAATGGGTTTTTCACACACATTCAATTGCATATGCACATATATGATTTTATTCATTCAAAAAAAGTGTGAACAGAATGAAACAAATTACAATTCATCCCTAGCTTTACATTTTTTTAAGTTATGACGGAGCAAATAAATGCTGCCTAGTAATAACATATCAGTTCAGCTAAAGGTGCTCAAGTTTCAAAGCCAGCAAACCTTACCTTCTCTTTCCCACCACCACTATTCTATCAATATTGCAAGGAAAGGGAAGTGGAGACTCAAAAGCTACAGAGACTTAAGTGCATGCCAGCTCATAGTCCCTAACTCAGTGCAATCATATCAACAATTATGTACAGGGCTGCTGTTTTCAGTTTTTATTTTAATTTTATCCAGAAATGTATCAGTCCTTATTACAACAAGAACAAAAACAGGAGAAATCATGGGGGGAAAAAATGACTTGTCATTTTCCAGGTAAATATCATTTTTTGTTTTGTTGCAATAAACACTGATAAATTTCCACCATTCTCTTAGGGGTAGATTTTAAATACTTGCGTGATCGCGTACTTTTGTTCGCGCACCAGGCGCGAACAAAAGTACGCTGGATTTTATAAGATACGCGCGTAGCTGCGCGTATCTTATAAAATCCGGGGTCGGCGCGCACAAGGGGGTGCACATTTGTGCAACCTGCGCGCGCCGAGCCCAGCGCGCGCTGCCTGTTCCCTCCAAGGCCACTCCGATTTCGGAGCGGCCTCGGAGGGAACTTTCCTTCGCTGTCCCCCCACCTTCCCCTCCCTTCCCCTACCTAACCCACCCCCCCGGCCCTATCTAAACCCCCCCTACCTTTGCGCGCGTCGCCGGCAGCCCCGCTCCGTCCTCTGGTCCGGAGGCTTCGCCCACGCCCCCGGGCTGGCGCCACGCCCCCAGGCCCGCCCCCAAAACGCCGCATCGTTTCGGGAATGACCCCGGACACGCCCCCTCCCGCCCCTTTTCGAAAGCCCCGGGACTTATGCGCGTCCCGGGGCTTTACGCGCACCGGCGGCCTATGCAAAATAGGCGTGCCAGCGCGCGCGGGCCTTTTAAAATCCGCCCCTATGGGTCTAAAACGTCAGAAGCCTTTGGGAGAATATCAAAAGGATTCCAGTGTTCTTGGGCAATTCTTAAGCAACATGAGGTACTTGATCTGCCTTATGGTGAGTTTCGGAACGTAAATGTTTTATTTTTCTTCAGTAAACTATTTTTCTATCTAAAATACAATTTCTGGAGTGGAATATACGTTTAGGGGTCTACAAGTTATCCTCTTCCCATGTCAGAATCTGCGTGTCTTGTCTCCACTACTGCAACAAGTAGGTCAGTGCTCAACAGCGAGTGAAAGCATGACCCTTTTGTCAAAAGAAGGTGGGTGGGAGGGTATAACACATACAGTCTGTATGACACTAAAAGCAAAGCATTCACTTAAGTCAAGAAGTTCAGCATTGCCTATGTTAAGTTTTCCAGTGGTGGAAAAAATTATTTAGAAAAACCTTAGGCACCAGCCAAAAATGTTTGGGAGAAAATTGTTTTTATTTAATTTTTCTCTTCATTTTTGGGTTATTTTACTTGTTTTATTTCTTTGCATTGCTCTACTTTTTTTTTTTATTTTGGTTTTTGCTTCTTTTCCTCTTTTTTTATATTATCTCGTCTGGCTTTCTCCTCCTTCCAGTACTAACCACACACTTCTCCTTGCTGCTTCCATTCCCTCCATGCACTCTTCCCCCATGGTCCTCACATCTTCTCTCTCCTTTCCACTTTCCCCCCTTATTTCTCCTCTCTCTCTCTCTATTCTGGAATACTAATACAGATCCTAGTGACACAGGGCACTTTTGGGCTGCTGCAATATCAGCAATTCTTGACCCAGGCCCCAGCAGCAGCACCTTCTCAGCCGAGGTTCCATGCCTGACATTGGTAGCAGCAGCTACAGTATCTCATGCCAGGCCAAACCAGAAACAGCCTCCCACCCCCACCCATTAGCAGGTGTCTTCTCTACCCTGGCTCAGTCCTGGTGGTAGGAACCAGGACCCCAATTTTAAATGTTGGGGCAACCTGGGCTTATTGGGTTTATTCCAGCTACACTTTCTACTATAAAATGCAATCAGCTGATCTCACTCTTCTGTTCTGACTGCACGCCTGCTACACCATGTCAGACAGCAACTAAGGGTGGAATGGGAAGAGGTAAACTACACCAAGGGCCACACATGGCAAAGGTTTTCTCCCACTACATGCCTATGATATCAATCTTCTGAAAATCAAGTTAATGAAATCTTTGTAGGCTTATTAAAATAAGAATAAATAAGAGGTATGGTAGGAACTTTTGAAATCACATGCACATATGGGACCTATGTAGTTTTGAAAGCTCAGGTAGTACCACATCTTGCATAGTCTTGTGTTGGTCCAATAAAAGATTCACAACCTACTAATATTCCGTTTTTCTCCAGAATGTCATACAACCCAAGGGGGTCATTTATCAAAATGCGGTAAGGCGTTTTCGCATGCGTTAAGGGCTTATCGCATGCGATAGGCCTTTTAGACATGCGAAAATGTGTTTACCGCATGCGATCGCACCATATCGTATGGTGCGATGCAAATGCCGAAACAGGGAGGAGTCGGGGCGGAGAGAGGATGCAAATGCAAAACCTGGACGGAGAGTGGGCTGGGTTAACCTGCCTGCGAAGTGGTATCGCACAGCCATAACGCCAATTTTAACAACACCTCTTTCAAATGCGTTAGGCTGTGCGATACCAGTCAGGACCATGCGATGACGTACCTTCGCCATTTGCGATGCATTCCGTAAGGCTGAGTTCAGACAATTGAGAGAGAGAGAGAGAGAGAGAGAGAGAGAGAGAGAGCCCAGCCTTCGGAGTGAGGAAACTCCCTCCAAGATGGGATTTGGGCAAGGGTCTCTCAACCTACCTTGATGGACTCTCTACCTGGGTAACATCAAGCTAGGCTGAGAGACCCTTGGCCAAATCCCATCTTGGAGGGAGTTTCCTCACTCCGAAGGCCAGCTAATCGTCACAAGAGACCACTGTTCTGTTCGTACGTCTCATGTAGAATGTGACAGTGGCCCCTAACCCCCTACACCCTTATCTAATCCCCACCTCGAGTTACTAGGTGGGCCTATCCTAGGGATATAAATACTTATGCATGGGACATGCTATCATGGTTGGGCGCTCGCTCTCGCTCTCTCTCTCTCTCTCTCTCTCTCTCTCTCTGGTGGTTGAATGCACAGGTAAGTTTCGCAAAATGCGATAAACACCACATTAGCATAAACTACGCCCCTTTTGGTAACGCATGCGGTATTTACCGCATTTTGATAAATGAACCCCCAAGTTATTTATGAAACTCCATTATTTATAAACAATAAAAATAGTTTAAGTACTTCTTTAAATATAAACTGCTATTGGCTGAGAGAACTGTGAAAATGTGACTCTCCTCTTTAATTTGATATTTAAATGTATAATGTAGTTTTGCAAAAAGATTTTATACATGTTGAAAAAAGCTTATTTTACAGTGTATTTACAAAAATACTAGAAATTTTGCATTGCTACTATTCATACAAAAGCAAGGCCTCGCTTGCCAACAATAAGAGGCCTGCGCCTGCATCATTCCTACAGAGCGCTGATAATTTTCCATCCAGCACGCGGGCTCACATACTGCGGGCTCACAGCCTGCGCCCAGGGACATGGTCATTTTATAAAATTGCACCAAATTTAAATTTTATAGATCTACACCAATCTGCTCTAATCTTAGCCATAAAAGCCTATGATGTACTGTATCAAATGCGGCAGAAATATCAAAATTGTACTAAAAGTAATGCTGACCCATCAGCTTTCCTTCGCATCTCTGTACCATATGCTTCTCTAAATCCAAAATGATATTTATCTAAAATAATTATCTAACAGATAGTCCTTTAGCTGTTCCAGAACACTATTTTTTGCTACCATGAATAAATTAGATATTGGCCTATAGTTAACCATTTTTTTTTCACAGAAAGTAATAATTTCTTTGTACAATAAGAAGTCAGGCAAAATTCCTTCCTGCAGTGAGGCATTTACTATACTCAAGAAACCCATACGTCCATTCCTTAAGACCAAAAATTATTGAAAATGGACAAGGATCAAGCAGGCTATAAGTTGACTTTGATTATGAGGTCAATCTTTCAATGGTTAACTCTGTTACTGGGGCATTGTTCCCATTGTTAAATCTTCCATATAAATCATCAAATAAAAGCAAATCATTGGGGCATCTTTTAAATGATGCTTGTAACTTCTCCACCTCTTGAAAATATTATGCCAAGGTCTCACTATCAGGAAAATCCTCATTTCTATTAACCGGTTTCTCTAACAATCCCCTCATTCTGTAAAATAACCCCTCAGGATAATTTAAAGATTAATTTATCTGCTCAGTTAAATACTTCCTCTTTGCCTGCTGAACACTACTTTTATAAAACCTCATGCACCTTATATATTGTTCCTTCATATCTTTTTTGCATTTTCTCCATTTCCTTTCGAGTTTTTAGTTCCCTTCTTTTTTTAACTAATTTCTTTTTTTTTTTTTCAATTCTTTTTTTATTGCTTTCAAAATTAAGTACAATAAACAAAATATCTAATCCCCACCTCGAGTTACTAGGTGGGCCTATCCTAGGGATATAAATACTTATGCATGGGACATTCTCATTCTCTCTCTCTCTCTCTTCCAAGTCCTCGTCTCATCAGATCTTCAGTTACAGTCCTCATCTTGTCTCCTGTGTCCTTCCCAGATTTGGACTTCTCTCACCACAGGGGCATACTAAACTTGTCCCACGCTGGAGAGCGCCCATTAGTGATCCCTTCCAACGCAGCGCAACAGCTATTCCCTAACGGGCGGATTTTAAATGCCCTACGCGCGTAAATCCGGCTGGATTTACGTGCGCAGGGCCCTTGCGCGCCGGCGCGCCTAGAACCCCGGGAAGCGCGTAAGTCCCGGGGCTTTGTAAAAGGGGCGGGGGAGGGGGCGTGTCGGGCATGCCGCGGCATTTCGGGGGCGGGCCCGGGGGTGTGACGCCGGCCCGGGGGCGTGGTCGAGGCCTCTGGACCAGCTCCTGGGTCGGGTGACGGTGCGCCAGCAGCCCGCTGGCGCGCGCAGATTTACATCTGCTTTTGGCAGGCGTAAATCTGCCAACAAAGGTAAGGGGGGGGTTAGATAGGGCCGGGGGGGTGGGTTAGGTAGGGGAAGGGAGGGAGGGAACAGGCAGCGCGCGCTGGGCTCGGCGCGCGCAGGTTGCACAAATGTGTACCCCCTTGCGCATGCCGACCCCGGATTTTATAAGATACGCGCAGCTACGCGTATCTGGCAACAAATTCCAGAGCTTAATTGTGCGCTGAGTGAAAAAGAATTTTCTCCGATGTGTTTTAAATGTGCTACTTGCTAACTTCATGGAGTGCCCCCTAGTCCTTCTATTATGCAAGAGTATATAACAGATTCATATCTACCCATTCTAGACCTCTCATGATTTTACAGACCTCTATCATATCCCCCCTCAACCGTCTCTTCTCCAAGCTGAACAGCCCTAATCTCTTTAATCTTTCCTCATAGGGAATATATATCATTCAGCAACACCACATCAGTTTCTTTATACCAAGATTCCATAATAAAAATATCTAACATTTTTCCTAACATCAAATCCATAATTTGAATTCCCTTATCTCTTACCAACCAACCATTTATGCAACGTATTTTCAAATTCACTCAGGCAAGTTTAGTCCACTCCCAGACAGAGCCAACTTATAATAATCAGCATGTCGTCTTTTCTTTAACACCCCCTCCCATCCACACCTTAAAATATCACAATTCAAGATTAGCACCATCCATATTCTTTTCATGCCCCCTCTGATGCCCCTAAGTAGGTTTCTGGGGAAAATGCTGGATGAATCAGTCTTGGGGAGGGGTGGCTCGGGTCACAGTCCACCTAGTCCTAGCTGGATATGGGAACACAGCAGCAAACAGCAGGGCAGACAGCAGCTTCGAGATTGCAGGAACCAGGAAGCTCTCTCCTTCCAAATCCATCCTCCACTCTCATCTACTGCTGACTGGAGTCAGCAAGAGGAGAATAGCAATGTCAAGTTGGGCCATGTCCTCCTCTGTCACCCAGACCATTGCATTTTGAACCTTATGGCATTAGGGTGTCCCTTGTATCTCAAAGCATAACAGAAGAGGATACAGCCCAAGTCACTACTACTCTCCTTTTCCTCTTGTCAACTCCTATGGGCAGCAGCAGATGAGAGGGGTGGAGGAGTGAGCGGAGTTGCCAGGGCGAATGTGAGGAGAAAGGAGCATTGAAGAGCGTGGGTGTGTAAGGACACGTACGCACATGTGTGTACAGCTCATAAGAAAAGGAAGCATTCCAGGTGCAACAGCACATGGGACTAGGGGATGAGAAATGAGGATCAGGGATGGGGAAGAGAAGGGAGAGGAATGCATTCCACTCTCCAATCTAGATTCTCTCTCCCCAGACTGTATGTCCTTTCCTCTATTTCCTGATCTCCAATTCTAGATTTTCTCCCACTTCCCATCCCATTTCCTTTCTATTATCTCTGGTCTTCTTTCCCTTCGCCTCATCTCCATCCTCCCACCTCTGCTTCCTCTCCTTCCCCATCCCTCCCTGTGCTGATCCTCCCTCAAACCTACACCAATACTAGAGATCCCTTTTTGCCACCCCTGCAAAATAAAATAAAGCTACTTATACAAGCAAAATTATTTTCATCATGTAAAATAAAATTTAAATTTAATATGCAAAAAATTGCAAATGTATTCAAAACATGCCACAATATTGTAGAAAATTTTGCAACAAATTTTCTAAACATTTGTAGTACAAGCTACTGTTCAGTTTATGGTGTCTCTACTAGATGGCCCTAGTTCCTAGCCCTTGGTTAGACAGCTGCAAAGGGACATAACATTCATAACAGCACCTCCCCCAGAGGATGTCTGGAATGGAGCATCCCTGTGATACATGAGCAGGGTTATACTAGGATAGGGGAAGGTAGAGTTAGTTTTGTTTTGGAAGGAGCAGGAGCTGCTACAGTGTGCGCTCCAAGTTAGGCCCCCACCCGGGATAAGAAGTAGAGAGATTTTTTGCCCTTTATCTAAGTTTTGGAGTTTTTCTATTCCCTGTGCCTTCTGAGAGGTTGAAACCCCCTTCCAGAACTGCAGGAGGGAACTGCTTTACCTTTTTGCCCATTCTAAGAGTACCCAGCAGAGGGAAGAGAGGATTTGTTGATTCCAGCCTGTTTGTGTTTTTTTTCTGAGTTGCTGAGGAAGATTTTTTTCTGCCCACTTACTTGCCCTGAGCTAGAAGTTTAAGAACTGCTTCTAGTAAAGACATTTCCTCCAGGAAGGTCCCTGGTTATTGGTATGAAGAGGACTGAAGACATCTGGAGACCCCCAATGGAGATTCCACCATAGGACAAAGAACCACGGACAGGTTGGAATTCGGGAGCACCATTTGAACTTCAGGTACTGTGGGGAAGGGGACATACATCATGGTTGGGATACTCCCCGCCACCCTGGGACTGATTTTCACCCCTCCCCATGGATGATACACAAGTTCCAAGCCCCAGTACTAAGGGACACATCCACAGAGTGAGATGCAATGTAAACTTGTATTCCCATATGGCTGAAGAACCTGGGTGTAACTGGACATTTTATTTTTTTGCTCCTATTGATTTCTTAACAATCAATCAATCACAGTATACTTCATTTTGAACACCCATCCTGTGAGTGCAGCCTGTTTTGTCAAGCTACCTGTCCTGAAGAGCTATGGTAACAATTACAAGGGAGTTTATTCCTGCCCTGGGCCATCAAAGTTATCCTTCCTCCTGCCAACAGAAAGGGCCCACCCTTTGGGCTAAGAAGAGGTGGAAAGACACTGAGGAGCTAGCCCCAACGAAGAAATTGTTTTATGGTCCTTTAGGATTTATTTATTTATTTATTTATTTGAGGTTTCTTATATACCGATAGCCGTTTGCACATCGTATCGGTTTACATACAACTGAAAACTTATGGGCAGAGCCCCTTACAAAGAACAGTATAACAATGTGGAAACAAATATACAGGAGATATAATTGTAATAAATAGAACTATATAATAAAAATACAAGAGATATATATGTGTGTGCGAGTAGGGAGTTTAGGAGTTACTAAGGGAACTATATTTAAGAGAATATCTTAAGGAGGACACTTAAGCTGGAGGGGTCATGATATTATCAATACAATAACTTTAAAACTATGACACATTGTAGGTAGATGGTAGAAAACAGCAGTGGGGAGTACAGTAATTTAGAGATTCAAATGGAGGGTAGGGGAGAACAAATATGGAGAAGAGGGGGGGTGGAAGAGAGAGAGGGGGTGAGGGAGGGCAGAAAGGATACAGACTATCCACTGAAAAAGGGTTACACTGTCCAAACTGCTGCAGAAAACGGAGCTCCGCTTAAAATCACAACTTTTATGCATTGGTAGGGACCTTCATTTTTATTTTTTATTTTATTTGTCCTGGGAATTTATCAATATTTAATATAAGAACAAAAACAAAAGAAATCAGTAAAAAAAAAAAGACCATTTTTCTGGCTAAAAATTTTTACTCTCGCAGGTAAACTGAAAACGAAAGTTGCTATTCATTGGGCAACTACGGTGCTATTCCAGCCTGCATCCTACAGAACAAAAGATCTGTAATGCAGCCCTGTTCACAAAGCGCTGGAGCACATCTTGGGCCTGATTTACTAAGGCTTTCCCTACCCCTCCACCCCCATTTTGTGACTCTGGGAGAAATAAAAATGCTTATTAAATGAAGCCCATGATCTTGCAAGCAAAATACAGATTAATCCAATTATTAAATGGGTTCTCTGTAGGCTGCAATGCCATTTAAAGGACAAACAAAAAAGATGTTTTAGCTCATGAGCTTTTGAGTCCTCACAGAGCTAAAGATGAGGCCTGCAAGTTCTTTAAATCTCATGTATTAAAAAATGATTTTTGGTACTTTACCAAAGGTACTACAGACTACAGAGATTACAGTTTTCAGCTACTAGTACCTTGCAGCCCAATTATTAATAAATCACATATACTCAACGTCAACTGAGATAAGAGCATACACACATTCCAAAACAATGAGAGGCAGCAGAGTGATAAATGTTTTTACATTGAGTCAACTGATGCTTCCCCGTCAAAATCTGCTATTTTAGGAACTCTTTCGGAAGTACATAGGCCTGATTCTCTAACTTTTTCTCCCCTCTATGGGAAAAGACCTCAATGAATCTGACCTATTATCAGCTACTTCAGAAGTAAAACCCCTCCAATGACAGCGGACCGGACTCAACACAGATGATTTCCCAACGCTGCCTGATTTAACAGAGTATGTGTCGGCTAGCTACCACACACACATGCACACCTCAGCGAATCAATTTATCACACAGAGACCTACATGAAAATTAAATTAAATACATCTATCATTCTCTGTTTACAATGCGTTCCAAAAATCACCAGGACAGGATTATCTGAACCTTCGCTGGCTGCCAATACTGAGAATGTAACACATTTCTAGGGCCCCCTTTGTTTTCAGTTTAAATTGATTTCTACTGACAAATTCCCATTTTTAAATGGGAAAGATGAAAATCAGTTTAAACAGATTTTCACCTCAATTTCAAAACCATAGCTGGAGGGCCCACAATGTTTTCCCAGCATCTCCTCCCCTAGAAGACAGACAGTGGGACATGCACAGGAACTATGTCCGGACTGTACCTGTGGCAAAAAAAAAAAAAGGCACAGGAGCAGCATATACATGCATGCTACAGCCACAACAGCATGCTCACACCACACCAGGAAAAAGGAACTTAATGGAGGAGAGGGGAGTCCGGATTCACCACCGAAGCTGCAGTCACCCCTGGAGCTGCACTAGAGGAGAGATATCAGAGCTGCTGCCGGGGAGGGAAGGAAGGCCAAAGCTGTCACTGGAGCCGCTGCTGAGACGGGAAGGCACAATAAGCTGTGTCCTTCTGGGAGGAGGGAAAAAGAGAGAAGAGGGTACTGAGTGGGGTGAAAAAAAAAGAAAAAAAAAAAAGAGGGAGAGACTAGGGGGAGAGGAAGGAAGAGATAATACACAGGGTGAGGCGAAAGGAGTTAGGGGAGATGCTGAGGGGGGAGGAGAAATGCTGTGAAGAGGGACACGAGGGAGAAATGGGAGGGGGAAAGATGGAAAGCACAAACAGGAGATTTTGGGAGAGGACTAGAGAAAGCGGGAGATGCTATGGGAAGGAACAGGGGAAATGCTGGAAGAAGAGGTCATATTTTTAAAGCTAATCCTGTCAATCATTTTGAAAGATATGTGGCCTCTTTATAAAAGTTAGGAATCCCTGCTTTAGGATCCTTATCTGCTTATTATTTCTATTTTTACAGTCCCAGCTTCTGTCCACCAATAAAAAATCTGATATTTACCCAGATCATGTCAGTTTTTGCCACTGATTTTCTCCACTTTTTGTAATAAACACTGAAATACCCAGGATAAAAAAATAAAATTGAAGATCCCTACACATTTCACAACTTACGTGATGTCCCAACTTAAATCATAACACATCATGCTGTTCACCTACCTACACCACACAGGATTTTTGGTTCGCACTGCAGAGGTACTAAAAGTAGAGTAGTTCTCCAATGGAGATAGCAGCAGCAGCCTAGTGGGCTGAAAACCAAGACAGCCAGGGTTCAGATCTTGCTGGTGCTCCTTGTGGCCTTGGGCAAGTCATTCCACCCTCCATTGCCTCATTTACAAACAGATTGTAAGCCCTCTAGGGACAGGGAAATGTCTATAGTACCCGAATGTAACTTACTCTGAGATACACCTCATTGCTAGATAAAATTAATAACTTAAAAACACAATTCTCCACTTGCTCGCCATCTAAAGAACCTGAAGAAAAGCAAGGGTGGCCTATATGGAACACATTCAACAGTCTCTAAAGTGGAAATAAATCAAATTATCCCAAAATTAAACCAACGATCCACTCACTAGACCCAATTCCAGCGAGTTCCCTGAAATTAGTACATGACGCAATCACCCCAACTATCACAACCATAATCAACCACTCGCTCTCTGAAGGTCTGGTCTTTTATAGTGCAAAACAAGCTATGATCAAACCAATCCTAAAAAAATAAAACTGGTAGAATAGACGACTGGACAATTACAGGTCTATATCCAAGTTACCTTTTATTGCAAAAGTACTAGAAAAGGCAGTGCTATCTCAATTGGAAAAACCTCCTGGAAAACAATGATATTCTATATCCAAACCAATTTGGATTCAGAAAAGATCGCTCAACAGAAACACTACCAGTTTCTCTAATTGACCCTGTACTACAGGGGTTTGACATTGATAAATCTTATATCCTGTTTCTAATAGACATAAAAACAGCTTTCGACACCGAGGACCATTCCCTACTATGCCACCAGATGAGAAGAATTGCTCAAATGGTTCTCTTCTTTCCTAGCTGACAAGACGTTCCAAGTCAAACTGGACAACCATATCTCTGACACATTCCCTATCGATACAGGTGTCCCTCAAGGTTCAGCACTATCAGTAACACTTTTCAACATTAATATGCTTCCTTTGTGTACATTGCAAGCAAAAGTAGGTATCAACTTCTTCTTATATGCAGATGACTTTCAGTTCTACATTCCTTACACCAAATCAATTGAAAATACAACATTGACACTCTCAACATACATGAAGGCAATACAGCATAAACTGACAAAGCTTAAACTAACACTATACACAAATAAAACTGAAATTGTATGGCTAAAGAGACCTAGGAATACAGATGGATGAGCACATCACAATGAAAAAGCACATAAATTAATTAAAACCGAATACTCCAAACTGAGAATACTACATTGGTTGAAACCAGATTACTGCAACTCCCTATTACTACGCCTTTCTTCAGGACTTCTTAAACCGCTACAGTTACTACAAAATGCTTCTACAAGACTCCTAATTAGGGGCAAGGAGATTCAACCACATCACCCCATCACTGATGTGTGCCAGTACAAGCTAGAATCCAGTATAATCTGTAATTGTTATCATCATCAACAACAGAAACAATTGCTTAATAGATGTGAATCTCCAACCATACACACCACAACGAACTCTAAGATCACAAAATAAAGGTCTATTACCTGTACCATCAACGCGAAATACACATCTAATGCAAGTAAGAAACAAAATGTTTTCCATAGCAGGCCCCAAACTGTGGAATTCTCTACCAGAGTCGCTATGTCTGTTAACTGAAAACATGGCACTTCAGAAATGCATACGATCTAACATATCACTATACACAATGCTTGAAGAATGAATGACAAGGAATGAGCGATATAAAGTATCCTAAAACAACTCTCTAATGTATGAAGTCTTCTGAAAAGGAAATTGTTAAGCACAAATTACTTTATAAAACCTTGAGTTAAATATGTTTTAAGTATTATGTTAATCTATATTATGAGTATTGTTTTTGTAAACCGTTGTGATCTTCTTTTGGAATGATGGTATATAAAATGCTTAAATAAATAAATAAAACTAAAATGGACAATTACTGCAGCAATTATGAAAGGTAAATCAATTTTCACCTTGCTGCCTCTAGAATTGTGAGCTTTTCATGTCATTTTAAAATATCCCCTGACTAAATGTCCTTCTACATTTTTTGGGCAGCAATAGCCACCTAGTAAAGGCTGTGACAGTAACTTTTAAACAAGCACACACATGCGCATGTTCGTCAGCCCAGAGACACGGCCATTTTATAACATATGCACGTATATGCACCCATGTTATAAAATAGCCTGAACGAATGCACATAGGCGCATAATTTTAAGTGGACACGCACCTATGCGTGCAAATGCTGCTTCTATCACATAAGTGTGGGAATTTTTAAAAAGTCACATATGCTGACACCATTGCCAGTTTTTCCAATTCATTCCCAGTTCGCCCAGGTAAGGGATAGGTCTTCCAAATCTCCCTAGTTTAGTAGCCTTCCTTCGCCCTATTACCCCCAACACTTAAAATCCCACTCTGATTAGTTTTGTTTCTTTTACGACTTATATGCCATCCATAGCAGAAGTAAGGTTTCGCAGCAGGAGACCCCGGTGCGCACCTGTGTGTGTAAGTATTTGTGTGTAAATTTCAATGTGAAATCCAGGAACACCCATGCCCCACCCCTTTTTCGGAATTTTTCATTTGTGCGCGTAGAGGCAAGTATGCATGTACGCGCATGTGGCTTTTAAAATCTACTCGGCACATGCTGGCCCAAGGTGTGCACTTATCTCCTGGTTTTGGCGCTCGCCAGGCTTTTAAAATTCACCTTTTTATGTTTGTGCGCACCAATAGGATTACAGGGCATAAGGATCCTGTCTGCATAAAAATGAAACATATAGTAATACAAAATTTAGTTATCAGGCACAAAGTTGAGCCAAGTATCATCAGGCTCCTTAGAAGACGGGAAAATGTTAACATAACTCCCCAAAAATTCACTGCTACTTTCATTCAATGGTTTACATTCAATATTAAAATTATCAGAAAAAAAATAAAGATTAGTGAGGCTGGCCTAATGGATCAGTGGCAGTGATGCACACTATCATGCAGAGAACATGGGTCTTATTTCCAGGTCAGGCTTCCACTTCCTGGCGCGGCTAGGGCTGGGGCAGAGGATGCTGCGGAGAGCAGCACTCAACCCCCTAAAGAGGGAGGGAATCCTCATCATCATGCAACAGTGACACTTAGTGGCCCATGATCGCAGGATTCTAGAATGAACCTGGGTGAAAGGTCTGCAAGTCAAGTCCGTGGCTGTAGTCACTGGCCTAGGTGAGTTGAAAGGGGATAAAAATCCCCAAATATAGTAGTTGCTAATGAAGGCTCATAGCACCAGATCCCAGCCCCAGTTCCAAGAACTGGAAGCTCATCCTACTTATCATATTGCTTGATTTATTTTTGTTTAATTGATTACATTCTCTAGCTGATCCCATGATCAGCTGCACTAGCAATGCAATTCCATTTCACTATCAAAATATTATTTAATAATAGATATTATTTTTCTCTATACAGCTTCTCAGGAGTTCAATTTAGTTTAGTTCAACCCATTTCCCGCCCCAAAAAAAGGATGGAAACAGCCACTCACTGATCTCGACCAAGTACACAACAGCTGTGCAAAGCAAGCAGGTGTTTAGATGAAACTAAGACAGTTTTAGTCTGATCACACATCCATGAAGGGGAAAAAAAACAAAACAAAAGTTATATCACACCACATTCTGCCTTAGAAACAAAGCAGAAGTAAAAAAGAAAGATATGTTTACGTTTTTGCCTGTCCAAATTGCTGAAACCATTCAAAATATTTTGGCACGTCTTTAATATACATATTACATATAATAAATACTATGCAATCAAAATTAAACCAGTGCCTTTCAAAAGTAATTCTAATAATTTACCCAACAAAGAGCACTTTAAAAGTGAGCAACAGACGTGCACAGTGCATAACACTACACACGTTTTACTTCGTCAGTAAAGTGCAAAGGTAGTTTTCTGGTTCTTTGAAATCAAAACATTGCCAAATCTATCCTGTTGGAAGGAGGAGCGTGTGGCGATTATCAGCTGACAATATGGGAGATATGGAAGGGGTTAAAAATGAAGGATAAAGTCCAGCCTGCAATACGAAGAGATTACAACACAGTCAAAAGCTCCTGTATCTTTTCTCTTGCCAGTGCCAATACCAGTTCTCCAGGAGTCATCTTAATACGGATCACAAACAAATGGCCAAAGTGCAATAGGAACCTTTGCAAATCGTTTGAACTATATTATACCACTATTAATTTTTAAAAAAGGTAGCGAAAAGCATAAAAATGAACAGTATTAAGAAATGTCATAATTTGTTAAAATGAAAGTGTAATTTCAACACACCACCAAAACTCTTGCAGAAATGCAATTAATGTAAGTCAATCAAATAGCTCATCTGATGGGTGTCACTGATATGGACCTGTGATGACAGAACTACTGTAGCCCAAAATACACAAACGATGAACCCCAGCCGGCACTAGTCTCTATAGTCACAAACAGCATCAATTGCTTTTGACTGCGCTATAAATAGCAGTGATCTTGCAAGGTGAGATTAACAAAAGCACACCAAGTGTGTCATATAAATAAGTAAGAGGCTTCTTCAGAGGGGAAAATCTACAGGGAGACTAATCATTACAGAAAAGTCAGGGAAGTGTGAATGCCTGACAACCCGAAACCACATCTCACATCGACCAGCATAGAAGTGAGCCACATTCGTCTAAATATCCTCCTTTTCATATCGAATGGGGTACTTTTAATAGACCACAGATAGCGAGGGTGTCTACAGCAGTAGCTGGGAAACGCTATGCCGGAGCCCTACCTCCCCAGACTGATCCTGGCCCCGTGCTTACCGGCCAGTTCGTCGGGCTCCAGTCCGCTGTCCGCGTCGGTCCCGCATATCACGAAGTAGTGAGCAAAGCGGCAGGGAGCTGAGCCGGAGGCTGCAGCGGAGCCAGGGGGTGCGGGGCCGCTCGCGCTCATCCTGCGGCAGCGGTCGCAGCTCCGTGATAGGGACGCAGCGCTCTCTCTCTCTCTCTCAGAGGCAGCGGTGCACGTTACAGCGCGGCTGCCTTGTTCCTTCTGCTTGTCCTTTTCTCCTCTGTCAATAACAGGACGGCAGCGGCGGCACCACAACCCTCGGTTCCATTTCGGGAGTGGGGCGTCGAGGACCCGGGACTTTCTCCGCCGACTCACTTCCCGAGCGCCAGTGCGAGCACCTCCTCAGCGGAGGAATCGCTGGGCGAAAAGCCGAGTTGGCAAGACAGGAAAGAAGCAAACAGGGTCGCGCGCGTGATTGATCCCGGGATCAGGACGATAATGAGCACGCGCGTGCCTGGCAAGCACTCCCTCACGCGCTCTGCCTCTCGCGCTTCAGAACCTGCGACTCAGCTAAGGAAGCAGGACACAATGGGGGCGTGGAAGGCAAGGTAGGCAGGGCTAGGCAGGGGCCAGGGGAGGAGTGGGGGTGGGGGCGGGGGCAGGTAGAAAAGGGAGAGCCAGCGTGGGCAGGCCCCCCCCCCCTTTTCGGCCAGGCACAGAGAGCTTCATCGGCAGGGCTTCCTCTTTCCCTTGTGCAGCATTGAAAACATAGTAGCGTTTTGCGGTTCTCAGGTGGCTGAGTAAGTTTAAGGTTCTGTTCTGGCCAGGCCCATGCTGGACAATTGTAGCGTTTTGCAGTTCATGTGAAGGAGGTAGCTTAAGAGGAGGAAGCTTAAGACTCAGGAGGGGAGGGGGGGAGTTCGGCAGAAGCAACATTGAATACATTTCAGGAGCTTAGGCAGCATTTCAGCATTGCAGTGGTTAATGTTCCTGCCAGGCATGGCAGGGCTGGGAGCAACCGGTACAGCATTTCAGCTTTTTCCTTTTGTGTTGGGGCTTAGTCTTTCCTGAATCAGCCTTGGAAAAACGGGGCACTCCCCTTTCTTTCTGCTAGGCACAGCATGGGGTGCAGCCAGTCCACTGGCACAGCCGGCAGAATTTTTCCCTTTCGTTTCACTTTGGAAATCAGGGAGCCAGGCATGGCGTTCTTTCCTCCTTGCTTTAACTGGAGCCTGCAGCTTGCTGGTGAACCGAGCTGAACAGTTAAGCCAAAGGTATTTAATTCTATATCCTTAAAGGGCCAGCGGTCCTGTATTTATTATTATACGTTTAATTGTATTATTATTGCTTATGTTTAAGGGCCAGCGGCCCTCAAATCTATGTGTTTAACTTTTATTGCATCTAAAGTATTTGTTTATAGGGCCAGCGGCCCCATGGTAATTGTCTTTTCCGCTTATTTATTACTATTTATGGCATCTAAAAGGCTGGCAGCCTGCCATACTATAGGGCCAGAGGCCCTGGTGTAATGTTAAATTCACTACAGTTCTAATTAATTTATTGCATCTAGAAGATATAAACTTATATATTTATATATATATAGAATCGGGTAATTAAAGATTAGCAGCAATATATGTCCACCATTCAGCCAGTTTATGTTAAATGCAGGTAATTTTAAATTGCTGTTGCCCCTTGCAAAGGGCCATATGTACTTAAATTTATTTCAGCTAGAAGTGTTTTGTTATAGGGCCAGCGGCCCCATGGTAATGTCCCCTGTTACATTACTAATTAGTATTTAGGGCGGCTAAAAAGGCTAGAGGCCTGTTTATTCTTTTAAGGCCAAGGGCCCTGGTGTAATGGGTATTTGCATACTTAGATATGGGTTTGGTATTTCAAGGATTAGCAATACATAGGTATATATGTTTAAAGGTATTATTAAATAGCCATCTCATATCACATATATAGCATAAACCGATTCCCCCCCCCCCGCTGTTGTATGAGGTATCATTTATATTATAATTACTAGCGTCCTAAAAGAACAAAGGCCACAGCAGTGCAGTGCACATT
The DNA here is from genome assembly GCF_901001135.1 of Rhinatrema bivittatum. Classification (NCBI taxonomy): domain Eukaryota; kingdom Metazoa; phylum Chordata; class Amphibia; order Gymnophiona; family Rhinatrematidae; genus Rhinatrema; species Rhinatrema bivittatum. The sequence goes on from NC_042618.1 coordinate 249,923,474, forward strand.
ATGTGTTTAAAGGGCCAGTGGCCTGTTTGCAGTGCATGTCTTTGAATGCTGTGGTGGCAGTACTTGGCAGCAGCCATTTTGGGGAGCAGCAAAGGACAAAGGCCACAGCGGTGCAGTGCACATTATGGGGTAGATTTTCAAAGGGGTACGCGCGTACCCCCCGAAAACCTACCCCAAACCCCCCCTGCGCGCGCTGAGCCTATTTTGTATAGGCTCGGCGGCGCGCGCAAGCCCCGGGACGCGCGTAAGTCCCAGGGCTTGCATGAAGGGGCGTTTTGGGGGTGTGCCGCGGCGTTTCGGGGACGTGCCGCGTGCGTGGTTTCAGCCCGGGGGCGTTCCGGGGGCGTGGCCGCGCCCTCCAGAACAGCCCCCGGGTCGGGTCTTGGCGCACCAGCAGCCCGCTGGCGCGTGCAGATTTACATCTGCCTCTGGCAGGCGTAAATCCATGGATAAAGGTAGGGGGGGGGTTTAGATAGGGCCGGGGGGTGGGTTAGGTAGGGGAACGTGAGGGGAGGGCAAAAGAAAGTTCCCTCCGAGGCCGCTCCGATTTCGGAGCGGCCTCGGAGGGAACGGAGGCAGGCTGCGCGGCTCGGCGTGCGCAGGCTGCCCAAAATCGGCAGCCTTGCGTGCGCCAGCAGCCCCGACCTGGGTCTCAAAAGGTTCGGCGGTAAGAAAGACCGAGGTTAAGAACAGGATCATCAAGCCAAAAGTGAGCAAGCAGACCGCAGGGCAGTGCAGGCGCAAAAAGCAGGGGGCATCAAATACTGCAGCACCAGCTGTAAGTGACACGGATCAGTGCCTGTTAGAAATTAAAGAGCATGCAGCTGCGCACGGAATGGAGTGGGTAAGGCAGCGCATGGTGGGGTCTCCCCTTTCATCGTCTCACGGACGGGGCAAAGGTGCTTCGTCAGGAGAGCCCGAGTGCTCACCAGGAGACGAACTAGTGCAGGATATAACAGCGCTCTCCTCAGCTCCGCAGGGTCAGTGGTCAGCGTTATGCAAGAGGAGTGCCAAATCACAGCAGCTAGGGGCATTAGCGGACAAGGAAAGGCGTCCTGTGGGCCCCAGAAAAGCTATTAATTGGCCCTGATGCGTCACTGGGGCTTCCATGACGGTCTTAGGTTGCGGGGAAGCTTCGCCGGCCCCCGACCCATTGGCTACAGCTTCCACGGCTCCTAGCACAGAGGCTACTTCATATGACAGGGGACGAGGTAAGCCTTCGAATTGTGATACTTTTTAGTCATCTGATTGCAGTGATACTGATAGGGTGTTAGCCGTGTCGCTTTGCTTTTGTTCTGTTCCTCATAAGAGGGAAGAATGTGAGGCAAAGAGGTTCGGCAGCGGTAGTCTGGGGTTCTCATCCTGTGATTGAGCATGAGAGTAATGGGCAAGTGGTTACTGAGGCAGAAAGGATCCCTACTACTCAGGCTACCCCTTGCCTGTCAACCCCACCCTCTATTCCAGTGCTGCAATCAACAGTTAACAGTTTGCCAGCCTTAGTTCACACTAGACGTCAATCCTTCCCTTAGCCCCCGCCAGTTTGGCTTCTCAAAATCCAGCGCCATAAGTAGCGAGCGATGTTTTATGTGGGGTCACATCCTTAGCCCACAGTGTGCCAGCATCAATTAAAGAAAAAATATGGAAGCGGGATTATATTGATATATTTTTCGCTCCTTATTACTGATATGGAAGTTGAGCCAGAGAAAGGGGGATCAAGTGAGGTGAAAGAAAAGAGACCCAAAGTGGCCAAGAACAATTCAGAATTGGATCAGGGCTTTCCACATTTTCATGACCGGGATTGTGGAACGCGAGCCTGAACATTCCCCCTTTCCTCATAAGATACATGGACACCATTATGATAGCGCAGAGGCGGGGAGGTTGGACTTGGCTGAACTACGACATTTGTTTTCGGAAAAACATGGCCCAAAACCCCGCCATCTCTTGGCAGCACAGATTGATTGACCTGTAGTTGGATGAGATGACTTTACAGAAGTCCTCATGGGCGGATAGAGCGGTTCCATCAATGCAGTTATTCGAGAGATAGGGGCTCATTCATGAGAGAGAGAGTGGTTCATTTCAGGGTGCGGGGAGGCGAAACACATGCAGACAGTTCAACGCTGGTCACTGCACGTGGAAAACTGTAAGTTCAAACACATTTGCTCCACCTGCGGTTTCGGTTCACACCTGGCCATTCAGTGTCGCACCTCCAGAGATCACAGACAATTTTCAGCAGCAGCAGGGGGGGGGACGCCCGGCTGAGTTCACGGGCCCCAACCCCGGTCAGCGTTGAGGCAATGCGCCCATGGCTTGATCGCTATCCTTACCAGGACGAGGCTGAGCGGATTTATACTGGCTTCATGCACGGCTTCATGGATCCCTAGTCAAATTATAGCCCCTATTACGCTGGAACCCCCTCCAAGCAATGCACGTTCAATAGCGATGCATTAGGAGCAGGCAAGGAAAAAAGTGCAAGCTGAATTAGCTTTAGGCAGGATAGCGGGCCCCTTCCCTTATCCGCCTTCGCCAAATTTGGTATTATCCCCCTGGGTATGGTTCCCTAAAAAGAGCCGGGACGCTTCCGGCTGATACATAACCTGTCTTCCCGCCTGGTAATTCGGTCATCAACCAAATTGTCCCTCATGTGCGGTGTTGTACTCCTCATCTGACGCGGCAATTCAGATGATCAAGGAGGCAGGATCCGGCGTGCACATGGCTAAGGGAGACATAGAGTCTGCATTTCGCCTTCTGCCGGTGCACCCGGACTCTTTCCACTTGCTGGGTTTTCATTTCAAGGGGCAGCTTTATATTGACCGCTGCATACCGATGGGCTGTTCAATCTCTGGCGCATTGTTTGAATTATTCAGTTCATTTTGCATTGGGTAATCGAACAGCATGCGGATAGAAGGCAGATAGTGCCCTACCTTGATTTCCTGTTGGTGGGGAGGAACGGCGCTGACTGCTTTAACGTACTGGTCATCGCAAAAGAGGTAGCTAGACACTTCGGTGTCCCATTAGCTGAAGAGAAAACGGAGGGACCAGCTACCACAATTACCTCCCTCAGGATTGAGCTGGATGCAGTGGCCCAGCGGTCCAGGTTGCCTGAGGATAAAGTGTTTAAGCTTAGGGAGGCAATCTCTGAAATGCGCTGCCTTAAGAAGGCCACTTTGAGGCAGTTCCAGTCCCTGATCGGGTTACTTACCTTCGCTTCAAAGGTGATTCCTATGGGCAGGGCCTTTTTTACGCAGGTTATCACTTGCTACAGCTGGGGTGCGTGAAAAAACACCACCGTCTAAGGGTTTCCAGTGCAATTAAGAGTGACCTGGTTGTGTGGGAGACCTTTGGAAAGGACTTCAATGGCGTTGCATTATGGCAGGACCCCTAGGCAGAACAGTGAGCTGGAGTTATTCACAGATGCAGCAGGAGGCGTTTGATTCGGGATTTATTTCCAGGGAACTTGGTGCGCTGAGCGGTGGCCACATCTGTGGTGCCGGCACAAAGTCACCAAGGACTTAACATTCCTCGAGTTATTCCCAATTGTGGTTGCCCTTCTTATCTGGGGAGAGTCACTTGTGGGGTCTCACATTGTGTTCAGATCTGACAACATGGCTGCGGTGCAAGTGATTAATGCACTGTCTGCACGCACTTTTGAATCAAATGCTCTCATCCGGCATTTGATGCTCATGTGCTTGCGCAGCTCCGTGATAGGGACGCGCGCTCTCTCTCTCTCGGCGGCAGCTGTGCATGTTATAGCGCGGTTGCCTTGTTCCTTCTGCTTGTCCTTTTCTCCTCTGTCAATAACAGGACGGCAGCGGCGGCACCACAACCCTCGGTTCCATTTCGGGAGTGGGGCGTCGAGGACCCGGGACTTTCTCCGCTGACTCACTCCCCGAGCGCCAGTGCGAGCACCTCCTCAGCGGAGGAATCGCTGGGCGAAAAGCCGAGTTGGTAAGACAGGAAAGAAGCAAACAGGGTCGCGCGCACGCGCGCGATTGATCCCGGGATCAGGACGATAATGAGCACGCACGTGCCTGGCAAGCACTCCCTCACGCGCTCTGCCTCTCGTGCTTCAGAACCTGTGACTCAGCTAAGGAAGCAGGACACAATGGGGGCATGGAAGGCAAGGTAGGCAGGGCTAGGCAGGGGCCAGGGGAGGGGTGGGGGCAGGTAGAAAAAGGAGCCAGCGTGGGCGGCCCTCCCTTTTCGGCCAGGCACAGAGCAGCTTCATCCCCTCCCACCCTCCCATCTATAAGGGTAGCTAGATCCAGATTAGAGGGCCAGATCCTCTGGTCCTGTCGCAGCCCTTGGCATTGCATGGCATGGTGACAGGCAGAAGCGACAACCCCCCCCCCCCCCCCCCCCGCATTTAGGAGGATAGAACAGGCGGTTCGGACTGGGCAAGTGGCCTAACAGATCCGGCGCAGTCCCTCGACGCTTCAACGGCCAAGAGGGAAGAAGAAAGAAATGCTGGGGCGATTAGAACAAACGTTCCTGACTTCCACGGTCGGGTCGCCGGATGCTATGGCTTTAACGACCAGGTGTCAAAGGACAGCTCCACAGCTTATACGGCCAAGGGGTGTGCGCCCGCCTCAGCTGACTTTTATACTTACCACATAGAAGCGGGGGGGGGGGGGGGGCTCGCTGGTCACTAATTTAATTACGAGTTGTTATGGAGTTTTGTACAGTTATGATGACGTTATTGATATGTTTGCTAATTGCTGATTATTCAATGTCTATGGGCTGCGGCCATCTTTATCCAATCAATAAAATCTGCTTTTCGGAAGAAGTTATGTAAATTGTGCAGTATTTGGGAAGTGGGGGGGGGGGTAAACGCAGCCTTTACACTGCCCCACATTGTGGCCTGCTTTGCGTTTTTGTGCCAGTCTGTTAGCTCAGCCCCGCTGCAAGCACTGGAACTCGAATCCTCCTCCCTCTCTCCCAGCTGCTGCGTGCCGGGTTCTCTCTGACGCCTACAGCGCAACAGGCGGGCCTTTCAACTCAGGTTTTGTAGTTCGGTTGGATTTCTTAAGGCTTTTTCACCATTCAGTCGTTTTAGTCACCCCTAGAGGTGGCCAAGGGAGTATAACACAGCGGCTGCCCTTGGCTTTTTGTTTGAAAAATGGATCCCAACTTCTAGTTGTTGGGATCCCGGTGATGAGAGACAATGGTAGGTGGAAATCAAATAGGAGGTAGGACAATTAGCATAACAGGCCTGATTAGCTCCTTTGAAAAAAGTAACTCCAAAAAAAGAAAAACTTAATGCTCCCTGGTTTTCTCAGGCTCTACGTACTCTTAAATCTTTACTTAGATTAAAGGAACGAAGATGGAGACATAATAAATCGGTTCAGACAAAAAATGATTACTACAGTACATTAAGACGCTATAATAAAATTAATAAAGCTAAAAAATCTTTCTTTTCTAAAAAGATTTCTGATTCACATGGGAATCCTAATGTTCTTTTCAAGATTGTAAAATCTTTAACTACTGTCAATAACTCAAATGAGTCGTGTTACAATCTTGCTGACTGTAATAGAATAGCCTCTCATTTCAAAAACAAAATCTAAACTATTTCTAAGGAATTTCAACACCTACCATATCCTATTTTTAAAGATCCTCCTAATCAATTATCCTGGACTGAATTCGAACCTATTTCTGATGCTACAATTTTGAAAATCATTCAGAAACAAAAAATAACTAATTCCCTTTTCCATCCCTGCTCGAGCATTATTCAAAGCTATTGCGCCGCATACTTGTCATTTCTTACGAGACCTGATTAATCAATCTTTATCATCTGGTATTTTCCCTGATAACTTAAAAAAGATTGCTATTCTCCCAATTCAAAAAAACAAATCTAAAGATCCCTTAGACTTCAATAATCAGGCCCATAGCCTTGATTCCTTCCTTGGCTAAACTTATTGAGTCAGTGGTCTTAAAACAACTGGCCAATTTTTTAGCTGATAATGATCTTCTGCACTCAGGTCAACACGGTTTTAGAAAAGGCCACTCCACTGAAACTTTACTTCTGTCTTGCTTTGATACTGTTCTTCGCAGGTTCGATGCTTATACAGATTACATCCTTATATCTTTAGATATTTCCGCAGCGTTTGATACTCTGGATCATCATGTGCTCTTATCAGGCCTAAAGTCTTTAGGCATTCAATCGACTGTTTTTTCATGGTTTCAGTCATTTTTAACTAATCGTCATTTACACATACAAGTCAATAATCATTGTTCGGATTCTTATATATCATCTGGTGTACCACAAGGTTCTTCATTATCCCCTATACTTTTTAACATATACTTACTCCCTCTCTGTCAGATTCTTACAGCGTTAAATGTCTATTTTCGAATTTATGCAGACAACATTCAATTACTCGTCCCTTATAACTCTTCCTGGTCGGATACTCTTTCATTGATCTCTGTATCTCTCTACTATTAATACTTGGTTAGATCATAACCGACTAAAATTGAACCCCTCAAAAACTACTCACTCATCTCTCAACTATTACTAATTCTTCCATAGGACCTCCTTCTCATTTAAATTTCAAGGGAATTCTTATCCCTATTAGTACCTCTACTAATAGTCTAGGAATCACAATTAACTCAGATCTTTCAATGGCTAATCATATTGCCAACATTACAAAAAAATCTTTTTATAAATTGCATTTGTTGAAAAGAATTTGCCCTCTTCTTTTCCTTCACGACTATCGTACCATTTTGCAATCTCTGATATTCTTGGGAATAGACTATTGTAATGCTTTATATTTAGGTCTTTCAGATTCTGCTCTTTACCCTTTGCAATTAATTCAAAATTCAGCTGCTCGTGTGCTTTCAGGAGCCTCGCGTCAAAATCATATTACCCCTGTCTTATATTCATTTCATTGGCTGCCAATTAAATATCGAATTCATTACAAAGTTCTGTCAATTATTCATTCTCTTATCTATAATACATCATCTACATGGCTTTGTAGTAATCTCCGTATATACAAACCAGCCAGACAACTTAGATCTCTTTCAAAAAATCTCTTAGATATACCCACAGTTAAGTTGGCAAAATCAGAGTTAACTAGAAAAAGGGCCTTTTCAGTAGCTGGCCCTATATTATGGAACGCACTCCCGGATTCTCTTCGTCTTATGTCATCTACACAGCAGTTTAAAAAATCATTAAAAACTCACTTATTTCAGAAAGCATACAGTTCATTCATTAACTCCCAAAATTAATACACACCCACTTCTTCTTCATCATCAATATTTTAGATTGATATATCTCCTATAGCTATGCCACAAACTCAACCCACTTCCTGTTTATTATCGCAGGGCATGCATGTATGTTATTTTTAATACTGTATTGTCATTTTATTGTATAATTTTTATTTCTTTCATTTAATTTATTTATTATGTATGTATTGTTGTAAACCATTTTGATTAATTCTTTTGAATTGTAAAGGCGGTATATAAACATTTTTAAATAAATAAAAATAAATAAATAAAATAGTAACAAGTAAGGTGGGGAGAGACAGAAAAGGTAATAAAAGGTCCAGGTTAGGGCTAAGCAGACAAATAGAAGAAGCAGCAGGAGAGAGGTAGGGAGGCAACAGAGGTTTTCTATACCTCTTTAGAGGTTCAGCCGGGAATCCTATTGGTTTCATTTAATATAAGGATATGTGGGTATTGCTTATAAGGAATGAGGAGTATGGGAGTCCCAGAACAATATCAACATGGAGATCCCAAAGTCAGTGTGCAAACCTGGTTCAGAGCAAGGGAAATGAAGAGATTGGTCCATGATCAGCAGATGAAAAGCAGCTGGATATCAGAGTTGTCCTCCCCATTAGGAAGCAAGCTGAAATGATCTGGAAGAAGGTGATTGTGTGTGTAGCACATGAATTTATGGAACTAGATTAGAGAAGGATAGATTGGGCAGTGTGTTTTTTCTGTTGCCACCTGATGTAATGATATTCATTACACGGCATTAGAACCTGTGGAATGGTAAATTCTGGGATGGGAATGAATGAAGAAGCAGATAGAGCCTTAGGACAGCAATGGACCAGAGAAAAGAGAGAGAGAGATCAAAAGGAGTGGTATGAGATGGCAAGGGACCAGAAACAGATGCAGGCAGAAGAGGAATGGCTAGGGACCTGAGAGAGACGAGACAGACAAAGAACAGTCAGAGACCAGAAAGAGATGCAGACAAAGAGCAGCAGTGTCATGAGAGAGATCAAGGTGCAGAGTGGTGCGGGAGAGGAGGAGTGGCGAGAGACCTGAGAGAGATACAGGCAGGTGAGAAGCAGCATGGATATAAATAAGGCAGTACTCCAGGCCCTCTCCCCTCTTAGCCCAGAGATCAAGTGAATTACTGGACTGCAAGAATTGAAACCATGAGAGGGTAACCTGCATGGAACGGCAGCTACTACCCTTAATAGATAGCAAGGGGGATAATCTGCAAGGCGCGGCAGTCACTACACTTAATATAAAGCATGGGGGCAGGGGGAGTTCTATCAAGAGGCAGTGGCCTCAGGTGGCAAAATTTTGGAGTGATATAAAATGCCCCTCCAAACACCTCTGTTGAGGCCTCCTCACCCTGAATCCACATCTGCACAGAAAATGTCACCAGCCACCCAAATAAAGGCATGCCCGTGGGGATCCCAGGCCCCACGGGGCAGGAAGAGAGACTGAACTAGTGGTGCAGATGCCCATGGGGAATTCCAAGCACCACGGGCAGGAAGAACACCCCCCCCCCCCCCCCCCACCAACAGTGCAGCCCAGGATTATGATGTGCCCACAGGGATCTCCCGCGGGCAGGAAGAGCAAACCCCCACCGGCGGGGCGGCCCACAATTACAATGTACCCGGAGGATTGCAAGAAGGAAGATCAAACCTTGAGCCAGCAGCTTGGTGAAAGATTACCTTCCCCCACCACCCCTCTACCAGCGACACAGGATTATGATGTGCCATGGGGCTCACAGGCACGTGGGCAGGAAGACAAACCCTGAGCTGGCAGGGATCCCAGGCCCTGTGGCCAGAATAGATATGGTGAGGAAGGTGTGAGAGAAGAGGTGAGTAATTAGGTGGGCAGAGAGTAAGAGAAGGGGGGGAGATCGAGTGAGAGAGGATGGCCTGGGAGAAGAGAAAGGAATAGTGAGTGACACAGTATGGAAGGGAAGGTGGTAAGCGATAAGGGAAGGGGAGTAAGTGAGCATGTGAGAGGTGAGGGAAGAGAAGCAAAGAGGGCTGAGTGAGAGGGTGAATGAGGAGGAAGGGAAGAGGAAGGGGTTGAGAGAGAAGACAGAAGGGAAGGGGAGCAAGAGGGAATCTGTGAGTGACTACATATGTGTGGGAGCATGTGAGAAAGTATAAGCATGTGTGTATGTGTGTGCCAGCATGTGCATGAGTGTGTGTGAGTATGTGAGCATATGTGTGTGAGCATGTGTATGTGAGAGTGTGAGTGAACGTGTGTATGTGAGAATGAACATATGTGTGTTAAAGTATGTGTATATGAGAGAGTGTGGTCATAGTTTGTGTGTGGCTTCCCTTCCCCCCACTAATACAGGACAATTCAGAGTGACTAAATCAAACTTTTGCTGGTATGGAAAGCTGGGAATTTTTTATCCTTTTTTTTTTTTTTAATAATTATTGAATGTTATTTGATGTCTGCTGTTTTGAAATATTTTATTGTTTTTTGGGAACTTTAAAAAAATTATATGAATTTAATTATGTATTTTTATTAGTATGGATTTACTATTATGATTGATGTTTTATATTTCCTGATTTTATTGTTTTATGAGGAATAATGAGACCTGCTTTTTGTGGTTTCCAGTTCAATTTTTTTCCATTGCTAAGCAGGCAGAATTAGCCATGCTGTCTAGGGGGACGACAGCAACAGTGGACTTTCAATTAGCCATGCTGTCTAGGGTGACGACACCAACAGTGCACCATACAGAGCTTTCTCTCCAAATAATCAGAGCTTTGTCTGCCACACCTGTGCGGCCAGTTCCCGTGTGAACGCATGGTCAGTTATTCCAATTTTTTTCCGCTCTTCGTATGGATGTGTTGAAGCTCCTTTCCACCATTTTTTTCTCCCCAGAGAATTTTTTTTTTTTTTTGCACAAGCGATACCCAAAAAAGCACTTTTAAGTGCTAAAACATGTCTAAAAAGCTGGTCTTAAGTACTGTGAGTGCAGGCAGATCATGTCCATCACTGATGGTCATAACTATTGTTATCTCTGCTTGGGCCCAGACCACAAGCAGGCCTCATGCCCTGACTGCGGCTGTATGTTTCCTAGAGCACAGGCCCAAAGGACATCAAAGATCACGGCTCTTCGAGAGAGGGACAGGTTGTCGCCAGCGGACAGTTATGTTTCATCACCAGGCACTCGACACACTCCTTACCAGGCCCAAAGAAGCATCGCCAGGACCAGGGTAGGAGGAGCAACATCAGAGGGGCCATTGTCTGAGTCCAGGCCTAGGATTAATACTTCGTCATGTTCAGCCCTCTACCCTGGCTAGGGTGAGTGAGGCCCTGGGGTCCCTGGTCACAAAAGCACCAAAGAACCCCACTCAAAGAAGGTTTGATGATCTAGTTGCATCGTCAACACATAATGCCCACAAATACTCCAAATAGAGGAAAACGGGGTACTCAACGTGTGAAAAACCTCACAGCACAGGAGGCTCAGGGAATGCCGCAGAGTGGGAGCTGTGTCAAAGCAATTCAAACTAAGACCTGTGTCGAAGTGCTGCTGGGTAGCATCGGCACGATGCGATACACATTGTACTGATGCAGCAAAGACAAGTACGACGTTGAAGTAGAAACTCACAACCAGAAGGGTGCTCTGACGCAGACTGTGTCATTGGAAAGGAGGCATTCCCATTTGGCTTCTTCCAAGCGACCTCAAGAGTCTGGTTTACAGAGTAAGATAGATTTATTTATTTATTTATTTAACAGCTTTCTATACCGACATTAAAGTACACATCATATCGGTTTGCATAATAACGAAAGGTGGAAAGTACAATTAACAAGGGATGGGGGGAGGACAACTGAAAGAAGGTTCCATAACAATGAACCTGACAAACTAAAAAAAGGAGAGAAACAGGATAGAGGTAACATGATTAACAGGTATGGGAATATACAGATTATCCAGGATTACTTGATTTACAAATTTACAATGGAATTGATAAGATTACTTGAATTACGGGGTTATTTTACACAGATTACATAGGGTTTAGCAGGGTTACAAATTTACTAGATTAAGTAGGCGAGGGATGGGGGGGCAGGAGGGTGATGTCAAAAAAATTAATCCAGAAAGGCCTGTATTCTGACACTCTCTCTTAAAAAAAGAAGGAAGATATGTTGCCGCCGTCTAGTCAATTCATGGATCCAGTTTTATACATTTTATTGACTCAACCATGGTCGTCTTCTTCCAAACCTTACACCTTAAGCTCGGTGTCCTCATCTCCATGGGAGATCAAACACACCAGACCATATCTGTCTGCCCACTACTCACTCTGTTTCACCGGCAGAAAGCCGCGGAAGGTCTCCTCCAGTGTCTCCTGTAAGCCAATCCATCAGGCGATGCAGCAAATTTATATGATTATTAAAAATCTTTTTTCATTGTTGCATCCTCAGGTGCCACCACCTGAATTGCCATGTTATGACATTGCATCAGATTGCTGAAAGGTCAGGAGAGTCTCCATTACATGGCCTCTGTCCCACAACCTCGAGAGGAACTGTCTCCTTGGCAGGACCTGTCAGATGAACCTATTTGTCCTGCCTCTCCACCTTCTGACCACCAGGGTGATCAGTCTCCCATTCACTCTCCCTCTAGCTGTACAGGAATCCTGTTGGACCCTCCAGAGGAACCACCAGACCCTTCTCCTCCTCCCCCCCCCCCCCCCAGAGGATCTTTCATACTCCCGCTTCAAAGAAAAGTTAGGAGGACTGCTAAAGGTGGAAGTCAGGAAGATTCCCAATCCTCGCTCAGAGGTTTTCAGAATAGTAAATATCCTGGACATGCCTGCTGAGCCCTTGGCCCTGCCTTCCCATGCTATGCTGGATGCTCTCCAGTTAAAGTTGTGGGAATCTCCAGCCTTCTGGTATCAAGGAAGTTGGATTTGAAGTTCCATCTCCAAAGATCCCCAATCGATGGGGTGGTGAATTTGCCCCATGCCTTTGTGGTCATGGAATCTGTCCTAAAAAAGGCAAAGAAATCGAAGCTGCACTCTAGTGCTTTTTCAGGCAAAGATCACAAACTCCAGGATGACTTTGGGGGGAAAAAAGTCTTCCAGAGCACCATGTTAACTTCCAGGATTCAGCATCATCAGTTTTACATGGTGCAATACTTGTATGAGTGTCTTCAGTTGCTGAAGACTTTCATCCACTTGGAGATGGGAGAGCAGATATCTCCATAGCCTCTTCATGACCTTGAAGATGGAATACATAACCTCCTCTGAGCAATTTATGAATCCTTCAAAACTTCTTCTCATACATTGCCATTAGCAATTGCAGCGCAACGCATGGCTTGATTGCATGGTAGCAGCAAATGGGAGAATGTTCATGAGCGATTGGTGGATTTGCCCTATTTGGGAGATAATTTGTTTGGGGACAAGCTGAGGGAGACAGTCTCCCTGATTAAAGAGTAGAATGTTGCAGTTCAGTCACTATCAACATCACTGATGCCCTGGGAACTTCTAGACAGTTTTATCCGCAATATGGGAAGTACTACCAGAGGAAGCCTTATAAGCATTTTCCTCCTTATCACATGCAGGTTTACCATCAACCGCTGGTTCAGTCCCAACCCGCACAGTCTAAGAGTTGTCCACGGGATTGTAGAAACCGAAGCTGCCATCTGCAGCTAAGCCTGCGTAGTCTTTTTGAGAAAAGAACAGCCACAATCCATCCCTCCGATTTGGGGCAGAATTCACCACTATTACTTGGAATGGGTGAAGATAATTTCCGACCAATGGATACTCAGTATTGTCTGTCAAAGATATCATCTGGATTTCAGAAATTACCCCAAACTCCCTCACCTTACCACGTTGCCACAAGATCAATCTTGGACCCAACTGTTGCAATAGGAGATTCAGAAATTGTTGCAACAAAATGCCTACAGTCAGGTACCGGATCATGCCAACAACACTAGCTTTTACTCCCAGTCTTTCTCATTCCAAAGTGTTTGGGAGGTCTACGGCCCATCTTGGACCTCAGATCTCTAAAAAGAAATATCTGCAAAAGGAGAAATTCAAGATGACTTCCTTAAAGTACATACTACCTTTCTTCCAGCCGAATGATTGGATGTGCTCGCTGGACCTGAAGGATGCTTATACTCACATACCGATACACCCTTCCTGTTGATGGTACCTCTGTTTCCAGACTAACTCAGTGTATTACCAATTCAAGGTAATCTCCTTTGGTCTCTCATCTGCCCCACGGGTTTTCACAAAATGTCTTTCAGTAGCTGTAGCTCACTTACGTTTTCAAGGGATTCGGAGTTTTCCTTAACTGGGCGACTGGTTTATAGTTTACCCCAACCCGTCATCCCCACAGATCTATCTGCAGAAGACCATATAATGCCTCAAAACTTTAGAGGTTTTTTTGTTTGTTTTTGGGGTTTTTTCTTTATTGAATTTTCCATTACAACTACAAAGTAATAACACTTTGTGCCAAACATTCGAGCGTACACTTCAGGAAAACATACAATTTCTACAGAATAATCAAATCCAAAAGAAGTAAATTTCCCACACTCTAACATCATAGAGGAAATTTTAGGGGGGAGGAAAGAAATATAGGAGATTCAATATGAATTACATATAAGCAAAAGAAAATGGTACCATGAGAGGAACCCCACAAGAATATCTCAATTTATGATCCACCCTCACTACAAATTAATAACAGGAACTAATCTCCTAGCGTTCAGGAACTCCTGTAAATGTTCAACAACAAAGAAAATGTTACCTTGTAATTTCACTATGCACTTACATGGGTATTTTAAAAGGAAACTTGAACCAAAGAAAAAACTTCAGGTTTCATAACAAGAAAAGCCTTCCGGCGTATCTTGGTGGACCTGGCTAAGTCTGGATAGACACGCACCAGGCCACCCAGATATGGAATATTTATACTTTTAAAATAGGAACGCATTACCGTATTCAAGTCTTGCTCAGAATAAAAAGTCACTAACAGAGTTGTTCTGCCTGTAACTTCTGCTGAGGAATTCTCTAAATATTCTGTTAAGTTGGATAAATTCTCTAAAACATTAGGCCTAGGTGAGTTTTGCTTCTGTGAAAGGAAAACAGTTCTTTTAACAGCAGGAACTTTATCCAGGGGTGTCTTTAATATATCACCCAGGTATTTTTTAAAGGTAATCAAGGGTAGTTCACCATTTACCTTTGGGAAATTTAACAACCGCAAATTGAGATGTCGAATAGAATTTTCCAAAAATTCCAATCTCCTTACTGAGGATAAACGCTCCCGGGTAATAACTGCAGTTGTGTCCTTTAAATTTCTTACTTCGTCCTCCAACGTCTGAATAGTGGTAAGGTGATCCCCAAGAATTTGCTGGTGATCTTGGGCAACCATATCCAATTTAGAGGAAACACACTGTAAATGGTGGGACTGTTCCTTAAAGGTAGTAGAAAGGCCTGCTATTAAATCCCAAAGGGATTCAAGCGTGACAACAGCCGGTCTCATAATCTCCGAGGGGGCTTGACTCACCAGCCCAGTTCCAGTCGCGAGAGCATTCCCACTAGATATTACCAGCGGGACATCTCCGGTAACTCCACCAGTCTCTCCGGAGGTCTCCAATCGCTGGTCTCGGGTAGACGTCCACACCCGATAAGGCACAACGCCGACAGCTCTGTCCTGCTGAGAAAAGCCGGTACAGCTTCCTCCCGGCACCTCAGCGTTAGTGACATCCCCTGAGGGAGAACCCAACAGTTGTGGATCAGGAGGGCTCAACGATATTTCCCAGGTGAAAACAGAGCTCCTCTCTCTGTTTCACCAGCGGGGGTAAGAGCTCTCAATTCCGCTGTGGGGACGGCAAACTCCCAAATTAAACGCTGATCGGGGGGGGGGGGGGGCAGGGTTCGGGTGGGAAAACCCTGACCTTTCCTTTCCTCTTATGTGGCATATTTACAAAATTCAAAGAAATGTCCAAAGATTCTCGAGGGTAACACTGAGCAGCAGAAAGTTGCTTCCTCTCAAGCGGCCATCTTGGATCCGCCTCCAAAACCTTAGGGTTTTTGATCAATTACGAGAAATCAGTATTCAAACCATCTCAGGATCCAGGATAGATTCCTTTCAGATGAAGGCTTTCTTTCCAGAGGACAGGATCCAAAGGATACGTCAGATGGGACTCTCCTTGCTCCATATATCGTCAGTATCAGCGCATCAGTTGCTGACCATGCTGGGACATATGGCGGCAGCCATCCATGTCATTTCACACACTCGACTGCATTGGGGCCTCAAAAGTAAATGGTCGCAATATCTTTAATCACTGGCGACCAGATTGTTCATGACAACATCCATGAAGAATGACATAGCATGGTGGCTAGAACCAGGCGTTTTGGACAAAAGGGCAGCTCTCCAGACGCCTTCTCATCAGTTGATTTTAACTACCGTCATGACCAGCCAGGGATGGGGCGTGCATGTGCTCCAGTACAAGACACAGGGTCTGTGGTTGCGGAGGTGTTCTGGATCTGCTAGGGAGTTAGCAATCTGTTATTGATCTGATGTCTGATGGGAGGAGCAATCAGATAGTAGTTAGCAATCCGTTCAGGATTTGTAGTTATATATGAGAGTTGAGGGTGGATCCTTGGACCAGTAGCAGATGACCACGCCCCTGGGGAATGATCCCGAGAGGGACCACCGATCAGGCTCAGAGTTAGGAGACAAACACCCACTAGTTCTTTATTAGACAGTATACTGAACCACCAGAGATGGCAGTAGTGAACTGGCAAGCCCGGCTGGGCTGTAGCACCTCAGATACTAGAACAGCGATCCCTGGAGGCTGAGCTGAAGAGAGACTGAGATATAGTGAGTAGGCAGGGTATGCAGATGTAACACTCACACAATGTCCCAATGAAGCCCAGGAGCTGGAAAGTATAGGCCCTCGAGGAGCGAGTACCTGGTTCCAGGGAAAGCTCAGAGAGAACGATGGTAACTCATTGATGTAGCTGAGATAGTTGGTAGTGAAGACTTCCAGGTAGAAGAGTATACGAAGTAAGTCTGGGATGAGGGCCCTTGAGGAGCGAGTACCGGTTCCAGACTGTCACCTGAAAAAACAAGGAGAGAGCGAGGCCCCCGAGGAGCGGGTACCTCTGGTAAGTCCGAGGAGGCAGAGTAGCTTAGACAGACAAAGCAAGTCCGATGTCAATCCGTGTCCTTGCTAACTCGGTGTTAGCAAATTCCAAGACCTTAAATATCCGTCGCGGATGACATCTTCTTCGGGGGATGCCCCCGAGGTTCGCGCCAATGCCGGTACTTCAATTGGGGCCCGCGCGCCCCAGGACCCCAGGAAACATGGCGATTGCAGCGTCGAGCCAGTCCGGGAACGCCCGAGGACAAGTGGCAGGAGAACGCCGCGGGAGCCAGTCTTCCCGCGGATGGAGAGGGAGGCGCCAGAGAGGTAAGGAGGGCGGAGAGAGGGTGTCGGGTACCGACGGACACAACAGGAGGAGAGTATTCTGCAAATTAACTTACTGGAGCTGAGTCATCAAAAACGCTCTCAGTTTCAGCCACCTGCTTCAGTATCTAGTCCGTAATGATTCACACAGACAGCTAGGTCGCTATGATTTACATAAACAAGCAAGGAGGGTCCCGTTCGTGGATGCTGTGCAGTGAAGCTGTCTTGATTTGGGAGTTAGCTATCGCCCAGTCGATTTCCCATCAACAGCTTATCTACCAGGTCTGGCGAATGTGCTGGCAGATCAACTAAGCAGAGTGTTTCACCCGCACAAGTAGACCCTGGATCAGGCGGTTGTCAACGACCTGTTCCTTGGTTGGGACTTGCCGGAGATAGACCTGTTCACAATGGAGCACAACAGGAAGTTGCAGAGGTTTTGTTCTATTCTGCCTAGTTGATACAAGGAGACTTCAGATGCTTTCCTGATCTTGTGGGCAACTGGACTCTTGCACGCTTTTTTGCTAATTCCTCTTATTTCTCAAACGATCCAAAAGTTGATTCAGGACAGAGACTGGATTATTTTCATAGCTCTGGCATGGCCAAGACAGACTTGGTATCCTTATCAAACTAATTTATTACACTTCCCACCTTTTTCCCAAAACCCCACAAGAATGAAAGGGAAAAAAGGAGAAATTACTATTTTTACCTGATAATTTCCTTTCCTTTAGTGAAGGGTAGGTCAGTCCCAAGGAGTGGGTTATGCTCCTCTGCCAACATTTGGAGACAGAGCAAAAGCTGACATCACGGCTATATAATCCTGCCTCAACATCAGCCCACCAGTATTCTTTGGAAAAGCCAAACTGTGGACAAAACTGATTATATTTGAACATTATTAGCAACAGGCAACCATTCATGTTTCTAAACCAACAGGAACACTGAGCTCAGCCAAAAGAAGGAGCATATATAGTACACTAAGGACTAGAGAAGGCACTTACTAGTTGTCAATGAAGAGCAGGCATCATAGACTGCATAGCTCACCCTAAGAAAGGCTAACCACAAATTCAAACACCTGCAGTAGAGGGCAGGTCTGGGATTGACCTACCCCTCACTAAAGAAAAGGAAATTATCAGGAAAGTTGTAATTTGTCCTTCCTTAGCGTTAGGGTAGATCACTCCCAACAAATAGGATGTACCAATGCTAATCTCAAAAAGAGCAGAAGGCTGCCAGCAGTCCAGTCAATACCGCCCATGCAAACACGGCATCCTCCCTAGCTCTAACATCCAAGCGGTAATGCTTGAAGAATGTGTGTAAATATGACCATGTTGCCACTCGGCAAATTTCAGCAGGCGTCAACAAATGAAGTTCCACCCATGGTACTGCCTGAGCTCTCATGGAATGCGGTTTAATCTGTTTCGGTAAGGCAACCTCAGCAGCCATATAGGCTGCTATAATGACTTCCTTAACTCAGCAGATAATAGTTGCCTGTGTTGCCCATGCTCCCTGTTTACCTCCACCATGGAGCACAAACAGGCAAACAGACTTCTGAACAGTCTTAATCATGTTCAAGTACTGCAGCAAATGATGTTTGATATCCAAGGAACACAAAAGGTAGTACTCAGCTTCATCTCTGTCCTTGCAGGCAGATAAATGGACTGATTCAAATGAAAGTCTAAACCACTTTGGGCAAAAAGGAGGGCACAGTCCGAAGCTGAACTGCACCCAGAGACATATGGAGAAAAGGCTTACGGCAGGATTGAGCCTGTAGCTCAGAGACCCTACATGCTGAATAGATTGCTACCAGAAAAACTGTCTTCAAGGTTAGCAGCCACAAGTAAAGAGTATGCAGCGGTTGAAAGGTTGGACCTGCCAAAAACACAAAGACCGAATTAAAGTCCCACAGAGGCACCGGAAGCCACAATGGAGGGCGAAGATACTTAACCCCCTGCCAAAAACAGGACACATCCATAGGGGAAGACAAAGACCCTCCATTGACTCTTCCTCTATAACAAGCCAGGGCTGCAACTTGAATCTTCAAGGTGTTAAGAGCCAAACCCTTAAGTAAGCTGTCTTGTAAAAATTCCAAAATCAACAGAATATCCACCTTGAGCGATTGAATACCTCACTCAGAACAACAGGCATCAAATACCCTTCCAAACTCTAATATAAGCTAGAGAAGTAGAAAATTTCCAGGCCCAAAAAAGTGGCAGTTACCGCAGGCGAAAAATCCCACTTCAACAACCAAGCCCTTTCAATGGCCAAACTGTAAGATAGAATTGACCTGGATCCTCATGTAGAATGGGCCCCTGATGCAATAGATCCATCTGAGATGGTAGCCTGAGGGGACTGCCTTCCAGAAGTCCAATCTGGAGTCACTAAAAGGACAGTCTTGACTTGACTTGCAATTTTCTGGACCATCCTGTCTTTCGGAGGCCAGGGTATAAACACATAGAGAAGGGCTCCATATGGCCATGCCTGAACAAGAGCATCAATGCCCATCGCTTTTGGGTCCCACCTGCAGCTGAAGACGCAAGGAACGTTTGCATTGTTGAAGGTCGCCAACAGGTCTAAATCCAGTAGACTCCAGTGGTTCACCAGGAGCAGAAAGGCCTCGTCCACCAGCTCCCATTTTTCTGGATCCAAGTTTCTCCTGCGGAGAAAATTGACTCTAATATTTTCTTTATTGGCAATACTGCTCCGCCCACACCATGAGCACATCTTATCTCCTCTGACACATGTTGACTTTTGGTTCCACACTGATAATTGATGTAAGCCACCATTGTCACATTGTCTGACATTATCTGGACTCCCTCTAGCTTCTCGGCAAACCGCAGGCATGCCAACCGAACCACTCATGCCTCCAGTCTGTTGATGGTCCACTGCCACTGCTGCATTCCAGCGCCCTTGCACCACCAACTCCTAACAGTGAGCCCCCAGCCCCACAGGCTCACATATGTCGTGAGTACCAAGCAATCTGATGTCATTAAGGAAATTCTCTTCCTAAGATAGTCTATATGTAACCACTAGTCCAACTGGGATCTCACCTCTAACGGGAGGGCAGCCTCACTGCATAGTTCTGCGACTATAGACTCCATTGGGAGAGCAAGGCATGTTGAAGAGGGCACATATGTGTCCACCCAGGGAACCACTTCTTTTTTTTTATATTTAAAATTTTTATTAATCAAAACAGAGTATATAGGGAACTATAGAAATCACAGGTATTGACGAACCAATTTAAGCATAATATATTATCATAATAACATAACAGTCATCTTAGTGTATATAGCAATATACCCCAAAAGTAGCAGAAACGAGGTCTATATTGTGATTCACTCTACCATAATCTGTCTAGTTATAATAGACAGGGAACCACTTCTAATGTGGCAGCCATCAATCTCAGGACCTGTAGATAAGACCACACGGTCAGACGAACAGAGTTCCTCAGGGATCAAACTCGCAACATCAACGTGTGGATCTGTGACTCCGGCAAAAACAACCTGCCCTGCCTTTTAGCGAATTGAACCCCAAGATACTCCAGGGTCTGAGATGGCTGCAAATTGCTCTTGGCCAGATTCACCACCCAGCCTAGTTCCTGTAGCAAGGAAACCACCCTGCGGGAAGCACGAAGACTCTCTTCCAGTGTCTTGGCTCGAATCAACCGGTCGTCCAGAAGGGCTGCCGCTACCACGATCATGATCTTGGAAAAGATCCTGGGGGCTCTGTGGCTAGTTCAAAAGGCAAGGCCTGAAACTGGTAATGACGATCCAGGATAGCAAATCGGAGGAACTGCTGATATTCCAGCCGGATGAGAATATGCAGATATGCCTCTGTCAGATCCAGAGACATGAAGTACTCCCCTGCTTGGACAGCCATTATGACAGAGCACACCGTATCCATCCTGAAATGCTTGACTCTTAGATGATGGTTGACACCCTTGAGATCCACTATGGGCCGAAACGACCCTTCCTTCTTGGGTATGACAAAATAAAATAAATAGAATATTGGCCCATATTTCGCTGCGATTTGGGAATGGGAATCATCGCTTTCAGATTCAACAACCGTTGTAATATCGCTTCCACTTCTACCCTCTTCTGAGGAGAGTTGCATGGCGAGATCATGAAGGCATCCGGAGGAATGTGAAGAAATTCTAGAGCATAGCCATTCCAAATCACTTTGAGAACCCATTGATCTGAAGTAATCTGGACCCACCTGTGATAAAAAAAAAAAAAAAGAGACTGGCGACAACCTGTCTCCTGCACTACCAAGTGAACCCACAAACCTTTATTGAGAAGACTGGTGCTCTGCCTCTGGAGCCCATATCCTTTTAAGGACCTTGGGGGCAAAAGGACTGAGACCTGCTGAAGGGATAGGATCTCTGGGAAGAACCTTCCCTATAAAGCCAAAAATGCCAGTTGTGTCGGGAGTGGCCAGTCACCCAAAAAGACTGGGCAATGGGTTTCTTGTCCTCTGACAAATGATAGACCTGGGTCTCTTCCCATTTAATTGCTATTTTTCCCAATTTACTACCAAAGAAAAGCCAGCATTTGAAGGGCAGCTTACTAACGTTGGACTTTGAAATAATATCTGAGGACCAGTTGCACAGCCACAGCTGCCGCTTGGCCACAATACCTGAAGCAGCTCCTCTGGCAGTTGTGCATACCAAGTCACAGCCTGCATCAGCCAAGAAGGAAACTCCCGGTTTTATCATAGGTCCAAGATCGCCACTAGATTCTTGACAAAGACACAAAGTAACCCGAGCTACCAAGGCACAACAAGAAGCAATTTGCAAGTTCATTGTCACTGCCTCAAAGGCTTGCTTTAGCATAGCCTCAATTCTCCTATCCTGAGCATCTGACCTTCAGTGCCGCACCTCCCTTTACCGGGATGGTTGTATATTACATGAAGAACACACTAAAGCATCCACACTAGGGAAATGCAATTGCTCTCTGGCCTGTGGATCCAAGGGGTATAAACCCGCCAAGACACGTCCCCCTTTAAAAGACAACTCTGTTGCACTCCATTCCAGATCAATCAACTCCTGAATTACATCCAAGAGGGGAAAGAAAGAAGAAGCCTTGTGCAGTGTGACCAAAATAGGATCCACCTTCTGCATGCCCAAGGAGTCAGGCCCAGCCACTCCAAGGGTCTTCAGGGTTTGAGATATCAAACCCGACAACTTATCTCTCTGAAAGAAACAGAGAAGAGTTCTATATGGCTACAAATCTTGGGAAATGTCCCCTTCCTCACCAGGAGAGCCACCCCCATCATTGGTATCATCCTGATCCACCTGCATTCATACTCTGTCAGACTGCACTATGCCATGGCACTTGACCGTGGAGAGAGGTGGAGGCGCACACGGAGCTACCTAGTAAGTACTGCCGCTTCAGAGGATCAGCCCTGTAGAAATGTCTGCAATCTATGGAAGAATTCTATCCAGAAAAGGATGGCTGGTCCATTCCAGGCTCCATAGGCCAAAACCTGACATACTGTGAGCCAGTGTCCCCTGAGAACTTGATCTGTGGATCAATCAAGGGAGGGGACACTCTGCCTTGTCTCACTCCCCGAGCATCCAGGCAGCGCTGACACAGGCTTAAAGAAAACTCCGGCTGAAAGGCTATAATGTGGCATGCAGCACATATAGATAGGTGCTTAGGTTTCTTCGCCACGGGCACCATGCTGTAAGCGTGCAGATTGATGAAGGCTCACACCTAGCTTAACCACATGTTTAAGTGCACCTAAAATGAATGCACAAGAAATATGCATCCAAGCCTACGTGCCTAAGCCACTCATCCAACTGGACTCCCAAACTGGACACCCGGTACCGGCGCCTAAACTGAACGCACAAGATGTGTCCAGAAGGAAAAACTCCCAAACTGGACGCACAGACGAGAATGGTTGCCCACACGGTCGCATAAGCACATGCCGACGAAACTACCCCATGGCTTACCACACACAAAAATAGGGGAAGCCTGGAAGCCGGGCCTAGCCAAACGGTTCTTCAACCCGCCGAGCCTGCACTCTCTCCTCACCTCACAGAACTCCCCAGAGAAGTGAGAGGGACAGCCAAACACCAAGGAAACACCCTTTTCCTGCTGTCTTCCTTTCACTGTTTTTTTTGGTTTTTTTTTTTTTTTTTAAGTAAAAAACCTTTTACCTGAGTTCAGCCCTCCATGGCTGAGAACAGGAATGGATCCCGGCTATGGGGGGGGGAGAGGTCTAAAGCTTTTACTGCCGAGCCTCTCTCAGCCTGCAACCACTAAGTGGAATTTAGATCCACGCCAGTAAAGGCTACCGGTCTGAAGGCACTCTACTGAGGGAGGGACCCCACAGTATTACCTCAGGAGGCAAGCGGTGCTACATAGACATCTCATCTTTCTGATTTCTCTTTTCCAACTTTTTTTTTTTCATACAGGCAATCCCCGAAGAGAAATGCACATCCACTATCTACTGGAGACAGAGAATACTGGCGGGCTGATGTTGGGGCAGGTCTATATAGCCATGATGCCAGCTTTTGCTCCATCTCAGTCTGCTGGCAGAAGTGCATGACCCATTCATTGGGATTGACCTACCCGAACGCTAAGGAATCTTACATAATCTGGATTGCAAAAAGGCATTGGCTTACTATAAACAGCGAACTCAAAGCCATAGGAAATTGTCTTAACTGTTTGTCTCCTATAATCCGAATGCCTTGGGAGTAACAGTAACCAAAAGGAAACTAACTGGGTTTCCTACAGCATTCAGCACTGCTACCTTTCCTCACAGTCTACCTTGACCAGCTCAATTAAAGCACACCAACAGGCTGATACAGTAAGGAGCGGTAGGAAGAGGTGCGTTACGGCCGGGCGCACCCGCGTTTGCCGCATGCACAGTTCGGATCACCTACCGCTCGATACTGTATTTAAATAGCTTGCAAATGTAAGCCGCGTCCAAGAAGCGTCCGGCCCGCGCAATCCATTTTACTGTACAGAGCGCTATACAGCACCTATACAGTATCCTGGGTGCGTTGGTACCTGTCATTTCAAATGACGTTTGAAATGACAGGTACCAGGGGGGATTGCGAGTCCTCTCCCCCACCTCCCGAAGCAAGGCAGCGCGAAAATTAAAACAAAAGTGAATAAAGTGTAATAAGAGTAATAAAAGTAAACTTACTGCATGTGAATTTTCTTTGAACAGTCCTCTCTCTCTCTCTCTCCTCCCGAGGTGCGTACTGCGGCTCCCCTGCCTCCCGGGGGAAAGCGGCGGGCGAAAGCGTACGGGCGAAAGTGAATGAAAGCACGCCCGTACGTGGCGGGAGCCGGCGGGCTTGCATTCATTCACTCACCTTCGCCGGCGGGCGTGCATTCATCCAGGCGGAGGGAGCCAGCGGCGAAAGCGGCTTCCAGCAGCCTCCGCTGGCGGTGAATGAATGCACGCCTGTGCGTGCAATTTGGGAGCTCAAGGAGTGATGTCACAACACTTGACGTCACGGCGTGTGATGTCGGCATTCGCTAATGCACTGCCTTGAGCGCCCAAATTGCACACACAGGCGTGCATTCATTCACCTTCGCCAGCAGGGTCAGGGGAGCCAAAGCGGCTTCCAGCAGCCCCCGCCGGCGAAGGTGAATGAATGCAATTTGGGCGCTCAAGGCAGTGCATTAGCGAACGCCAACATCACACGCCTTGACGCCAAACTTCGTGACGTCAAGCCTTGAGCGATCAAATTGCATGCACAGGCGTGCATTCATTCACCTTCGCCGGCGGGGGCTGCTGGAAGCCGCTTTCGCCGCCGGCTCTCTCCGCCTGGATGAATGCACGCCCGCCGGCGAAGGTGAGTGAATAAATGCGCTCCCGCCGCGCATTCATTCACTTTCGCTCATGCGCTTTCGCCCGTACGCTTTCGCCCACCCGTCCGTACACTTTCGCCCGCCGCTTTCGCCGCCGGCTGCCCCCAGGAGGCAGGGGAGCCGCAGTGCGCGCCTCGGGAGGAGGGGAGAGAGGACTGTTCAAAGACAATTCACATGCAGTAAGTTTACTTTTATTATACTTTATTTACTTTTGTTTTAATGACATGTCTATTTTCGCTCTGCACCTTGCTTCAGGAGGGGGGGATTTTGACCGGAGCCTGCCTATTGCTGTCACACCACACTAACGCCAGGGTAAGGGTCCCGGGGGGTGAGGGGGTCGTTTGCCCATGAAATTTCGTCTCTCTGACCTGACGCTCCACACTAACGCAGGGGTAAGGGTAGGCGGTAAGTTAGCAGGTTAAACGCGCGACAAAACTACAGGTTAAAAAGGAGATAATCGGGGCGCACATTGCTGTATGGGAGGGAATAGCTAATCGGAGCGTTTACATCTCATATATATGCTGCGGGCGGAAAGGGTTATCTGTTGATTTAAAGAAGCAGTAAGGATGAGTTTAAAGGGGTAGTGAATCGCGGGTTGAACTTACACGGCCAAATTGTGAGTTAGAAGCGGGTTAGAAGCAGGGTAACCGCGGCCGCGCTTTACTGTATCGGCCTGCAAGTGAGGGCCACAGCCTCCTCGGTTGCGCACCTGCACAATGTTCCTATCTAAGAGATTTGCAGGGTGGCTACGTGATCATTGGTTCACACGTTCACTTCCCATTATTGCGTGGACCAGTTTGCCATTTCAGACAGTGCAGTGGGATAAGCGGTTTTGAGTAATGTACTTAAGTAAAAGTTCTGTCCATGGGACAGACAGGTTGTAAAAATAAATAAAGGAGTGTTAAGCTAGAGTTAGATGCTTCCACCTTAATCAGTACAATTTACATCGCTAAGCTTGGGACTTCCTAGACAGCATGGCTAAATTCAGCCTGCTTATTGACTGAAAAAAGCAAGTTTGCTTACCGTAAACGGTGTTTTCCATAGATAGCAGGATGAATTAGCCATGTGAACCCGCCTGCCTCCCTGGATAGCTTTTTTACCTTGCAACCTGGCTAGCGCTTGCCTAACGCTTAATCATTGACTGAGGAGTAACTGACGCATGGGAACTGGCCATTCAGGCAGGGCAGAGCCAAGCTCTGATTACTTGGAGAGAGAGCTCCGCATGATGCGCCATCTGATGATGTCACCCAGGCAGCATCGCTAATTCATCCTGCTAACTACGGAAAACACTGTTTATGGTAAGCAAACTTGCTTTTGTCTGCACATTTCTTTTTATACTTTATGGTCACTTTATGCTGTATTTGTTGAGGGTCCTTCTGTGTTTTAGTGTGTGGCGGAGGTAATGTATTCTGCTACTATGTAGTTTCTTTGTAGGGATCTATAGCAGCCTATCTTGTTCTGTTTCTTATTAAGCGGTGTATTGGTGTTTTAGGCCTGGTGTAATATTTGCAGTGTTGCATTTTCATGGGTAGGGTTCTTGCTGTTTGGGTGCTGGCATTTAGTGCAGTTTTGGTATGAGAGTCTTAATATATTGTAATTGTAGTTCATGGCTTTCTGAGGGCCAAGCTGAAACCCAATGCACTTTACAATAGGCCTAATACCATAGGGGCTCCAAGTGCCTTTTGTATTTTTGCAGGGTTTCCTCATTGTCACCACAGCAGTTCATGTAAACATAACATCCATGTTGTTGCAATATTTTTACAGCAGAAAATTATTTCCTAGCGTGTAGCAGATAGACTCAGAACCAATGGGTATAGTGTACTCGTGCTAGCAGTTGGAGACGGATCAGATTTCAATCTGACGTCAGCCCCTAGTACATATACCCCTGCAGGAAGTGCAGATCCTCAGTATTTTCCGTCTCCAAAGCAGTTAGGAGCTATCTCATGCTCGCTGAGAGTTCTTCCAAATTTTAAAGAAAATCCTACCTGAAGACTAGCCCCGCACTCCTGTGGTGATACCCTCTGGTCCCTCCCGGAGTTGAGTTTCCCGAGGTGATTTCCGTGGTCCCTCGGAGGTAAGAGCCTCGGTCCGGTGGCCGAATCGCGGCAGGGACCTAGCCCCCGAGTGAGAAGGGCTCGGGCGCGGCATAGAGGCAGCCTTGGTCCAGAGCCATTCGTGGCGAGGACTTAGCCCCCGAGCGAGACTAGTTCGGGCACAGCTTAGAGGCAGCGGGTGCACCCTCAAAAGTGGCGGTGAAGGTAGTTGCCCTCTCCCCCCGCAGCCGGAGACCGCCCGGGACGAGACCAGGAAGCGCCGAAGATAAGGTAAGGTAGAAATCTTTACTTGTGCCGGTCTCCGAGGATTGAGGACGAGCGCAGACCATTGGCCGAAGCCAGCGCCACCGGGTTGATCCGCCCTAGCAGGGCCAGACCCCGGCATTTCCAAGGGCTTCCCACGTGGAGACCCTCCGAAGTAGTCGCCATCTTGCCCGCATGGTCGCCGTCGCCATCTTGGCTTAATCTCGCCGTTCTCATCGCCGCCGGCCAAGCGCACAAAATTTACTTGTGCGCACAAACCTACTTCTGCGCCTAAGTTACACGCGCAAGAACACTCAGAAGCATAAGCGGCACGCGCAAGTCCCGGTCGCACGGACTACGCGCACTCGACTACCGGCGCGCACCTCCGGGGTTGAGCGCACAGATACGCGCACAACCAGAATTAAGCGCACTAATGTGCGCTCAAGTCCACGCAAGCGACCAGGCGCTCCGGAGCGAAACATGTATGCGCAGGCAACCTCGACGCTGCCAAGATCCGAAGTAAAATCCCTAGGCCTCTGCTCAGCATGCCACCTCAGGGCCGCCCAGAGCCAGGAAGTCGACGCTCTATGCACCCAATGCGAGGAGGCCCTGGGAGATCCACCACAAGCTCAGACTCGCCCAGGGCCGGGGACTAGCTCTTCAGAGGGCTCCCTGGAGCTAGCAAACCCCAGCGGGACCCCTCCCAGCCGGAGGCTCCCAGGGAAACAGCGCCACTCAATGTGGACCCCTCGTCTATTTCTTGGGTGGAACTCTTCAAGGGGATTCAGGCCTTTGTCCGGATGCAAACGGATCCCCGGGCGGACCAACCACATACGTCGCAGGAGGACCCCTATGCCCCAGGCCCCTCAAGACCCAGGCATAGGCCCTTACCGCAAAGTAGTCCTACCTTCGAGGGCATGGACTTCTCAGAAGAAGAAGCCGAACCTCTAGAAGGAGAACTCCCCCCCCCGGGGACAGAACCCCACCGAACCATGAGGCAGTTCTTCACAAGGGAGGAGCTCCTGGACCTGGTCTCCCAATGCCTGGCAGAACTAGCGATCCCGGTTTCAGAAACCCAGGGGGATCCCGAGGAGAACCCATTTCTGGAAGGCCTTCGACAGACCTCCCGTCATTTCCCGCTCTTACAAGCCGCGCAACAGCTTATTGACCTGGAATGGAACACCCCAGAGTCTGCCTTTAAAGGGGGAAGGGCCTTGGCCAGTTTGTACCCCTTGGACCCAGCAACCAAAGACATGCTCGCTTGCCCAAGAGTGGACGCCATGGTCTGCGCAGTCTCCAAGTGCACCACAAGGACACGCATGACTGGCTGGAATCTATGCTTAAGCAGTCATTTGGCGTGGCCGCTATGTCTCTTCAGATTGCGGCCTGCTGCACCGTGGTGACACGTGCCTGCTTATCCCAGGCCAGGAACGGCACACCGGGCATCGGTGTGCCGGGCGCTTTCCTTTCTAACGGACGCAGCCTCAGACCTCGTACGCACAGTGGCCAGAGTATCATCGGCGGTGGCGGCCAGGAGACAGCTCTGGCTCAGAAGCTGGTCGGCCGACCCATCTTCCAAAACACGCCTCACAAGAATGCCGTTCAAAGGATCAATCCTGTTCGGCAGCGATTTAGAAAAGATGGCGGGCAAATGTGGCGAATCCCCAGTACCGCGACTTCCGGAAGACAAGTCAAGGAGAGTCCAGCAACAGCCTTCCAGGACCTCCAGGGGCAGAAGCTCGCAGCGCTTCAACCCATACAGGAGCAGCTACCAGGCGCCCCACCCTCCGGGCAGGAACCAGTCCTTTCGGAACAAGCACAACAAGAGGGGAAACAGCTCGGGCTCAGGGCCTGGCCGCGCTCCGCAATGAGAATCAGCCGACCCATCCAAGGGAAGCCATAGGGGGCAGACTGGCCCTATTCTACCAAAGATGGGTCGAGATAACTTCGGACAAGTGGGTCATAGCCATCATCCGGGAAGGGTACTACCTGGACTTCATACGCACCCCCTCCCCCGGACAAGTTTGTGGAGTCTCCCTGCCACGACCCCACCAAAAAGGCGGCAGTGGAAGTTACACTGGCCAGGCTACTGAATCTCCAGGCCATAACTCCGGTACCTCCTCAGGAGATAAACTCTGGTCATTATTCCATATATTTTCTCGTCCCCAAGAAAGAGGGAACGTTCCGACCAATCCTGGACCTCAAATCCGTAAACCGATACCTGAGGGTCCCCCGCTTCCGCATGGAAACCCTGAGATCCGTAATAAAGGCAATACAGCCGGGAGAGTTACTCACCTCCCTGGACCTGTCCGAGGCGTACCTGCACATCCCAATTCATCAGGAACACCAGTGTTACCTACGTTTCAAGATCCTGGGCCATCACTACCAGTTCCAGGCCCTACCCTTCGGGCTAGCCATAGCACCACAGACGTTCACCAAGGTGATAGTGGTAGTGGCGGCAATACTGCGGAAGGAAGGAGTCCTCGTACATCCTTATTTGGACGACTGGCTGATCAGGGCAAAGTCACCAGAGGAAAGCATCCAATCAACCAACAGAGTCAAGTCTCTATTGGAGAGCCTCGGATGGGTGGTCAACACGAACAAGAGTTCCCTGCAGCCCTCACAATCGTTGGAGTACCTGGGGGTCCACTTCGACACCAAGGAAGACAAAGTCAGCCTGACTCCCACAAGGAGTTCAAAACTGTGGAACCAGTTGCAATCCTTGATGAGCGACCCTCACCCCTCGGCATGGGATTACCTACAGGCCCTAGGGCTGATGGCATCCACACTGGAAGTGGTCCCCTGGGCGAGGGCCCACATGAGGCCTCTACAACACTCACTGCTGTCCTGCTGGAACCCACGGTCGCGCTATTACACCGTACGCTTACCTCTCCCGGGTACAGTCCGGACCAAACTACGCTGGTGGCTGCAGCCCAGCCACATGAACAGAGGCTCAAGACTGTCATCCCCAACCTGGACTCTAACGACAGACGCTAGTCTACGGGGATGGGGAGCACACTGCGAGGAACTAACCGCCCAAGGAAAGTGGAACGCAGAAGAGGCAGGATGGAACATCAATCGCCTAGAAGCGCGGGCAGTCAGACTTGCCTGCCTGCAGTTCGCTCAAAGACTCTGAGGCAAAGCGGTCAGAGTGATGTCCGACAATGCCATAACGGTTGCCTACATCAACAGGCAAGGGGAAACCAGAAGCCAACAGGTGTCACTGGAGATAAACCCACTGATGGTATGGGCGGAAGCAAATCTACAGGAGATCTCCGCCGCCCACATCGCCGGGAAGGACATCACGGCGGACTTCCTCAGCAGAAAAAGTCTAGACCCAGGAGAATGGAAGCTATCTCCCGCAGCCTTCCGGATGATAGTAAACCGGTGGGGAACACCGGAAATGGACCTCCTGGCAAACAGAACCAA
Source organism: Rhinatrema bivittatum (assembly GCF_901001135.1). NCBI lineage: Eukaryota > Metazoa > Chordata > Amphibia > Gymnophiona > Rhinatrematidae > Rhinatrema > Rhinatrema bivittatum. The sequence goes on from NC_042618.1 coordinate 249,953,626, forward strand.
CGCCCAAGTACCCAGATACTTCAGCCGCAAGCGGGATCTACAATCCCAAGGGATCGATGCCCTGGTGCAAACCTGGCCACAGGGCACCCTACTATACGCCTTCCGGCCGTGGCCCCTTTTGGGCGCAATGATTCACAAAATATAGCTACACAAGGGACTAGTTCTGGTGGCACCGGACTGGCCAAGAAGACCGTGGTACGCAGACACGAGAAGACTGCTGGCAGGGAACCCTCTACCCCTGCCCCCCCTCAGAGACCTGCTACAACAAGGTCCAATCGTCCACGAGGACCCAACTCAATTCTCTCTTACGGTCTGGCCATTGAGAGGGCTCGCCTGAAGAAGAGCGGATACTCGGGGGCGGTAATAGACACCCTCCTCCGAGCACGCAAGTTCTCCACATCGCTAATATACATAAGGATCTGGAGAATATTTGAGGCCTGGTGCAAAGAGCCCGACATCAAGGCACGCTCACTTAAAGTTCCCGTGATGCTGGAGTTCCTACAGAGCGGACTTCAGAAACGACTGTCCCTCAATTCCATCAAGGTACAGGTGGAGGCACTGGCATGCTTCGGCACCAGGGACGACAGTGATAGCCTAGCCTCTCACCTGGATGTGTCACGTTTCCTGAGAGGAGTCAAACACATTCGCCCACCGCTGAAGTGGCCGGTACCTCTGTGGAACCTCAACCTCATCCTGAACTTCCTATCTGAATCCACCTTCAAACCTCTTTGAGGCCTATCACTCCGTCAGCTGACCCTGAAGATTGTCTTCCTCCTGGCAGTTTGCTCAGCGTGACGCATCTCTGAACTACAAGCACTGTCTTGCCGTGAGCCCTTCCTTAGGTTCACCCCAGGATCCATCCAGCTGCGCACGATACAGTCATTCCTTCCCAAAGTGGTCTCCCACTTCCATCTGAACCAGACCATCTCGCTTCCCTTGGCGGGAGCCCTGGAGAATTCAGAAGAAATCCATAACCTGCGTCACCCTCAACGTTGGCAGAATCCTCTCCAGATACCTGGAAATGTCAGAACCCGTACGGAAGATGGACCACCTTTTCGTCCTTTGCAGCGGGAAAAGACTAGGGGAAGCAGCCTCGCGGGCAACCATAGCCCGCTGGATCAAGGAAGTTATCAAGGCGGCCTACGTAGAAGCAGGGAAACCTCCACCTCTACAGGTCAAGGCCCATTCAACCAGAGCCCAGGCAGCGTCCTGGGCAGAAACAAGAATGAGGTCGCCTGCCGAGATCTGCAGGGCGGTGACATGGTCCTCCATCCATACCTTCTCCAGATTCTACCGTCTGGATGTTCAGGCTCGGGAGGACATGGCATTCGCAAGGGCAATACTAAGTGGGTCACAGGCAGCCTCCCACCCGGTTCGGAAGTAGCTTTTATACATCCCATTGGTTCTGAGTCCATCTGCTACATGCTAGGAAATGGAGAAATTACTTACCTGATATTTTCCTTAGTGTAGACAGATGGACTCAGCCCGCCCTTGGCTGCCGTCACGCATGGTATTGCAAATGATTCAAGGGTAAGCCCCCTTTCGTTTACCTAGGTTTCCACCCGGCGGGATGTCGACGCTTTCCGGTTGAGCTCCCTGGCGGTCTCCAGCTATACTCAATCGACCAGTTCAGATTATTCCAGTTAATCAAGTTATAACGTTTATATAGTTACGAAGTTATACAAGTTAACCAAATTAACCAATCGGTCAGTCAAACATATATCCAATGCTTTGCAAGGAAGAATACTGAGGATCTGCACTTCCTGCAGGGGTATATGTACTAGGGGCTGACGTCAGATTGAAATCTGATCAGTCTCCAACTGCTAGCACGAGTACACTATACCCATTGATCTTGAGTCCATCTGTCTACACTAAGGAAAACGAAATAATCAGGTAAGTAATTTCTCCATTTTGAATGTCTTTTTTTCATGTAGAATCTATTGTTATTAATGCATAATTTGTAATTCCATGCGTAGTGAGGACTAGTGGGAGGGCATAAGGCTGTAAGGTTGGTCAGTGCCTAGCAGCAGCCCTCACCATTCACTCATCTCCACATACCCAGGGTGCAAATGCTGAGGAAGGTAGGGAAGCAGATGGTTGGGTTCCCAGAGTGTGGCAAGGTTGTCAGCTTGGATTTCACCACGGCTTAAAATTCGCAAGCAAATGGCCAAGCGGAACGGACCAACCGCACTTTGAAACAATTCCTGAGGACCTACATCAATGCCTGCCAGGACAACTGGGATGAGCTTCTCCCTTGCGCCAAGTTCTCACACAATTCTCACCCCTGTACTGTGACAGGGGCCTTTCTGTTCCAGATCGTCTACAGGAAACAGCCACTTCCTCCCTTGCCTCTTCTTCTGTCGGTCCCTTCACCTGCCGCATAGATGATGGCTGAGAAACTGAAGGGACTCTGGACCCACATACAACAAATGATACAGGAAGCAGGCCGCTCAGCCAAGAAGTTTGCTGATCGCCACCAGAGATTGGCACTTCAAAACCGTCCAGGAGAGAGTCTGGCTCAGCACCCGCTATATTCGTTTGAGGATCCCGTCCATGCGGTGGCGTCCCGCTATATAGGACCATTTTCCATATTTCAGCAGCTAGGGCCGGTGACCTACCATCTTTGTTTGCCACCCTCGCTGAAGATCCACAATGTCTTCCATGCCTCCTTATTAAAGCCGTTGGTACTATCGTGGCCATCTAGGAAGGTCCCAGAAACTCTGCAACTCTCTGCCGAAGATGAGAATATTTACCAAGTCCAGGAAGTCCTTGATTTCAAAAGAAGAGGCCAGAGGTGGGAATATCTACTCTCTTGGGAGGGCTTCGGGCCAGAGGAAAACACCTGGGAGCCTTCAACCTACATCCTGGATAAGAATTTTGATCCATCAATTCCACAAGTATCACCCTAAGAAACCCAGAACCCCTGAGAGGAGGCCTAGAGGAGGGGGTACTGTTACGGGAACTGGCCATGGTAGGCCACAACCAGCTCCCTCCACCTACTGCTGCGGCCGCCCGCTGTTTTGTCAGCCTTGGGAGTCTCGCAGCCTGAGGGTGCTGCGGCAGATGCGCTCCACCCTCATTAGTTCCCCGCCAGGCCTCCAACACTGCTGCTCCTTCCTGGCCACGTGCTTCACCCACACTGGGTCCCCGCCAGGCCTCCGACACTGCCTGTCCTTCCCGGCTCCCAGACCGAAGATACCAGCTGAGCTATTTTATCCACCACAATGCCCATCTTGGTATCAATTCTCTTAGCCAGTTTTTCGGTAAACTGGTCAAGGATCTGCTTTAATGTTTCCTTTGTAGCAAGAGATGCCTCCATATCCTGCCAGTCTTCCTCCTCCAAGGACGGATCATCGGTTGGGCCTGCTTCTGAGTTTTCCGGCAAAGCACGGGGGTCCAGGTTTTTAAGCTTAGCAGCCCAGTCAGCTCACATTTTTGAAATAGATCCTTCAGCGGTTCTTTATGCCTTTGTTTTAAAGGCTAGAGGCCAGCTAATTCTCAGCAAAATATTTAATTTTTTTTTTTTTATTTATAGTTTATTGGAATTTTTTACAAATTAAAACATATGCAAAAAAAACAGGAAACAATTTGCATTAGACATAACAAAAAAGAAAAAACAGATTCTTCAAGATTCACAACTATAATGCAAATTTATAGTCCCCTAAATGGGAGGCACTAAAAAGGAAATTTTTAACAAGCAAATGTTATATAAACAATAACTTTTTACTGGATTGTTATTTTTAATGTAGTTACTATATAACTCAACCCGTTTCCTTATCTACAAGAAATACTTCCAGATGTGTTGGATCATGAAAAATAAATTTATTCCTTTGATAAATCACCAGGCATTTACAGGGAAACTTAAGAAAAAATGTTGCCCCTAAAAATATATTTAATTTTAAGGATGAGATGGGTAACCCCCAAACTGTGCTGCTGCTCCCTCTAGTGCATCACTGGAAGCCTCACCGTGGGTTCTCTTGTCTTGGAATATTATATGTAATTTTCCCATGAGCACTTTCTCAAAGCACTATATTTGTGGCACCATTATTTTTATATCTTATGTTTTTTGTCATCTAATTTTATGTTTGATGTTTGTACTTGTACTTATTGATTTTACCCTATTTTATTTGATTTTAGTATTTTGTACTTACTGGCTGTTGTATTTGTTAGATTTTATTGCTTTTATTGTACATGTTTCACTCCAATTTATTGTTTCACTCCTAGTATTGTAGACAGGCAAGCTATAAATTTACAAATAAATAAATAACATGTAAATTGAAAAAGCAAACTGATGGAAATCAACATCGATATACGACAAGGGTGGTCAACTCCAATCCTTCAGCCACAAATATGGCTGGTTTTAAAGATTTGCCCAAGGAATATGTATGGAGGTAGCACATGCATATCTATCTCATGAATATTCATTATACCCTGTGGCTCTTCAGTTAGCCACCTCTGATATAAGGCATTCCTCAGTATGTCCAGTAAAGAATGTCTCTAAAAATCAATGTGAAAAAATGCAGCTACTACCTGCTATAAGTGTTGAATTGTTAGGAACCTTAAGTGTGGGCTGAATATAGGTACCTAAATGAAACTACAGGCACTTAAAACTGAGGGGCTAAATTTAAGTTTGTCATTGATTACCTAAGTTTAGACTTCCTAGCTAGGCACTGAACACCTACCAACTTCACCCAGCTCACTTCTAAGGTTCTTAAATTTGGACTCCTTGTAAATTTAGGTGTCTAAATATAGGCACTCAATGGGGAAATTATTATATTGGCAAGAGCTAGGCACCTAATTCTGAAAGTTAAGCACCTTTTGAATATTGGGCTATTTGGTTTCTTCATTAAACTACATGGAAATTAGCTGGCCTTTGACAGTGCCACATTCTAGAAGTTATGGTGGTCCTTGAAAAATTGAAATATTTGTATGCTGTGATATTTCCAACAAAGAACATGTTGTAGCTTGTGATATTTTGAAACCATACACATCCCTTCTTTAGATGTGATTGCAAGGCTGAAAGAATGAAGCTTTTCTTAAAAAGGTCATGCGTGTGCCTGCGCTGAAGAAATCCGCATATGTAACATAATAAAAGATCTTATTGACCAGATTATTCATGCTGCAGCTAACTACATTGCGTTATTGAAATGCTGCAAGTATAGTACCTTAAAATGTCATTTCTATACACTCTTCATGCAGTAAACTTCCTAAGAACTGCCTGCATGATTATTTACCCTGTGCTTAGATGTTCAGTACAATACTTATCTCCTCAAGAGTTTTATTTGCTGATTAGCTGAACAGACAGATTCTGAAGCTGTGTTGGCAGTGTGCTTAGGGCTACTTTTGCTCTGGAGTACAGAAAAACTCAGCCTCATTTTCTCACTAGCTGCACACACAGATTAAACAAAAGGTTTTATTTACTTGACACAAGAATACATAAGATTTGTGGAAAAAAGATTTAAATATCTGATTGGCAGGCATACAAGGACTATGTTTAAGTTTTATTTAGCAAGCAAATAGGAACACGCATTCAGTCCTCTGGGTCATTAACTAACAGGGAAATGCTTGCTCCATCATTCATTATAAGACAGACAAGTAAGCATAACCACAACAATCATTGTTGTCAGCATTAAATGAGAGCAAATTTGTAAAGCAGCAGTCCTTGTCAGATTTTTCAGAATATAAATAGGCCTATTTCTTAACTCTGTTTAATCCTCTTTTGGTCGTTTCTAGATATATTTCCATTTTTGACCTAGTTTATATTTTTTTAACCATATGCAATAAAATAAAAATAAAAAACTATATTAATTTTTTAGTATGAATAAAAAATTATCAGACTGCCAATCATAACAGTACCCCCCTCCCCCTCTTAAGCCTTGGGTTTGTTGGGATACCAGTGATGAAAGTCCTTTTCACATATCTTAACCTGAGGTACTGGCCTCCTTCAATTATCTGTACTTTTCTTGGTTTGGGTGGTAGCTCTCTCAATTAACAGATTGGTTTGGCTGTCTTGGCTATACAGGTTCCTTTCACTTTCTCTCTGAAGTCTGATATGCAGGTTCCGTATTTCCTCATCTTTGCCTTTGATAAGTGACTCAAGCCTTTTCTTAGTAAGTGTTTTCTTTCTCCAGATTCTTATTTGAATTTCTCTTTTTCCAGCTGTTCCTCAAGTTGTTTTTGTCTTTGAAATAGTGATTTCCATTGTTCCTATAGATCCAGGAGGACGGAAGCCACAATCACCTAGTGAGATGCTCCTTCGGATGCCAAGCAAGCATCTGTACATCCAGATCCCCAGCCGGCGAGCTCTAAGATGGATCAGTCAATGGTTGGTGTCATCAGAGCCAGGGCAGACCTAGTACAACAGGGTTCCAGCTGTCGGAAGCTGATTTCTTCAGTGTGCAAGGGACTGGCGTGTAGGATGAGGGGTACCATCGACCGAGTCACTCTTCCAGGACAGATATCTCCAAAGACTGATGAAAGTACCAGGGGTGAAGTCGTCTGGATAATAGGTATTTGGAGTTGGTTGATGCGATTTTGCACTATGATGTTTCCCCCAGAACAGGAGTCCATTAAGATCCATATGGAGAAACATGTGAGACCCAGTTCCACTGGCAGGAGCAGCTGAGGAGCTGGGGTAGTGAGACCTAGGATCACTTGGGGCACTGAGCCAAAAGATGACCCTGGGCCATCCCCCCCCCAAAAAAAAATTAGAGGTGTGGGTGAGTGACATGCTATCAAAACAGTATAAGCCTGTTTGATTTAGCAGGCAATAGAAACTGCATGGTTAATCATTCACTACAAGACTACGTGCACGATGCGGAAGGGACTGAATGTAGGCTTGCCAAACCGCAAGAAATCGTCACCGTCTGCTTGGGGAGTTCCGGGATGCCAGACATTCCATGGTCATCATGACAAGTAGACAATTCCTCCAGGCCCAGAAGGACGGATTATCAGAAGAACGCCAGACCGATAGGATAATCTTCTTACCTACAAGACACGCTTTGCATAAAAACATGCATGAGCCAGGATCTCGAATCCGAATCGGGGATATACACCCAAATAATAGCCAGTGAGGAGTAACAGGGAAAGCCGCGACCAATAAATTGGCCATATAAACCGCTACGTGGCGCCAAGATTGCTGTATGGGAGGGCAAGCCCAGAATGCAAGGGATAGGTTACCTAGGGTATGTCCACATTGGGTACAGCCGGCTGATGTGGCTATAGTAAAATGGAAGGCTACTTGTAGTGACACATATGCCTGATTCAGGAATTTAAATTGCATTTTTCTATAATACAAATTGGTCGAGATCCTGGCTACATGCCGAAAACATGCTCTCAATATGGATTGAGTAACAACAAAGTCGCCATCCCTGTTCCAACGTGATTCTAAAGTGCAACAAGTATCTACCTCTGAACGCTTCTGTATATGCTTGTAATAAGCTGACAAAAATGGGGCTGTTTTCTCAAAGTGGAATACCTGATCTAGGGCATGAAATACTGTGGGATTCTTATACACACCTGGTATAGCCCGTATGTAATGTCCAATTTGTAGATAGGGGAATGTGTGTGTGACCCCCAAACCATATAGCTCTCGGAACAGAAGATTTAGACTCATTTAATTTCAGCCCTGAAAAAACCCCAAATTAAACGCAATAGTGGGGGCAAAGACGCCTGGGAGTCTGTCACAAAAACTAACAAATCGTCTGCAAAGGCCACTCCTTTAAAAAGTCGTGTGCCAAACCGAATTCCCCGGATCTCGCGACAGCCGTCAATAGCTAATAAAAGAGGCTCTAGTTGTAAAATAAACAGTAAGGGTGACAATGGGCAACCCTGCCGAGTGCCCCTCTCAATCCCAAAAGGCTCCAACCTTGCGCCATTTGCAAGTATAACTGCTTGCGGGTCTGAATATAGTAACCGCACCGCCTGTAGAAAGAAACCATTAAACCCCATTTTGTCCAGTATATAAAATAAATAGCGCTCAGGTCGCTGGAGGAAGCATTGAGCAACTGCTGTCCTCCCTGACCGAAACTGCCTTGAGTCCCGGTGCCCCAAGTACTCCTCCTCTACCTCTTCAAATTACATCTGATTTCTATACAAGTTATGCTCTGATGCTCTTATACTATGCTCTTAAAATTGCAAAATGATTTCCAAGAGAAAGGAGAAGGAAACTGTCACCCTGGGGAACATGGAATCAGGAATAAAAGAGACTTCCTTAATACATTTGGTAAAACCACTTGAAATAACTATGGAAACATTGTGGGATGCCATAAAAGCTTTGGAGTTATCAGTATTAAAACTTATGAAGATAACAATGGAATCAAATTATCGATTTAGGAATATTGAAACTAGAGATGTGAACCGGAATCTGTTCGGATTCCGGTTCTGATTCACATGTGGTTTTTTTTTCATCAGGCCCGATCGCGGTTTAGTTTATCGGCTGCGCCCGAGCCAATAAACAAAAAACCCACCCCGACCCTTTAAAACTAATACCTTAGCTTCCCCCACCCTCCTGACCCCCCCAAAAATTTTTTACAGGTACCTGGTGGTCCAGTGGGGGTCCGTGGAGCGATCTCCCGCTCCCGGGCCGTCGGCTGCCACTAATCAAAATGGCGCCGATGGCCCTTTGTCCTTACCATGTGACAGGGTATCTGTGCCATTGGCCGGACCCTGTCACATGGTAGGAGCACTGGATGGCCCACGCCAGCTTGTGCTCCTACCATGTGACAGGGGCTGACCAATGGCACTGGTAGCCCCTGTGACATAGGAAGGGCAAAGGCTATCGGCGCCATTTTGATTACTGGCAACCGATAGCCCGAGTGCAGGAGATCGCTCCCGGACCACCGCTGGACCACTAGGGGCTTTTGGCAAGTCTTGGGGGACCCTCCTGACCCCCACAAGACTTGCCAAAAGTCCAGCGGGGGTCCAGGAGCGACCTGCACTCGGTCCGTCAGCTGCCAGTATTCAAAATGGCGCCGATAGCCTTTGCCCTTACTATGTCACAGGGGCTACCGGTGCCATTGGTCAGCCCCTGTCACATGGTAGGAGCACAAGATGGCGCCGGCCATCCAGTGCTCCTACCATGTGACAGGGTCCGGCCAATGGCACGGATACCCTGTCACATGGTAAGGGCAAAAGGCCATCGGTGCCATTTTGATTAGTGGCAGCCGATGGCCCGGGAGTGGGAGATCGCTCCAGGGACCCCACTGGACCACCAGGTACCTGTAAAACGTTTTTGGGGGGTCGGGAGGGTGGGGGAAGCTAAGGGATTAGTTTTAAAGGGTTGGGGTGGGTTTAGGGGTTATTTTTGTGTGCCGTTTTTCCCGCCCTCCCCCAAAACGATAAGAGAACCCCCACGATCAATATCGTGGGGTTTTCCTATCATTTTGGGGGAGCCCTCGATTTCTGACGATTTTGAAAATATCGTCCGAAGCCCGATTCACATCCCTAATTGAAACCTCCATGTCAAATACGGATGTAAAAGTTCATCAGATAGCGAAGAGGTTAGATAATCTGGAAGTTTGGCAACAGAAGTTTACCCGTGCAGAGATAATTTATGATAAAAAATTAGAAGTTTTGGAGAACTCATTTAAATATCTAAATCTTAGAATAATGAATTTTCCAAAACACGATTTGATATCACCGTATAACATGTTCAAAGAATATCTTGTAGAAATCTTAAAAATTCCACAGTCTATCATTCCAACAGTGTCTAAGATTTATTATGTAATGCCTAAGGGGTCACCTATACAAGTTAATAGCGAAGAACAGAAATCTTTAAATTTAACAGGAGTAATTGAATCAACTGTTGCCACAGTTATTACAAATAGATCTGTTTTATATGTGTCTTTTTCATTTGTGACAGATAGGGATGCAGTTTTTAAGTCCTACATGAGAAATAGATTGATTCCATTTCATGGAGGTAGAATCTGGATATACCCCGACTTATCTAAGCAATCTCAAGATAGAAGGAAAAAGTTTCTAGGTTTAAGATCAGCGGTTGAAGCCAAAGGGGGGAAATGTTGTTAAAATTCCCGTGTAAGTGTGACATAATCTTTCAACAACAGAAGTTCATTTTCTTCAAAGTGTCACAATTACGAGTATTCTTAGAATCACGTCCCCAAGAGAGTGAGACTGTAGAGCTAGAGGCAAAATAGGAAAATACCTGTTAATACTCATTATTTCAATTATTCTATTTCCTCTGATATTGCTCTAAATACGAATAACTTTATGAGATGTTTCTTTATTAAATATTGCTTATGAATATTAGATAAGATAAACAATAGTTTAATTATTGTTACTTGATTCTCATTGTAGACTATCTTTATTCATTATGGATTTTGGTTTGTTATTATATTGAAATGCATAAATAAAAAATTAAAATAAATAAAATAAAATAAATAGTGCCACTCCACTCTGTCAAATGCCTTCTCGGCATCAAAGCTAATTGCCAGATATGGGGTATCTAATTGTTGGCAAATTGTCATGGCCGTCAATACACGGAGTATATTTGCTAGCACTTATCTCTGCCGGACAAAGCCTACCTGATGGTCCCCAATCAGAGAGGGTAAGAGTGGGGCCAACCGATCAGCTAATATTTTAGCCAATATTTTGTGATCGAGATTTAACAAGGAGATCGGACGATAGGATTCGGGTGAAAGAGGGTCCCTATCCGCTTTAGGTATAAGGGTTATGAAAGCTAAATTATCATGCTCCGGGAAGGATCCACAAGTTATTAACTCCGAGAATCCCACAGCCAGAGGTGCCGATATCCGATCAACCAGAAGCTTAAAAAAATCCGCCGTATATCCGTCTGGGTCCGGGGCTTTAAAGTTTTTAAGCCGAAGAATAACCGAATTTACCTCCTGCTCCGTTATGGGCTGGTTAAACCTCTCTTGTTGCGCCCCTGACAGACACGGAAGGGACACCTGAGAGCAAAAACGTACACCACCCTCCTCACTCCCGCCTTCCGAAACATATAATTTAGAATAGAAATCCCGGAAGCTGTTTAAAATGGAGGGGGTATCCCGGACCACCCCAGTGGTCGAGGCCCGCAGCGCCAGGATATATCAGTTCGACCTAGCTAATCTAATCAAATTTGCCATCATCCGACCCATCTTGTTACTATATTGATAGAGATGGAACTGATAATATAGAAAACTTTTTTTTGCTTGTTGGTGTAACAGGGAATTAAGTGCCGCCTGCAACGACCAATAGACCCCTCGCGTTTCTTCGTTCTCGACGGCCGACAAGCACACCCTGGCCTTACTCAGTTGCATGTTCAGCGCTAGTATACATTTATCTAGATAGTTTCTATGGTGGGAAATATAGGAAATAATGTCCCCTCTTAAAACCGCTTTCGCTGTAGACCAAAACAAAGCAGGCTGGGAAACATGCGCTTTATTCAGAGTTGCATAGTCTTCCCACTTAGCACGCAGATAGTCGCAAAATTTCGTGTCCGAGGCTAAAAAGTATGGATATCGCCACTGCTTAACCAAAGACAGAATACTGGAAAATTGAACATCAACCCAAACGGGAGCATGATCGGATATTACAATATTATCTATTCCCGCGTCTTGGACAAGAGAAAACGCGCGACAACTGATGAGAAAGTAATCCAATCGTGAGAATGAGGCATGAGCATGAGAAACATGAGTAAAGTCATGCTCTAGGGGATGTAAAATGCGCCATGCATCCAACAAATGTAACGTGGTTTCCAACATTTGCGGGCCCTGTCCCATACCCCGTTCACAACTACGTGACTGAGATGCATCCAGGTCCACATCACGTATCTTATTAAAGTCACCGCCCAGTATCAGAATATCGTTGATATACGGGAGCAAATGAGAGTAAAGACTTCTGAAAAAGCAAGGGTTATATATATTAGGGGCATATACATTACACAGCACGACAGTTTGGCCATAGAGCTCTGTAACCAAAATGAGAAAGCAGCCTTGTGGGTCCGCAATCTCCTTAGTAATTACAATGGGTAATCGCTTATGTATCAGGATTGCATCCCCTGCTGATTTCGTAGAGCCAGAGGCAAACCGTACCTCCCCCACCCAATCTCAACGTAGTTTGGCATGTTCCGCCTCAGAGAGATGCATCTCCTGTAAATTGGCTACCAGGGTCAACTTTTTTTTTTAACAAGGAAAGTATTTTAGAATGCTTGATCGGCGAGTGTATCCTGCAGACATTCCAAGATACAAACCGTGTGGGATTACTCAGGGTCAGCCAGGTGAAAAGTGTGAGTGCTTAAGTATCCAATAACTCCCCAAAAGGAGCCCTCCCAGCTGAGGCTCCCCCCGGCATGTTTCCCCTCCAAAAAGACTTGAGAAAAGGATAAATAGAAACCAACCTGACATAACTCACTCCTTGCAGTGTACAATCAACCCCCCCCCACAGTACCAACCCCAGTTTCCCCATCCTCCCCGTTCCTCCCTGCCCCCCCTCAAGTCAACTAGACTATTCCCCCCAAGAAACCTCATCTTCCAGTCCCGGAGTCCTTCCAGTAAGGAAGGAAAAAGAAAGGTCATGCTTATATGTGTTCATGACCAAGCCCTAACTTCTCCAGGGAACCTATGTAAATTGCCAATTACAGGTTATGTATCAAGGAAACATAGCACCTGATAAAGAACCTTTAGAATATACAAAGTGATAACTCCGCCCCCCTTAGGCAGGTAATTGTACATAGTCACTCCAAATAATAAAACACAAAAACTTCCCTGCCCATTGTCTGTAGCCAATAGAACTATCTCTAGTCCAGGTGTAAAAGCCACCATCTTCTCAGTCAAAAAAAGAAAAAAAAATGTATTTGAGATATGCATACAAAGTTGGCAGCAAGGCTTGGCTACAGAGCCATGGTAACTCGCGACATGTCAGAGGCTGTTGCAGTCACGGTGGGAAAGAAAGAGAAAAAAAAAAATCGCCACGGCCCAGATGTTCCAGGGTGTTCTCCAGAGTATGCCACCGTGCACGCGGCATTCCCCCTCAACATGTGGAAGATGTATATAACACACAGAAACAATTCAAAAAAGAACTTCCAATGTATGCAGTAGCCAAATGAGACTAAACATGTCTCCCAACAAGAAGGGGATTGCCCCAAAAAGGTCCAGTCATCCAGGTCAATGTGACACGAGTCAGTAGTAGAAGTAAAGGGACGGATGGGCAATAACAAATCCCCTTTCAGCTTCACGTACAGGGTAGACACAGGGCCTGTCCCACAAATCCTTGTCACAATAAGAAAACAGCCAGGCTGTTGTTCATCCAGCATGGATAATGTGCTGGGCTAATGCAGTGTTACCTGCCAGTTCAGAGATTGTTTCAGGTAGCCAAAGAATCCACAAAAGCCTTGGCTAGTTCTGCTGAGTCAAAGTTGTGGACCTTGTCCACGTGCCAGATCCATAAACGTGCTGGATACATGAGAGCAAATTTTATACCACGATTATGCAGCGTAGAACAAATCGGAGAAAAGACTCGCCTCAGACACTGATGCAGAGAAGTCCTGAAAAACTCTTATGGAGTGTGACTGGTAGCACAGCTCATGTTTTGCCCATGAAGCTTGCCATATCTCTCCCTTGTGGGCTGAATTGAGAATTTTGGCTATGACCAGCCTCGGGCGCCCTGACTGCAATTTCCTCACCCCTAGCCTGTGTGCGCGTTCCACAACCAGCTTCTCCTGCAGATGGTGCAGAGAGAGCACCTCCAGGAGCCATGCTTCCAGTAAAGAGCATAGGGAGCGGTCTTCAGTGGTTTCAGGAAACCCTAAAAACCGTAGGTTATCCCGGCAAGTCCGGTTTTCAAGTTAGTCAACCTTAACTTGCAGAGCATACTGTCTTGGGTGGCCATTTTAGAGGTAGTATCCACCGCAGCGTCTTCTAGCTCTGATATCCTCGTCTCTGCCGTCTCAAGCCGCGGTGGCAGGGCTGCTAGAGAGTCCCGAACCTCCCCCAACTGCGCTGTTAGTACCGACCATTTCTCTTCCAAAGCCTCCTGGATTGCGTCTTTAATGTCTGCGAGAGTGGGAGGAATGGGAGAGGGGAGGGAGACTCACATTCAGCTGCGGTTGCCATCTTAGGTTCCACTTCCCTCGATTTCTCTTTGTCTTTTTTGCTAGTTTTAATGATCATCAGGAGTGGCATCTTGTTCCGGACTCTAACCGCGGACATAAGCTCCGTCCCCGATTCGCAGCTATCACTTCAGAATAAAAGGTTACGCAGTAGATGACTCACGATTGTTAAGGCTGGTGTGGAGCCAAGGAGAATCGCGTCCTCGCTGCTACCACATCACGTGACCCTCCTTCAGTGTTTCTTAAATAATTTTTCATTCTCTCTACTCCTGCAGGCATGCCCAATCTATTGTAGATCTTAATATCAGCCGCAAATAGACAAATTTTACCTTTTATCCCTTCCACAATATCACTCAAAGATATTGAACAGAACCAGTCCCAGAACTGATCCCTGAGGCACTCTGCCTAACATGGTTCTCGCTTCACTGTAGATTCCATTTACCATTACACGCTGTCTCCTATCAGCCACCACCTTGGTGCTCACTCCCAAGCTTCTCATTTTATTCACAAGCCTCTTATGTGGGACCATATCAAAAGCTTGCTGAAATGCAAGTAGATCACATTGAGTGCTCTTCCTCAATCCAATTCTCTAGTCACCAATCAAAATAATCAATAAGATTTGTCTGACAGGACCTTCCCCTGGTGAATCCATGCTGCCTCAAATCCAGCAAATCACCTGATTATAAATAGTTCACTCTCTTTTCCTTCAGCAGAGTCTCCATTAATTTTCCCACCACCGAGTTGAGGTTAACCGGCCTCTAGTTTCCAGCCTCCTCTCTGCTACCACCCTTGGGAAGAGGAGCCACAATTATACTTCTCCAGTCTCACATCACCACTCCTGTTTCCAGGGATCTGTTGAACAGATCCTTCAATGGACCCGCCAGCACACCTCTGATCTTCCTCAGTATCCTGGGATGTACCTTATCCAGCCCCATGGCCTTGTCCTCTTACTTAGCTCATCCCATACATGCTCATCTGTAAATGGAGCTTCGAATACCCCATCCCCATCTATGGTCTTGTCAACCAACAATGGTCCTTCTCCAGGGTCTTTAGTGAACACTGACCTGAAGTATTTGTTTAATATTTCCACCATTTCTTAGTCTCTCTCCACACATTGCTTCTCACCTTTTAGTTTCATTAAACTACTTTGGGGTTATAAAAACAGCCTCTGCCACCACTTACCAGTGATGTAGTCACGGGTGAGCCTGAGTAGGCCTTGGCCCACCCACTTTGGGCTCAAGCCCACCAAACTGGAAGAGGCCTGTTGGTGCAATGAAGTTGAGGGATCCCATCCCCGCGATGGCAAAGAGGAGCCTTCAGAAGAAGCAAGGCCACCATGGGAGCCCATCCTCAGAACAGCGAAGAGGAGGGCTGGAGCTGTAATACCGCTGTGGGATCCTGTTCCCGCGATGGCAAAGAGGAGGGCTGGAGATACAATGCCGTTGCAGAATCCCTTCCCATCCCCGCGACGGCGGAAGTAGGACCTTTGCCTGTGCCAATGAAAAGGCCCTGCTTGTGTGTGGGTGAGAATGGGAGCTTGAATGTGTGTGTGTGTGTGTGGGGGGGGTGTGAGAATGGGAGCTTGAATTTGTGTATGTACAGAGAATGGGAGCTTGAATGTGTTGATGTGGGTGAGAATGGGAGCCTAGGTGTGCATCTGTGTGTGCATAAGAATGGGAGCCTGGGGATGGGGGGAGGGGTGAGAGTGAGAGCTTGTGTGTGTGGAGAGAATGTGAGCATGTGGGAGGGGAACATATGAGCTTGTGTGTGTGGGGGGGGTCTGTGAGAGAAAGCGTGTGTGAGAGGAAGGAAGGGAAGAAGACAGTAGAAGAAAGACACTGAATTAGGAAATGAGCGATAAGGGAAAATGGGAAAAAAGAGACCAGGACCAAATGATTAGAAAAATACAAAGATCAGACACCAAAGGTTAAAGAAAAAAGTATTTTAAGATTTTAGAGACTGGAATATGCAACTTTGGGAATATGTATTTCTTAAATTTTTGTATTTTGCTCTTTCTTCAGTGTTCCACTGTTCAGAATCTAGTTTCTCAGGCTTTCTATTTCAATGTTGTTTGTGTGTTTCTAATTTGTAGTCTCTTATTTTTATATTATGTAAGGGTCAGTCTCTGTTTTGCCTGTGTCTGACTGAAGTGCAGTATTTCTGCTTGCATATAGTTTCTCTGTAGCAGTCCAGCTTGTTCTGTTACTCCAGTAGGTGATATATTATTGTTCTAGGGCCTGGTGTAGTATTTGCATTGCTGCTTTTTCATAAGGTTGTTATTTGAGTCCTGAGAGTCAGTGCTGTGACTATATGGTATGGCAAGTTTCTAGATGCCTCTTTCTTTGCAGGAGTTTGTGTTACTTCACAAAATATCAGTAGAGGGATAATTTTTGCTGAGGTGAAACCAGAATTTGAATATTTTTTTTCATGTTGGTTGCATTGTGAATTTTCCTAGCTCTGCTCTGCACCTGTTCTGATGATTAATGATTTTTTATTGTAAGGATGATTTCTGGCTTTCTGCAAAGAAGATTCATGAAAGAATACATTAATTTTTATTACATGATTGATTGGATCTGTTTGTTTTTTTCCTTTTTACATGATATACTTGTGCATTTATAAACTGCAATAAATATAAAATAAATTAATACAGATTAATAAGGAATTTTTAATTCTAGTAAGTGCTTGAAATAATTAAGGTAAAATGTTTTAAAGTTTCCCACATGATGCATAATGGCTATTGCAAACTACTTAGAAAGCCATTGTAGGGTGCAGTATAAGGCATTATTTATCAGTAAGAATCCAACTAAAATCAGTTCTTGTTGCGCGCCCCGGCCACGTGGGTGCCGCAATCAGACCTGCTCACCTCGCGCTGCCCTCCACAAGTGTTGGCCTGGCTGCTGCCGCTAAACCCCGGCGCTCACCACGGCCTTCCTCAGCATCCTTATCCCTGCAGGTCTTGCAGCGGAGCTCCTGTCGGGGCTCTGCGTCTTCGGCCACCTCGGCCCCGCCCCTAGGCACGTGTGCAGCCAATGTCCAGTCTTTTAAAGGGACAAGCGCAGGAAACCCGAGGGAAGCTCATTCCGATGACATCACCAGAGCCCTGTATATAAGGCAGGGCTCAGACTCCTGATCCCTGCCTTGGCAATCGGGTTGACACCGTTGGTGTACTAGTTTGCCTCCTTGCGTTCCAGTGTCTATTTGTTCCAGTGTCTCCTTGTTCCAGTGTCTCCTTGTTCCCAGTGCCTCTGTGTGTTCCTGTATCCTTCCCAGGTAGTATCTCTTCGGACTGACGTCTGGTACTGACCTCTGCCTGCCTGACCATTCTCTTGTATGCCTCCTGGAACCGACCACTGCCTGCCTGACCATTCTCTCATCTGCCGCCTGGAACCGACCACTGCCTGCCTGACCATTCTCTCGTCTGTCGCCTGGAACCAACCCTCGCTTGCCTTGACTACGCTTGGAATGACTCTGGTATTGACCCCTGCTTTGGCTGACTTCTCCTGGACTGTTACTCTGGCGCTGACCCTTGCGCTTCACTCAGACACTCTCTTCTGGCCTACTGTGACTATCAGCCCAACCTCCTTGGAAACTAACTGCGGCTTCCACGTGACTAGACCCGCAGGCGCTGCCTGTCTCGCCCGGAGAACCTTCCTGAGCTGTTACCTCCCTGAGGTCTCCGGAGGTTCCAGTTTGGGTCTAGTCCATCCACTCTGTATCAGCCGCGCACCCTTGCTCGTGGTGGACACACCCCTCTGCTACCTCTCTGGGAGACCACCAGAGGCCCACCTAAGTCCAGGCGGTCCGGGTACCCAAGGGCTCAACCTGTGGAAACCCCGGACTGTTATTGGTAAAGCTCCAGTTAGCCTCTGTCTCCTCCTGTGCTCCGTCTCCTGGTGGCAGGCGCTCTCTGGGTCTGACCAGAGGACCGTACCAATCCTGCACAGACCCAGGGTCCACTTCCAGCGCAACAGTTCTGGCCTCACCAATGCCACTTACCCAGATAAATTCTGATTTATCCATCTAAATGGCAGCAGGAAGCAGCCGCCAGATGGATGCCTAAATCAGTAGTTATACAGCTATCTGGTGTAGTTTGCTGCTACTTAGCCGGATAGCTTGTCAGGGATGCCTCCATCCCCTTCCTTAATTAAAATGTGCATTTGATATGTATTGAACCCACATTTTACAGCTTTTAAACATTTTTTATATCCCGATGGATTAGCATATCATTAGTTTACTGCAGCGGGAGTTAAAAAAAAAAAAAATCTTGGCTTTAAAAATATGCATTGAAAACCCTCGCACATTTTATTAGCGCCAAGATTATTGCATCGGCTTGAGAAAATGCAGAGTGATCTTGGCTGCAACTAAATCCAGAGAGCTAAATTCAGATTCTGAGCCATAGCCACAGGTCAGCAAATGGTCTGCTAGACAGTAACCACAACTGGAGAGCTTTTCTAATGTAAATGAGACTGAAATGTGGTTTCTACTATTTGTTTCCATACTGACTCATTAAGCTTTGCTTCCCTTGTTAATTGACCCTTTCTTTCAATTACAAAATAGGATTTTCTACTTTTTTCCTCCCATTTTTTGTATACAAAGCAAGAAAAGAAAAGCCTAGTGTGAATTTGAATGTTTTTCAACAAACCAAGAATAAAAGAATGAAAAAAAGGACCCTTGAAATGGTGTCCCTTGGCAGCTCTAGCAATAGTAATACAGGTCATTTCTGCAGACCTTTTGAGCAGATCACAATTCCCTCTGGCACAGTGGGTGCTCCAAGGCAACTCAAGATCTGTAATTAAACTTTATAACATATCAACTGGGGCAAGTGAATATTTTCTTTGGCCCCAGTCGGGGTCTAGGAAAAGACTATGTCTTGGGTGGCACTGCATCCATTGTATGCAAATATATCTCATGCATATTCATTGTGGATGTCCTGAAAACCAGACCTAGTAGTGGCACTCTGGGACTGATAATGCCTACCCCTGTCATTGAAGCAGGAAGAAATTTGCCCGGGCAGAACAAAAAAAAAGATAATGAACAATATATGTTTTTTTTATATTGGGATTGTAATAAAAACAATTACTAAACACTGATTTGCTGATGACTATTGATGGATTTGTCTTTGACTGTCTTCCATTTGTGGATTCCACTCTCTTAGGGAGACGGTAAACAATTACAAGGTAATTTTCTGTAATCTTACATCTGCATGAAGGTAAAGAGTACAATGGGAGACTGTTGACATTGATCTGATAATGTGGGTGGTAAACAGACATGATTAACAGAGCTGTATGACTGGCTGGGTCCCAGAGCCATGCCATGTTTGTCTCATCATTACATCTCAGATACATTATTTTGTCCCTGAGGTTTCCTGTTATTTTGATGACCTTTCTAAACTAATAAGGATGCTGTCTGCTATCTTGTTCTCTGTGGGTAGTACTTTCTGGAGATATTTGTTCAAGTGGTCCAGCAGAAAGAAAAAGGGATTGGGAAGGTGGGTGCAGGAACATTCAGACACGAATACTCTGTTTTATTTGTATTTTCTCCCCTTTGTCTTCTGTTTTATAATTGGAAGTTAGACAAACCTGAATCTGTTTCTGCTGCAAGCCTTCCTCCTATTGACAAAGGCACAGCAAGATGCTTGTTTACTTTTGAGATTTTCATATTGCCAGGGCTAGCTCTAGGACAAAAGTTACTCGCAGCAAAATATTTTGATGGCACCCTCTCAACTGATTCCCACCCAATATTTGGCATGAATTAGTGGAGGTAAAGGGGTAACAGAGAAAGCTATATGAGAGGAGGATGTTCCATCTCAATGATGGCTTTGAAAAAGTCAGGAGAGGAAAGCAAAAAAATGTAAAAGGGAAAAAGAAATACATAACAGGAATATGAGATGGGTGAAAATGACTGAGGGGAAAAGGAGGTAGGTCATTTAAAAGAATCTGCAAGGGGGGCAGCTAGTGGTTGAATTCCTTATAAATAGAGATGGAAAAGAAAAATAAAAGGCAAAGAAAAGGGAACCTTTACATCTGATGTGGGGAACCTCCAGTCCTCGATGACCACATACCAGTTGGGTTTTTGAGCTGTCCATAATGAATATGCATGAAATAGGTTTACATACAATTGAGGCAGTGTGCATGCTAATCTATTCATGCATATTCATTTGGGACAGCCTTAAAAAACCTGACTGATGGATGGCTCTCTAGGACTGGAGGTTCCCCACTCCTTGTAGAAAAAGGACTGAAATGTGTTAGGGAGAATGGGAAAAAAGATTGAGGGACAGAGAGAGGAGAGAGAAAAAAACAGGTATAGCAAAAGCAGGTTATAGAGAAGGGATATACTTTTATTATTTACACAAACAACAATGGATAAGGCCACGAGATCCAATGGTGTATATCCCAATATACTACATGAATTCAAGGAGATGCTGACAGTACCCTTTGTTAGCCTATTCAACTTGTGCTTGAAGACCAAGAAGGTTTTATGGGACTGGAAGAAAGCAGATATCATCCTGCTACACAAAAGTGGAGAAAGAATGGAGGCAGACAGCTACAGATGGTGATTAATGTCAGTAGTGTGCAAAATTCAAGCAACTCTGTTAAAGGAAAAGATAGTACATTTTGAAACCCCTGCATTTACTTTGCATCTGCTTCAAAGCAGATACAAAGTATATGGGTACAAAAGTACCCTGACCCAGAATTTTCATAGGGAAACCCTGTGGGGAGTTCCCCTTTGAAAATGAGCTTGCAGGTCCAAGGGAGCTCAGTATCCTCAGATCTACAAGCTGCCCAAGGATTTTAAAAATTGCACCCACAATGAATATGTACTTAAGGATACATTTTCCAAAAGGCACCTAACAGACAAAGGGCCAGATTTTAGTACCTACACGCGGGCGTAGATTTGTGCGCGCAACCCGGCATGCACAAATCTACGCCCGATTTTATAACATGTGTGCGCAGCCGCGTGCATGTTATAAAATCCAGGGTTGGTGTATGCACGGGAGTGCACCTTGCGCGCGCTGAGCCCTAGGGGAGCCCTGATGGCTTTCCCTGTTCCCTCCAAGGCCGCTCCGAAATCGGAGCGGCCTCGGAGGGAACTTTCCTTCTGCCCCCCCCCCCCCCCCACCTTCCTCTCCCTTCTCCTACCTAACCTGCCCCCCAGCCCTACCTAACCCCCCCCCCCCGACCTTTATTTTTCAAGTTGCGCCTGCCTCTTTTAAAGATAATTTAAAATAAATTAAACATTTTTGAAGTGCTGTTTTTGTTATTAATTTGCATTATCATGAAACTATTTTAGTTTGTTCCCACTTAGCTAAGAAAAAATCTGGGTGCTTTTATTATCATAATACTGTTGTGTTGAGACACAATCCATCCTGCCAGAAAAAAAAAAGCAGGATGGATAAAGGAAAGTAATTCAGTAGGAAAGAAAAATATATTTTGTACTCCATGTGAGAACAAAGTTAGAACAGGAGATATGGTTTGAAAGACAAAGAAATTTTGTGACACTAGACTTCTCTTTTTCAAATGTTCTTTATTCATGAGACAAATCAAACAGAACAAAGGCACATTACAAAGAGAATATGCAAACCCTTTAAAATACAAAAGAACACATTGTAACCCCCAGAAAATATTAACAGGCCTCATGAAACAGTAGTTTTCTTATTTAGTTCCAATCCACAGAGCATTCAATTCACCTATAAAGTCAAGAACACATACCAGTGTCCATCACACACCCCTCCAACTATACTTGAATCATACACTCAAACCCATCAAATCAACCAAACAGCATCACAAAGGATGCTATAGAACATGGGTGATCAACTCTGGTCTTCATGAGCCACAAACAGGCCTAGTTTTCAGGATATCCACAATGAATATGAATGAGATAGATTTGCATGCACTGCCTCCACTGTGTGCAAATCTAGTTCATGAATATTCATTGTGGATATCCTGACAGCCAGGACTGTTTGTGGCTCTCCCCGGCTATAGAAGATTGATTGTCCCTATCCAATATCTCACAGAAATGATGCCAAAGCTTAAGAGTAGCAGACATCAACAATTATTTACCAATCTTTAATGTTAAATATTCATTATACAAATAGCTTACCATAAATCTCTCCCAGTAGGCAAGAACAGGTGAAGATTCACCCAACCATACTGCTAATAATACTTTCTTTCCTAATAGTATTGCCAAATATTAAAACTGCTGTTCTCCATCAGCATGCACCCCAGCAAATAAAATAAAGCTGTACACCTAATTTGACTCTAAAATAAATTCCAAAGGAGAGTGAACTGTCACAAAATGGCATTACCTTAAAACACCACAAAAAAGATTCATGTAAGAACATGTCAGAATCAAAAAGAGGTAGTTTAAATCCCTTGACCCTATCACAAGCCACGAGCCGACAATCATGCTGCTGGATTCTACATGGGATCAACTGAAAGGGATACAACATTTTTGATAGTAGAATAATCTTCACTAACACACATCTGCCAAACAAGGACAAGGGTAAATGCTGCTATCTAGACAATAAAGATTTCAATTTGTCAGTGATCTCCCAAATGTTCAATTGATATATCATCAAATAAGGTCTCAGCCAATTTAACACCCAAATAGACAAAGCAGTCCTTAATCCACATAAAGGGAAACTGATCATTCCATCTACTAGGTAGTGTGCCACCTAAAGGAAAAGCAACCAATTTAAAATAATTAATGTGCAATCCTGAAAAAAATCTAAACTGCAACATAACATCCACCACTGCAGGAATAGAAACAGTGAGGTTCTTCCAAGAACAGCAACATATCTGCAAAAAGGCAAAGTTTAAACTCATGCCCCTTAACTAGAATACCTTGAAAATCACCAACAGATCTAAAAATAACAAAAATAATGGTGACAGATGGTAACCCTATCTGCTGCTCTTACAAAGTGGGAAGGACTCAGAAGGGAAACCATCTCTTTTTGGCCACTGCATCCTCAAAAACTATGCTCATTGGCAACAATAGCTGTCCCAACAATTTGTAGAACTCATGACCCAGCCCATTAGATCTTAGTGATTTGGAAAGCTTCAAACCTAAGGAATGAAGTGATTACTGCGAAGATAACTGTTTAGAGAATAGAAATTTAAATAGATCAACAAACACTTTAAATATTTCTTCTATCATATGCATTCTCTGCCCCATAATGCTGAGATAAAATATTTATTTGGTTTCCCACGAGCCAGACATGCCAATAAACAGCCTGCCCTGTTGCCAGATCTGTAAAATGTATATTGATAGTAAATGGAACGAGTATTTGTCCTCTCGGACAGAAGAGCATTAAGGTGTTTCTTTACCTCTTGCAGCTTAATTTTGTCTGAATCTTGCAGAGAATGCATAAATTGCTGTCTGAGTGCCTGAATATCTTTAGTCAATTTTAAAATGCTCTCATCTGCCCTTTGATTACCTATCACATAGGATATAATTTGCCCCAAAGAACAGATTTGTTGGCTTCCTAGAAAGTAAGGTCATCAACTCCTGAATCTATGTCTCTATAGTAATTAGACCAACCTGTGGACAAAAAGTCCTTAAACTCCACATCATAGAATAAGTTAGCATTCATTTGCCAAGGACCACTCTCCCCTCTATTCAAGGACAAATAAATCACAGAGTGATCTGATAGAACATCGTTCAAAATATTTGCCTCTAAAACCATCCCAAACAAATCAGCGCAAATAAGAAAGAAATCTAAACGGGAGTAAGCCCCATGCAGAGCAGAATAAAATGTAAAATCCCTCTCATCAGGGTGCAACATGTACCAAATAGCCATCAAATGAAGCTCAGTTATAAAATGTACACCCACATGCTCCCAATTTCTGCAAAGCGGCTTAGCTGGTTAACAGTCTCTACTACTATAAGAACATAAGACTTGTCATACTGGATCAGACCAAAGGTCCTTCAAGCCCAGTATCCTGTTTCCAACAGTGGCCAAGCCAGGTCACAAGTACCTGACAGGATCCCAAGGGGTAGAAAGATTCCAAGCTTCTTATTCCAAGAATAAGCAGTGGATTTCTGCAACTCTACCTTAATAATGGTTAATGGACTTTCCCCCCAGGAACTTGTCCAAACCTTTTTTAAATGCAGCTACACTAATAACTTTCACCATATCCTCTGGCAACAAATTCCAGAGTTTAATTATGCATTGAGTAAAAAAATATTTTCTCTTATTGGTGTTTTCTTTTCAAAATGTGTTTTATTTTGGTATGATAGAATTCAACAAACAGTAGATTGTTCTTTATTCTAATACAGCTAATACAGTGTTTAACAATAGAGTAGACAGTCCCCATACAATTAGAAATGAGAATATAAATTGCATCACACCATTTTTTACATAATACCCCTGCTATTCCCCTTACCCCCCCCCCTACAGATTCCCCATCTCACCAAGCATTCCACAGACACATTCACTCATACCTCTCTGTTGTTCCACCTTTATCTTTTAGAAGTGAAGGATTTCCTTTCTCATTTTTCTTTAACTTCCATTCTGAAGAATACCCCCAACTGGTCCAAATTATTATGCTCATGTGCATTCAGGAAATTGTAAAAATGTTTCCAAGTCTGCTCATACTCTACAGACATTTTCTGGACAGAAGATGTACATCAAATCTTTCCATTTGCATTAAAAAAAATCATATTCTCTCGTCACATAGCAAACAAAGGCACTTTATCAGTCATCCATTCTCTGAGAATACATTTACGTGCCACGATCAATGCCAAAGTAATAAATAATAGATGACCTGTTGAGATTTCTGGGGCTATAGATATTAGTATTCTTATAACTCCCAGAAACAGGATATCTCCTCTAAATGGTAAATCTATACCAGTGCATTTCTACAGCCAATTCAATATCTCCTGCCAGAATGTGGAAATTGTAGAACAAGTGAGAAAGACATCAATGTCTACTAGTTTATTTATTTATTTAATACTTTTATATACAGTTAGTCTGTAATACATTCATAACGGTTTACAGAGATAAAACATAATTAACATAAAAATTCAAAATAGAAAACTAATAAAAAAAGATATATAGTAACATTTACAAATAAAAATATTCTAATATAATAATACAGTGAAATAAGCATAAACTGTCCACTTGACAATGATACAAAATTTTATATTGCACTTCCTTATGTACTGTTATTGGCAATCTATATGTCTTGAAATAAACCACTGAGCCAGAAAACGAACAAAAAGTGCCCAGTTCTTTAGACCACTCACCAAACGTTTTAATCCATCATGCCCCATGTTTGATTTGCAGAAATTATACCGCTGAGAAATAGAATTCTTCCATCTTGCTATACGTTCCATTTCATTAGTGATTTTAACCTCCCTCATCATCATTTCCAGAGGGATTGAGAAGCTAGAAGTGTAATGTTGGATTTACAAATAACCAAATACATGTTTATGTGGGATTTGAAAAGCTTCCTGCAATTGTGCAAAACCTAATATGTGATCTCATTCATCATCTTTGATGGATATGGATCACCCCTTGAATAGCTCATAGCCTGAATATGCCATTTTCCATCCCTGGTAAAAAAAACAAAACAAAAACAAGGATTATCCTGAATGGGAAAAAGAAGTAAAAACCCTGTGGGTAACCTGAGACTGTTTCTTATGGAGCACCATGGTAAGGCCAATGATTGCCATAGCATATTTTCCCATAAAGTACCTGTAATCTGTTTATCTGAAAGAAGAATCAATCCCAAAGGAGCATGAGGTGAATTAATCACTAATAATTGTAAAGAATCATATTTAAACTTCCTACTGATGCGTTCCCCAAGATATCTTAAGTGGCAAGCACTGTTATACAGCTTAAAATTAGGTGCATCTATTCCTCCCCAGGCTTTACATCTAACTAATCTATCATGCGCTATCTTAGGTTGATGCCCTCGTCATACAAATTTTATAAACGAAGATTTAAGAATAGCTAAATCTTTCTTCATCCAGCATGGAAGCATTTGCATTCTATATAATATCTTGGGCATCAATGCCATTTTGAAAAGTGCATTTCTCCCCATCAATGAGATTGGTAATTCCTTCCAAACATGTACTTGATGTACCATCTCTTCCACTACAGCATTTATATTGAGTTAATGAAGCAAAAGATAGGTCACTCAGGATCCACACACAAAAGTATTTGATTTTTATGGGAAATGGACCCTCCCACAATTCAAGCATGCCCCTATCATGAGGTAAAGCCTCAGATCTGTCATAATTTATGCTAAGTCCTGCAAAGGACTTAAAGGCTGTTAAAATAGACATAATAGTCCGGATTTTAAAAAGCCTATGCGCATAAATCCATTGGATTTACGTGCGTAGGTGGGGTGATGCGCGCCAGGCCTATTTTGGAAAGGCTGGTGACTCGCATAAAGCCCCGGGACGTGTCTAAGTCCCTGGCTTTGGGAAGGGGGCGGGGCGGTCCAGGGCAGGTCGGCGCAGCAGGTAAAACAATTTTTTTAGGGGGGGCATAGATTAGGGATAGGGGGTAGGATGGTTAGGGGAAGGGGGTTTGGGTAGGTGGTTGGGAAGTTCCCTCCCAGACCGCTCCTGGGAGGGAACGGGTGAAGGCCACTGGCGTCGGCGCACGCAGGGTGCACAATTGTGCACCCCCTTGCACGTGCCGACTCCTGATTTTATAACATGCATGCACCTGCGCGTACATGTTATAAAATCGGGTGTCCATGTGCGTGCGCTGGGTATCGCGTGCACATGGACGCCTGCACGTAGGTATTAAAATCTACCCAAATGGGTTTTATAGCTATTCTAGCATCTGCTAAAAACATAAAGATATCATCTGCAAACAGACACATATTAATTTCTCTTTTACCAAACCATTAAACCCATTCAGGCAGATTTTAAATCGCCCGTGCGCATAAAAAATGGACCTTGCGCACGCTGCGTGCATTTTAGAAGGGACCCGGCCACGTGCAAAACCCCAATTACGCGCACAAGAGTTGGGCCTCGCAAAAGGGATGGTCCGGGGAGCGGGGAAGGGCAGTCCAGGGGGCGGGGAGGAACTGGAGGCGGCCGGTACAGTGGCCATTTGCCAATGTGCCAGAGGATCGCATGCTGGCAGCCTGATGGTGCGCGCAACTTATGACAGCTCAGGAGCTGGCGTAAGTTCGTTATCAAAGAAAAAAAAAATTGGAGCGGACTGGGAGGGAACTGGGGAAGGCTGCGACGCATGTGCATGATATAAAATTGCACGTCCAAGTGCGCGAGCCAGGTAGCACGCACACATGGACTTGCACGCATATGTTTAAAAATCTACCCCTTTATCTCCAAGTTGTTTCTCACTTTAACTGGCAGTGGTTCCAGTGTCAAAACAAAAGGAGTGGTGACATTAGACATCCCTGACATGTACACCCTTATAAAGTAAATTCCCTAGATAGTGATCCATTCACCATAATGCACACTGTAGGGTCAGTCTATAATAATTGAATCCAATCAATAAAATGCCTCTTAATCCCAATTGACTTTGCCAAACAACTTTTCCGCGTCTAAATTCAAAACCATGCTCCCATTTCCCCTGCAATTTACAACTGGACATTACTGCTAATTGTTTGCAAACATTATTAACTCCATATCTCCCAGACACAAAGCCGGTCTGATCAGACTCTACTAATAATGGCAAAACCTTGCCCAGTTGATATGCCAATATGGAAGCCAATAATTTTGTATCCAAATTGAGAGGTGAAATCCTACATCTCTAACTTTTTTGGCAGTACTAGTATAACTGCTTGATTCATATGGGCAGTATAAAAACCATGGGATAGTGCATAATTAAACATTTCCTTAACCAGTCTCAGCAGCTGAAATTTCAAGATTTTATAAAATTCTGGTCCTAAGTCCAGGGGCTTTACCAAGTTTTAATCTTCCAATAACTCTGAAAATGTCCTCCTCAGAAATAGGGCTATTAAGTTTATCTAACAGATTCTCCTGTAATTCAGGAAGATAAATATCTTCAAAAAAACTCTATCTCGTCAGTTCATTATTTACTCCCACAGAATACAAATCCTGGTTAAAGGATCAGAATGTATTCAGAATTTTATTTGTATCAGTAGTGGGATACCTTTCTCATCTCACAACCCTGTAATGTAAGTTTTTTGCCTTACACCTTTAACTAAATGAGTCATCATTTTTCCAGTTTTATTTCCGAATTTGAGAAACTGAATATGATAATAATTAATTGATCATACTGCTTTCATATGAAGCAAGTGATTCAACAGCACCTTTGTTTCATCCATGGTCTTTTTAACCTCTCCAGATAAAGAAGAAATGTGTTCTTTTTCAAAGTCTTCAACCTTCTAGTTAATTTCAAAATCTCCAACTCTCTCTGCTTTCTTTCCCTCACTACATAAATCACTATATCCCCCCTCATCACCCCCTGCTTCCCATAACATTTTTGGAGAAACCTCAGGAGCCTCATTAAATTCCTTGTAGTCCCTCCATTTTTGTCTCAGAAAATCACAAAATTCCGAGTCTTTAAAAAGGCCTGGACTCATCCACCAGGAAAAATATTCCTTGCGTTTTTCATTGATTTTTAGAGCCAAAACACAGGAGCTGTTGTGTCCCGCGCCTGTGGACGGCCACGGGCGCGGCCCCCTACCTCCACCGCAGTGAAGACCCGCCGCGGCAGCCCCTGAAACGCTCCCCGGGGCCGGTGCCCATCACCCCGGGGATGGTCCGCAGTCTGGCCGCCCGTTGGGGAGCCGTCCCTGCTCCTCCCTCGTGGCGCTCTGCTGGCTTTCCTCCTCGGAGGAAATCCAAGATGGCCACCGCCATCTTTAGGCACGAGGCCACGCCCCCCTGCTGGATTTAAAGGGACCTGATCCCATTAATGATACTCACCTCCTTCCAATGATCCAGAGCAGAGGAAGTATTTAAGGAGGCTTCCTCTGCTCATTCCTCGACTTGGCAATGTCTCCTGTGAGCTTTGTCCAGTCTGCTTGCTTCGGTGAGTTCCTTGAGCTTGGCTTCTGGTTCCTGCTTTGTCTTCCTGGTTCCTGACTTCGGATTGGCTTACGGTGATTCTCTGGTTCCTGACTTCGGATTGGCAAGTGGTGATCCTCTGGCGTACAACTTCGGACTGGTGAGCGACGACCCTCTGGCACTCGACCTAGGACTTCTTCAAGACTACAGTCTCCAAGGGCCCGCCTAAGTCCCAGCGGCCCGGGTCCCTACAGGCTCCTCCTGGGGGGCTGCGGGCTTCCAGGGTGAAGCTCCAGTTGGCCCTTGCACCATTTCCCTGACCTCCCTAGGTCCACCTAAGTCCCAGCGGTCGGGTCCCTATGGGCTCCTCCTGGGGGGACCGCAGACCACCAGTGGTGAAGACACAGCGCCTCATCTCGTCTCTTCATCGCCTCCGTGTTCACCTCAGCCTCCAGTGCCAAGGGTCAGCTGGTCCTGCCTCCTGTTCTGCCTCGCCACCCGAGAGAGCCTACGGACCCTCCGAAAGGTATACTATCCTCTCGTCGGCCAAGGGTCCACAAGCCTGAGCATAACAGACTGCCAAGTCCATGGACCTGGCAGAGGCATCTGCCCGCCAGGCCATTCCCGGAATGGCCCAGCGCCTGAAGGAGCAACAACAGACCCTCGATGCCCTGGTCTCCGCGGTACAGGCCCTGACCCAGCGCCTCGAGGCCCTGGGGCCCATGAACCCTATGCTGCCGTCTCCGCCTGGGGCTCAAGGAGGCCACCCTACTCAGCTGCATACCGTCCAAGCCTCCGGGGGCGACCTGGGACAAGGAAGTTCCACTCAACTCCCGGCACCCTCCCGATACGCCAGAGATGCAAAGTTGTGTCGAGGCTTCCTCAGCCAGTGCCAGGTCCGTTTTTCCTTGCTCCCTGCGCAGTTTCCCAGCGACCTGGTTAAGACCAGCTACATTATGTCCCTGCTCTATGGGAGGCCTCTGCTCTGGGCCTCTTATCTGTGGGAGAGAAGGGACCCTGTCTTCGAAAACCTGAGTCAGGTTCTGTCTGCTTTTCGGCAGATTTTCGATGAACCCGTCCGCAAATCCACTGCGGTCTCCGAATTGCTCCGATTGCGACAAGGTACTCTGATTGTGGCTGAATACGCAATGGAGTTCCGTACCTTGGCCGCAGAGCTGAATTGGAGAGAAGATTGCCTCCACAGGATCTTTCTGGAAGGACTGGCCTCCCGCCTTCAGAACGAGCTAGCGGCGAAAGAACTTCCGGAGGACCTCGACGGCCTGATAGTAGTCAAGACGGCGAGGAGGTCCTCACTGCCTTCCAAGAATGCATCTGATGTTCCTGGAAGCCCGACGAGGAACCCATGGAGTTGGGTCGTGGAAGAGTCTCCCCACAGGAACGCCGGAGGTGGATAAGGGAAGGACTCTGTTTTTACTGCGGAGTAATGGGCCATCAGATAGCGGAGTGCCCGATTCGGCTGGGAAACGCTTGGGCCTAGAACCGAAAGGAGGTCTCATCCTGGGCCGTGCTTCTCCAGTACCTCCACTAACGCTACCAGTTGCGTTAATGTTCGGCGGCGAGTTCCACACCTTGGCCTTGGTGGACTCCGGCGCTGGGGGTAACTTCATCATGAAAAGTCTAGCAGAGCATTTGGAGTTACCACAAGCTCATCTTCCAGCACCCTTGGTCATCTCCTCCATTCAAGGGAAACCTCTCCCAGAACGCGTGACACACACCATGGTTCTTGTCCCGCTGAGGGTTGGAATCCTCCATCAGGAACGCATGACTCTGTATGTTTTGGAATACTCCATACACCCAATTGTCCTGGGCCTTCCCTGGATGCAGGAACACGAACCTCAGTTTAACTGGAGGACTCTGCAGCTGTCTCGCTGGGGGCCGAAGTGTCACAGCAATTGCCTCCAATCCGTAGTTCCTGTCTCCTGTCCTGTGGATTCCACCAGCCTTCCAGGCCTGCCGGCCCCCTATGGCGCATACGCGGATGTGTTCTCGAAACAGAAGGCCGAGATACTTCCACCCCATGCTCCTTCGATTGCGCCATCAATCTCCTTCCTGGTACTGAGCCTCCTCGGGGCCGCACATATGCCCTCTCACCTGCTGAGACACAGGCCATGAGCGAAAACATCACAAGAAATGGGAGTATCTGTTGGCATGGGAGGGCTTCGGTCCCGAAGAGAACTCGTGGGAGCCCATGGCTAACATCCTGGATAGGAGCCTATTGTACCGTTCCACAGAGACCACCCGTCTAAGCCCAGGCATCCGGGAAGGCGCCCTAAAGAGGGGGGTACTGTTGTGTCCCGCTCCCGTGGACGGCCACGGGCGCGGCCCCCTACCTCCACGGCGGTGGCGACCCGCCACAGCAACCCCTGAAACGCTCCCCGGGGCCGATGCCCATCACCCCGGGGATGGTCCGCAGTCTGGCCGCCCGCTGGGGAGCCGTCCCTGCTCCTCCCTCGTGGCGCTCTGCTGGCTTTCCTCCTCGGAGGAAATCCAAGATGGCCACCGCCATCTTTAGGCACGAGGCCACGCCCCCCTGCTGGATTTAAAGGGACCTGATCCCTTTAATGATACTCACCTGCTTCCAATGATCCAGAGCAGAGGAAGTATTTAAGGAGGCTTCCTCTGCTCATTCCTCGACTTGGCAACGTCTCCTGTGAGCTTTGTCCAGTCTGCTTGCTTCGGTGAGTTCCTTGAGCTTGGCTTCTGGTTCCTGCTTTGTCTTCCTGGTTCCTGACTTCGGATTGGCTTACGGTGATTCTCTGGTTCCTGATTTTGGATTGGCAAGTGGTGATCCTCTGGCGTACAACTTCGGACTGGTGAGCGACGACCCTCTGGCACTCGACCTAGGACTTCTTCAAGACTACCGTCTCCAAGGGCCCGCCTAAGCCCCAGCGGCCCGGGTCCCTACAGGCTCCTCCTGGGGGGACTGCGGGCTTCCAGGGCGAAGCTCCAGTTGGCCCTTGCACCGTTTCCCTGACCTCCCTAGGTCCACCTAAGTCCTAGCGGTCGGGTCCCTACGGGCTCTTCCCGAGGGGACCGCAGACCACCAGTGGTGAAGACACAGCGCCTCATCTCGTTTCTTCATCGCCTCCGTGTTCGCCTCAGCCTCCAGTGCCAAGGGTCAGCTGGTCCCGCCTTGCCACCCGACGAGAGAGCCTACGGACCCTCCAAAAGGTATACCATCCTCTCGTCGGCCAAGGATCCACAAGCCTGAGCATAACAGGAGCATGTTCCGAGATAGTAAAGTTACCAATATACGCATTTAAAACTTTAGGAAATAGTCCTGAGATGAGAATGTAATCGATTGTAGAATAACTCTGGTGGGGATTGGAAAAAAGGCATAGTCCCTCTCTCCAGAGTGTAGAAAACATCAAATATCCAATATTCCCAACTCTGCAACAAGTGCAACCCCTACGACATTCTTGTGGAGTAGGAATTCTCACTGGTCTACAATCCTCATCACTATTAGCTACATTTAAATCTCTCCCATTCACCAAAGAATAGTCCAGATAGCCTAAAAGGAAGGTGATAACAGTTGAAAAAAATCTGGAGTATATATATTGGGAGCATAAAAATTGCCTATAATATATTTGTGCCCATATACCACCCCAATCAAAAATAAATACCATCCTTCTGGGTCCTTTACCGTCTTATCTCTGTGTACACTACTAGCAAAACTAGGAATCAACTTCTTCTTATATGCAGATGACATACAGTTCTACATTACATTCTCCAAATCAATTGAAAACACAACATCAACGCTATCAACATACATGAAGGCAATACAGCAAGAACTGTCACAACTTTAACACTAAACACGAAAAAAAAAATGAAATCTTATAGCTAAGAAGAAACTCACCTATAGTTAATCTGCTATCCCTAGACCTGGGTAACTTTCACATTATCCCCGCTGAACAAGTATGGAACCTAGGAATATAGATTGATGAGAACATCACAATGAAATTCACATAAATTAAATTAAAACAGGATACTCCAAGCTGCGAATATTACAGCGGCTGAAACCTAATATTCAGGGACTTCCACACTGTTTTACAATTGCTAATATTCTCAAACATTGATTACTGCAATTCCCTATTTCTAGGCCTATCATCAGGACTCTTAAAACCACTTTAATTACTTCAAAATACCTCAGCAAGACTTATATTAGGAACAAGGAAATGTGACCACATCACCTCCTCGCTGATAGCTCTGCACTAGCTGCCAGTACAATCCAGAATCCATTATAAAGAACTAACACTCATTTTTAACATCAACAGAAACTCCTCTTAATAGGCGTGAATCTCCATCTATACACACCATAGCGAACACTAAGGTTGCAAAACAAAGGACTATTAACTGTGCCAACAATGCAAAGTACTCATCCAGCGCAAATAAGAGACTGAATGTTTTCCATAGCAGGCCTCAGGTTCTGGAATTCTCTTCCAGAGATGCTACATCTGATAAAAGACAGAAAGAGCTTCAAATGTGAGTTGAAAACCTGGCTCTTTAAAAATATCAATATGCAGAGAACTACAAGACTATAAGCATTGAGCAATGTAAAGTGTATTATGACAATACTATGAAGACTATTGAAATAGAAATTATGGGGTAGATTTTCAAACATACGCATGGGCATAGATTTGTTCGTACAACCAGGCGCAAACAAATCTACGCCCAATTTTATAACATGCTCGCGCAGCCGCACGCATTTTATAAAATCCAGGGTCGGCGCGCGCAAAGGGGTGCACAATTGTGCAACTTGCGTGCGCCGAGCCGCATAGCCTTCCTCCGTTCCCTCCCCTTCCCTTCCCCTACCTAACCCGCTCCCCAGCCCTATCTAAACCCCCCCCCCCGACCTTTATCACCGAAGTTACGCCTGCCTCTGCCTTCTTTTTTTAATTTACAATGTTTCACAATTGACAGATGTGTCTCTTGTAAACAAGCTATATGGATCTTTTATTTTTTTCACACAAACAAAGTGTAAACACTATAGAGAGGGAAATAGTATTTTAACTATTCACCACCACCATATGTCAAACTAGACTAGAGACAATATCATAGGCATGTGCTCACAATGAACTTTCGATCCGCTGTCTCTCGCCCTCAATGGGCCGCAGGCAGTAATCAGCCTGTGAGCTCAGGAGATTTTTAATCATCTATTGTCTCATGTCTACCCACCCCTCACTCCAAAAACCATTTTTTATTAATCAATTTATATATAAACCATTAAAGTGCAGGTTAGTAAAAGCAGCTAAGCATGTAACTTTCAAAATATGTGACTTTCTACCGGCTAGTAACCCACTGATATTCAACAAAAATATTAAGCCACAAAGGTGGTCACTCAAATATCAAAAATACTTCCGTTGTTTAACCCCGACATGGTCCATGTTTCGACTCACAAAGAGTCTTTTTCAAGGGGAATGAAGATGACAGATCACTATGTCACCGGTACATTATTTTCATTCAGTTCCTGTGAAACAATATGAAAAAATTAAAAACACTCATAAACCTACACACACACTGTCAGAGAACACACAACTATTGCTAGTCTCATGCATTCCAACTACACCTAGAGACTAACAATTTAAACACAAGTGCTATCCTCAAAAATGACAAAATGTTCAGCATAAAAACTCACCGGGACGCCAGAATCATTAATCTCAAGTTCACAACATGGCGATTCACGCCTTTGTCAGACCTAACTGACTTACCAAATTTAAATGGACCGCTAAGTTCTATGGGACCGGAAGTAGCAGAAAAAACTGCTTTCCGGTCACCTCCTCATTCACTGAAAACTACTAGTCCCAGCGTACCATACTGGCATCAGCTGCCCCTCTAACTATGAATAGATCACAACCCTTCGGTTTCAAAAAACTGACCAATCGATTTCTCTGTTAAGCCCTTTCGGAATTACTGAATCAAAAAAGTGTATCCATTTTTGTTCTCTTTGAGTTAAAAATAGATCAAAATTGCCGCCCCGATTGCTCGGAACTGGCTGTTCGATTACTGCAAATTTCAACTCTGCAAACGTATGGTTCTTATCCATGCAGTGCTGGACGCAAGGTGCCTCCAGTCTGCTTCTAGTAATAGCACTCCGATGCTCAATCATTCGCGTCTTGAGGCATCTCTTAGTTTTCCCAATGTATAAAAGCGGACAGGGGCACCACAAGGCATAAACCACACCTCTGGATTCACAGGTAGTGGCAGCTGTTAATTTGAAGTTTCCTTTAACAAAAAATGGCAACTTATTGCCATCAAATGATTGATCACAAACAGAACACTTCATGAAAGGTCGGTGCCCAGCAGTCAAATTTGTTTCCATATTACTATTGCCTCTCTCGTCAGAAAAATCCGAATGTACTATCAGATCTCTGATGTTCTTACCTCGTTTAAACGCAAACATTGGGAAACATTGAAAACCCTCATGCAGCCTTAATACGTGCCAGAATTTTTTGATCACCTTTTGTACTCTAAAAATCTGAGATGAAAATGGTAATACACATACCATCTGCTCTGTATCTCGACTGACACGAGCAGGTTGTAATAATAAATCTCTATTGATCCAGCGGGCACGCTTATATGCCTTTTTGATGATATGTAAAGGGTAACCCCGTTGTACAAAATTATTCATCATCACCTGTGCCTTCAATTTGTAGTCAAATACGTCTGAACAAAGATGTCTTAGTCTCAAAATTTAAATTGTTAGTCTCTAGGTGTAGTTGGAATGCATGAGATTAGCAATAGCTGTGTGTAGGTTTTGAGTGTTTTTAATTTTTTCATATTGTTGCACAGGAACTGAATGAAAATAATGTACCGGTGACATAGTGATCTGTCATCTTCATTCCCCTTGAAAAAGACTCTTTGTGAGTCGAAACATGGACCATGTCGGGGTTGAACAACGGAAGTATTTTTGATATTTGAGTGACCACCTTTGTGGCTTAATATTTTTGTTGAATATCAGTGGGTTACTAGCCGGTAGAAAGTCACATATTTTGAAAGTTACATGCTTAGCTGCTTTTACTAACCTGCACTTTAATGGTTTATATATAAATTGATTAATAAAAAATGGTTTTTGGAGTGAGGGGAGGGTAGACATGAGACAATAGATGATTAAAAATCTCCTGAGCTCACAGGCTGATTACTGCCTGCGGCCCATTGAGGGCGAGAGACAGCGGATCGAAAGTTCATTGTGAGCACATGCCTATGATATTGTCTCTAGTCTAGTTTGACATATGGTGGTGGTGAATAGTTAAAATACTATTTCCCTCTCTATAGTGTTTACACTTTGTTTGTGTGAGATATTAATTGAGAGGTGTTGCTTCTGTTTAGTGATTAAATATCAGTGTCTTTTATTTTTTTGACATGTTAAGTAATTTCATCCTTTTTATTGGAGAATGAATACCATCAACATTCCACGATACAATTTTTAGTTTACTCAGTATCCAGAGTTAGGGTATGGTCAACCTTACAATCTGCTAAATGGATTGCGCGCCCCCCCCCCCCCCCCCAGCCTAGATGTAAAGCATCCACTTTGTAGAAATCCTTATGATCTCTTTCTTCCCAATTTTTAATATCTTTTTCCAAGATGCTTCATCTTCACAACTCCTATTTAACCTTCAATCCCCCATCCCTCTTTTACCTCCCTCCTCCCTCCCCCATTCATTCCCATGCATACATCATCCACCCCACATTCAAATTACCCCCCCCTCAGTGTAGCTCCAAGGGACTTTCATCTTCCAACCTCTAGCATCCCACTTCTTCCAGGCAGAAATCAGAATCTAGTTCCACGGGACCCCTCCTACCTTGTCTTCTCATTACTCTGAACTACCTCAATTTTTTTTATTTGTTTGCAACCATATCAACCCACATTACACAGTCTTGTAACCTGTGAGAAACCTGAGAAACTGAATAACAACAAGTATGATAAAAACTCAGAACAGTAGTTCTTAATGTGTGCAGAATAACCTTTTATTAAAAGTTAGTATTGTCTTTTGCTGGTCAGCTGATATATCAGCCTTGCAATATTTCCATCATCCAGAAGGACATTTTTATTCCACACGTTCCAAATTTCCATAATGTATCTCCTGTTCTCTAAGGGAAATAAAACTCAGGAATCTCAT
The DNA here is from genome assembly GCF_901001135.1 of Rhinatrema bivittatum. NCBI lineage: Eukaryota > Metazoa > Chordata > Amphibia > Gymnophiona > Rhinatrematidae > Rhinatrema > Rhinatrema bivittatum. The sequence goes on from NC_042618.1 coordinate 249,990,790, forward strand.
GAAACTGTTCCCTCCACTCTATATTCTTAATATTGACATAGGTTCCTCATGACACAGTTATAAATGAGGCATGGATTAGCAAGCAGCTAAAATTAAACAGCTCATTGAAATTTCATATGATCCACTTTTCCAAGGATACATTTTACAAGTTTCTCTTTCAGAATGCTGGTTCAGTGTCATGCAAGAATAATAGGTAGAAGTTAACATTAACACAATCATAAAGGGAGGATTCTTCAAGCTACATATCCTCAAAAAACGTAAACCCCTACTCCATTCGCAAGACTTCCGCACAGTCCTGCAAGTGACAATGCTATCAAAAATGGATTACTGCAATTCCTTACTTCTAGGCCTTCCCTACTCTACTATTAGACCCCTGCAAATGTTACAGAATGCTATGGCAAGAATCCTTACAAATACACGTAAAGCAGACCACATTACCCCTATTCTCAAGGATCTCCATTGGCTTCCCATCTCCTCCTGCATCAGATACAAAACCCTCACCATTATTCACAACTCCCTGCACAACCACAATCACTCCAGGCTTGAGGATGCTCTTCGATTCCGCTCCTCCAATCGTCCTACTAGAACCACACTCTCAGGAACCCTCCACACCCCTTCCCTTAAATGTGCTCACCACACTTCCACCAGAGAAAGAGCCCTATCCATTGCAGGCCCCTCCCTCTGGAACACTACGCCACTTGAGCTCCGACTAGAACCATGCATTCGGAAATTCAAAACAGGGGTTAAAACATGGCTCTTTAAAATGGCCTACCCTGATCTGGATCCCACGTAGTCCCCCTGCTCCCTCTACTCCTTCAGAGAAAGAGCCCTTGTCATTAACGTGCTCATAGCCTTCTCCTTTATTCCTTTTAATTATCCTCTGTTTTGTCTCCCATTTCGCTGCACCTCCTTATATACCCCCTTATTTCCCCTATACCCTCTTCCCCTGTCCTCAAACCCTTCTTTTTCCCTATAGCATCCATTTATACCCCATTTTATTTAACCCCCCCCCCCGCTTTCCTTTAACCCTTACTTTTCCCTATAGCAACCCTGCTAGTCTATATATAGTTGCCTTTCTGAACGCATAATTTGTAATGTCATATATAGTGTCTCCTGTATGTACTAGTTAAAGATAATGTATATTATTGTATATAATACTTTTCGGAGTGTATAATTTATATAAGGTTATCCACAGTGGATAAGGTTACACACTGTCCCTTATTGAGTATATAATTTGCAATGCTACTTATTATGTTTCCTCTGTTGTTTTCCATTAGGTACTGTTCCTTTTCTCCTCTTCCTGTTTTTCCCCTCTCTTCTCTCGCCCCTTCTCTCTTCCTGTCTGCTCCCTCTTCCCCCCACTCTGGTTTTTTTGTAATTTCCTCCTTCAGTTATATTGTAAACCGGCATGATGTATCCACGAATGTCGATATATAAAAGCTAATAAATAAATAAATAAATAAGTTAATCTACAACTTCTTCCTCAACATTTGAAGTTTATTTCTGACAACAAAATCGTAAGTACAACATATCATCTACCTCGCCTCACTTCCCAATCCCTCTAATCACAGGCCAAGGACATTACTGGGGAGGAGCCATCTGACAATCGTTCTATGCTCCCCAAGCCAGAACTCTTGACAACATTAAATTAACCAGCATGCATCCTATTTTCGCTACTATTATGCTATACTTCGTTCTCATCAATGCGCAATTACAAAGAAATTCGCCATCATTTATGACCTTGCCTCCAGATCATATAACTGTTTATGCATCACCAAAACCTTGCTGAAAGATTACAACACCCCGATCCTTAACCATTGCTGCGCCCCAACTTTTCATACTTCCATAAACCAAGACAAGAATGAAGAGGAGGAGGGCTGGCTATTTTATTTAAATCTCACCTGAAATTTACTATGTTAGAAGTCTCTACCCCCTTCCCCTTACAAATTGCTATGCCTGAAATCACAACACATTAACCTCTGTCTGACCTACAGCCGTCCCAGGCTTCTCACCAAGAATGCACTCTCCCTATGTGATTCAATCCTTAACCTCAATCTAAATCCCTCCACAGCCATAATTCTTGGCAACCAACCTCCGACATCACCCACCACATCCCCCTCCAATCTTCTATTTGATACTCTTCTCTCTTGTGGCTGGAAACAAATCATATCCTCACCCACTCACAGGAAAGGCAACTTCCTTGATATGGTACTTGTTAATCCTTCAGGTTTTCACACAGATGAAAAGAATATAGCCATAACTCTACCAAAAGAACAAACGCTGCACAATAATATAACCCCTCACTCCAAATCTTAAAATGTGAATTTCGGAAATACGAGAGAAAATGGCGGAAAGACCCCACTCACACAAACAAAACCCTATACCACAATAAATTGGCATCATATCAAGAGGCCATCAACTCAGCTAAGAAAACCTATATCTACACAAAACTGTCAGCCACGGTTAACAACCCCAGAGAACTATATGCCATCATAAAGAGAATAACTAACCCAAACCCAACCCCCTCCCCAACCTTCCTCCCACTCTACATAAGAACATGCCATACTGGGTCAGACCAAGGGTCCATCAAGCCCAGCATCCTGTTTCCAACAGTGGCCAATCCAGGCCATAAGAACCTGGCAAGTACCCAAAAACTAAGTCTATTCCATGCTACTGTTGCTAATAATAGCAATGGCTATTTTTAAAGTCAACTTAATTAATAGTAGATAATGGACTTCTCCTCCAAGAACTTATCCAATCCTTTTTTTAAACACAGCTACACTAACTGCACTAACCACATCCTCTGGCAATAAATTCCAGAGTTTAATTGTGAGTTGAGTGAAAAAGAACTTTCTCCGATTAGTTTTAAATGTGCCACATGCTAACTTCATGGAGTGCCCCCTAGTCTTTCTATTATCCGAAAGAGTAAATAACTGATTCACATTAACCCATTCTAGACTTCTCATGATTTTAAACACCTCTATCATATCCCCTCTCAGCCATCTCTTCTCCAAGCTGAAAAGTCCTAACCTCTTTAATCTTTCCTCATAGGGGAGCTGTTCCATTCCATTTCCAGGGATGAACATTGCTGAATCATTAGCCTTTTACTTTACCAACAAGAGAGCAACTGTCAAACAGCACCTTCAATAACTCTTACAATGAGGAACTGGATGATGATCCGCAAACCAACAGCCCACCCTGGGAATGCTTCCACAAATCCCTTAAACCCGTGCCATACCTCTCTTCTCAAACTGATCAAATTTAACATTGTCCCGTTCATCACTAAGTTCATTAACTCATCTTTACAACATGGCGTCTTTCCTGGCCTTCTTAAAAGAGCCCCAGTCCAACCCAAAATCAAAAAACCCTCTGCTGACCCTACTATCATCTCCAGCTTTAGCCCAATCTCTGCCCTATCCTTCATGGCCAAAGGATGAGAAACAGCAGTTCTCCATCAACTCTGCAGCTTCATCGGTGCTAACAATATCCTCAACCAATATCAATTTGCATTCAGGAAGCACCAAAATACCGAATTGCTGCTGCTCTCCAGCTTTGATACCATGAGGTGAGGTTTTGACCAAGGCTCTGCTTTCCTTCTATGCCTACTCGATACCTCCGCAGCATTTGACATGGTCAATCACTCCATCGTACTCTCAAGACTACACTCCTTTGGTATAACTGGCTCTATACTGGCCTTGTTTTCTTCATACCTCAATAACCAGACCCAACAAGTCCAGATTTGTTGTGCACTCCGTCTGCGTCCGGCCCGCACAGGGGCCTGCTCACCTCTCTGGTTCCATGGCGGGTCCCGGATCGGCATCCCTAGTGGCAGCTGCGAGTTCTTCCAGGCCTCGGCATCCCGTGGCAGCGGTCACCGGGCCTTCCACTGCGCACCAGGCCTCATGTCTGAGTTTGGCGCCTTCCATGGCATTGGCCACTCCCCTACGCATGCGGACCGCCCGGCCTCTTGTAGGGCCAGGGGCAGTTCTTAGCTCCGCAGCGCATCCTGATTGATTGCCTGACATAAGGAAGTCCCTGCCTGCACTTCCTTGCCTTGGAAATCGGGTTAGTATTGTGCTAGATTGTCACTGAGTTCTGAGTCTTGTTCCAGGATCCTTCTGTTCCAGCCTTGTTCCTGCATCCTTCCGTTCCAGTGTCCTCTTGTTACTGTGTTCGTCTGTCATCTCACCGGGTAGTACCTCCGGACTGTCTTACTGTTACTGACCTTGGCTTGTTCCTTGACCCTCCTGTCTGCTGCCTGCCTTCTGACCTCAGCGTGTTCCTTGACAACTCTGCCTGCTACCTGCCTTCTGACCTTGGCCTGTCTGTGACCTCGTCTGACCTCCGGAACCTGACCTCTGCTTTGTTGACCACTCCTCGGACTAACTCCCGGATTATGACCTCTGCTTGATTGACTACATCTCCTGATTTTGGCTCTGTCCCTAGCCTTGTCATCGCCTAAGCTGTTCTGGTCCTCCTTGCTCCATCTGACCTCCAGTGTCGAACCTGATCGTGCTCCTCTCCTGTCTGTGGGCACGCCTGACTATCATCTTTCCAGGAGACCCTGCGAGGCCCACCTAAGTCCAAGCAGACAGGGTCCCTAAGGGCTCCACCTGCAGGGACCGCGGGCTTCCATTGGTGAAACTCATCCTAGCCTCTGTCTCCTCCAGTGCTCCGCCCCCTGGGGGCAGGTGCTTCCTGGTCCCTACCAGGGAGCCGTTCTCCACTGCTCCAGGACAAGGGTCCACCCCCGAGTGCAACAGGTTGCCAAGGCCATGGACTCAGTGGAGTCTCCCGCCTCCATGGCCCTACCGGGTTTGGCCGCCACAGTCAAAGAACATCACCAAGCTTTGGGAATCGCTGGCTTCTTCGGTGGAAGAGCTTCGTTCTCAGCTATGAGATACAGCTTTGGCCAATCTCGTGGGCCTATCGGCCTCCATGCTTCCCAATGCATCGTTGGCACTTCCTGCACCTTCTCGATACAATGGGGATCCACACTCCTGTCGTGGCTTCCTCAATCAGTGCTTCATGCAATTTGCACTACAACCCTCGTTGTTCCTGAAGGAAATCACCAAGGTGACCTTCATCCTATCTCGCCTGGAAGGGAAGGCTCTTGCATGGGCCTCTCCCTTATGGGAATGCTCTGATCCCATACTTTCCAAGTTATCTGAATTCATCGCTCTCTTCAAGCAGACCTTCGGAGACCCTGGCCGACAGACTATAGCCAGCCATAACCTACTCCACCTTAGTCAAGGATCATGGACCCTCTCTGAGTATACAGTGGAGTTTAGGACTCTGGCCACTGAGCTTGGGTGGCAAGAAGATTGTCTGCAAGCCATCTTCCTAGATGGACTCTCCTGCGCTCTCCAAGATGAGCTCTCCATCCGTGAGACTCCCACGTCTCTAGAGAACCTGATTTCCCTTGTCAGGAAGATTGATCATCGCCTCAGGCAAAGACGCCTAGAGGTAAAGGCTCCCCACTCTCCTACAGCACATCCCACACATGTTCCTTGTCCTCCAGTTAAGAGTCCAGCACCACCACCCTCTTACGTAGTGGAACCTATAGAAGTGAGCCGTGGGCGATTGTCTCCGACCGAACATCTCCGTCCGCGAAAGGAAGGTCTTTGCCTTTACTGTGGCACTTCTGGACATTGTCTGCAGTTCTGCCTGGTTCATCCAGGAAACTGCAACGCTTGAGCCCAGCGGGGGTCCCAAGCTTAGGCCCTACTGTTACTGAACCTCAACTCTTGCTTCCCATTTCTCTGGGCATCAAGGCCCACACCTTCACCATCACTGCTCTTGTCGATATCGGAGCAAGTGGCAGCTTCATTATGGATGACATTGTCAAGCTTCTGAACATTCCTCTTCAGCCATTAGAAGTGAGTCTCCGCATCGCCTCCATCCAAGGAGAACACCTTCCAGGGCTCATCACCCACCAAACAGTGGCTGTTCATCTTACCGTGGGCACTCTCCATGAAGAGATGTCCTTCTATGTATTGAAACGATCGACACATCCAGTTATCTGGGTCTGCCCTGGCTCCAGGCCCACGAACCCAAGTTCGATTGGCATTACCTGCAGTTGGTGCAGTGGGGCTCTAAATGCCAGAAGACCTGTTTACGTTCTGTATCTCCAGTAGTTCCTATTCTGAAGTCTGTTACTTTACCTGGTTTGCCTCTGCAGTACTCTGACTTCAAAGATGTCTTTTTGAAGCAGAAAGCGGATACCTTGCCTCCGTTACACAAGTTCAATTGCCCTATAGAACTTCTGCTGGGCATAACTCCTCCCAAAGGCAGAACTTATCCACTGTCTCAACACGAGACTCAAGCTATGTCTGAGTATATTAAAGATAACCTAGAAAAAGGGTTCATTCGTCCTTCTGACTCCCCTGCTGGAGCGGGATTCTTCTTCGTTAAGAAAAAGGACGGCGGTCTATGCCTTTGTATTGACTACAGAGGGCTCAATGCCATTACCCGCAAAGACCGATATCCCCTGCCCCTTAACAGTGAGCTGTTTGATTGCCTTGAAGGGGCACGGATCTTCACCAAGTTGGATCTGAGAGTTGTGTACAATCTGGTACACATCCAACCCAAAGATATCTGGAAAACCGCATTCAACATGAGGGATGGTCACTACGAATATACAGTGATGTCCTTTGGGCTATGCAATGCCCCAGCGGTCTTTCAACACCTTATGAACAAAATTCTCCGAGACCTCTTCAACTCCTTCGTAGTCATATATCTTGACGACATCCTAATCTTTTCCAAAGACCTCAAATCTCATCGAAAGCATGTTCGGATCGTCCTTCAACGTCGAAGAGAGAACCATCTGTATGCCAAATTGGAAAAATGCCTTTTTGAACATATTCGCTTAACTTTCGTAGGGTATATCATATCCAATCAAGGCTTCTCCATGGATCCAGAGAAAGTCCAGGGGATCCGCGACTGGCCCCAGCCAGTAGGCCTACGGGCCCTACAACGTTTCCTTGGCTTTACCAATTATTACCGGAGTTCATTGCCAATTATTCTACCTTAGTTGCCCCGCTTACCGCCATGACCAGAAAAGGGGCTAATACTCTGGTATGGACCCCTAAAGCACAAGCCGCCTTTCAGACAATTAAGGAGGCTTTCTGTTCTGGCCCTTGCCTTCAACATCCGGATCCAAGATGTCCATTTGTCGTTGAAGTTGACGCCTCTGCAATTGGCGCAGGAGCCGTCTTGATCCAGTTTTCTCTCAAGGTTAAATTGATACCTTGTTCATTCTACTCACATAAGTTCTCTCCTATGGAACGTTATACCGTTGGTGACAGAGAACTCCTCGCAGTCAAGTTGGCACTCCAAAAGTGGCGCCCCTGGTTGGAAGGGGCGCAACACAAGTTTACCAACTTCACTGACCATAAGAATCTTGAGCACCTTAAAGAAGCACAACTCCTGAATCCCCAAACAGCCTGATGGGCGCTCTTCTTTGAAAAGTTCAACTTTGTTCTATGTTTCCACCCAGGTTCCAAGAACCTCCGTGCTGAGGCACTGTCAAGATCATTTGAATCTGAAGATGTTCCTGAAGTCCCTAGTTACATCATAGATCATGTCTGTATATCCCTTGCTGTGACCACTACAGTTCCTACTGGAAAAACCGTCATTCCATGTAGATTACATGAACGAGTTCTGAAATGGGCTCATGATTCCAAGTTGGAAGGACACCTGGGTCGTGCCTGGACCCTAGAGATGTTACGAAGACACTGTTGGTGGCCCAATATGGTGCAAGACTCCCGAAACTATGAACTTGTGTCCCGTCTGCGCCCAACAGAAACCACGTACCGGGAAACCTTGGGGCTTACCCCAACCACTTCCAGCACCTACCAAGCCATGGTCCAGCATCTCGACGAACTTTATTACAGACCTGCCTCCATCTCAGAACAATACGATAATTTGGGTCATTATCGACCATTTTTCGAAGATGGGTCACTTTATTCCCTTGCCGGTCCTCCCGTCGGCCCCAGAACTAGACCCACAGTCACCCATTCTTGACAGATGGGCAGCCAACAAGTATACCCCCCAACTCAAACAGGTCATTAAGGAATTCATTAAAAACCAGGATTACAGTGGGCTCTGGTAGAATTAGACCTGTGATGAGGAGACACACACTGTACCAAATGCAAAAAGAACAAAAAGCCTTCTCTATATTAAAAACTGAAGAAGTTCTTGAGAAAAACATTGAAGTGTTACCAGAAAAGAGAAAAAAAACCCAATGCAAGCAGAATTTCAAGATCCATAACCAAAAGAAAAAGCTAATTGAGATGGATAACTCTGTCATCAGTGGCACAACTGCAAAAGGAAAGAGTGAAGTGAATAACAAATCTCAACTAAAGTCTCATAAGGAGTCCAGGAAAAGCAATAACCTTAAAGAGAGAACCTGGAAAGCTATGACCACAAATGCTCATAGTTTGGGAAATAAAATCCCAGATCTGCAGGCCCTAATGACGGAGGCAAAATTGGACATTGTTGCTATCACAGAGACATGGTTCACAGAATCTCATGATTGGGATACAGCAATACCAGGCTATAACTTGTTAAGGAAGGACAGAGTGGATAGAAAAGGGGGAGGTGTGGCTCTTTATGTCAGAAACAATATCCAAGCATCTGAGCTGCAAGGAAGTTGGGGCAAGGAAGAAGCACTATGGGTCGACCTAAAAAAAGATGACGGAGCGTCCATTTATACTGGAGTGGTTTACAGGCCTCCAAACCAAAAGGAAGAGCTGGACAGAGATAGGTAAGAAGGGAGAAGTGGTGATCGTTGGTGACTTTAATATGCCGGATGTAGACTGGAAAATCACATCTGCAGAATCTAAAAATAGTAGAGCAATAGTGGATGCCATGCAAGTAACTTTGTTCAAACAAATGGTAATGGAACCCACGAGAGAAGGAACTATACTCGACTTAGTGCTCACTAATGGAGATAATGTCTCTGATGTCCTGGTGGGCACCCACCTCAGCACCAGTGATCATCAAATGGTATGGTTTAATATCACTAAAAGAATATGGAAAAGAAGCACAAAGACCAGAGTTTTACAGTTCAAAAACACGGACTTTGAGGAAATGGGGAAGTACCTAGAGGAAGAACTAAAAGGATGGGAGAACGAGACAGATGTGGATCAGCAGTGGACCAATCTAAAAGGAGCAATCACCAAGGCAACTACTCTATATGTTAGAAAAGCAAAAGAAAATTGAAACCTATCTGGTTCTCAAAGGAGGTGGCTGACAAAATTAAAGCTAAAAGAACAGCATTCAAGAAATATAAAAGATCCCAAAGGGAGGAGCACAAAGAAGAATATTTGATTCAACTGAGGGAGACAATTAATCAAGTCGGCAAAAAGTCAAGTGGAAGAGAGGATTGCCAAGGAGATAAAAAATGGTGACAAAACATTTTTCAGATACATCAGCGAAAAGAGAAAAGTCCAAAGTGGTATAGTGAAATTGAAAGGTGGAAATGATCAATGTGTGGAGAGAGACGAAGAAATGGCAGAAATATTAAACGAATACTTCAGCTCTGTGTTCACTAAAGAAGACCCTGGAGAAGGACCATCTCTACACAACAAGAAACTGGAGGGAAGTGGAATAGATGAAAATCCTTTTACAGTAGAAAATGTATGGGAAGAGCTAAAGAATCTGAAAGTGGACAAAGCCATGGGGCCTGATGGGATTCATCCAAGGATACTGAGGTAGCTCAGAGATGTGCTGGCGGGTCCGCTGTGTGACCTATTCAATAGATCCCTAGAAACAGGAGTGGTGCCGAGTGATTGGAGAAGAGCGGTGGTGGTCCCGCTTCACAAGGTGGGAAGGACAAGGACTGAGAGGAGGCTGGTAACTACAGACCGGTTAGCCTCACTTCGGTGGTGGGAAAAGTAATGAAGTCACTGTTGAAAGAGAGAATAGTGAACTATCTACAGTCCAGAGAATTGATGGACCAGAGGCAGCATGGATTCACCAGGGGAAGATCCTGTCAGACAAATCTGATTGACTTTTTTGAATGGGTAACCAAGGAATTGGATCAAGGAAGAGCGCTCGATGTCATCTACTTGGATTTCAGCAAAGCTTTTGATACGGTTCCGCACAGGAGATTGGTGAATAAAACGAGACGTTTAGGAGTGAGTGCCGAGGTGGTGACCTGGATTGCAAACTGGTTGACGGACAGAAGACAATGTGTGATGGTAAATGGAACTTTCTCTGAAGAGAGAGCGGTTTTAAGTGGTGTACCGCAAGGATCTGTATTGGGACCAGTCCTGTTCAATATCTTTGTGAGCGACATTGCGGATGGGATAGAAGGTAAGGTTTGTCTTTTTGCGGATGACACTAAGATCTGCAACAGAGTGGACACGCCGGAAGGAGTGGAGAGAATGAGATGGGATTTAAGGAAACTGGAAGAGTGGTCGAAGATATGGCAGCTGAGATTCAACGCCAAGAAGTGCAAAGTCATGCATATGGGGAGTGGACATCCGAATGAACTGTATTCGATGGGTGGGGGTGGGGGGGGGGGGGGGGAAAGGCTGATGTGCACGAGCAGGAGAGAGACCTTGGGGTGATAGTGTCTAATGATATGAAGTCTGCGAAACAATGCGACAAGGCGATAGCAAAAGCCAGAAGAATGCTGGGCTGCATAGAGAGAGAGGAATATCAAGTAAGAAAAGGGAAGTGATTATCCCCTTGTACAGGTCCTTGGTGAGGCCTCACCTGGAGTACTGTATTCAGTTCTGGAGACCGTATCTACAAAGAGACAAAGACAAGATGGAAGTGGTACAGAGAAGGGAGACCAGGAAGGTGGAGGGTCTTCATCGGATGACATACGAGGAGAGATTGAAGAATCTAAATATGTACTCCCTGGAGGAAAGGAGGCGCAGGGGTGATATGATTCAGACTTTCAGATACTTGAAAAACTTTAATGATCCAAAAACGACAAACCTTTTCCGTCAGAAAAAAATCAGCAGAACCAGAGGTCACTAGCTGAGGCTCCAGGGAGGAAGACTGAGAACCAATGTCAGGAAGTATTTCTTCACGGAAAGGGTGGTGGATGCCTGGAATGCCCTTCCGGAGGAAGTGGTGAAGTCTAAAACTGTAAAGGACTTCAAAGGGGCGTGGGATAAACACTGTGGATCCATCAAGTCTAGAGGACGTGAATAAAGAGGAGGCAGCAAAACACTGCACGGAGCGGCAGTAGCCACAGAGGCATTCACGGAGCGGGATGCCAGTGGTTGGTGTTCCACCTTCATGGAGCGGAAGGATGGAGGGTTGCCATCTCCAAAAAAACAAAAACAAAACAAAACAAAAAAACAGGGGTGGGTAAGAGTATGGGGCAGGGGTGAGGCCTGCTTGTTTGTAGCGGTTGCTACCCCTAATTGAGCTGGATGTTCACTTGGATGCAGATCTGGCGCTGCTCTCTACATTGGTGGTGGGGTGGAGGGGAATTAGGGCTGGAGGGTACTGGAAGCCAATAGTAACAGGTGGGAGAGAGAAAAAGGAAGAAAAAAAAAAGGATAAAGTGCGTAGCTTGCTGGGCAGACTGGATGGGCCGTTTGGTCTTCTTCTGCCATCATTTCTATGTTTCTATGTAAGTTGCTTTTGAAATATAGTTTTTGCTTCCATGGACTCCCCAAGGAGATTATATCTGACCGGGGACCACAGATTGCTGCCAAGTATTGGCGTTACCTATGTAAGAAGTTCAATATTGCCCTGAGTTTCACATCGGCCTATCATCCACAGGCCAATGGTCAAGCTGAAAGGACCAATCGGACCTTGAAGACATTCCTCCGCTCCAATGTAAATGATCAACAGGATAACTGGTCTGATCTTCTTCCCTGGGCTGAGCTGTCGCACAATACCCATGTTGCTGCGGCTACCGATGTATCTCCATTCTCTATGGTATTCGGACGACAGCCTCGGCTGCCTCTTCCAATTCCTCTGACTGTTCCTTCTCCAGCAGCGCAATCCATGGCCCACACCATTCGTCAAGTGTGGAACCAAGTAAAAGAGCGCATTTCTCAAGCTGCTGAACGCTCCAAGCGTACTTCGGATGTGCATAGACATCCTGCTCCACTCTTCCACCCTGGCCAGAAGGTGTGGCTAAGCGCTCGGCACATACGACTGAGACTTCCCTCTCACCGTTTGGCTCCTAAATACATTGGTCCATTTTCTGTAATCCAAAGAGTAGGAGCTGTGTCGTATCAACTCCAGCTACCTCGTGCCATGGGTATCTATAACACGTTTCATGTGTCCCTATGGAAGCCGTTGGTCCTCTCCTGGCCCTCACGTAGAGTTCCCTCTCCTCCACGGGTCTCTACAGAACCTGATTCATCCCTTCAGGTAAGCGAAGTCCTCGACGTCCGTCGGTGTCGAGGGAGATGGGAGTACCTCCTAGCCTGGGAGGGTTATGGGGCCGAGGAGAATTCACAGCCACGTAGGGGGAGGGGGGTACTGTTGCACACCCCGTCCGCGTCCGGCCCATGCACAGGCCTACTCACCTCTCTGGTTCCACGGCGGGTCCCTGCTCGGCCTCCCTAGCGGCAGCTACGAGCTCTTCCAGGCCTCGGCGTCCTGTGGCGGTGGTCGCTGGGCCTTCCACTGCGCACTAGGCCTCACGTCGGAGTTCGGGGCCTTCCATGGCATTGGCCACGCCCCTACGCACGTGGACCACTCGGTCTCTTGTACGGCCAGGGGCGGGTCTTAGCTCCGCGGTGCGTCCTGATTGATTGCTTGATATAAGGAAGTCCCTGCCTGCACTTCCTTGCCTTGGCAATCGGGTTAGTATTGTGCTAGATTGTCACTGCATTCTGAGTCTTGTTCCAGCCTTGTTCCTGCATCCTTCCATTCCAGTGTCCTCTTGTTCCTGTGTTCGTCTGTCCTATCCCCAGGTAGTAACTCCGGAATGTCTTATGGGTACTGACCACGGCTTGTTCCTTGACCCTCCAGCCTGCTGCCTGCTTTCTGACCTCAGCATGTTCCTTGATTATTCTGCCTGCTACCTGCCTTCTGACCTCGGCCTGCCTGTGACCTTGTCTGACCTCCGGAACCTGACCTCTGCTTTGTTGACCACTCCTTGGACTGACTCCCAGATTCTGACCTCTGCCTGACTATGTCTCCTGATTCTGGCTCTGTCCCTAGCCTTTTCATCACCTACGCTGTTCTGGTCTTCCTTGCTCCATCTGACCTCCAGTCTCGAACCTGATTGTGCTCCTCTCCTGCCTGTGGGCACGCCTATTATCTCTCCAGGAGACCCTGCGAGGCCCACCTAAGTCCAAATGGCCCGGGTCCCTATGGGCTCCACCCAGAGGGACCGCGGGCTTCCAGTGGTGAAGCTCATCCTAGCCTCTGTCTCCTCCAGTGCTTCGCCACCTGGGGGCAGGTGCTTCCTGGTCCCTACCATGGAGCCATTCTCCACTGCTTCAGGACAAGGGTCCACTCCCGAGCGCAACAAGATTGACCTCTAGAGTGCCCCAAGGCTCCGCGCTCTCTGCTGCACTATTAAACCTCTACCTAACTCCGCTATGCCACACCCTTACTGACCTTGGAGTGCACTATAAAATTTATGCGGATGACATCCAATTCTTCTTTCCACTCAAGGACACAGAATCTTTCCTCACCCACTGCCTTACGACCATCCAAAAGTGGCTTTGAAGCAATAAATTAGCTCTTAACATATCTAAAGCATAAATCTTTATCCTATCATGCCATCCTGTCAGACACATCCAATACTTTCTCCTTTGATTCCCATTTCACTCCCATCTCCCAAAATGTGCAAAGTCTGGGAGTCACAATCGACCCCTCCCTCTCCATGCGCAACCACATGGAACTATTACCAACTCCTCCTTCTACAAATTATGACTGCTCCATCATCTCAAGCCCCTTCTTGAATACTCTGACTTCAGGACAGTCCTTCAATCTAATATTCTCTGGGATTGACTATTGCAATGCCCTCCTCACTGGTCTACCTTTACACGCAACCAGACCACTACAGGTCATACAAAATGCGGCAGCAAGACTCATCAGCACCCCCATGTGCGACCACATCTCTCCAATACTCAAATCTCTTCACTTGCTCCCTATCTCATATTGAATACAATATAAGCTCGCCATGATCATTCACTCCTCGATCCACAATTTAGTCTCAGTTCTCCTCTACAATAAGAATCCACGCCCCCTCCTGACCACTCAGATCATCTAACCTAATGCTTTTAGACACCCCACTCCCAAAACTCACTCACCTAGAAGAAATCAGAGAACATGCATTTTTCTCTGCCAGACCTCACCTATGGAACAGCTTACCTAAGGGAAGTAAGGTGTCTCAGAGAAAGAACTTTCTTTAAAAAGTCGTAAAAACCTTCCTCTTCAAGAAAGCATTCCAGAATCTAAACAATGCCTACCCCTAACTTGTCTCCCCCCCTCAGAGGACTATCTAGTTGACAATTGTTCTCTTCCCGAGCTCCTCTCGTGAATGAATATAATCCCTAGATGCCTATGTGTTCTTTCCCTGTCCCAAAGAATGATGCTATCCCCCTACTTCTGAACTTTGCATTGTCCTGTCTCAGCCTGTCCATCTAACTATATATTAGAGATGTGAATCGGAACCAGAATCTGTTCGGTTCCGATTCAAATCGTGCATTTTTTTTCGTCCGGCCCGATTGTTTTTTTGTTTTTTTTAATAGGCTGCGCCTGATCCGATAAACAAACCCCCCCCCCCAAAATGTTTTAAAATTACCTGATGGTCCAGTGGGCCCCTGGAGCCATCTTTAAAAATGGCGCCGGCCGTCCAGTGCTCCTACTATGTGACAGGGGCCGGCCAATGGCACAGTTACCCTGTCACATGGTAAGGGCAAAGGGCCATCGGTGCCATTTTTATTAGTGGCAGCCGACGGCCTGAGAGCGGGAGATTGCTCCCGGGGCCCACTGGACCACCAGGTAATTTTAAAATATTTGGGGGGGGGGGGGGGGTCGGGAGGGTGGTGGAGGCTAAGGGAGCGGTTTTAAAGGGTCGGGTTGGGTTTTTTGTTTATCGGCCAACAGCCCGAGCGTGAGAGAACACTCCCGGGACCCCCGCTGGACCACCAGGTAATTTTAAAACATTTTTGGGGGGGGTCGGGAGGGTGGTGGAGGCTAAGGGAGCGGTTTAAAGGGTCGGGTGGGTTTTTAGGTTGTGTCCTAACTCCCATTAGTGTGCACTAACCCGATTAACGATTTTTTCACGATAAATCGGTGGAATTTCTATTGTATCGCACTCTTTAACGATTAATGACGATTTAAAAAATATCAGACGATATTTTAAAATAGTCAAAAAACGATTCACATCCCTACTATATATATCATTGTACCGCGCTCTAATTGTGTATTTTCTTATTGCACCCCACTCTGAACATAGGAAGGGTGGGTAATAAATACTTCTAAATAAATAAATAAATATAATTGGTCAGTGTCCTGTTATGATGATGACTGAGCCTCTCAAGTGCCTGCAAACACACATCATATTAAGGTAATTTTTCAAAACATGAAGATTAAAAATTAGCATATGCATGCATAAGTAGCCTGTACTCATGTATTCCATATTTTATAAAATTCCCAAATACACACATATATTTATTTTCTTATGCACATATATTCACATAAATAAGGGATGTTCCTGGTTGGGGGCCAACAGTTACATAAATAAATTGCTATTTTAAAAGACATGGGTGAATATTTGCCAACTTACTTGCGTATTTTTACATCTGCAAATTATCTGGTGTAAGTGATATTAAACCTATTTATTGTGTAGTACCAACTGGGTGGGAGGTCTGGGAGAACTGGGAGGAGTTCAGACTGAAGAACCAGGAGGATCTCAATACCTAGAGAAAGACTGGACAAACTGGTGGACTGATTAATAAAACTGATAATTTCTCTCACATACATTTATGTGAGTGAAACACACCAATTTATGTGAATAAGACCTACTTTATTTTCGCATGTAAAATATATGCATATATATTTTGAAAATAGGTGGGTAAAGTACGTGATTTGAATGCATTACATGTATTAGTACATTAATAAACATATGCATATTTTAAAATATGCTTGTATGTGATATGCATATTATAAAATACTATAGTAAAACTACATGCACCACATACACATGTATATGCCACCGAGTGCAGTTGTTTGAAAGTTATCCTCTTAATTTTTTCAAAGTTAATGTAACTCAGTGACTTAAATGTATTTTCTTTCTTCCTCTGCAGCAAGGATAAAAGGGTCCATGAAATCTTTCTTTTGTTCATTACAAAGGAATGCAAATGCCAAATGTTCCTTTGAATGTCAGCACAAGGGGTCATTAACATTTCTGTGTGATGTTTATTACCTTTGTGATGTTCTTGGGAAAATTCTTGAGTCACAGCAGGGGAAGGGTGCAATGCTACTTGTCCAGTTAACTTAGCCATATCAATGCCAATATTCATACTTATCTGGTTAAGTTAACTGGATAAGTTAGATCTGCTACAGAGCGGTACAACTTACCCAGATAAGATTTACTGGGCTAAGTAGCGATTTGTACAGATATTCAGCAGCGTAGCTGTGCTGTTAAATATGCCATATAAGTTAGCCAGATAAGTCTTATCTGGCTAAATTACATAGATGGATATTTTTTAATACAGATATCTAAATTATTTAAACATGAAATGAACAAAGCTCAGGGCCTTGGAGATAATCTCCCCCCCCCCCCAAAAAAAAGAAACTTGGACTCAGAGGGGTTAAAGGATAGTAGACATTTTTATCATCAAAAGCCTCATAGTTAAAAGTGATCCTGGAACTCCTTAGGGAGGGTCATAGCCCACAAGTTATACCTTTTGGTGCCCAAACAGGGACCTTGTGATACTGAAAAAAGTTCTTGATGTGAAGGAGATTTGTTATGAACTGTTTTCATAAATTTTCCTATGATTTGAATTGAAATCACTTTCTGTTTTATGAATTACTGTTACGCCCGTTGGTCGCAGATGGCTGCGACCTCTCATGCTCACATCTTTTTTCCCCGCACCGTCAATCCTAGGACGAATGGCGGCCTCCGCCAACCACCGCCGACCTCCTCGGGTCAGCGTGGGCGCTGCCGACTGCCATCTTGTTTTCGGAATCACCTAAGGTGCACGCGCACAAGGGCCTCCACCTGATGACGTCAACCAGCTGCTGTACTTAAGCTGACCAGCCCTCTGCTACTACGAGTTAGCAAGGACTTCTCTCGTTGCTGAATCCGCTCCATTTCTGGATCTCCAGTTCCAGTATCTCCTCTTGGTTTTCGGATGCTCTGGGTACCCGCTCCTCGGGGGCCTTTCCGCGTTCCAGGCTTATCCGCTCCTCGAAGGGCCTTCCTGCCTGAGACTTCATCTGGAACTTCCTCTTGTGAGTACCTTCTATGATACCAGCCTTACTGAAGCTACTACGGCGTACCCCGTAACTCGGGCCCCTAACGTTCCTCTTCAGTAACTACTATTCCATCATATCCTGAGCTACAGGGTATCATCGCTTCTACAAGTTCCACATCCGGATTCCTACACCTCAGACCTTATCAACACCGTCATCATCAGTACAGTCATCCTCGGCGTACCCCTCGCTGCGGGCCCCTACCGGATCTGTACTTCTGAGGTAATCTCCACCTGTCTGTAGGAATCTCCTGTTGTACCCCGCGCTGCGGGCCACTATCAGACCTTCACTCCAGCGGTGCCACCCTGGGCATAACCTATTGCTCAAGAACTGTGTTTATTTACATTTCCCGCTCTGTGGGCCATGCCTTATCTTTTCTCTCAATAATGTCTCCACTACAGCTGTGTCCTACATCGCTGAGACCACACCCACCGACGGTGAGGCCCACAGGGCTCCTCCCTGTGGGCAGAGACATCTCTCATCTTGGCCCAGGGTTCACATACTTACCAAAACCATAACAGATTGCTAACTCCATGGACCCGGCTCAGGTCTCAGCCCTGCAGGCCATCCCTCACCTGGCCCAGCCCAATGTCTTGCTGAGCAACAAAGGACATTAGAAACTTTGGCTAACGCCTTCAATCAGCTAAGCTCTCGGCTGAATTCTCCATCAGCGCCTGACAAGGCCATCTCCTCTCCACCGATGATGCCTGTACAACTCTCCATACCCTTGCCAGCACCTACTTGTTTTACAGGTGATCCCCTGTTATGTAGGGGCTTTCTAAATCAGTGCTGTATTCACTTTTCACTGCAACCTACTTATTTCCCAGGTATAGTGACCAAAACTACATACATAGTGTCTCTTTTAGACAGGAAAGCCCTGGCCTGGGCTTCACCTCTCTGGGAGCGTAATGATCCAATTCTCAAAGATTTGACAGGCTTCCTTGCCCTCTTTCGTTCTGTATTTGATGATCTCGCCCGCAAGACTGTCGCTGGATCTGCACTCCTGCATTTACAACAAGGTACCAAACCTTTGACTGATTATGTTATTGAATTTAAAACCTGGGTTGTCTGCGGGCTATTTTCCTGGAAGATCTCTCTGTAAAAAGTTCGATATATCTCTGGATCTTACATCAGCTTACCATCCACAAGCAAACAGACAGACCGAGAGGATGATCCACACGCTAAAACAGTTTCTCCGGGCCTATGTCAATGCCAGACAAAGTGACTGGTCTGAGTTGCTCCCATGGGCAGAATTCACACTGAACTCCCATCCATCAGCTTCCACAGGATCGTCGCCTTTTCAACTCGTCTATGGACGTCAACCTCTACCTACTTTACCTTTGTCAGTATCATCTCCTGCAGCCCAGGCCTCAGCAGAAAGCTGGGCAACAAGCCAAAATGTTCTACGACAACCATCACAGAGCAGCTCCGCAGTTACAACCCAGAGACAAGGTATGGCTCAGTACCTGCTTCATTCACCTAAAACTGCCTTTGGCTTGATTTGCGCCCTGGTACATAGGGCCTTTTGCAATACTCCGCCACCTGGGTCCAGTCACATACAGCTTGCAGCTACCAGCCTCTCTTAAAATCCACAACGACTTCCACATCTCCTTCTAAAACTGCTTATCTTGTCGGACTTCTCGAGGAAGACACCTGAACCTCAACCTCTCTCTGCTGAAGACGACATTACTTATCAGGTGGAGGATATCCTTGATGTCGGAAACATGGAAGACGCTGGGAGTACCTCATATCCTGGGAAGAATTTGGACCAGAGGAGAATAGTTGGGAAGTCCCGTGAGGGGCCACAGGTCAGGCTCAGCTCTTGGACAAACAAGCACAGATTTATCTTTATTTAGACAGTTTGAGAAGTCACCAGAGGTGGCAGTAGTGAGTAAAAGATGTAGCCCGGATGGACTAGTATTTCCCAGGCGCTGGAACAGCGGTTCCTCCGGTAGCAGTGCTGTAGTGGAGAGAACTGAGAGAATGAATACAATAGAACATTCACAGAGTCCCAAATATGGAGAAGCCCTGAGGTAGGGAGAGATGGCCCTCGAGGAGCGAGTACCAGATCCCTGGGAGCAGGGAGACTCGTTGGCAAAGTACTCACACAGCGGTTCCACTTAGGAGATGGCACTGGCGCTGGAACGGAGGCAGGCCCTCGAGGAGCGAGTACCTGGTTCCAGGGAGACAGCTCTGAGGGGTGGATGATAGTAGTAAAACACTGATGGTGTCTGTAGCAAATTCTTCCAAGTAGAAGAGGAGAAAGATGCTGGCAGTGGGTCAGGAAACATGGGCCCTCGAGGAGCGAGTACCGGTTACCTGATAGCGACCTGAAAGAAGCAAAAGAGGCCCCCCCCCCCCAAGGAATGGGTACCCCGTTAGCAGAAAGAGTCCAATGGAAGTTGGAGAGGCAGAGTAGCTGAGTACGTAGAGCGAATCCGATCTGTAAGAATCCCCTTGCTAACTCAACGACTAACAATAAAGTGTAGGCTTAAATATCTGGGCAGCGTGACGTCATCACAGGGGGATGCCCCTGAGGAACACGTCAATGAGGAAATAAGAATGAGGGCCGCACGGCGCACGCGCCCTAAGGTACAAGTAGAACATGGCAGGAGGCAGCGCCCAAGCCGGTCTGGGGACGCCGGAGAGGACGGCAGGCAGACGCCGCGGCAGCCAGACGTCCATGAGGAGCAGGGGGAGCCGCAGAAAAGGAAAGGTAGGCGGAGTAAAGCCGTCGGGAAGTGACGGTCTCAACACCTAGGAAGCCAAAACCCCCAGGGAGGGGCCCTAAGAAGGGGGGTACTATTACACCTGTCAATCGCAGATGGCTGCGACCTCTCATGCTCACCTCTTTTTTTCCCCGCACTGTCAATCCTAGGATGAATGGCGGCCTCCGCCAACCACCCCGGCGTTCCTGGGTCAGCGTGGGCGCTGCAGACATCTTATTTCCGGAATCACCTAAGGTGCGTGCGCAAGGGCCTTCTTTGTACACGTCATGGCGGGAACCACGGGGGCGTCCCCTCCCGATGATGTCAACCTGCTGCTGTACTTAAGCTGACCGGCCCTCTGCTACTACGAGTTAGCAAGGACTTCCCTCGTTGCTGAATCCGCTCCATTTCTGGATCTCCAGTTCCAGTATTTCCTCTTGGTGTTCGGACGCTCTGGGTACCCGCTCCTCGGGGGCCCTTCCACGTTCTTGGCTATCCGCTCCTCGGAGGGCCTTCCTGCCTGAGACTTCTCCTGGAACTTCCTCTTGTGAGTGCCTTCTACGATACCAGTCTTACTGAAGCTACTGCGGCGTACCCCGTGCTTTGGGCCACTACCGTTCCTCTTCAGTAACTACTATTCCATCATATCCTGAGCAGCAGGGTATCATCGCTTCTACAAGTTCCACATCCGGGTTCCTGTACCTCAGACCTTATCAACACCTTCATCATCAGTACAGTCATTCTCGGCGTACCCCTCGCTGTGGGCCACTACTGGATCTGCACTTCTGAGGTAATCTCCACCTGTCTGTAGGAATCTCCTGGTGTACCCCGCGCTGCGGGCCACTATCGGACTTTCACTCCAGCGGTGCCACCCTGGGCATAACCTATTGCTCAAGAACCGTGTTTATTTACATTTCCCGCTCTGCGGGCCATGCCTTGTCTTTTCTCTCAAAGTCTCTACTTCAGCTGTGTCCTACATCACTGAGACCATGCCTACCAACGGTGAGGCCCACAGGGCTCCTCCTTGTGGGCAGAGACATCGCTCATCTCAGCCCAGGGTTCACATTCTTACCAAAACCATAACAATTTTTATATTAAATTAAGATGGCTGCTGGTTCCTAGTATAGAAACATACTTAGAGCAAAGAAGGGAAGACCCTCTTACTGCGCATGTCATGTTGTCCTCATGAAAATACCAGTGAATGCTGCACAATAAGAAGAGAGAATGTAGGGAGCCGTGTCATCATGCTCCCCTTTCAAGATACGCTGAACGTAGTGTGTGATAAGCATGAGGCAAGGGTGCGGTGCAAAATAGCAAGCTGGAGCCCAAGAAATCAGCTTATAGTGAAGTCCAATAGATAAAACGGGCCCAAAAAACAAGAAGGAAGTCGGTCTAACAAAGCCCTGAGGGATGTAAACAAAGAGATGACGAAGGCCCTCAAAAAGGTTTATTAGTAAAACAATTATTCCGTGAATGCCCAACTCTAGGCCTGAGTTTCGCCCAGTGACGGGCTGATTCAGGGGCTGTTAAGAGCAAATTTTATCATTTGACAAAATGCCCTTTTATATTCTCATGCCTCATTCAAAATGAAATCCAAAACATTGGTAGCAGATCTGTACGTATCTTGTTGATATGCTCATTCCAAGTTTTCCATGAAGGAGCTCTTAAGCTCACGACAATGTGCACACTTCAGATTCTGTCAATCAGACTGGCTCCAAAAAACATCACAGAGTATTTTGGTTTGATAACAGCGGGAGATCAATATCGACCCAACTGTAGAAATGCATATACTACAATCTCAAATGTATCGGGGTACACGACTTGTACTAGATTTTTTATGAAGGTACCGGTTGGGAGAAATAAATTCTTGGCTTCAACATGTACCAATTGATCCACAGTATTTGAAGTGGTCGGTTTCACTGCCATTAATCATTTGAAATATACAGTTGGCAGAAGCACATGGAGGATAGGGTGATTAAATAACTCAGGATTCAGACAAGTGCTTTCCTTTAAAGAATTTTTTGAGTGAAATCATTCAACTTTGAAATCCTTAGTCTATCCGAACATGTTAACTTCTGTGATGCTCTGTTTTTGATGATATCAGGAGGTTTAATCCATATTTTAAGCAAAAGGAAAAAAAAATATTTATATAATATATATATATAAAATTATTTGGAATAAATTAAGTGGAATGGTTGGTGGTTCCTTAAGACCAATGATTAAATACCTCACAAAATATCATGTTGTTCCAGTCAGAACAAGTATGAGGTTCTGAGGTCTACTTACTCCTATATTAACATCTTTTGTCATCCGTTTTTTGGGGTTTTTTTAATTTAAACTTTATTATTTTCATTGAAGAGATCTTCATAAAATAACAAGAAAATATGTTATACATTCAGTATTCAATCACATATAATAGATTTAACATATCTCTAGAAATGTTAACATATCATATAATTGGGGGAGACAAAGAAATAATATATATTTACTCATATATATTAATCATATACCTAAACTAGGGCCTCCTAATATTATTGGGTGCCCTGGTTTAATTTAAACAGAGAAAGAAGGAGGTTATTCTATTTTACTGGACTTCATTCTCTGAAATCGCGGCTTGATTTTTATCTAACAAAAACATTTCTAAGTGTGCTGGGTCTGCAAAAACAATTTTTTTCCCTTGATATGTTATGAAACACAAGCATGGGAATTTCAAGAAAAAAGTTGCATTTAAGGCCAATACCTGATTTTTTAAAGTTAAAAAGTGTTTCCTCTTTGCTTGGGTCACACGAGCCACATCAGGGAAAATTTGAATTTTCTGACCACAGAAAAGCACATCCTTATACCTAAAAAACTTCCTGAAGACATTCTCCTTGTCCTGTTCTGTTAGGAAAGAGATAAAAAGGGTTGCCCTATTGGTAATTATGTCTATAGACTCTTCTAGGAAAGTTGATACCCCTAAACTAGAGGGAGCATCTGAACCCATATTATCTTTATCCTTCTTTACTCTTTTTTGAGGAAAATAAAATATTCTAGATAATTTTGGAATAGCATCATCCTCATAAAACAGTACTTCTCTTAAGAATTTTTTTAACATCTCCTCTGGTGATAACAAACGTGTCAGCGGAAAATTTGTAATTCTTAAATTCTTAACTCTAAGCATGTTTTCTATATATTCAATTTCTTTATGCATAACAATGCTATCTCTAATAAACACATCACCAGAATTCTGCACCAATTGAACCTTGTTTGTCAAAACACCCATATCTTTCTCACATGGATTAATTTTCCTAGTATGTTCATCTATCAACACCCTATTACCATTAATCACAGTCGACAATGAGTTGTTCATCAGCATAATATTATTATCAAGTCGCGAGATCATCCGCCCTAAGTCTACCAATATCACATTTTCAGGTATTGCTACCGAGTCAATGCCACATTGAATATCAACTGGGAGCTTAACTTTAGCAACTTCTAGAGTTAGGGAAGAACTTATATCCAAAGTTCTAGGAGAAACAGATGATTGTAATTCATGTGAGTCCACTTGAACTGCTCCTACCAGTTTACTTGCCGCTTCTCTTGATGGTTCCAGATTCGGCTGCGGTGGAGATGAAGGTCCTTCGCCAGGACTTAGGGATACTAGCGACGTAGCTCCCAAACTGTCCTCATCCGGCTTTTCCAACTGTCGAATGACATGTTGGTCCATGGGTCCTGTGCGGTACTGAAGGTGTAGATGAAGATGTAACAATCTTTGCCTTTCTTTTTCTACCCATCAATCTGGATAGAAAAGGTCTTAGAGCCAAAATACAGCGCCGAACTCCGGACTCTTCTGGGCTAAGCCGGGCAAAGCCGCGCGCCCCTTCGGAGCGCGCGGCTTAGGAGGCGCACCAGCGCCGTCCAAGCGCCGCAAATCCGCTGTTTTTATAGTCGGTGGAGGGACGCCCTGGCTGACGTCACTCAGCCGCGCCCCCAGCGCTTCCTGCCGGCAGCTGTTTCTCGGAGTCCTCGGAGCCAGGTAGGCCTCAGGGAAGACAGACCCCCTCCTTCTCGCTCACTCCCCCTTTTGTCATCCGTTTTACAGGCCCAGCCAGTTTTAGGCAAGCAAGTCTTGTTTGGGGCTCCTGGCCAGGGCTGGAAAGGGTTCTTCCCAGGCAGTATACAACCTGTCTGGTGGGAGAAACCTCTGAGTGCATTTGTTGGACTTTTATCTTTCTGAATGTAGGGGCCTCGCTGGAGCCTGTTCAGCTCCTGGGCAAGTTAGGGAAGACCTGCTCCTCCATTGCCTCGGTGAGGATGGGGTGCCAGTGACCTGTTGTGAGCCATCCCAGAGTTATCTTCAGTTTTGTAAACCTAATTTCAAGATCCAGGTTGAAAGTTCTGACTGCCCTTCCTTCCTGCTGAGAGCATTGAGAATCCTGCTCCAAGGGATTCCTCCCATCAGGGATTCAAAGAACAAGAACAAGGACTGTATAAGAGCAAAGAAGGGCTGAATCATCTAATAGTGAGTAAAGGCAATGCCTACTGTTCAAGAGGACACCCATCTGGTGATTCTCCAACACCCTGGGGAGAGAGAGAAATTTAACTCTCTGTGCAGCAGCTTAGTATTTTGGACATCTGGAAGGGGGGGGGGGGGGTCGTCTGCCCATCCAAAGTATACCCTGCGCACCTGGGACTATTTTTTTTCCTAAAACCCTGGACATTGGCAACACATTTTCCTGCACAGATTGAGGAAAATCCTGTAAGAACATATTTAGTGGTTCTGTGGATCAGTATTGTGCCATCTTACAACCATTTGCAACAGTAAATATTTATTTGGACAATAACACAGGGGCTTCTTTGATTTCTTTGGCATAAAGCGCACAGAGTATCAGAATTTCCCTAATCCAGGGAACTTCAGTGGAAGAGTTAGTCACCCCGCACTGGTAACAGAAAGGTCTCCTTTCATCTCCCCACAGAAATGGCCTACACCCTGGGGAAGAAGGGAGGGAGGTTGGCGAGCTAGCCTGGGTTCCTGCCCCAAAGAACTTATACATTTTTTTTTTGGCCTCGTTGATCTGCACTCAGGGAAGGGGTTACATTAACATTTTTATTTGCTAAGTTTAATGAATATATTTCTGCCAGAACTTTTTCTAAGTCCCATATTTTGGGTAAACTGAGCTGCAAATGGAATTTCTCAGTGGAAAATAAAAGTACAAACTTGACATCAGCCTGCTCAGAATCATCTATTACAGCAGTCATAAAGCACATTTCCCGGACTATCGCTGTTATAAAACCTTCACCTGTTATTATATCAAAGCCTGATATAATTAAAGTCTACTCGGGTTGGTAAAAATGCAGGCACGTTCCTCTTTTCTCACTGAAAATGAAGAAGGATAAAGGAACTTTACTGAGAAACTGAAACAAAATATTTGAAGCAATAGGAGAAGGCTCGTCCCCAAGGGAGGGGCAGCACACAGTAATCTCGGGAGCGCACACGTCGGACGCGGCAGCAGCCTGGACTTCTGGTGGGCAATGCGCGTCTCCAGCTGATTGCATCACGGGAAAGATCCCAACATTTCTTTTCGGCGGAAATTCTGCCGGGAGACGTTTCCTTTAGCTCGTCAGCTTGATCGCTAATGCGCTTCCGAAGCTGCAGAATCCTGCTCGCCCGGGCTCTGAAAGGCGCCGGCGGCTCGTGTTTTCGCTCAGGGAGCCATGGAGAATTTTCCGCCCCGGAGCTCCGGAAATTCATTGAGGACAACACCGAGGTTGTGAGCAATCACCTGACGCCAGAAATCCGTCTGCGCCTGCTCACTCCCCGCTGCCGCTTCTGGCGTGCCAGCCCTGATCGCTGGCCCTTTGCCGATCCCTACTGGGCAATCTACTGGCCAGGGGGCCAAGCACTATCGAGGTGGGTAGGAAGGAACATAGCGCCACCTGCTGCTCTTTTAAAGTCAAGCAACTGGAGGGGTGCCGACCTGGATGATTCTTGAGTATGTAGCATGCTGAAATGTAACCAGCTTGCCAGTGACTTGCCTGTTTTTGCCCAGAAACTTCTACGGTTCGTTTGGAAAGGCATGTTTATGCTTTCCAAAATAAAGAATAGAATGGGGGACACCCACCCCTCTCTCTCACACACATCCCACACATTTCTACACAGGCATACCGTCCAACAGAGGGAATGTGGGAAAGAAATGGATATAATTATATATAAAGGCTAGGCGTGACCTTCAAAAATCAAAGTTGCTGTCTGCTGCATGCCAGTCTTGACAAAACAAAGGCATAGGCTGCAGTGTGTTGTTGGCTGCTGTACACAGTCAGTACCTGCCTGCTGTTAAGTTGTGTGTGTAAGAGAGTAAGCATGAGTGTGTGTGAGGGAGGAAGAATGTGTATATAATTGCTTTTATATAAAGTGGGATCAGTCTGTCCATCTGTAGCACAATAATTGTCCAAAAAGGGATGGAAATTTGCATGCAGGAAGAAAATATGAATATCTTGTCTAAGTTAAAAAAAAACCCCCAAAAAAACCCCCAGAAACATAAGAGCAGTAGTTTTAGGGAGCCAAGCCTCCATTCAGACAACTACCAAAAAGGATTGAACTTCACAATCTGGGTAAACAAATAAGAGTGGGGGTAGCTTGCTTATCACAGCGGTACTACCCTAAACCAATTAAGCCTGATACATCACTTTGAATACATATACAGCGTTGCTCTCTGCTTCTATGGCAGGGGGAAATGTGGAAAAGAGGATTTGCTTTCAGACAACAACCAAAAAGGAATGAACTTCATAATCTGGGTAAACAAGCGTGGGAATAGCTTACTTATTATGGTGGTTACTACCCTAAACCAATTAAGCCTAATACATCACTTTGAAAGCATATACAGCATTGCTCTCTGCTTCAACGGTAGGGGGAAATGAGGAAAAAGGGATTTACAGTCAGACAACATCAAACAAAGCATCGATCTGGGCAAACAAGCATTGGGGTAACTTGCTGGGTGCGGCAATAACTACCCTTAACCATAAGCCTTATGCTCACCTTTGATGCAACTTCAACATTACCCTCTGCATCAATGAAAGGGGATGGCAGGAAATTTGAATCAAACAGTTACCAACAAGGATGATGAAACAGATACGTATGGGAAAATAAGTGTGGAAGCTTGCTGGGCAGACTGGATGGGCCATTTGGTCTTTTTCTGCCGTCATTTTCTATGTTTCTATTGCTTTTTATGGGAGACTGTTAGAATGCTTACCTGTGCTCCATTCCAAACATTCTCAATTGTCTAGTACTTTGTCACAGAATAAAACAGGTAGAGAGACAGACAGGCTAATAACTGGAGCGACTTAGAGAGGATGGCATAAAAAGGTTCTTCCAAACACTGCACATCCTACCTTCCCTCGTATTTGCCCAGCATAAACAGCTATGCCCTTCACCTCCCACAGAGAGGAAAAACAAATGATGCAGCTTCACAATTTACCCCATCCGCACTCCTACAAACATACCCCCTCCTCCTCAAACACAGCCATACCTTACCACAGAAATCACCTACCCAAACACAGACACAAGCACCCACCCTTGCATCTCTCAGACGTATTCTTAAACCAAGAGGCATAATAAAGGGGTGGGGCAAGGGGGGCAGTCTGCCCCGGGTGGCAACAGGGGGGAAGGGTGCCATTGCCACCAGCTGGAAGGTCCTGTGGTAGCATGGAACAGAGACATGGCAGGGGAAATCCCACCAGCAAGAGCAAGGACCTGCAGCAGTGGCAGAGGCCAGCGGCGCCACTGGCATTTCCTGGAGCCGGTGGCAAAGAACAGGCCCAGCGTTGCTGCCTGTGCTCCTGGAGCCAGCGGCCAAAGAAGAGGCCTTGCATGCTGCCAGCAGCCAAAGAAGGGAGAGTCTGGCCCTGTGAGCAGGCACAGCGTTACTGGATGTGCAAACCATACAGTTGCACAGGCCGGCACACCCAGTAGGACGGCGTTGGGAGCAGGGAGAGGCCCGCGAGGCCCCGGTGGACCCCATCTCACTAGCAGCCGAAGAAAGAAGAAGGAGCCCATGCTACTCCTCCTCGGTGCTGGTTGTTATGTGTCTACCCGCAGCCGGAGCCGTGAGTAGCCTCTCACTTTTTTTTCAGCTTCTGCAGCCTGGAGGCCACCGACGTCTCCTCTGTGCGGTTGGAGCCGCTGCTGTACAGCTCTCGCGGCCAGGAGGCCGCTCTGAAGTCTCCTGCCTTCGCAGCAGGAGCTGCTGATGTCACCCGGAGGCCACTGCTGCTGCTTCTGTTGCGGCAGGAGGCTGCAGACGCTGTTCCCGTGCGGCCTGGAGGCTGTCCTGAAACCTGCCTCCCTCGCGGCGCGGGCCTGCTCTCTCCCGCGGCAGGGAGAGCTGCCCCCAGCATCCTCTTTGCGGCAGGAGCCAACAACGCCATCGTCGCTCCTCTTCTTGCGACCAGGAGGCTGCCTGGAGCTCCTCTTCAGCCTGGAACTGTCTTCAGTTTCTCTTTAGCAGCAGGAGCTGCCTCCGATGCCTCGAGCCTGCTTCACAGCATGGTTGCTGTCCCTGGTCCTGCCTCCTTCCACCTTAGGTGTGTGGCCACGCCTCCTTCAGCCTCTTAAAGGGCCAGCGTGGGAATGGTTCCATGGTCCCACCTGATGATGTCTTTGTGGGCGTTTCTTCTCAGCCATATAAAAAGGGCCGGTCTTCATTGCCTTCGCAAGGAGCCAGTCCTCCTTAGGACTTCTCTGCATTCCAGCTTCTCCTAGGCACTCTGTTCCATGTTGGAATTCCATGTCTTCGTCTTCATCTTCGTCATGGTCTCTCATCTGATCCAGTGTCTCCGACTTGTCGGTCCCAGACGTCCTGATGTTCCTGTCCTTCTCTTCAAATCTTCGAAACCTCCTGATGTCCTAGATGACTTCTTTTATTCCAGTTGCCTTTTCCTCGGCAGCGCAAGCCTCCAGAAGATCCCGGCTTTTAATGTTCCTTACACTGAGTCCCGTCTCAGTGTTCCTTGCTCCGAGTTCCGTCTCCGAGCTCCTACTCCGAAGCCTGAATCCTGTCCGGGTCTTCGGAGTCCCTTGTGTCTGTCTCTGTCCGTGACTAAGAACTCTGCCTAAACCTTTCCATTTCAGTGTGGTCCGTGCCTTGCCAGGCTGTGGAGGGTGTGCCTCGATGCAGGCCTCGCCAGAGTCTTCATCTTGAAACCTCCAAGCAACCTGAGTAGGGAACCACCAGCGTGGTCCGTGACCTGCCTTGTGTGGTGTGGCAGTACCTATTCAGAATTCTTGATCTTGTGACTCTGTCGGAGTCCGTCAAATATCATGAGTCTCGTCTCATCCTGTTTGTTCCAGCCCTCAGCTTCTGTCCATCCTGTCGCATCTGCCGTTCCCGTACGACAGGTCCGAAAGGGCTATCGAGTGGCCGGAGGGCTACTCCAGAGACCAACATTTCGTTGCTGGGTCTCTTCGATGCGTTCAGGTTTGGCAGAGGCCAGGGCTCCTCATCTCCAGCCCATGCTTGGGCACTCCTCGCCTGCCTCGGTGCTTCCCGGAGCTCCTCTGCGGTTGCATCGTGGCCCAAGGGTACACAATCTTCAGAAATGGGACCGCTTCCAGCACTCCCGTAACACTGGTGTTCGCTTTCCAAAACACATGCAGCTAGCACATTTTCTATGCTGAACTCGCGATGCACGAGATCAGCATAGAGGAAGTGGTAGACTCGCGTGGTTTGATTAGTGCATGGGCAGGCACACGAGGAGGAGCAGCAGAATGTCTCCGGTGGGGTGTGTGTGTGAATGAATGAATGAGAGTTTTATTGAGGTGTGGGGATGTGATGTGTGTGAATGAGAGCCTGACCTGGGGGTGTGGTGTGTGTGTGAATGGGAGCCTGACCTGGGGGTGTGGTGTGTGTGAATGGGAGCCTGAATGGTGTGAATAAGAGTCTGACTGGAGGGGGGATATGTGAATGGGAGCCTGACTGGAGGCAGGGGAGGGGGTATGTGACTGACTGGAGGTGAGGGGGAATGTATGTGAATGGGAGCCTGACTGGAGGTGAGGGGGAATGTATGTGAATGGGAGCCTGACTGGAGTCAAGGGGGGTGTATGTGAATGGGAGCCTGACTGGAGGCGTGGGGGGGGGGGGGGGTTAGGGGATGTGAATAGGAGCCTGACTGGAGGCGTTGGGGGGGGGGGGGGTTTGGGGGATGTGAATGGGAGCCTGACTAACTGGGGGGTTGGGGGTAGTATGTGAATGGGAGACTGACTGGAGGGTTGTGTGTTTGAGAATAGGAACCTGTCTGGGGTGTGTGTGCATGTGAACAGGAACCTGCCTGGGCTGTGTGTGTGTGAGAATAGGAACCTGTCTGGGCTGTGTGTGTGTATTTCTGCGTGCATGAGAACCTGACTGGGATGTGTGTGTGTGGGGGGGACGGGTAGGAATCTGTCTGGGATGTGTATATGTGTGTATGGGAACCTGTCTGGGGTGTGTTTGTGTGTGTGTGTGTGTGAGAGTGAATGCAAGCCTGCCTGGGTGGGTGAGTGTGTGTGTGTGTGTGAAGAAAATTTGTGCTGCCTCACTAATCCATGCCTTACTCAGGATTACTGGAAATAAAACGTTTTCAGGTATGGAGAGCAGTGAATTTTCCATCCTTATTAGTTTAACTTTTTGGATGACTGTGGCTGCCATTTTGAAATTATTTATTGTTTGGAAATTAATTGTTTGGGAAATTTTTTAAATTTTCTATCAGCTCTTAATTATTGGATGTTATTCTATTCCTTAGATCATTATAAAAAGAATATTTCCAAGTACGGTTTTACTAATATGATTGATTTATATTCCTTCATTTTATCATTTGATGAATGATTTATGAGTACTGGTGATGTTTCTGTTTCTCCATTTCTGCATTGCATACAGAGTCTGGCTTGCGGTTTGCTGTTTCTGGTTCAGTTTCTGTTTATAGTCTCTTTATTTTGAATTTTGTGTTAGTGAGTCTGTGTTCTTCATGTTTAATTGAGGTGGGGTATTCTGTGTAAAAAAAACAAAAAACGAGGACGGGAGCAGCACAGTAATTGTTCGCACAGGGCAGCAGAAATGCTAGCACTGGCCCTGCCTGTGAGAGTAAGTGCCGATGTGTGTGTATGCCCCTCATGTGTGTTTGAGAGGGTGTGTGGATGTGTGTGTATGTGTATGAGAGGATGACTGTGTGTGTATGAGATGAGTGTATAGAAGTATGTGTGTATGCCTGTGTACATATGAGAGGGTGCCTGTGAGTGCGTATGTGTGAGGGGGTGCCTGTGTGCAGGGGTGGAGGTGGGGGTGAGAGAGAGGAAGCATGTATGTTTGTGTGCATGGATGAGACAGGAATCGTGGGTGAGAGAAAGACAGAGGAAACGTGTCTGTCTCTTATACACACACACACACACACATATTCATAAGAACATGCCATACTGGGTCAGACCAAGGGTCCATCAAGCCCAGCATCCTGTTTCCAACAGTGGCCAATCCAGGCCATAAGAACCTGGCAAGTACCCAAAAACTAAGTCTATTCCATGTTACTGTTGCTAGTAATAGCAGTGGCTATTTTCTAAGTCAACTTAATTAATAGCAGGTAATGGACTTCTCCTCCAAGAACTTATCCAATCCTTTTTTAAACACAGCTACATTAAATGCATTAACCACATACTCTAGCAACAAATTCCAGAGTTTAATTGTGCGTTGAGTGAAAAAGAACTTTCTCCGATTAGTTTTAAATGTGCCACATGCTAACTTCATGGAGTGCCCCCTAGTCTATTATCCGAAAGAGTAAATAACTGATTCACATTTACCCGTTCTAGACCTCTCATGATTTTAAACAACTCTATCATATCCCCCCTCAGCCGTCTCTTCTTCAAGCTGAAAAGTCCTAACCTCTTTAGTATTTCCTCATAGGGGAACTGTTCCACTCCCTTTATCATTTTGGTCACCCTACTCTGTACCTTCTCTATTGCAACTATATCTTTTTTTTAGATGCGGCAACCAGAACTGTACACAGTATTCAAGGTGCGGTCTCACCATGGAGCGATACAGAGGCATTATGACATTTTCCGTTTTATTCACCATTCCCTTTCTAACAATTCCCAACATTCTGCTTGCTTTTTTGACTGCCGCAGCACACTGAACCGATGATTTCAATGAGTTATCCACTATGACGCCTAGATCTCTTTCTTGGGTGGTAGCTCCTAATATGGAACCTAACATTGCGTAACTATAGCATGGGTTAATTTTCCCTATATGCATCACCTTGCACTTACCCACATTAAATTTCATCTGCCATTTGGATGCCCAATTTTCTAGTCTCTCAAGGTCTTCCTGCAATTTATCACAATCTGCTTTTCTGAACAATTTTGTATCTCCAGATTTGATTACCTCACTCGTCATATTTCTTTCCAGATCATTTATAAATATATTGAAAAGTACGGGTCCCAGTACAGATCCCTGAGGCATTCCACTGCCCACTCCCTTCCACTGAGAAAATTGTCTATTTAATCCTACTCTCTGTTTCTTATCTTTTAGCCAGTTTGTAATCCATGAAAGGACATCGCCACCTACCCCATGACATTTTACTTTTCCTAGAAGCCTCTCATGAGGAACTTTGTCAAATGCCTTCTGAAAATCCAAATACATCTACCAGTTCACCTTTATCTACATGTTTATTAAGTCCTTAAAAAAAGTGAATCAGATATTTGAGGCAAGACTTGCCTTGGGTAAAGCCAAGCTGACTTTGTTCCATTAAACCATGTCTATATGTTCTGTGATTTTGATATTTAGAACACTATCCACTATTTTTCCTGGCACTGAAGTCAGGCTAACTGGTTTGTAGTTTCCCGGATCGCCCTTGGAGCCCTTTCTAAATATTGGGGTTACATTAGCCACTCTCCAGTCTTCAGATACAATGGATGATTTTAATGATAGGTTACAATTTTTACTAATAGGTCTGAAATTTCATTTTTTAGTTCCTTCAGAACCCTGGGGTGTATACTGTCCGGTGCAGGTCATTTACTACTCTTCAGTTTGTCAATCAGGCCCACCATATCTTCTATGTTTACTGTGATTTGGTTCAGTCCATCTGAATCATTACCCATGAAAACCTTCTCTGGTACAGGTATCTCCCCAACATCCTCTTCAGTAAACACCAAAGCAAATAAATCATTTAATCTTTCTGCGATGGCCTTATCTTCTCTAAGTGCCCCTTAAACCCCTCGATCGTCCAACTGACTCCCTCACAGGCTTTCTGCTTCGGATATATTTTAAAAAGTTTTTACTGTGAGTTTTTGTCTCTATGGCCAACTTCTTTTCAAATTCTCTCTTAGTCTGTCTTATCAATGTCTTCCATTTAACTTGCCAATGCTTATGCATTATCCTATTTTCTTCTGTTGGATTCTTCCAATTTTTGAATGAAGATCTTTTGGCTAAAATAGCTTCTTTCACCACCCCTTTTAACCATGCCTGTAATCGTTTTGCCTTCCTTCCATGTTTCTTAATCTGTGGAATAGCAAATGTTGCTTACCTGGTGTAACAGGTGTTCTCACAGGACAGCAGGATGTTAGTCCTCACAAATGGGTGACATCATCAGGATGGAGCCCTGTACGGAAAACTTTTCTGTCAAAGTTTCAACAAGCTTTGACTGACACTGGCACACTGGGTGCACTGAGCATGCCCAGCCTGCAGTTATCCCTGTGAGCTACAGGTGTCTCCCTCAGTCTCGTCTTATAGCTAAAAAGTGCAAGCGAAACTAAAATAAAAGTATACAGACCCAACTCCGCGGGGTGGCGGGCGGGTTTCGTGAGGACTAACATCCTGCTATCCTGTGAGAACACCTGTTACACCACGTAAGCAACATTTGCTTTCTCACAGGACAAGCAGGATGGTAGTCCTCACAAATGGGTGAGTACCGAGCTGAGGATGCCCGAGAATGCACCAGATACACCGCAGACACGCGAAAGCGTAATGACGGAGGTGGAAATGGGAACGGAGGGCATCCGCAACACCATAATGGGTTCGTGGAAGGATGTTGGGTAGTGAATTGAAAAAGGTAAGAGTAGGCGGACTGGCCAAACATGGAGCATGCCGGCTAGTCAATGTAAGCAATAATAGGCTGCGAAGGTATGGAGAGGACTCCAGGCTGCAGCCTGATAAAAAAGTACAAGCAGCAGTAACCAAAGGGAAGCTGTTAAGGCTAGGACGGAAACAACAGTATGTGGATACCCACAGTGTTGTAGTGAAATGTCTGCTTGTTGGTAGCAAAGGAAATACAGACCACTTAGTCAGAAGGATTAGATCTGTGTGGCCACTGGAAGTCGCAGCTTGACTCTTGCATGGAGGAAAGAGTCACGTGGAATTCACATGGAATGCAGTGCAATGTAGACAGAATGTAAGCGCAGCATTACTGTCCAGGAATGTGGAAAACCCACTCTCTCCCTAGGGCGAGAGAGAGGGGCTAGGAAAAATTGGCAGAGTATTTCCTGAGTAAAGAGAGATGCAACATCTACCTGAAAAGGATAGAAAGATGAATGCATAGAACCACTCAGTGACGGAGGAACGAGTCAGGTGAGTATGGAAAGAGTGCATAACTCACGGACCTTGCTGGCAGGAATGACATTAAGAGGGAAAGAAGTTCCCTTGCCAAACTGTGGAAGAGAGGAATGGAAAGGCTCAAACGTAGAATGTATGAGACTTATAAGGAGAATATATATGTTCATTCCGTGATTAGAGAAATAGAGGCGGCTTGATCAGTGGATAATCCATGGTAAGCCGACACAGAGAGGTTTACCGTAAACGGGAACCCAACTCCCAAAACGATACACCTACTAAGAGAAAGGTGTAACTATGTGGAGGATGTCTGGAGAACAGAATCCGAGGGAGCAAGAAAAAATGGTGGAAAAGTAAAAGGAGAAATACCTCTCTTTTTTTTTTTTTTTTTTTAGGCGTCAGGAGGTAAAGCCTGCCATATTAAACGGCAAGATTTATGTTAGAAGGTTTTGTGACGCTACCAGAACCTAAGAACATCAGTAAGTCTATGATTTGGGACTGACTGGTGAGAGAATAAAAGGTTACTGATATGATGGATTGAGAAGTATGGGAAGCATACTGATCTCAGTCAGGGAGTGGGGAAAAGAATACTGAACCCCATCCCAGTTAAACATTAGAAAAAATGCTGGCTACGAGAGGCAGCAGAAGAGATATATTGAAGAGGCCTTTGATGGAAGAAAAGGCATCTAAGGGAACGCATAGGAAACATGTGAAGGGAGCAGAACCTGTGCATCGTATGGAATGATGCAGACGCAGAGGAAAGTTTAATTAACTCAGCGTTAAAAGATTTTCCCTGTACACATGTAATTGAGACCATTCGAGAGGATAGAACCTACGTGGAGAAGGTCTGATAGAGCGTTCATTAAATCTCTTAGATATGTGGCCCAAGGACGCATGAAGTGAACAAGGGCCAAGGTAGAGCTGCGCAGCTGTCTAGCAGAGCAGCTAAGAGGTAATGCGTGCTTATGAGTTGGAAAGCACATTGTCCCTATGCTGTCTGTCTGTATGCACAAAGAATTGTTGCAAAAGCAGTATTGGAAGGCATAAGGGCATAACTCATGGGTGCAACGTCCAGGATGTTTATGAGAAACTATGCTGGAGTGCAATAGACGCATAATGGGTTGAAAGCTTTCAGGAGAAACTTTATAACCCTAAGGAATTGCGAGCATGAGTCGAAGGAGACTAGGTCCTAGTTCGAACTGGGATAAGATCAGGGACGAAAGCAATGAAACCACTTAGGTCCATTGAGTATAGAATGTCACTGAATATAACCCATAGCAGTTATGAATTATGAGAAAAATGCATAGTGGGAAGAAACCCCATAGCCCAACCATGAAAAGTTGAAGGGCTGAGGTTATGGAAAATATGCACAGGGACATATACGAATGTATCAGAATGTCTGTGCGCATGCTGGACAAGAGGGTCTTAAGACTGTGGTGTCCAGAAGTGTTACAGAAGGGATTTATGGCAGTGACAGTAATCCCAGTTAGTAAATGTATAGTGAGTCATGAAAAAAGTGAGAGCTCATTGCATGTACTGAAAGTGGTTAGCAGTAGTCTATGCAAGGAAAGTGAATGATGTTACACTCCGCAGAGAAAACAGCATTCACCATGATGCAAGAGACAGTTCACGTACCGAAGCTGGTGCCAACGGCAGAGCTTGGGGTTGTAATGTTGACTCACCATAAAGCACATAGAAACATTAAAATAATGTACTTACTGCAATATGGAGTGATGGTAACCAAAGATACCATTGTACCTGTGACTTCTAAAGAAAGTTGGAGTTTCTTAGGTCCAGGATGTGCGGAGAGTAACTATTTTCTGTTAAAAGAAAAAATAGTGCAATTAAAACTCCCCAACCCCCCTCCCTTCTCCCCTCTGCACTTCGTAGCGCCTGGGGGAGTGTACCGGGACTTTGGTACAAGGTGGGGTGGCCGCTCTGATATCTGACCAGATGGGAGACCAGGAGGTGTCCCAATGGAGGATATCATGTAGGCTCCCGCAGGAGTGTGAGCGGTAAGTGGTACCCGCATTTCTGTATGCTGTACAAGGAGACACTGAGACCTGTGGCCAGGCTTCAAGGTGGACTTGTACATGGGGCAATGGTTGCTGAATCTCATGTTTAGCAGATCAGCCAATGCAGCTGGAACTTTGGTTGGGAGGGAACCAAGAGTCAGAGCATTGGTCGGCACAGGGACTTGTTACTGACAAGAGAAGAAGCCCTGCTGCAATCCCAAGAAGATAGAGGGGTTCTCCTGGTATTGTGGCTAACATAGCTAACATAGCGATATGTGACACTAATACAGCTCCTAAAGCACATGACCCAGAACTTTTCGAACCACGGTCCGAATGGGAGAACACAACTCTATGGGAATGCCGCCGAAGCGGGTACTTACCATCCGACTTGGATCGCCGCAAGACGAGCCGGTGAAGACTGTTGACTCCGTCGGTCTCCGGAGTCCTCGAGGGGAAGGCCGGGGACGTAAACGTCCATCTCACACTGAAACCCGGTATGGTGGCACAGGTACAGAGGAGACAGGCCAGGCGTGATTGGCGCTTAGACTGCTAAGTGTAACAGATGGCCACAGTCCCACACCACTTGACGGTGGGGCACGCCAGGAACAGGGGAGCCCATTTCGGAACTCATGTTCCATTCCCTCGTTGCAGCGGCTCGATGTGTCGTGACGCCAATGCAGAAGCCGTCGGACCTGGATCCGGAAGTTCTGGATCACCAAGGACTGCCAAAACTGTAGGAACAGTGCTGATGGCAGTGGTGATGTTGCTCTGCCCGAGCGTTGTCCAGCCTGGAGAAGGATGGCACCGATGTGCTGGATGGCGTCAGCGGCGGACGATCACGATGTCGGCGATGATGGGTGCCACGGTGCTCGGCCCGGTCTTTCCCCAGCGCCGAGATGGAAGCCCTCGTCGTCCTGGAAGGCGATCGATGACGAACTGTCAGCACGCCTGCTCTGCTCCTGACACAATGGAGTGTCTTAAGCTAATACGGGGCTTAAAAAAGAACCCAAAGCGTGGAGCAATGTGAGGAGGCGAGGGTATTATGTGACGGTGCTATGTTGGTATTGACGATATTGAAGGCAACCTAAGGGGCTTCGAGGATATCATCAAAATGGGTATGAAAAATCGTCGATGACTGGCCAGGAGAATGATGACAGTGACGGGCACTGACAGCACTGGCATAGGTATCTTTGAAACGATGTGGAATCGAATAATCGAAAAACATTGCCGTTATTGAAAAAGATACCGGCATCGACTGAGTCGAAGTCGAATCGATAGGGCGTCAAGGACACCGAAGGAAAAACGTAGGTGTCGAGGGCATCGATGCATGGAGGCGGGCATTTATGCCTTTTGTGGCATGGCCATGGGCATCAACTATAGGGCCACAGACGTTGACGGTATCGATTTGGACAGACTCAGATTTCCAAATGTACATGGTATCGGTGCCCCAGACGTGTGTCGGTGGCATCGATATGGGCACGTATGGAATCGATGGCATGGATCTCCTAGTCGATGAATTCCATCCCGGCATCAACACCAGTCATGGAATCGGCATGGGCATCGATGCCAGCCATAAGGCTGGCATTGGCATCGACGCCCATCCACAGAATCAAGCCGGCATGGATACCCACCGATGGGACCCACCTGGGCATCGAATTTCACCGATGGGAGCAGCCTGGCATCGACTGCCCTCGATGGATGCATTCTAACATAGATGCCCATGGATGAAACACCTGGGCATCGGTGTCCATCGATGCAAAAGGACCTGGCACCGATGCCATCGACGGACAAGCCATCCGGCACCGATGTCCATCGATGGGGACCATCCGGCACCGATGCCCACCGACGAAATCGATGTGGCACCGATGCCCACCGATGGAAAAGGGCTGGACATCGGTGGGGAGGATGGGGCATCGATGGCATCCCCAAAAAGGGGGGTGGCATCGATGAAGTGACCCTGGGATCGTTAAAAAGTGTCTCGGGCAACGGTGGCGGCGACCCGAGTATGCATGGCAGTGACTAACAGCGTGTGCGTTAATGGCATGCATCCGGGTAGGGACAGCACCGAGGAAGCCCAAGGAAAAAAACAGTGCGTAGGAGGAAAAAAGCCTGGTAGCACTGAAAAGCAAAAAACATGGATAAAGGCATCAGGGCACCGTGGGGGGAGGGGTGCTGATGACATATAAAAGCCCAGGGCGGTTTAGGAGGGTACCGGTGTAGCGATAGGGTATCGACTGCGTGAGGGTACCAGGGAACGAAGGACTTGAAGCTACAGAGGTCCTAAAGTTAAGGAAAAAATCCCTACCCCACTAGCATAAGCAAGCAGAGTGTCACAGAGATACTCGCAAGCTGTTTAAAGCTAACTGAAAAATGGGGGAAGGGAAGGTTTCAGTCAGTTAACAGCCTTAAGATAGTGACAGGAACCGACCGAAAAAATAAGAATTAGTACTCACCGAGCGTCGTAAAAACGTACGCGGAGGGAGACCTGTGCAGGGAAAAGTGTTTTTTGAAGTGAAAAGTTAAGTGTTTCCATGAGGTAATTAGTTAAAAAATCCTCACAGAGCTCCAACCGCTATGCTGACTGCAGAGAGGAAAAAAGAAGACTGAGGGAGACACCTGTGGCTCACAGGGATAATTGCAGGCTGGGCATGCTCAGTGCACCCAGTGTGCCAGTGTCAGTCAAAGCTTGTTGAAACTTTGACAGAAAAGTTTTCCGTACAGGGCTCCATCCTGATGATGTCACCCATTTGTGAGGACTACCATCCTGCTTGTCCTGTGAGAAACATCTGGACTGTGCTTCTAGGATGGTATTTGTTTTTAACAATGACCATGCCTCTTGCACACGTTTTACCTTTGTAGCTGCTCCTTTGTTTTTTTAAACTATTTTTCTCATTTTATCAAAGTTTCCCTTTTGAAAGTTTAGCACGAGAACCACTGAACCAGCTGGCAGACCCGGCAACCCTTTTAATGGAACTTTTTAATTTTGAATTGGTTTGTGTGGTGTTGAGTTCAGACATACTGCGCCAATATAAAATGTAGAATTTAAATTTATAAAAAATGAAATATCAGTTAAAAAGATGATCTTTATGTTGGCGCCCCCTCATTATTTCGATTTATCCTGCCTAGGTAACACACTTTTTTGTGTGAATCACACCGATGAGGGGGTGGGGGGGGGGCCTATGGTATTGCAACAGGAAGTAGTTTGGGCAGACTGGATGAGCCTAATGGGCCTGGAATTTTCCTTTGAAGTGATTTCTTAATGAGTAAGTCTGTCAGTGTTTAAAGCTGGGGTTGTAACTGTGCTTCTTTATTTTCTGCTAAACAAATCTAAGCAGATGCTGATAAGAATCAGATATGTTACTGAATGTCCTGCATGGTCATGTTGCAGCACCAGTTCATTTATTGGTCATTTACTTTTAATGATGCGGCATTTGTTGAGACTTTAAAATTGCTTCTTTTGGTGGTTTGATGCACCTCAGAAAGCATTACAGGATACGGTAGTAACAGTCTGCTGCTGCTTTCCTTCTCCTGTTGCCGATGCCGATCAGTGCCAGAGGATGGGGGGATGGCGAAGGTCAGAAAAGAGGAGCTGGAGGATGGAAATTGAGGAATTGGGTTTGTTTTTTTTTTGTGGGAGAGGGAATAGGTTGCGAAACAAGGGATGGGGGATTGTGTGAAAGAGGGTATGAGGGTCATGTTCAACTGCTTTTCTACAATTTAGGCAATGCACAATAAAATATTAGATCAAAATATAAATTAACAACACTAATGTATTAACAGATTGTTAAATATGCCTATTGCTTTTAATTATTTCAAACCAACCAAATGAAGAGGGACTGAAGGTTGTGTGAAAGGGGCTGGGGGAATCTGATGAGGGGCTAGGGGGAGAATGGGGGGGGGGGGGAATCAGCCAGGGGAAGGGAGGAGGAAGCAAAACTAGTCACTGGCATGCCTTTTTGCCACAGATCCAGATCTGCTGCCTATCCCCTAAGTCTACTGTTCGCAATTCATTAGGAACTGGCCAATACCATGGCAAGGATTGGAGTTTGCAGCCCTCACCACAGGAGATTGGGGGGGCTCTAGAAGTAACCAAAACAGTGATGGCCCTATTAACTACTACTCCTTGACATGTGCAGGACCAGGTTAGATGCCTGGTCCACTTTAAAAGAGGGAGAGAGCTCTGTGGGCAGGATAAGAGGCAGAGGCCAGCTGGGAAGAGGAAGGCCCCTGTCTCCAGGAGAAGCCAGCTCCTGAATCCTCTCTGGTAGAAGCTAAAGCTGTAGTTAAACTGCTGGACGTAAGCAGTCTGCATGTTAGCATGATAATTGTAAATAATAAAGCTTAACTTTACACCATCAATATAGATGGGTTGGTTAGAGACAGGTATTTATATAATGTAAAAAGAGATGATTAGTTACAATGTCTTGCAGTAAATGGCTTGTGAATGCCATACCCTTTGGCTGCCACTAGATAGCACTAGAAGGTTAAACATTTGCTTCTCTTGTCACTGTTGTATTGTGAAAGTTTTATTTATGGAGGAAAATAGTCTGTTAGAAATTCACAAGAACAGTGCCATTTTTCATAATTTTTATAACATGGGATGCAACACCTACACTCATTTGCAGTCCCTTTGAGCCCCCCCTCACCCTCCCCAATCAACACACAACACCTGAGTGGCTTTTAAATTGGCCGCAGTTTATTTACAAACATAACCCAAGCCCGTACAAACATTAAACCGTTCCCCCCACTTCCCCCCTTTTCCTTCCCCCACCCTACCCCAGTTCTCCACCACCTTAAAACCCCAATGGTGGAGAGGCCCCTCCCCCCATTTTCCTCACCTGCTCCTCCACGTGCCAGCGAGAGTGGGCTCCACAATGAACCTTTCGCCCAAGGTTCAAGTCATCTGGCGTAGCAGCCCCCCCTCCCTTCCCCCTAACTCCCCCTTTAAACAGGTAAAACATAAATGGGCTCGGGTTTTTCCGCCACAAACGAACGACTTATGGTCGGTTCGTTCCCCCCAAACTGCGGTTACTGCATAATTTCTTTCTCCAACCCTTCTTGTAGCTCATTATTGAACAAGTCCATGTCGATCTCCGACAAGTGTATCCCGCCCCTGCTAAAAAGGCCTGTCTCACACTCCCATGACCATCTGTGTCTGTGCTACTGAACTCCGAATTAGCGCCCATTCCTCTTCATCCAAACTCCTCGACCTGGTCGCCACTGCCGACGAGCACCGTGCAGCCACCTGTCCTTTCGGGAAAGGGAAATGTGAACATAGCCGGCTTAC
This sequence comes from Rhinatrema bivittatum, assembly GCF_901001135.1. NCBI lineage: Eukaryota > Metazoa > Chordata > Amphibia > Gymnophiona > Rhinatrematidae > Rhinatrema > Rhinatrema bivittatum. Next base: position 250,032,761 of record NC_042618.1, read on the forward strand.
TGACGTGCCACTGCCCCTAGACCCTAGCCCTGTCTCCTCCCACTTTTTCTTTTTTGTTTTTTTGCTTCCCTACTTTTCTCTGCCTTCTGCCCTTCCCCTCCCCCCCCCCCCCCCCCCCCATCTTGTGTGTTTCTTTTATTTGGTCCCGGCCACTGCTGCTTTTGTTAACGCCTGCGAACATTTCGTGCTGGGATGAGCGCCATTACATGTCGCACACGCATGTCGGAATTTACAATCCGGAAACAGACACATGGCTCTGTTGTACCTCCAGCATATGTACTGTATTTTCCGGCGTATAAGACGACTGGGCGTATAAGACGACCCCCAACTTTTTCAGTTAAAATATAGAGTTTAGGATATACTCGCCGTATAAGACTACCCCTCTTCCAACGCATTCCAACATTTACAGCAGGAGGGAGTGACTCGAGGAGCGAAGGCGCGCTGCCCGATTGGCCGGTGCTGGGCAAAAGGGGCTTGCCGCAGCAAGCCCCTTTTGCCCAGCACCGGCCAATCAGGGAGCGAGGGAGCGGAGAATGAACTTTTTTTTTTTTTTTTTTTTTTAAGAGAGGACTGTAAAAATTTAATTTCTGAAGTTCTGAAAATTCCATGCCGCCAAATTCAGATTGCCCAGCACCGGCCAATCGGGCAGCGTGCCTTCGCTCGAGTCACTCCCTCCCCCCCACCGGACGCTGTAAAAAAAGTTCACTAGAGAACTATTGCTATAGGACTTTGAAATGTTATGTTTTTTCTCCTTATTTTGGGGTTTGCTAAGAGTTTCTCACAAATTAAGCTGGTTAATTTTGACTTTGACTCTGTTGATTGGCTTGCAGTTCTAACTCTACTGCCATCCTTAGAGACCAGCTTTGGTTTTTGTCAACCATTTTGGGTCACATGTCCCTCAGCAATATTTACTACATAGCCCTTAGAGATCAGCTTTGCATTCCTCCACCCAACTGGTTTCTTTGTTTTGTTTTGTTGTTTTGCATCCAAATGACATTTTGTCTGCAGCCATCTGTATAATAATGTTTCAGATGTAAAGCATAATTTAACACAGCATACCATCCACCTTAGTTTGTGTATGTATCTACTTTTTAACTGCATAATAAGCCTGTGATATGTAAGTATAAAGGGGCCGATTTTAAATTTTACGCGCACGGGGTACATTTGTGCGCGCTACCCGGTGCGCACAAATGTACACCCGATTTTATAACATACGTGCGCTGCCGCATGCGTGTTATAAAATCCAGGGTCAGTGCGCACAAGGGTGTGCATGCTTGTGCACCTTGCGTGCGCCGAGCCCAAGGGGAGCCCCGATGGTTTTCCCCGTTCCCTCAAGGCCGCTCAGAAATCGGAGTGGCCTCGGAGGGAAGCTTTTCTACCGCTCCCCCACACCTTCCCCTCCAATTCCCCTATCTAACCTACCCCCCAGCCCTAACTAAATCCGCCCCCCACTTATGTTGCAGAAGTTACACGTGCCTGAGGCAGGTGTAACTTGCGCGCGCCAGCCAAATGCTGGCGCGCCATCCCCTGGCACAGGCCACTGTGCCGGAGGACTCGGGACTGCCCCGGGGCTTGTGCGCGCCACCGAGCCTATGCAAAATAGGTTCGGCGCGCATAGGGGTAGGTTTTCGGTAACCCTTTGAAAATCTACCCCAAAGTGTGTAGGTACCTTGTGTTTGAATATCCAGTGGATTTGTGCGGGCTGACTAGCAGGTACATAGAGTGCTAATTTGTCACTCTGCTGAAAATGTACCTTGAACCTTTCTATATGACCCCCATGTGGTTCTGATGAGGACCAGCAAAGCTGTAATCTGCACTACTGTTCTTCCAGCAGATTATAATGAGATTTCTCAACTGTATCATAGCTGCCACAGGATTTGAAAGGAAACAAACAAATGGGTAAACACAACCAGTGTTTTTAGTGTTCAGAGGTCCTATTTACTTTACTTTAATGGGAAAAGGGACCCATGGAGCAGGATGCATCTTGATACTTTCCTTCCTCACTTTATTTAGTTAAATGATTTATGACCTGACTGCCTTCCTTCCTTCCTTCAAGGCAGAGCACATGAGAAACATACAATAAAACATCAATCTAAAAAATAAAAAAAAAAAGCCAGATGCACCTTAGGTGTTCATTCTTCTTATGAGTTTCTTTTCAAGCCCAGCCTCTAAATGTTATGTCTTCTTATTGTGTTTTAAAAATGGTCTGATTCTGCTTGACTGAATTAATCTTCAGCAAAAGCCCTGTTATGCCCGTCGGTCGCAGATGGCTGCGACCGCTGTTGCTCACCTCTTGTCTCACTACACTGACTCCAGTGGGTAGACTTGTGGCCTATTGCCAACCTGCCCGCCCCTGTTCCTGGGCCTCCCTGGACGGCGTGGACGCTGCCGACTGCCATCTTGCCGTTGGAGTTCCTTAGGTATGCGCACTTCCGGGCCAGTCTTATGCACGTCATGGCAGGAACCTCGGGGGTGTCCCCCCAGATGACGTCATTCTCCATGGACTCTTAAGCTGGCTGGCCCTGTCTGCCTATGACTTTGCAACGAGTTCCCTCATTGCTGAATCCGCTTCGCTCACTACGGACTTCCCTTTCCAGCTCCTGCTTTCTTGGCGTGAGATGTCCTGGGTACCCGCTCCTCAGGGGCCCCTTTCCTCGCCTCTGGCTGTCCGCTCCTCGGAGGGCCTTGCGCCTAGGACCACTGCCAGCCCCGTGCCCCGGGGCTTCCTCTGGAACCATCACATCTCCACTGTGAGTACTCTGCTTGCGGACCACTACTGTATCTCCTCTACTAAGGAACCCTCCTCGCAGTACCCCACTCTGCGGACCACTACTGTATCATCTCTACTAAGGAACCCTCCTCGCGGTACCCCACTCTGCGGATCATTGCCTTTTCATCTCTACTGAGGACCCTCACCGGTGTACCCCACTCTGCGGACCATTGCCGTATCATCTCTACAGAGGAATCCTCTTTTGGGTATACCCCACTTCACAGACTCCGTGGCACTTCTGTGTCTGTGTGACTCCTACTTCACTCCCGGTTCCGCGGGCAGTGTCCCTGTCTCTCTCTCTCTCTCTCTCTCCAGTACCTGCTGTCTTTCACACCCAGCAGCTGAGACCTCGCCTCGATGGTGAGGCTTATGGGGCTCCTCCCCGTGGGCGGTACCATCTATCACCTTGGCCCAGGGCACACAAACCCTAACAAGCCTATTAAAGCTTGAAACTTCAAAGGCTATAGGAAAGAGGAGAGTAGAGCTGACAGAGAGAAACAGGAAGGTAGTGGAATCCCTGGATAGAGAATGAGGAGTGCGTAGACTGGGTAGAGAAAGTAGAAGAGCATGGAGAGGTTAGAGAACTGATTGGGAAGACATGCTAACATGGGAGAGGTCATTCAAAGCCACTGGGTATACAAGTAAAAAAAATGTAAAATTAAAATAAAACCATTTTCTAAAAGTGTCAGTTGCCCCAGTGGTACTCTCATCTCAACTTGGGTAATCTAACTAAACTTACATTCAGGCCGATACTGAACGGTGCGCTCGGCCAATGAATATAGGAAAATGTGGGAGGGAATTTCTGGAAGCCAAATTTAGGCTCTTATGTAGAAAACTAAAATCCAGAACCTCCAGGGTAGCGTTCTCTGAAATGCTCCCTGTTCAATGCACAGGTCCCCAGAGGCAGGCAGAGCTCCGGAGTCTCCATGCATGGATGAGACAATGGTGCAAGGAAGAGGGATTCAGTTTTGTTAGGAACTGAGGAACCTTATGGGGAAGGGGGAGATTTTTCCAAAGGGATGGACTCCATCTTAATCAGGTGGAACCAGGTTGCAGGCACTAACCTTTAAAAAAAAAAAAAGAGAGCAGCTTTTAAACTAAATCAAAGGGTAAAGCCAACAGTCGCTCAGCAGCACATGGTTCAGAGGGAGGTATCTTCGAAGGATATTAAGGAAGCATTAGTTCGGGCATCCCAACAGAGAGGTTTCAATAATAAGAAAAGTTGTTCAAGTGCCTTTAATTAAAAACTCACCTGAGCTAAAATATTCCAATTTATTCCTGTCAACTGAAAAGCAGAATGTTAATACAAACAAAAAAAACACACTTTGAAATATTTGTATGCAAATGCCAAAAGTCTAAGAAGTAAGATGGGAGAACTCGAGACTTAATTGTTATCTCAGAGACATGATGGAAAGATGAAAACCAAATGTTAAGCATCAAACACGCTTAAGGCGCTTCTCCACGGACACACCAAAATTTTGGAGAAACTATCAATTTTTTATTGCATATCCTTGGGAGATACATCAATCTTCTGTTAGTCCTTTGTCCTGTCATTTTTCATCCTCAGGGAGACCTTCATGACTTAAGCAGTTTTTTTTTCAAGTGCTGTAATTTAAATTTTAGCCTGAGATTCTGACCTTAGCCTTCTGCTTTTTTGTGACCTTGTGACCCTCCATCACAAGTTTTAGACAGTGCCAGCTGCTGTCCAGATGTCTCCTGGAATTTCTCCAAATTGGGGTCAATAGGGCATTTAAAGTTCACATGGCCAGAACTGCAAGCAGGAGAAGGCAACAGAGGATGCTGGGTCAATTATAGTCTCCATGTTGGTCTCAGACTTAGGCACACATATCACAATGGGATAGTGCTATACCAGGGTACAAATTATATCGCAATGACAGGAGCATCTTGGTGGGGGGGTGGCGCTTTATGTCCGGGATGGCATAGAGTCTAACAGGATAAAGATCCTGCATGAAACTAAATGCACAATTGAATCCTTATGGGTATAAATCCCTTGTGTGTTGCGGAAGAGTATAGTGGTAAGAGTATACTACCGTCCACCTGGCCAAGATGGTAAGACAGACAGTGAAATGCTAAGAGAAATTAAGGAAGCTAACCAAATTGGTAGTGCAGTAATAATGGGAGATTTCAATTACTCTAATATTGAGTAGGTAAGTGTAACATCAGGATATGCTAGAGAGATAAAATTACTAAATGGAATAAATTACAATTTTATGAATCAATTGGTTCAGGAACAGATGAGCAAGAGAGCTATTTTAGATCTAATTCTCAGTGGAGCGCATGATTTGGTGAGACAGGTAACTGAGGTGGGGCTGCTTGGTAATATTGATCGTAATATGATCAAATTTGAATTAATAACCAGAAGGGGGACAGCAAGTATAGCACTAAACTTTCAAAAGGGAAACTTTGATAAGATGAGAAAAATAGTTTAAAAACAACTGAAAGGTGCAGCTATAAAGGTAAAGAGTGTGCAACAGGCATGGACATTGTTAAAAAATACCATCTTAGAAGCGCAGTCCCGATGTATTCTACGATTTAAGAAAGGTGGAAGGAAGATCAAACGATTGTTAGCATAGCTAAAAAGTAAGGTGAAAAAGGCTATTTTAGCCAAAAGTTCTTCATTCAAAAATTGAAAGAAGTACCCATCAGAAGAAATTAGGATTACGCATTGGCAAGTTAAATGTAAGACATTAAGGGCTGGATTTTCTTTCTTTGCAAGCCTTTCTAAATCGCGCAGTAATGGGGGGCGGGGTGGTGAAGTGGGGGTGGGCCTGCAAAAGCCGGCAGCGATCGCACCACCGCAATGTTATCACTGCCGGCTTTTGCACCCAATAGCACCATCGTAAAAGGTGGTGCTATTGGGCATGCTACTGGCAGAGATAAGGGGTCTTACCTTATCGCCGCCAGCGAAGTTTCTGTAGTGTCTACCCCGACGACGCCCCGACTCCTTCTCTTCCGGTGCCGACTCCACCCTGATCTAGCTATCGCACGCGAAAAGGGACTTTTCGCATGCGATAGGGTTAGAAAATAATCCCCTAAGACAGGCTAAGAGAGAATTTGAAAAGAAGTTGGCCGCAGAGGCAAAAACTCATAATAAAAACTTTAAAAAATATATTCGAATCAGAAAGCCTATGAGGTAGTCGGATGGACTATTAGATGATAAAGGGATTAAAGGGGCACTAAGGGAAGATAAGGCCATCGCGGAAGATAAAGCATCACGGAAAATTCTTTGCTTCAGTGTTTACTTAAGAGGATGTTGGGGAGATACCGGTTCCGGAGACTGTTTTCAAGGGTGATGATTTAGATGAACTGAACCACACACAATACAAAATTATTCAGAGTAGTTAAATCACAAGCGGATTGTGATACATTACAGGACGACCTTGCAAGACTGGAAGATTGGGCATCCAGATGGCAGATGAAATTTAATGTGGACAAGTGCAAGGTGTTGCATATAGGGAAAAATAACCCTTGCTGTAGGTACACGATATTAGGAACTACCACCCAGGAAAAAGATCTAGGCGTCATAGTGGATAATACTTTAAAATCGTCAGCTCAGTGTGCTGCAGCAGTCAAAAAGCAAACAGAATGTTAGGAATTATTAGGAAGGGAATGGTTAATAAAATGGAAAATGTCATAATGCCTCTGTATCGCTCCATGGTGAGACCACACCTTGAATACTGTGTACAATTCTGGTCGCTGCATCTCAAAAAGGATATAGTTGCAATGGAGAAGGTATAGAGAAGGGCAACCAAAATGATAAAGGGGATGGAACAGCTCCCCTATGAGGAAAGGCTGAAGAGGTTAGGGCTGTTCAGATGGCTGAGGGGGGATATGATACAGGACTTTAAGATCATGAGAGGTCTTGAGTGAGTAGATGTGAATCGATTATTTACACTTTCGGATAATAGAAGGACTAGGGGGCATTCCATGAAGTTAGCAAGTAGCACATTTAAGACTAATCGGAGAAATTTTTTTCACTCAACGCACAATTAAGCTCTGGAATTTGTTGCCAGAGGATGTGGTTAGTGCAGTTAGTGTAGCTGGGTTCAAAAAAGGTTTGGATAAGTTCTTGGAGGAGAAGTCCATTAACTTCTATTAATCAAGTTTACTTAGGGAATAGCCACTTCTATTGCATCAGTAGCATGGGATCTTCTTGGTGTTTGGGTAATTGCCAGGTTCTTGTGGACTGGTTTGGCCTCTGTTGGAAACAGGATGCTGGGCTTGATGGATCCTTGGTCTGACCCAGGATGGCAAGTTCTTATGTTCTTACATCTCGGTGAACCTGGAAGATGTGGTAGGCCAGATTGACAAATTGAAAAGTAGTAAATGACCTGGACTAGATGGTATACATCCCAGCGTTCTGAAAGAACTAAAAATTGAAATTTCAGTACCAGATCAATTAGTTTGTAACCTAACATTAAAATCATCATTGTACCTAAAGATTGGAAGATGGCCAATGTAACCCCGATATTTAAAAAGGGCTCCCGGGATGATCCAGGAAACTATAGACCGGTGATCCTGACTTCAGTGCTAGGAAAAATCATGAAAACTGTTATAAAGAATAAAATCACAAAACATTTAGACAGACATGGTTTAGTGGTTCAGAAAGTGTTCGACAAGGTTCCATCAAGCCCAGTATTCTGTTTCCAGCAGTGGCCAATCCAGGTCACAAATACCTGTCCGGATCCAAGATGCATATCCCAAGAATAAGCAATGGATTTCTGCAACTTCACTTTAATAATGGTTTATGGACTTTTCCTCCAGTAACTTGTCCAAACAATTCCAAACCATTGTTCCCCCCCCCCCCCCCCCCCCCCCCCGTTAATAAGTTAAGTTAATTGTAAAGCACTGTTGCAAATGTTTGTTTTATTTAGCACAGTTGCAATGTTTCTGTTAATTGTGAACCGATGTGAGGTTACTAAACAAATGTTGGTATGTAAAAACTGCAAATAAATAAAATAAATAAAAATAAAACGTAGCTAGATTAATAGCTTTCACCACATCCTCTGGTAAAAAATTCCAGAGGTTAATTATGCGCTGAGTAAAAAAAAATATTTTCTCTGGTCCTCCATACATTCTTTTAATAAATGTTACAGACTAGATATATGGGCAAAGCCAGAGTCAGCCTTTGGAGCAAGCATCCTTAGAGCAGCACTCTGTTCCACCCAAAGAAATAGAAGTTTGGGAACTTACTGTGAGTAAGAACTGATCTAGCAGGAAGGTGAAGTTGAATCTTGCTTGATAATTTCCTTTTCCTGAGTCCTGCTAGACCAGTCCAAGACCCATCTGGGAGTATGGTATTGCCAGATCTAGCACAATGCAGAAGCTAGGTGCTATCTTCTCTACTTTTCTGTTTTTTCCTTTCTCCCAGGACAAGCAGGATGCTAGTCTTCACATATGGGTGACATCATCAGATGGAACCCTGTCACGGAATACTGTTGTCAAAGTTTTTAGAACTTTGACTGGCACACTGAGCATGCCCAGCATGCCACTAACCCTGTGGCCACACGGAGTTCCCCTTCAGTCTCTCTTTTTTCCACGCAGCAGTTGCCTCGCGGTTAAGGAGCTCTGTGAGAATTTTTCCTCATGGAAAAAATTCAAAGACCATCTTCGTTATTTCACCCTCACCGGGGTCCCCCATCGTGCTCCATTCCCTCAGATGTTCAGTAAGTGTATCCCCCGCGATTTGCGGTTGGTTCCCGGCGGCATACCTCTCGGTACCCGACAGTCACTGACCATGCGCCACTTTTTTCGGCATGGCGACCGGGTTTAGAAAATGCCCCAAGTGTCCGAGGACTATGGCCATAACGGACCCGCACAACGTTTGTGTTTTGCACCTAGGGCCTTTGCACGGCGTCTGGCACTGCCCCAGTTGTGCTCAAATGATCCCTAAAAGCCGGTGCGCTCGACTGGAAAAGATGGAGCATTTGTTTCCAAACGCTCTGCTCCATCGACTCCAGTACAAGGTGTGCCGACCGGAGAGGGTCCATCTACTTCGGAGAAACCCCACCAGGAACACCGTGGAGCAGGTGACCATCCATCACAGACTCCTTCAAAGTCATCGGCGTCATTGTCCTCTGTGCTGGAGAAGGACCAAACCTAGCACCATGGGAAACTGCCACTGGCACCAGCGGACTTCCCCGACCGGTGCCGGCACCCGGGAGCCCAAGACATTCCCCACTGATACCGGTGCCAGGTACTGAGCCTCCATGGATTCCGGTGGAGGCTCCAGTAATGCCTAGCCTGCCTCCTACACCAGGCGCAGTGTTATCCACACCAGCCTTCAGGGAGGAGTTGGACAAACTGGTTGGACAGACTGGTCCAGTCACCACCGGTGCCGGCCTTGGTGCCCTCTATTTTTGCACTGCTCCTCAAGCACTTGGACACCCTTATCGGTGCCCTGCCGACTCAACCCATGCCATCGGACACACTACATCGAGGCCTCCACAGATCCTGATTCCCATTCCGGGTTCCTCTGAGGAGGAAGTGGCGACTTCCTACCTGATCCCTGCATGGGATCACCGATGCCGGAACCTGTTTCGGGTCTTTCGGTGCCTAAACGCACCCTATCTACCTTTGTGCCCTCGATGACAGCACCACCTCCTTCGGTGCCTTCCTGCCCTGTTGGCTTTGGCATCCTTCCTCAGGAAGCCCAGCGGCAGAGGGAGAAACTTTCTACGATCCATGGGAGGATGCATCCTCGGACCATTCCTCACAAACTTCTGATGAATTGCTCTCAGAGCCTTCACCCTGGAAGAAAGACGTCATTCTCCTCCGGAAGTCCTCTCTCTTTTGCCAGCTTTGTCAAGCAGATGTCTGAAGCTATCCCATTTCCACTGGTAACAGAGGAAGACGCTCGCCACAAGATGTTGGAGGTTTTACAGTTCATAGATGCTCCAAAAGAGGTAATGTCAATACCAGTGCACGAAGTTCTTCTTGACCTTTTGCACCGCCTGTGGGACCATCCGGGTACTGTATTTCCAGTCAACAGAAAGACGGATGCTACGTACCTGGTCCAACAAACCCCAGGATTTTAGAAAAGCCAATTGCCCCACCATTCTGTAGTGGTGGAATCAGCCCAAAAGAAGGCTAAAAGATCCCATCCACACTCCTCTGCTCCTCCTGGAAAGGAACAGAAGGCATTGGATGCACTGGGGGCACAGAGTTTTTCAAGGGTCCATGTTAATAGCAGCGTACCAATTATACATGCCCCAATATACTAGGAATTTCTGAAAACAAGTCCAGGAATTCGCAGAGACCCTATCACGGCAACATCAAGACACCTTCTCCTCCATCCTGCAAAAAGGATTGGAAGCAGGTAAACACGAGGTTAGAGCTACTTACGACTTTTTTAAAAAAGCATCCAGAGTCTCGGCAGTGGGCATCAGTGCTAGACGCTGGGCCTGGCTCAAGGCCTCAGACCTACGCCCGGAGGTGCAGGACAAACTTGCAGATTTCCCCTGTACAGGAGAAAACCTGTTCGGGGACAAGATCCAAGACCTAGTGGCCCAGTTAAAGGACCATCATGAGACCCTGCGTCAGCTGTCAACTGTCACCTCAGATACACCTTCCGTAGCCCGCAGGGGCACACGTAGGGATACCAGGAAGCAATTCTACAGACCACACAGGTATTATCCTCCCACATCCCATGCTCGACCAGCTCGAGCCCTTCAGAGAGGACATGCACGCCAAGAGAGAACTCCTAGAGCGCAACCAGCTCCACAAGCTGGTCCTGTAACTGAATTTTGACTCCTTTCCAGAGAGCAGCAGCCATCCCCCCCGATCCCACAACCTGGTTCACTAGTGGGAGGCCGCCTCTGCCACTTTGTAACCAATTGGCACTCAATTACCATGGACCAATGGGTACTGACCATCATAACCCACAGTTACCATCTAAATCTTTCAAATGTACCCCCGTACTCCCCACCCATTCCAGCGTGGAGCTGGGACGATCACACAGTACTTCTCGACCCTTCTGTCTGCCAGGGCCGTAGAACCGGTTCCCTCGACTCAGCAGGGGAGAGGGTTTTATTCCCGGTAATTTATAATCCCAAAAAAGACCAGCGGCCTCTGGTCTATTCTGGATCTCCGTGCCTTAAACACATTTCTTCACAAGGAATGCTTCAGAATGGTGTCCCTAGGCACCATGCTCCCTCCCCTACAACAGGGGGATTGGTTCTGCTCTCTGGACCTTCAAGATGCTTACACCCTGTTACCATTCGGTTTGCAGAGTCCGGGGCTCCTTTCAGCTGCGCGGCACCGCAGCGTCTTCCGGCGGCAGCACGGCCCAGTGTGAAGCATGATCAGGCCCCACCCCCTAAGACGCGTCATCAGCCCTCTTGGACGTTCCCGCGTTTGAGCGGGAACTTTGGAGACTTAAACCCCTGAGCCCAGCACAGCACTGCCTCGGCTACAGGCTTGCTTGTGCTGGTGCTGGTGCTCTCGTTGGTTTGCTTTGCTTCTGTCTGCCTGCTTTGACCCCGGTTTGGATTTGGATTTTTCTCTGCCTGCTGCCTGTCCCGATTCTGGACTATGTATTGATTTGCCTGTTCGCTGCTTGCCTTGACCCCAGATTGGATTTGGATTCTTCTCTGCCTGCTGCCTGCCCCAATTCTGGACTGTGTACTGAATTGCCTGTTCGTTGCCTACCTACGACCCAACTGGATTTGGATTTCTCTGGCCTGCTGCCTGCCCTGATATCAGACCATCTCAGGGAGTGCTCTTCACCTTCTACTCAGCTTCTGCTTGAATGTGCCAACTCCGGTCTAAGGTAAGACTGTTGTCTACTAGGGATTCACTATCAACTCCGTAACACACCCATATTGCAATCTTCCCTCCTCATCGCAAATACCTGTGATTTGTAGTGGGACACGGGCACTATCAATACAAGGTACTGCCATTTGGCCTGGCCTTGGTGCCCCGAGTGTTCACGAAATGCCTGGCAGTCGTGACTGCACAGTTACGCTGCAAAGGCGTCCATGTCTTTCCATATCTAGACGACTGGCTAATAAAAAGCCAGTCCAGACAAAAAGCCCTCGACTCCCTCGGTCTCACTTTACGGCTTCTACACTCATTGGGGTTTCTGATCAACTACCTGAAATCCCACTTGACACCGTCTCACCATCTCTACTTTATAGGAGCAGACCTGGACACCAGGGTGGCCAAGGGGTTCTTACCCAACGACCGCACAACCATGCTGTCCAACTTCGCCAGGTCTATCCGTCATCGACAAACAGCCTCGGCTCGCCAATTACGTTGCTTGGCCATATGGCGTCAACAGTCCATATCACCCCAATGGCATGCCTAGCTATGAGACTGACACAATGGACTCTAAAATCTCAGTGGCGCCAAGCCACTCAGCCACTTTTGTCCCTTGTCCACATAACCAACCAGCTTCGTCTGTCCCTTACTTGGTGGATTCACAAGACCAAATTACAAACAGGTCTTCCCTTCAAGCAAACCAGCTTCTCAGGTGACCTTAACCATGGTCGCCTCCAACCTAGGTTGGGGAGCCCATGTCGAAGGACTTTAAACCCAAGGGACTTGGACGAAAGCTAAAGCGATCTATCAGATCAACTTTCTAGAGCGTTGAGCGATGCGGTACGCCCTTTATGCATTCAGGGACTGCCTATCCAACAAGGTCATCTTGATTCAAACAGACAACCAAGTAGCAGTGTGGTACCTGAACAAACAGGGGGGCACGGGCTTTTATCTGCTTTGCCAAGAAGCAGCGCAGATTTGGGCATGGGCCCTGTCGCATTCCATACTACTGCGAGCCACTTATCTGGCAGGCATACAGAATGCAATAGCGGACCACCTCAGCCGGAATTTCCAGTCCCATGAGTGGTCTCTGGATCCCTCTGTTGCAGGCAGAATCTTCCACCGGTGGGGGTCAGCCACACATCAACCTCTCGACGTCCAATCAGAACCACAAAGTGGAATGATCCTGCTCCCTAAACAGGGACCGAAGAGCACCAACCATGGATGCCTTCGCCCGCCCCTGGAACACGGGCCTGTTATATGCGTACCCTCTGATTCCACTAATAAGCAAGACTCTTGTGAAGCTACAACAGGACCAAGGCTTAATGATACTCATAGCCTCGTATTGGCCATGCCAAGTCTGGTTTCCCATACTTCTTGATCTCTCTGTCCTGGAACCCATTCGCCTGGGCATAGCGCCCAACCTCATAACACAGAATCATGGCAAGTTGCGCCACCTGAACCTCCAGACCCTGTCCCTGATGGCCTGGATGTTGAAAGATTGATACTACAACTCATCAATCTTTCTAGTAGCGTCTCTCAAGTCCTCGTAGCTTCACAAAAGCCTTCCACGCTGAAGTTTTACCGCTCTAAGTGGAAGAGTTTTACCTTGTGGTGCACACAGAAAGGCTTTGATTCCTTTTCTTGCCCCACACTGAAACTCTTAGACTATCTCTGGCACCTCTAGGAAGCTGGTCTCCAGACTTCCTCCATATGAGTACACCTCAGTGTCATCTCTGCTTACCATCAAGGAATAGGGGATGCCCCGATAACAGCTCAACCCCTTGTGGGTCGCTTCATGAGAGGCTTACTACAGCTTAAGCCTCCTCTATGACCACCAGTCATGGCATGGGACCTCAACATAGTACTTGCATGGCTCATGCGTCCTCCTTTTGAGCCCTGCACTCCTGCGAACTCATATCTTACATGGAAAGTAATTTTTCTGGTAGCTATCACATCTGCTCGCAGAGTCAGTGAGTTGCAAGCCCGTGTAACATACTTGCACTATACAAGGTTCCTCCATGACTGGGTGGTTCTCCGCACTCCCCCTAAATTCCTTCCTAAGGTGGTTACGGATTTCCACTTAAACCAATCTATTGTCTTGCCCACTTTCTTTCCAAGGCCTCACCCTCACCCAGGTGAGCGAGCTCTGCACACCTTGGACTGTAAACGTGCACTTGCATTTTACTTAGACTGCACCGCAGTCCACAGAAAGTCCACCCAACTCTTTGTTTCTTTTGACAAAAACAAACTTGGAGTTGCGATGGGCAAGCAGACTCTCCAACTGGTTGGCAAACTGCATTGCATTCTGCTACCAGCAAGCAGGCCTTCCACTTGAGGGACGAGTGAAGGCGCACTCAGTAAGGGCCATGGTAACGTCAGTAGCACACTGCCGTTCAGTACCAATTGCTCCACATCTGCAACGTGGAGCTCTCTCCACACCTTCACAGCCCACTACTGTCTTGACAAGGCTGGATGACAAGACTCCGTCTTTGGCCAGTCTGACCTATGGTACTTATACCCAGTATATAAACCAACTCGTCCCACCTCGACCCGATGTGAATTTCAGGCTGCCTCATCATTGCCAACAGCACCTCAGTTGTTGTGCCTTTTGCACATGCTGTGTGCTGGTTGGCCTGCTTCATTATGAGTCAGCCTGTAGCTTGCTATTCACCCTTATGTGAGGACCACCATCCTGCTTGTCCTGAGAGAAAGCAGAGTTGCTTACCTGTAACAAGTGTTCTCCCAGGACAGCAGGATGTTAGTCCTCACAAAACCCGCCCGCCACCCCGTGGAGTTGGGTTCGATACCGTTTTCTTATTTTATTTTTTGCTCGTACTTTTTGCTACAAACGAGACTGAAGGGGGACTCCTTGTGGCTACAGGGTTAGTGGCATGCTAGGCATGCTCAGTATGCCAGTCAAAGTTCTAGAAACATTGACAAAAATATTCTGTGATAGGGCTCCATCTGATGATGTTACCCATATGTAAGGACTAACAACCTACTGTCCTGGGAGAACACCTGTTATAGGTAAGCAACTCTGCTTTCCCCTTCAGGGGAAGAGAAATTTCCAGACTCCATCTCTTCCTTAGAAATAATGATGGGGGGGGGGGGGGGGGTTGGAAACAAAAAATATGTATATTTTTATATAAAGTTCAGAGATATATCTATCAGTGGAACACAGAAACACATGGAGAGCAAATCAGGGGATCTCTCCAATATATTTTTTTTGTTTGTTTTTAGTTAGCTCATATTTCTGTAGTTTCATTATTGCTTTGACAGAAGGTTACTAGCAACTGCCTTATAACTGGATGTACTGACAAAAGGAAAATAAGTATGTGTGTTCTGTCTCTGGCAGCTATGGAGGAGAAAGTTGCCATGAGTAAGGACTGGCCTAGCAGGACTCAAGGAAAGGAAATTATCAGTAAGATTAAATTTCACCATTCAGTGATAGGAAACTTCACCACTTTACAGAGTTTCTCAGAGGTTATTTTATTAATGATTATCATTCTGCATGAAAGAAAATTGTATTTTCCCATGAGGTTCACTTTGCAAGTGCTTTCACACAAGATCTTTCTCTTGCTTTCAAATCACTTTCTCTGCTATTTAGGTATCTTTTAGATAACCCAGATGTTGTTGGACTGGGCTCAGTACTGGATCTTGGCAGTGGATGTGGAGCAACAGCTATAGCTGCTGCAATGAAGGGTGCATCTCAGGTTCTGGCTAATGACATTGATCCTGGTAAGATATTTCATTCCAGATATTATTGATTGGTGGTTTTCGAGCCTTTGACAGTGTTTAAATGTCTGCTTTGTCCCTTTAATTTTTACGCTCCTGCATACGCAAAATCTATACTGCTATCCCATCGTAACATAACAAAATAACACCAAGGACTCAAACAACAATAACCCTACCTGTGAAAAAGCAAGGGTAAATATTACACTGGGTCCTAGGTTAACAATACACTACCTACTGAGGAAACAAAACAATCCCGATTGCTATAGATCCCTATATAGACACTACATGCTAGCAGAATCTCTCATCATGGTCACACACACAGAACAGAGACAGACCCTCACCAAATTCAGAATACAAAATAAAGGAGCACAAATTAGACAAAAACTGAAATGGAAACCCCAAGAAGCCAGACTCTGTGTATTAACAATGGAAAAACAGAACCACCATTCCTCATAAAACAAATAAAATCAAGAAACATAAAGCATCAGTTATAATAGTAAAACCATACTAATAAAAGAATATTTTAAAACCACTGATAAATAGAATTTCTATTAATTAAAATCATATACATTTTTTACAATTTCCCAAACACCAATAAAATATTTCAAAACAGCACATGTATCAAATAACACCCAATAATTAAAACTAATAAGGATTTTAAAAAGCCCCTGCTGCCCATACGTGGGAATTCTTGATTTCCAGTCACCCTGATATTGTCAAGGATTAGGAGGTTATCCTCTCTCTCACACATACTCCCATGTCCATTCTCTCTCACACATACACTGTCACATACATACATATTCATGCTCTTATACCCACCATAACTTCTCGCTCTCACAGACACTGACACACTCTCAGGCTCTAAGACACTCTCTCCCCCTCCACACACACCCCCCACACAAACTCTTACTCCCCTGGATTTTCTCATACACACTCATGCTCTCACACTCACTGGCTCCCTCACATATACACAAACACACACACACACACCCAGGCAGGCTCCCATTCATTTTCACACCACTCCCTCTCCATCCCCCAGGCATGCACACATTCATTCTCACACACAGACCCTCAGGCAGGCATCCATGCATTCACACATACTCCCCCAGGCAGACTCCCATTCATACACATGCACACACTAAAGGCAGACCCCCTCTCTTTCTTTTGCCAGCAACCTCGGAACCTCTCTCATTCCTCTGCTGCCACTGTCACTGCTGCTGCTTGGCTATTGGGGAGGTGCTGATTGCTGCTATTGGCACTGAAGCCCATTCTGCTGCCTCCTATGTGCAGGCCCCATGGGCTTCCACTTCCTCCATGCTGATCTCGTACATTGTGAGATCCGCATAGAGAAAGTGCTACTCTTGCACATTCCCAAAGATTACATGTGCCAATTACTAAAAAGTAATTTATTTATTTTTTTACCTTTGCTGTCTGATCTTAGTTTTCTAATCGGTTGGTCACAGGCTTTTTTTTTTCCACCTTCCCTTTCTTATTTTTTTGCCAATTCCTTTTATATTGTCTTTTTTTCTATTTCTTTTCTCTCCATCTTCTTCCCTCAAACACACACTCAGGTTCTCATTCTCACATGCTTTCTCTCTCACACACATACACAGGCTCTCACTCTCACATGCTCACTCTCATACAATCATTCATACACAAGGTCTCTCTCACACACATACACAGGCTCTCACTCTCACATGCTCACTCTCATACAATCATTCATACACAAGGTCTCTCTCTTGCACATGCACATACACAGGCTCTCTCTCACTCCCACATGCTGTCTTGCTCAAGCACAGGCTCTCACTGTCACATACTGTCTCTCTCACACACACACAGAGGCTCTCACATGCTGTCTCTGCAAACATTCAGGTCCTCATTCCCACACACAGTCTCTCAACTCATCTCATACACGCACACATAGACACTCTACAGGCCCTCAGCCTCTCTCTCACCTCTGGGCCTCCTCTTCACGGGTCGCCGCAGGATGGGCTCTGCAGCGGCCCTGGTGTTCTCGGGCTGCCTGCAATGTGGGATCCGCGGCGGCAGCGGCCCTGCTACTGGGCCTCTTCCTCTTCTCGGGCCGCTGCGACTTGAGATTCGCGGCGGCCCTTAAGCGCTGCTCCTCTTCTGCACGCGGCTGATGCTCCTCCTCCTTCCTGCCCGTGCGGCTCCGGCAGGAAGGAGGAGGAGGAGGAGCACCTGCAGGCTTACACGCGACCTTTTTCTTCGGGCCGTAGTGGAGCCAGCCCTGCCGATCTTCCTGCACACAGCACAGCACAGCGGTATGCTCAGCCGCCAGAGGGATGAGGTCCACCGGCGGCTGCATGAGCCTCCCTGCGCCCGGGGGCACTGGCACCCCTCGGTATACCTCATTGCCCCCCAATTGCTCGGCGCCCTAGGCCCAGGCCTAGTTCGCCTAGTGCTTCCACCAGCCCTGCTACTACCCTGGCTGCCCTAGGCTTCCCCTATTGCAATGAAAAACATTTTATTTTTTTCCCTGTCCCCTACAGCACTTATTCCAAATCATATTTTTCTCTCCCTACTGTTTCTCTGACTGCCCCCATCCTCCCCGCCCAGATCATCGGAGAGTCTGCTCTCTGAGATTCTGTTTGATGTGGCTTAGTGGGGTCCAGGTCCCTATTTTTCCCTACAAGCAAGATTGCCAGGACACAATCACGGCTACTAACTTACATTTTAAAGTTACCGTTTCCTCATACAAGTGGACATGAGTTGTTTAGCCCAATTAATTTGTGGTACATCATGCTGAAACACTGTTTGAAAAAGCTTTAAGAATATATGTTCTGCCTCAGGCAGTGTTGAGAGTTGATCTGATTGTTCTTTAATAGTTTAAAACAGGTGTCAGAACGAAGGAAATTTGTTGAGAGAGCATAAAAGTGTTGTATCTGCTGTATTGATCATAAATCTTTTCACAAGTATTGCGCTTTAATGCTAAGGTGTGTCCTTCAGTTGCAGGTATGGCTATAACCCTAAACTGCAAACTGAACGGCCTGAAGCCATTCCCTGTGCTGACAAAGAATATCATTGATACAGAGCTGGATAACTGGGACCTCGTTGTTTTAGGAGACATGTTTTATGATGAGCGGCTTGCTGACAGTCTTCATCAGTGGCTGAGAAAATGCATCCAGAAGTACGGGACCAGAGTTTTGATCGGGGATCCTGGAAGGCCCCAGTTCGTAAGCCACGGTATTCAGAAGCAGTTAAAGCAAGTGGCAGAATATTCACTTTGCGAGGCCACAAAACAAGAAAATTATGGGCTCTCCAAGAGTGCAGTCTGGAGTTATCACCCCTGATCTTGCAACAACTGAGACTTGTTAAAACTGATTTTATTGTGGGGTGGGAGGAAAAGGGCTGTTTTCAAAAGAAATAAGCTAACTCGGTCCATTGTTTAGAAATTGCCCCACGACTGAGAAGCCAAATATAGCCACCTAGAGGTATTAAGCATCTGAATTGTGCCACTTCCCGGATGTTGTAACTTGGTGTATTGAATATGCCAGTGGATATGTGTGGAGTTTCTCCCACCTCGCCTCATTCACAGAAATCGGGGCACAGTAGGTGGGTATCTGTGTTCCTTTAGAGGATTTTCAAAGACACTGCCAGTGTACTTTTTCTTTGAAAGTTTGCTAAAAGGTCCATGAGTACAAAAGTACCTACATCCTTTGCCACTAGGCAGCTGTGTGAAAATTGTTCCCTTTCTTGTTGGGAGTCTAAACAGAAATAGAATTCAAAACAAATGTGAGAGTGAATTACCAGCTGTCATCTGGAATCCCTTGAGGCGGGGTAGGATTGTCCTGCATGCATAAATATGATAGTTGAAATTTGTGAGTAGGCAGATGGCTGAGGCCAGTCCTGGAACCACATATCTTATTACAGTGACAGTACATGTTATCCCACTCTGTCCTTCATACTACATAACAGGTCCTGAAGCATAGAGGGATGCATGACCATTTGCTGAGTTGGTCGAATTAGTGCTCCTATTAGTACTGCCCCGTTATAGCTCTAAATGAATGTACAGAGAGATGAAGTGACTTGGCCTAGATCAGACAGATCTGTCTCAGAGCTTGCGTTAAAAAACAAAAGTCCAAACAATCCCGATAGTAATACTTTTCTAAACATTAGGCTAGGGGTTAGTAACTTTATGGGGAAAATCTCAATTTCTACTTGTAAAATTACGGGTCAGCTAACAAGATACTTTTCATTGGAGTAACTTAAGATAGCTGTGCCTAGCTTTTGAAAGCTGTCCTTTCTTCACCAGCTTAATGAAGAAAGAGCAGTTGCACTGAATTTAAATAGTATAGAGCCATGTTGGTCTTAAGCTGCCTGCAAGTGCCATAACAGCTCAGTTAACAGAAGGGGAGGGGAGGATGCCACACGTGATGAGTCATTGAAAGGCCTATCTAACTATAATAAAGAGGAAAGCTGCCTCACACCTGCATTGCCAGAATGCAAATTGAGCTCCACCCCCTCCCTCCCTCCCTCCCTCCACGCTCTAGCTATGCACCTCTGTATGGAAATTGAGTTCCACCCCTCCCTCTTCCTGTACTCTTCAGCTCTGTCCCTCCCTTTCTCTGTATTATCCAATCCACTGTCTACTACTACTACAGATGGAGATTGATCTGTGCCCCTCTCTCTGGTTGTACGCTCCATTTCTGCCCCTTTCGTTCTCTGAATTGTCCAGTTCCCTCTCTACTACCACACAGTATACCTGAGCTCAGCCTGCACTCCATACTTCTCAATTATGCACTTTCTACACTAGTCCTTGGATGGGCTTTTACTACTAGTATTGGATAATGGGCAAGACAGCCAATATCATAAGAACATAAGAACATGCCATACTGGGTCAGACCAAGAGTCCATCAAGCCCAGTATCCTGTTTCCAACAGAGGCCAATCCAAGTCACAAGTACCTGGCAAATACCCAAACATTAGATCACAAGCTACTATTGCTTATTAATTACCATAATCACAGTTTATGGATTTAACCTCTAGGAACGTATCCAAACCTTTTTTAAACCCAGTAACACTAACTGCTGAACCACATCCCCTGGCAATGAATTCCAGAGTTTATCTATGTGCTGAGTGAAAAAGAATTTTCTTCCATTTGTTTTAAATGATGTTGGTCTGACCCACCATGGCAATTTCTTATGTTCTTATGACACAAGGATACCATACCAAAATTTGTAGAAACAAATATCAATATTTTATTGCATATCAGTAAACAATACATGTACCCATGGGAGGTAAAGAGTTGCAGCACTACTCTCTGTCTCAATTTGTACATTAGCTACCTCTTCTTTTATTGATGAATTAATCAATCTGAAGTGAATAAGTCCTTGAATTGCATGAACCTATGGGAGTACACAGTTTCTCATGTCAAAAAGAAGATAAATTAGACCAATGTTACCCTGATCCCTTTCCCAAATTGGGGCCTAATTGCCTAGTGGTCACATTAATCTTCCATTAGTCCTTTGTCCTGTCATTTTTTTTACCCTCAGGGAAATTTTCATGGCTTAGGCTCTGTTTCTTCAGGTGCACTGTAGTTGAAATCCTAGCCTGAGATTCTGACCTTTTCCTTCTGCTTTTTTGTGACCCTATGACCCTCCACAAGTTTTAGACAGCTCCGGCTGCTGTCCAGATGTCTCCTGGAATTTCTCCAGGTCAGGCTCAATAGGGCATTTATCACATGGCCAGAACTGCAAGCAGGCCAAGGCAGCAGAGGATTCTGGGTAACTCACAGTCTCCATGTTGGACTCCAGGCACACATATCAGTGAGCTACTTGCTAACTTCATGGAGCTCCCCCTGGTCCTTCTATTATCTGAGAGAAAATAACCGATTTACATTAACTTGTTCAAGTCCGTTTATGATTTTGTAGATTGCTATCATATTCCCCCTCAGTCGTCTCTTCTTCAAACTGAACAGCTCTAACTTCTTTAGCCTTTCTTCATAGGGCAGCCGTTCCATGTCCCATATCATTTTGGTTGCCCTTCTCTGCACTTTCTCCAGTGCAGCTATATCCTTTTTGAGATGCGGTGACCAGAGTTGCATACAGTATTCAAGGTGCGGTCTCACCATGGAGTGATACAGAGGCATTATGACATCCTCCGTTTTATTTTCCATTCCCTTCCTAATAATTCCCAACATTCTGTTTGCTTTTTTGACTGCCACAGCACACTGAGCCGATGATTTCAATGTATTATCCACTATGATGCCTAGATCTCTTGCCTGGGTGGTAACGCCTAAGATAGAACCTAACATTGTGTAACTACACAAGGGTTATTTTTCCCTATATGTCCTTATATGTTTATTTCAGAGTGTTTGATTATCCTAATTAAACACTTTGAAATGAACCCAAAAGGACTTAATGGGTAAGAAAGCCAATGTCCTTACAGATATATATATATATATATATATATATATATATATATATATATATATATATATATATATATAGGCCCTTTCAACTGTAAACGTTTACCTATGTATTGTTTTTTGCCTCAATACATGAGACACAAAACTCTGAGATATTTTAATAATTTAGTAAAAGCTTTATTATAGGAAGTAACTGATTGCCAATTACAATGTGTCTGGGAAGGAAAAGCGCAGGATCAGCAAGTTGCTGGACACCCTAGGCTCGTCCTTGCCTATGTCACAATCTTACAAGGTTTATATACACTTTTTTCTAGTTTCCTTTGCCAAGTATTGATCATTTCTAAATGCATCATTCTGGCCTGGTTTCTTTTCCCTAGACCACCTGTAACCCAACATCTGTTCTCTTTCTTCCTTTCTTTTTGGGTTCAAATGTCCATTCTCCTCCTATTTCCATCTCCCCACCATACTTTGTAGGAAGACATTGACCATCTCTTATCAGTTTCTGCATTTTCCTTTGTAGTTGACGTCCACACAGAACACACATGTATCCTATGTGGGCCATTCCCATGCCCTTCACTTTGCGCTGACCGCCCCACATCCTGCTGTTGCAATGACCTGCTCTCACTCCTCGCAGCACGTATTGACATGTGATGGCACATCCCGATTAGAGTTGTTTAGTGGAGTGATTTTCCCCTTTTGCAAGCGGTGATGCATTGATTAGCCGCCGATAACGTGGGTCTTACTACTTTTTACAAAACACAAAAATTCAAAAAAACGAGAAAAAATTATTTTTTGATTAATAAATTAAATTTGGACCTGCATACTACAAATGAGTCTGTATGGTTAACATTCTCATGTAGATAAGAGGTCCTACAAATACACTTAATTGATTCACATTTGGTGGTTCTATATCTTACAATTATTGTTAAATTTATACCAGTAGCCTATTGTTGGTTTGATGTGTAGTCACAGATTTAGTAGGACATAGTTCAGCAGTCAGCATTATGCATTTCACATCACCTCTGCCATCCTTCCACCCCTCTCTTATATTGAACTGCATTGACACAAAAGGTTAAATAAAAACAAACAAAAAAAAAAAGATATTTATTTTTATTTATAAACAGACTCCCTCAAGGCAGATTATAATCTAATTATAATTAAATTCCTGTTACAATAGTTCCATAGTTTACCCTTTTGATTGGACTACATACAGTTCTTGTGTAACTATGCTATTTCTTCATAGCCTGATCAAGAGAGGATAATGTGAGAAAACTCATTATAGGTGATAGCTCTTTTTATTGGATGAAATTACTATAGCTTGTGTGTTGCCTCTTAATTCTGCATATCCAAGTGGCCTAACAGGACCAGCCACACTTCTTTGCTTAGCCTCTACTTGCAAAATACTGGATCCTGGACCAATAAAATGGAGGGAGGGGATGGGTTGTGACTGGATGCATAGCATGTTATGGTTAATAATTGGATACATGGCTATTTTGTTTTTCAGTAAATACCATGTATTTTATTTATTTGATAATCTGCGTTCCTGCCAGCAGCCTTAAACCAGTGAACAATAAAAAATATATATATAATCCAGAATACAATTATGATCCAAAAACATATACACAAAATTAATATTTAAAAAGTTCTACAACAGTATGCATCACAACCAATAAAAAAGATACACTTCCCTCTGTATTTGGCCCCTATGCCTCACCTTCTTTCATAGCCCTTTTAGTACTGAAGGTGTTAAAAACATTTTTTTAAACATTACTTACTAGACCTACTGCTCAGTCAGTGAGATTATGCCAGATATAAGTGATATAGCTTCTGCGCTTAGTGAGTTTAAACTCTTGCTTGAAGAGCACAAAAAAAAATCCTAACAAGTAAAATGTTCTCTGAAATAAATAAAAGGTATCTCCTCACTTCTCTTTCCCATGTGTAACGGGGTTGATCGCACCACAAGATAATGCTTGGCCACCAATTTCTCTCATCAGAATGTGAACACCAAATCCTGCTCCCTCTACTCTGCTACTGTGGGTGTTCATGCGGTGGGTAGCATTCCGAAGCCCCGCTGTTTAGCATCCTTGGATCACACCACCACAAGCTTGTCCCAAATCTGCCAGTTTATATCTGCCCATGGCCTCTCCTGGGATAGCCACAAAAATCCAACGAGAGCTGGGGCTGCACTTTTTATATGACAGTTAATACACGACAAGCGCAGACAAAATTTCTTGTAGGTCCAAAATACGGTGTAATAATAATTTTGTATTTTAATATGGCAACTCCACTGTTTAAACATACAACATTTCAATATAATTCCTCAGGTCCCCCGACACGGACCCCGTGTTTCGCCACCTGTTATACTGCATAGAGAAAGAATGATTTCCTAACTGTGCTGCCCCTCCCGCCGTAGCCAGCTTGGCGAAACACGGGGTCTGTGTTGGGGGGGCCCGTGGAATTATATTGAAATGTATATTTAAACAGTGGAGTTGCCATATTAAAATACAAAATTATTATTGCAACATATTTTGGACCTACAAGAAATTTTGTCTGTGCTTGTCGACTCTCTTGGGGATAGCATCATGATTACTCCTGTTACCCTCTCCCTCAAACTCCAAACAATAAATCAATGAGTACACTGGGATGGGGGGGAGGGAGTAGGGAAGGGGGTATCTGTGCCAATAAGGACAACTCTAAGGGCAGGGGGGATCCCTTGCAGCACCAAGGTACATGGCAAAATTGCCTATGCTTTGCACCAGCTGCCCTGGCCAGGATCCAGGGAGGGGGCCAAGACACCATGTTCAGAAGCACATGGTGAAGGCAGAAGGTGGTTTTCTGAAGGCTCCTCTCTCCAAAAGCTTCTCAGTGGTGGCGATGGGGAGTTCTAGTGGCAGTTTCTTTTTCAGTCTGGATGATGGCAATGTCAGATTCAAGGAACTTTCTTGGCATGACAATTTATATATGTTGTTAAATGTAAATGTAAAGTGGTTTAAAAAAAAACGTACAAAGCACTTGCTCTCTCAGAGCCTATGTCACTCTCACAGCTCTCACTCTCATTTCCTGTGTGCCACTTGCACAGCTCTCGCTCTTTCCCTGCCTGTAGGTTTTTCACAGCGCCTCCTTTCTCCTGTGAGGGATTGAAGGAGACGGGCTGGTGTGCTGGCTGCCCAGTCTGGTCCCAGTGGGCACCTGCCACCCTATGGTATCCCAGTTGCTGGCACTGGGGGCATCCATGAGGACGTCAGCACGCACTGCTGATACCATGCAGGGCAGGAGCAGAACCTAACGTATTTCTTTAAGGCAGTGCAGCTCAGCCAAAGAGCTCTGGCTCTGAGCAGCATACTGACACATGCTTTCCATACCATATTAGCTCCTCTGCCACAGCTGCAGACATCTGCACTTCATCATCCCTCACTCCCAAAGATGAATGAATGGCAAAAAAGAAACAGCCAATGAAAGATTTTTTTCCCTTAAGAGGTCAACAGGACATAGCCATCTTTGTGTAACTTGCCTTACATATTTTTTTAAAAAGTTTATCTTCAGGGCTGAGAGCTCAGTATGAAGAAATAGGAAAAGTAACCATTTGCAACTATAAAATTATGCAATATGTAGGCTTTGTTGAATTGCTAATTAAAAGTACAAAGTATTACGGTTGCTGTGTTTTGTCCACTTGAATATGTAATCTGATCTAAAGAGAGGATAACTCTTGAAAGCTCATCATAGTGTTACGAGCGCGCGCGGGCGCGGTCGTCGTAAGCGGGTGGTGAGCCCTTGGGCCACGGCGAAAGCTAGGGAGGAGCCCCAGCCACACCGTGGGAGGTGAGCTGAGCAGGCATGGTGAGCCAGGCAGGTAGGAACGGAAGCAGGGAGTCCGACCCTCAGCCGGACCTGCATGCCCATGGTAGCCAACACGGGGAAGTTGACTAATGAACAGTCCTCCGACTGTTCCTGGCCCTTTCGGACCTGCCGCTGGGTACGGCAATGGGCAGCAGGCTGGACAGAGGCGAGGGCAGACAGAGTCCTTACACTGAGGACGTGAGACGAGGGCTGAAGCAGACATCCAAGAGAGGCTGAAGCAAGACGTTGGAGACATCAGGGCAAGGGCTGAAGCGAGACATAGAAAAGATCCAGGCGAGCGGGAACTCCGATGCTGGGATACTGACATCCGAAGCCCCTTCGGCTGGCAGAAGCTCAAGAGCCCGTGGGACGAATCCCTCCTGTTGGCCACTCCAGGGCCCAACAGGACAGAAGGCTCAGGAACCAGACGAGGACGTAGGTCAAGGCAGAGACACGAAGACATCAGGGCAAGGGCTGAAGCAAGACATTGTAGACAAGGCAGGACGGAAACATGGCACTGTCCAACAGGGCGCCCTACTCAGCCAGCACAGCTAGACTGGTCACGGACCACCCCGTCCCAGATGCGCCCTACACAGCCCAGGAAGGCTGGTCGCGGACCACGCTGAGGAAAGGAGGGTGCGGGGAAGACCCAGGCGAACAGGAACTCCGATGCTGGGATACTGACATCCGAAGCCCTTACGGCTGGCAGGAACAGGAACAGACATCTAGGCAAGGTCAGAAACAGACATCGAGACAAGGTACCATCTAAGCAAGACAGACCACCGTAGACCTGGATCAGGCAAGGTTACAGACAACTGTAGAGCTTGATCCGCAGGCCAGTTGCAAGTGAACAGAAAGTCCTTAAATACTGGAGGTAGAAGGCAACTCCCTGGGAGGAGCTTGCCAGGACCGCCCACCGCTGGTCCTATAACTGGGGTAGAGAGCTGCGGGCCAGCCCCTAGGGAAACGGGTGTGGCTGGAAACCAGGAAGTCCAAACGCAGAGGCATGCAAGCCACAGGCACCGCTAGGCCTCTCAGGCCCTGGAGCAAGTCCCGGATGGAACGTAGGCGAGGCCCTGGCTTCAGAGCGGCCTCTGGAGGAAGGTAAGAGACCTCCTGTAGCGCAGCAGCAGGGGGGATCGCAACACATAGATTGTATGTGTATATGTATATATATATATATATATATATATATATATATATATATATATAATTGCATATCCTTGGGAGACACAGACTGCCAAACCTTCAATACAGATAGGGCGCATTACTGTCTCTCCCAGTATCTTGTAAAAGCTGTATTTTATAGGTTTAAACCATACACAAAAAATGCCTGTGACGAGGATCACTTACGCAATATGACAGTGAAACTACTTTAACCTGAAAACACTCCCCCCTGAGGCCCCTTTGTTTTAGCTTTGCTTTTGATGTGCCCTGCTTCTCCTGGGTTCCTTTGTTCTGTCAATAGATCAATCATTTCATCTCCAGGGGGCAGGGAGAAACTCTGATTTCAGCTGGAGTCTCTTGGAGCCAGATAAGCAAAGAATGCAGTTACAGCCATCTGCCATCGATAACCTCATGACCTTTTAAGTATAGGCTAGATCAGTGGTCCCCAACCTTTTTTGCACCAGGGACTGGCTTCAAGCAAGACCATTTTTCCATGGCCCGGCAGGGCGGGATGGGGCGGGGTTATGGAGGGGGTTGGATTTTAGTGCACACTTATCATTTAATTATGACATTTATAATGTGAATGTGACTCAACTCACCATAGGTTCTCACATGCATGACACACTGACCTATGATCATCACGGGGCTAGATGTAAAAGTACAGTTTGCATCCACGGCAACCCCCCTGACCCACAATAATGGATGTAAAGCAGAATTTTGACATTCCCCATACAACTCACCCTACAAAAAAGATATTCTGGTTCTGGTGTCATCTCAGTAACAGCAACTAAAACTCCTTCTACTTCCAGGCTCAATAACCCTATTTATGAAAAGACAGTTTACCACCAATGCATGTCCTCTTGAAAAAACACAACAAATAAGACCAATACAAACGCTTACATGCTAGTAAAATATCTCATTTAGGTAACAGACACAGAACCGACCTAACATACTCCCAGGATCTGTAGTAATGCACATAAACTAATCCGCACACAGTTACACCTGTATTATGGAATACACTCAAACAGGAGCAACCCTATCTATGAAAAGGCAACACTACAAATATTAAATCAGGTCCTAAAAACCAATACACCTCTTATTAGGAAAACAGAACTAGCAAGCAGCTATAGATCCACACACAGAAATAATTGTAAAACTATACTAATAAGCAGAATAAATGTTTCAAAACAGCTATGAACAGAATAACATCCAACAATTAAAAACTCATAAAAACTATTAAACATTCTCCAAACACCAATAAAATATTTCAAAAAAGCAGACATCACACAATTAAAATGGCAGTCAAGAAAAATAAACTTAAAAAGCCACCTTTACTTACCCCTTCCAGCAGCTCTCCTTCTCCCCTTCCCTGCAGGCCGTGGCACACACCAGAAGCAGCAGTAGAAGCTAAGCTCTGTACTTATGGCCCTCTTCCTTAGTGCCCATGTCTCTCTCACACACACACACACACCATACCAGTCATGCCCCCATGACCAGTTTCTGTCTCTCACACACCAATCATCTCCCAGTCTTTGGCACAACACACACCAGTCACCTTCCTGAACATTTTCTCTCATGCCATACACACACACACAGGCTTCCCACTCCCGTGTTCTACTTACATATATGGGCTTCTCACTCTCATAATCACTTTCTCTGTCTCTCTCTCACACACACACACTCACCAGTCTCTCACTCCCATGCTTGTTCTCTCCACATGCACAGGCTTCTCATTCCCATAATCACTTTCTTTCTCTCTCTCACACACACATACCAGTCACCTGATCTCGCTCATGCATACACACACACACAAGCTTCCCACTCCCATGTTCTCTTTCAGATATACAGGCTTCTCCCTCCCATGCTGTGTCTCCCACACACCCAGGTTTCTCACTCCCATGCTCACGCTCTTCACATGCACAGGCTTCTCATTCCCATAATCACTTTCTCTCTGTTACACACACAGACACACCCACACCAGTCTCTCTCTCATTTCCATGCTCACTCTCCACGTGCACAGGCTTCTCATTCCCTGAATCACATTCACACACACCAGTCTTTTTCTCTCACACACACTGTCACCTTACCAACCAGTCTCTCTCTCTCATGCATGCACACTCACCCAGGTTTCTCACTCCCATGCTTTCTTTCACCCCCGCCCGCTTCTTACGCCCATGCTTTTTCACATACCCAGACTTCTCACTTCCGTGCTTTTTCTCTCACACACTCACACACACACACACACAGGCTGGCTGGCTGCTTCTCTCTCTTTCTCTAACTCACTTCCTCCCCCGCCCCCCGAGCCCAAATGGGAGCTGCAGCAGCCCCCGCAGGCCAAGAAAGAAGAATCCCATTGGCTGCGGGAGGCTCATGCTGCTGACTCATTTCTCGATTACCGGCTGCTTCAATTGCTCGGGGGCCGATGCTGCAGCCGCCGCTGCGACTTTATCACGCGGCACGGCTCTTTCTCCTTCCCGTGCACCGCGTATCACTTCCTGTTCCGGATCACGGGGGGGGGGGGGGTCAGGCGCGGGAAGAAGAAAAGGCCAGCCGCGGGTGTCACAGCTTCTTCTAGCACCGCTGCCGTTCCCACTGGGCTTGAACGTGCTGATAGCCCGGCGGCAACGGCAGCGGGAGAGACCGGGAGCGCGCGACACACCTGCCTGTGCTTGGCAGTGCCGCGGACTGGCAAAAAACCCCCACGGCCCGGTCCGCGGACCGGTGGTTGGGGACCCCTGGGCTAGATGTATTAAGTAGGTCCCATAAAAGGTATCACCTACATCTTGTTGCCTGATTTATTTCTACCTAATTTCAAGTAGAATTATTTGAGCACAATACTTGACTATTTAAAAAGGCCTTTTTTCCCCTCCAAAAGATCTCAGGAGATCAGAACCGAGAAGTTCTTCCACAAAAACACAGCAGTGTTTGTTATCTGTTTCCCCAGGAGGCTGATGTACAGAAAAGGGAAGATTATTTTGTTGGGGGCAGGAGGGACTCATGAGAGTATTTTAAAAGAACATTTGGTACGGCTTTGGAAAAGAAATGCAGAGCGCTTAGGAGGCGCTGTCACTATCTATGTTTCATTTACACACTCTGCTTTGCCCGAGGAGTAGCCCATTTCCCCCCCCCCCCCCCCCCCCCCCCCCCAACCTTCCTTGCATGGGTTTTATCTGACTCCTAGAGCTCTCAACCCAAAATATATTTATTTTTTGCTCGTAGTAGCTCCATAGTTCTCACTTACACTTTGATTTTAAGTTACCTTCCTCATTGCAAAAAATAGGAAGTTTAGCTTAAAATGACCCATGTTTCACTCTATTCATTGCATACCGTGAGAGGCAAGGACAAACAGTCTTTTGTCTGAAACTTACCAGTCAGACTGCCTTGTGGCCAAAACAGTTTTTATATTTAAAACTTATTAATATCAATGTGCCAACACATACCCATGACAGGCATGGCTGGATTTAAGATTCTGGCATCCATAGGCCAAATGCCACAGCAGTATCTCTTTGAAGCTGCACAGCAGTACAGCCCTAAATCAAGCAGGAACTGGTTTCTCTTTGGCCCTGATGTTTGAAGCCTTCTGAATTGGCATCGCCTAGGAAGTTGGCCTGTATTTCCAGTACTTAAATTAGGACTTGATGGTAGATACAAAGAAGGGTACATTTTCAAAGGCATTTGCACTGTCATCATAGAGTTTGGGATGGAGAAATAATAATTAAATATAATTAGGATAAGTTAGGGAAACTCCTGACCTTATCCTGGCTTATCTATATAGACTTCTCAGATAGATAAATTCCATCCAGGTCTCTCAAAATGTATGGAATATGGACATTTAAGAATCAGGAAAATTTAAAACAAAACAATTTTCTTCAATTAATTTCTCAGAAGGATATAATGGACATTTCAAATTCAAAGCTGTGAAAATTTCAGCTGCAGAGTAGTTTGGACCTTTCACCAAAAGTAAACTATTCTTTGGGGATATTGGCAATTGCCAGCACTAATGAGCACATGATTGGAAATGAGCCTGGAGCTTTAGTATTGCCAAATATTGATCATCTTAAAAAAGCTGAAGAACTTTGTTTTAACAGAAGCATCATATGTGTTCATCCTATGTGGGAGCATCCAATTAGGAAAGGCTTTGTATCAAACACCCCTCTACCAGGTAATGTGGGGGAGGCAGCGTTTAACTCAGAAGCCACCCTGACCTGAACACTTTTGAAAAAAAGAGAGGGGTGGTTAAATCATCAAAATCAGGTCCAACCAATGAAATTCTGCATGCTAAGAGTTCTATAAAAAATTGAGACTGAAAGCAGAACTTTGGCACACAGCCAGCCCCAACATGACCAGAAAGAAATAAATCAGATCATGCTGAGCTTGGACGCTTGCTTCTGGTGAAGCATCCAGAGAAGTCTTGAATCCCTGGCCATGTTGTAAGTCACTTTCCTTTGGGAGTGATAAAAGGGAGGAAACTGGGCATTTAGAAAGGTACTAGTTTGCATATTATATGGTATGGGGGACTGAATATTGATAATATTTATATTTATCTATACATATCAAATTACTATATAGATAGATACAGTATCCTAGAGGTTTTGAATTGGTGCCAGATTATGCAAAGTGCCTGAGTGAGTGTGCACTGTGCATTTGTAGATATACATTGCCCATCATTCTGCTTTCCAAGTGGGTTTCACACTGGGCACATGATCTCTATGTTATGGTTTCGAGGTGTTTGAGTGGATTCTTGGATACTGCAGAGATGGCCACTCCCACGGGGAGGATTCCTGTGAGGAACCACAGTACTAGGCTAGACTCTATACACGCAGACACAGAGAATTTGTGTTTATTATACAGCTTGGTGGTACTGCCCAGGAGGTGGCAGCAGAGAGTAACCCAGAGAGTAGTCCAGGGGTCCTCGGCAGAGGAGACCCGTTCCACACTTCAATGATGGTAGGCCGCGCTGGGTAGAGGAGAGAGTGCCGGTTGTAGACTCGCAGCACTGAAGCTGAAGGCGAGATAAGCTGACAAGGTTAGTTTACTCACTGAATAGATAGCTGTATTAGATGACGATCCTGGCAGGAAGAAGTAGTTGGATTTGCAGGTACCAAGGCAGGGAGAGCAGGCCCTCGAGGAGCAAGTACCCGGTATCCCAGATAGGCACCTGAAAGAAAGCAAAGGGCCACCGAGGAGCGGGTACCCAGGTTAGAGGTGAATGGCCCCGGAGGGCAGAGCAGTGTAGACCGGAGGCAATCCAATCCTTGCTAACTCAGTTTGTTAGCAAACGAAGAGCAGGCTAAATACCCAGATGGCATGACGTCACTCGGAGGGGATGCCCCCGAGGTTCCCGCCATGACATGGATAAAGACGTGGGTGGCGTGCGCGCACGCACCCTAGGAGGCCCTCATGAGAAACATGGCAAACACAGTCGCCGTAGCCGTTCTGGGGATGCCGGAGAGAGTGGCATGATGACGCAGCAGCATCCATCTTCCCGAGACTTGTGGAGAGAAAAGGAAGAAAGGTGAGGAACAGAGGTCAACGTCGTCTGAGACCAACGGACGCAACAGTACCCCCCTTCAAAGGGCCCCCTCCAGACCCCCTACCTGGTCTTGGTTTTTGAGGACGCGATCGATGAAATTGATGAAGCATCTCTTTGTCCATGATATTAAACAAAGGTTCCCAAGAGTTTTCTTCTGGTCAGTTTCCCTCCCATGACTGGATGTATTCCCAAACTCTGCCTCTCTTTCTTACATCAAGGATGGCATCAACCTTGTACTCGATGTCTTCTTCTGCATCAACAGGAGTAGATTCAGTTGTCTTGGTGGAAAACCCGCTAAGAACAAGCGGTTTCAGCAGCGAAACATGGAATGCATTATGAATCTTCATAGCTGGAGGAAGTTTCAGACTGTAGGTAAGTGAGCTCAAACGTCGGAGGTTGGGAAAGGGTCTGACAAAGCGTGGAGCAGATGGAAGCTTGAGTCTTAGATGTTTGGTAGACAGCCAGACTTTATCACCAGGCTGAAATTCAGGAGCCTTGCAATGGTGAACGTCATAGCCTTTCTTTGCTCTTTGTCCAGCTTTTTGGTTTATCTCTTTAGTCTCTCTCCAGAGCTGCTGTATATCTTTGGCAGTAGATTGAACTGCCGGGGATGACAGTGGAAGTGGTAAAGGTGGTAAGGTTTGTCGTCCGTAGACCACTTTGAATGGTGTAGATCCAGTAGATGATGCTGGATGTGAATTGATGGCGAATTCAGCCCAGGGCAACAGTTCAGGCCAGTCATTCTGTCGTGTACCAACATAGGTGCGGAGGAATTGTTTGAGAAGTCTATTCATTCTCTCAGTTTGGCCATTCGACTGAGGATGGTACGCAGAGGTGAAGTCAAGTGAGATGTCGAATTTCTTACACAAGGCCTTCTAGAACTTGGCTGTAAATTGAGCTCCTCTGTCAGAAACAATGTGTTTTGGCATGCCGTGTAGGCGAAAGATGTGACTAATGAATAGTTTAGCAAGTTCCATGGCTGAAGGCAAGCCAGGGAGAGCCACAAAGTGAGCCATCTTCGAGAATTGATCCACTGTTACCCAGAAGGTATTGTTACCTCCAGAAAATGGCAAATCCACCACAAAATCTGTAGCAATGTGTGACCAGGGCTCATCTGGTACTGGCAAGGGTTGAAGCAGGCCCCAAGGACGTTCGGGCGGAGGTTTCTGCCTGGCACAATTGGAACAGGAAACTACATACGCAAGGGTGTCTTCCTTCATGGTGGGCCACCAATAGTACTTCTGTAGCTTAGCCAATGTTCGCCGTTGACCAGGGTGTCCAGCCAGTTTCGAGTCGTGAGCCCATGCTAGAAATTTCTTCCTTAAATTGTGGGGTACAATGGTCTTCCCTGTGGGTACCGGATGTGTAGCTGTCAGAATAACTCTTTTCGGGTCGATGATATGCTGGGGTTCATCAGGTACGTCTTTAGAGAGAAAAGAGCGAGATAGAGCATCTGCTCTGACATTCTTATCACCAGGGCGATATTTCAGCACAAAGTCAAATCTGTTGAAGAACAGGGACCATCTCGCCTGTCTATGGTTTAGGCGCTGAGCGTGACGGAGGTACTCCAGATTTTTATGATCAGTAAAGATAGTGATCTGATGTTGTGCACCTTCAAGCCAGGGAGCCAATCTTCGAATGCCATCTTTATTGCCAGCAATTCTTTATCCCCAATGCTGTAGTTCTTCTCCGCAGGCGAGAAGCATCGGGAAAAGAATGAACAGGGGTGCAAGATCTTAGAGTCACTGGTCTGGCTTAGCACGGCTCCTACACCAACGAGAGGCATCAACCTCCACAATGAATGGTCGTGTCGGGTCCAGATGGCGGAGACATGGTTTGCTTGAGAAGGCATCTTTTAACTTCTGAAATGCTGTCACAGCCTCCATAGACCAAGTGGCAACGTTGGCTCCCTTCTTAGTCATCACTGTTAATGGAACAGTCAATGAAGAGTAATCTTTGATGAAGGTCCTGTAGTAGTTTGTAAATCCCAAAAATCGCTTAGAGCTTTTAGGCCAGTGGGTTGTGTCCATTTTTTAATACTCTCAAGCTTCTGAGGGTCCATCTGGAAACCTTTGTTTGAGACAATGTACCCTAAGAAGGGCACGGATTCCTTGTGGAATTCGCATTTAGATAACTTGGCGTAAAAGCGGTTCTCACGAAGTCTCTGCAGAACTCTTTTGACATCCTCCTGGTGGGATTGCAGGTCCTGTGAGAATATCAAGATGTCATCTAGGTAGACAACGACACATTGGTAGAGTAGATCACGCAAAATGTCGTTCAAAGTGCCCATCCCGGGTATTAAAAGCCATCTTCCATTCATCGCCAGAGCAGATGCGAACTAAGTTATACGCTCCTTTGAGGTCAAGCTTGGAGAATATCTTGGCTCCCTGTAACCTGTCAAATAGCTCCGAGATGAGTGGTAAGGGATAGCGATCCTTTACGGTGATCTCATTCAGGCCTCTGTAATCAATGGATGGACGTAATGTTCCGTCCTTCTTCCCCACAAAGAAGAAGCCTGCACCGGCTGGAGACTTGGAAGGTCTTATGAAGCCTTTCTGGAGATTCTCTTGGATGTACTCTGACATTGCTTTATTTTCTACAACAGAGAGACCCTTCCTTTGGATGGTTCCGTATTAGGCTTCAAATTGATGGCGCAGTCATAAGATCTGTGTTGAGGTAATACATCAGTGGCTTCTTTAGAAAACACATCTTGAAAAGATGCATATTGAGGCGGCAACCCAGGCAACAACGCGGTAGTTGGCATGCATGGTATAGGAGAGACTTCCATCAGGCATTTGCCATGGCAATCTGAACCCCAACGTGAAAGTTCCAAAGTGGCCCAGTTGAATTGTGGCATATGTTTCTGCAGCCACGGTAACCCAAGAACCAAAGGATGCATGGCCTTCTCTAGCACAAAGAAGGAAATAGTGTCTGTATGAAGAGCACAAGTATGTAAGCTTACTGGTTCTGTAAGCAGGGTTACTCCACCCAGTAAGGGGTCTCCATGAATAGAGGACAGAAGTAGAGGAGACGTCATGGTAGTGGTGGGGATCCACAAATGTTCCACTAGACATTTCAAAATGAAGTTTCCCCCTGCCCCAGAGTCTAAGGCAATGGTCTGGTATTCTAGAGGTCCGCAGATTAAGTATACTGGAAGAGAAAGTGGAGGAGTGGGTGCAGTTAGACCTAAGAAGAGTCCTCCCACAGGACTTAGGTCTGCTAGTTTCCCAGACATATAGGGCATGTTTGAACAGCATGACCAGCTTGTCCACAGTACATGCATAGTCCCAATCTCTTTCTAGTTTGTCTCTCTTTAGAAGTCAAATGACTGCGGCCTATTTGAATTGGTTCTTCTTCGCCAGCAACAGGACCTGGAGGTATAGGCCTGGGTACAGACTTGATTCGCGTCTCTCCCTGAGGTGGTCTTCTGGGGCTCTTGACCTCTTGAACCTTGTCGTGAAGTCGGCGATCAATCTTTGTTGCCAACTTCATCAGTTCTGCTAAGGTCTCAGGCATCTCTCGAGCCGCCAGCTCATCCTTCAAGTGGGAGTTCAGGCCTTCAAAGAAGAGAGTCTTCAGGCATCTAGGGTCCCAATGTAACTCAGAAGCCAACGTCTTAAATTCTATGGCGAAGTCTGGTAAAGGTTTATTACCTTGTTTCAGATGAATCAAAGTGGATCCTGCTGTAGGATACCGGGCAGGGTCATCGAATACTGATTTGAACTTCAAGAAACCCGGCAAGATCATTCAGGATAGGGTCATTGCGCTCCCACAGCGGTGAGGCCCAAGCCAGCGCTCTTCCAACCAGATACGAAAGGATATAGGTAGTCTTGGCATACGTTGTAGGGAAATGGTTAGGTTGCAGGGAAAAGTGCATGCAACATTGATTGATAAATCCTCTACATTTCCACACTTCACCCGAGAAGCGTGTTGGAGCAGATAGAGGCACTGTAGTCTTGACCGTCACTTCAGGTGGTGTAACTTCTTTACCTGCGGTAGTCAGTGTATTCATCTGTGCATGTAGCTGGTTAAAGGCAACAGTCAGGTTATCCAACGAATTCTGTTGTTCGGAGATTCACTGGGCCAGGCCCGGAATGGCCTGCAAAGCGGTGAGCTGAGCCAAATCCATGGAGTTAGCAATCTGTTATGGTTTTGAGGTGTTTGAGTGGATTCTTGGGTACTGCAGAGATGGCCGCTCCCACAGGGAGGAGCCCCGTGAGGAACCGCAGTACTAGGCTAGACTCTATACACGCAGACACAGAGAATTTGTGTTTATTATACAGCTTGGTGGTACTGCCCAAGAGGTGGTAGCAGTGAGGTAACCCAGTAGAGTAGTCCAAGGGTCCTCGGCAGAGGAGACCCGTCCCATACTTCAATGATGGTAGGCTGCGCTGGGTAGAGGAGAGAGTCCCGGATGTAGACTCGCAGCGCTGAAGCTGAAGGCGAGATAAGCTGACAAGGTTAGTTTACTCACTGAATAGATAGCTGTATTAGATGACTATCCTGGCAGGCAGAAGTAGTTGGATTTGCAGGCACCAAGGCAGGGAGAGCAGGCCTTCGAGGAGCGAATACCCGGTATCCCAGATAGGCACCTGAAAGAAAGCATAGGGACCCCGAGGAGCGGGTACCCAGGTTAGAGGTGAATGGCCCCGAAGGGCAGGGAGAACCTCCAGCGGCAGCAAGGAAGCAGCAGAACAGCTTAGGCCGGAGGCATTCCAATTCAATCCAATCCTTGCTAACTCAGTTTGTTAGCAAACGAAGGGCAGGCTAAATACCCAGATGGCATGACGTGGATAAAGACGTGGGTGGCGTGCGCACGCCACCCACGTCTTTATCCACGTCATGCCATCTAGGAGGCCCTCAGAAGAATCATGGTGAACACCGTCGCCATAGCTGTTCTGGGGACGCCGGAGAAAGTGGCATGATGACGCGGCAGCAGCCATCTTCCCGAGGCTTGTGGAGAGAGAAGGAAGAAAGGTGAGGCACAGAGGTTGAAACCATCTGAGACCGACGGACGCAGCACTCTACATTGATCATATAATAGGATAAGTGTCCAGCACTTTCCATCATTAAACTTGTGCTTGAAAACAGACTTGTTTTATGCAGGCTTAAAACTATGCATGTACTCCTGCAGTTAGGCACCATATTGAAAATGTATTCAATAGCATATTGGATATTACGTTACAAGAGGTGGGTAAGTGAACAATAATCAAGTTAAAAATATGTCCAAAGTCATTTATAAAATGAGTACCATCTTCTGAGCAAAACTCACTTTATGAATAATGCTTTTAACAAATGTATTTGTTCACATTTATTTTCCCAGGATGTTGCTCAAGACAGAACAATCTTATTAAATAAAATCTGCATTATTAAACAACCCTCAGGTAACTGTGCGCAGCTGTACAAAATGAAAAGGTCCATCAGCATCACCCTTTCAAAAACTAATAACATAAAATAGGATATTTCATTTCTGTCCTTTACAAGTGAAACAATTATCTAACATAACCCCTTGTTGTAACTAAAACAATTTCCTGCACGCAAATTATCAAGTGTACTTATGTGTGGATACTTCTGAGGGGACAATTTTCAAAGTGAACTTACACGCATAAGTCCATTTTGAAAATTGGTGTATTTTATGTGCATATTTGCAGACTTTATTATGTCAGCTGTTTAAAAAATTACCCCCATAATGTACATCTATTCAACACATGGTATATAGAAAGTATCTAAAGTCTGACTAGAGTAATAAATGTGTGTATCTGTCTATCAATATATATAGATAAATAGCATTGAATATTACTATACTGTTTAATGAGAATCTATTATTGCATAAACTGTATTCTTCAGGACAAAGTAAGAATACAGAAGACTACCTGTGTTTATGTGATTCTTTCATTTTCTGGGTGCAGGGAAAATGTCTTATTACATCTGGTCCAATGTGTTCTGGTAACTATAGCACTCCCCTGACAGGCACCCTTACATTTCTTTTCATATTGTAGATAAGGTGACACTTGCTACAGTATATCCTTTACCGCAAATTCTTATCAATTCACTGCCACCCCAGAAAAAGGGCATTGTGCAAGTGCTAACATCCCAGCTACTCAGTCGCTTGCAATAGATTTCCTTACACACCTCTGGAATAAAGGCGACAGTGGTGAGGAGGAAATGGTATGAAATGAAATGAAGATGCTTCTCATTTCCAAAGTTTTGTGAATATTAAATCCAACTGTTAACTACCTAGCTCAAGCCTTTGGCTAGGTTACTTCCTTAACAACCCTGGGGCCAATATTCAACCGGCAGATAGCAGGGTAAGTTGGACTTATCCGGCTATCTAGCAACTGCTGAATTTCACTTTGTGCCTTATGTATAACGGTGGTCTGTAGTAATATTTGCCACTGCTTATGTATCATCCGCTAATGTGCATGAATTCCCCTAAGGAGTACCACAAAACATTTGATCCAATTTGCAGTATCTCATTTATATTACCGGTATATTTTATTTTTTCCAGCGTGAAGAGTTTTGCTTGCAGAATAAGTTGAATTAATACATTTCTGTCAGAGATGAATATGTTTCTGCTTACTTGGGTTAAAATGTGTCTTCCAGCTACAGGCAGTAGAGGCTGAGCCATGTCCTAAAGAATGCTTTGCAGTAAAATCTTATAATGTGCTGTCCTAGAGTGTAATCATCAATACAAGACTTAGGCAGTCTTTTTATAATTTTGGATCCTGGTTTCAGAACAGATTAATATCTTACCAAAATAAATTGCCAAGTTCTTGTTAAGCATTTGGTTAAACATTGATTAAAGTCTTAGGCTGACTAATTGTATAATGCTTTTGCATTTGGATTTAAATCTAGCAATACTATTGCTGTTTCTATTGAATTTATTTTGATTATTTATTTATATTGGCATTTATGCTGCGGTTTAGACTCAGTTTTATATTTAGTAACATTGGTCCCACATAGCTCCTCTCTCAGTCTTCACCTTTCCCTTTCATGTTATTTATAGGCAGCTTAAACCTAGGCCCTAATCGGCATACAATTCAATATTCATAATTCAAACGAAAATGAATGCATACAGAGATCACTAAATACCAAAATCAATCATTCTAAACCTGGGCAACTGCAATAGGCTTCTGCTAGTAAGAGAGCAGGCTATTGAGAAAAGGCCAATTTAAAGAAAAAAGTCTTGGCCATTTTCTTAAAAGTTTTATGACAGTCCATCAAGCGAAGCTCTTGGGGAACAGTGCCAAAGCAGCAACTGAGAAGCCTGTTCCCTAGTGTCTACCTGTTTCATCTTTACAGAAGGAGCTTGCAACAAGTCCCTCTCTGCAGAGCACAATGCTCTACCAGGATTATACATTTGAAGTAGAGCATTGGTCCATGGAAATACATCAAGGGCCAGTAACGTACTAATACAAATGTTTTATATTTAGCTCTCCACAGCATAGGGAGCCAGTGGAGGTCACAATTCGGAGTAATATGGCTTCTAATGCTATCGCTAAAGATAAGACTGGAGGCAGCATTCTGGAGCAATTGGAGTGCTTTGGTGGCTATTAATGGGGCCCCAAATATATTGCAATAGTCGAATGTTGGAAACATCAGGGCTTGTACAACTGAACAAAATGCTTCTGGAAGTAGCAAAGGCTTGATACAATGTAATAGGCATAATTTGTAGAATCCAGCTTTGAGTATGGAATTAATTTGAAAGGTCATTGTCAATTTAGAATCAACAATGATGCCTAGATTTCTTGCATGGGGAAGTATGGACCTCAGTATCATCCAATTTAACAATAGGGGGAATTGAAAAAAATTCCCTGCTTTGAATTAAAATTATTTCGGTCTTAGATAAATTAAGGGCTAGATTGTTTTGAGATAACCAGTGCTTAATGGAATCCAGGCATAGCGAAATTGGTGCAGTTGTATCAGGCCAAGACTTTTCAACTGGGATGTAAAATTGTATATCGTCTGTGTATAGCCGGAAGCCCCCACAGAGGCCGGTTAAGTGCAAAATAAGTGCTAAATAGATATTAAACAAAAGGGCGAAAGGTGCTGACTCTTGGGGGACTCCTGTAGGCATAGGAAACTAGTCTGAAGGCACCTAATTATCATTTCTCTTCTAAGTATGACTTGAACCATTTTAGAACTACTGTTCGCCTAACCCTAACTCCTTACCCCAGCCCATGTCTTCTCTCTCAGCTCCTTTCCCCTTCTCACAATCCTTGTCTCCTCTCAGCCTCTCTCCCTCAGCTCCTCTATCAGCCTCTCTTCCCCTCCCAGCCAGAATTCCTTCTTTTTGTTCCTCTCTCGGGCTCGCACAACAGTATTCTCTCGCTGAGCCAGTATCCTCTTTTACAATCAATTTTCCTATCTCTCAGCCAGCATTCTTTCTTTGCCTCTTCCCTTCTCCCAGCAGGTCTCTCAGCCCCTCATAGCTCCTCTTTCCTATACCCATCTCCACTGCACCTCAGGGCAGACCAAAGGCAGGAAGCCTGTCTGTCCTACACTGCCGCTGCTCTTTGGTCTCCTTGCAATTCATTGCATTCAGATATTCCGCAGCTGGTCAAGAGGGCAGGAGCAGTGGTAGGGAGCCAGAAGCACTTCCTTGCTGCCCTCTACCAAGCAGTCTTAGCTTCCATTCTACAGGAATGCAGGAGACAATATTGGAGGCTCTCAAACACACACACACACACACACAAAACGAGCACTAAGGGTAGCTACTGCGTAGGTAAAACTGTTGGAAGGACTAAGGTAAAAATCTGAGACCATCTTGGGAAAGGATGTGTATGAAGCATCACCTTATTGTGATGAAATCTGGTATCAGGTGCATAAATCATTAGAGCCTACAGTCCATGGATTTTTCAGATCCAGTTCTTGTGTTTAGAAGAATCTAGAGCAGTAGGTCTCAAATGATGTGCCACAGTGGTGGCAATCAGAAGCATGTGACTTGACTGTATTAGCCAATGCATCAAATTTCAGGTAACAGAATAACCTTTTGCTTTCTGCTCCAGCCCCTCCCAAGCAGCATGCTGGAAACATGAGAGAAGGGGTGAGTCTGGAACGGATAGCGCATAGAACACAATAAATAACTATTCTGCTCCCTAATCCAACCTTCCTGTCATTTTTCCTCCAAGGGTGAGCCTAGAGCAGACAGACCAGAACCACTCTGTTCCCTAATCTAGCTCCTCCTCTCCTGTTTCACTCCCTTCAAGGCAGCTTGCAGGGGACAGAAGGGAAAGGGGTCAGATTTCCCAGGTATATGTACACACCTCTGCACAGCAAGAGCATTGGTTATTGGTGACACCCAAACTGGTTAGTGTCCCCTGCCCCCTCAGCTTCACACCCAGAAACATTGCTACACCCTCTCCTCTTCAGTATGGCACTAGCTCTTCTTTTCTTGCTACCTGATCAGCATAGAAGGTGGGAGAATCAGCTGGGGAATGAAGTTAAATGTGGCACGAGATAGTCTCTGCTTACCCAACCTGGGCCCTGGTCTCCAACAAAAGGTAAATGATCATGTCATATAATATGATATAATATATCATATTATATATGATATATATGATATATCATATTATTATAACATGATATATTTAAGTCTCATTGCTATCTCTGATACAACATATATCTATTGTTAACTATTGTTATTCTAATATTATTCTAATGTTAATTATTGTTGTTCTATTCTTACTAATGCTGTATATTGTAGGAGTAATGAAGAGGCCTCAGACAGCTTTCATGGCAGGCAGGAAGAGAGAAGGCAAAGAGAGTTTGCCCTCACGAGCCTTTTCCTTTTATTGTACATTCATACAAAGGCAGATGATGTATCATTACATGATTGGCTACTTTCCCATAGCAACAGAAGAGTCATTACACCATTGGCTTTGGCTCTGGGGGTGTGCACGGATCATATCATTGGCTGCTGAAATCTATACCTCCTGACTTTGTCCTGCCTCTGACTAGGGAACACCCAGCCCCTCCCCCAGGAATTCAGGGCTAAGCACAAGCCAGAGAAATACATGAAGTCAGGTATCCTTTCCTAGGCAGAGAGGCTTAAGCACAAGTGATGCTTTTATTCAGGCAAATGTCAGGGAGAAGGGAAGTTAATGTTTAACCCTGATGAAATGGCTTGCTGGCAAGCGCATATTTCCCACATCTCACCCTTTCTGTTTTTGTTTAAGCAGCTCAGTAAAGCTTTAGACCCTTACTGAAATCTGTTATGTCTTGGTATGGGCTGGAAATAGGGGAAGAGGGATTATGGAGAGAAGAGAGCTAATTCGGCGTGGTATGCCAGCTGCCGATGAGCTTCTGAATCTCCATATCACCCAGAGCTGGTGCAGGTGGTGTGCCAACGCTGCAGGGCTCATGATTCCCTATTAGGCATCTTACAAGACATCTTTATATCCGGGCTGAGAGCAAGGTTTCAGTATGGATATGAGGGTTGGGTATGCACTGAATACAGCATCACAGGCAAATAATTAAGACAATTACAGTAATTATAATATAAATCACCCCTTTGAGACCAGAAATAGCAGGGAGCCAGGACCATAGCCAGTCCCATGGAGAAGTTGGTATTTTGTCTGAAAGTGGTGCATCAGCAACCATGGTTTCTATCTGCTCTACGGTATGTGTGAGGTTTGCTTTATAGTCTGATATGTACACACAGCAATGAGATCCAATTAACCAACAAACACCACCCTTTAAGGCTAAAATGGTTTCTAAGGTATAGCTGTTCTGTAATGCTACTTCTCTAATCTGAGAGACTTTTGTTGTAAGTAGTTTTAATGCATGGACTGTCTGATGAAATATGGCAGTCGTCCAGTTAGCTAGGATGTGTAAGTCTCTGTAATTCATAGCTGTCCCCATTGGGGGAAACAGGCTTCTAGCTATCTGAGTTTCTGTATACTTTTCTATGGGATTATTTATCGCCTCCCTTTTGTTACGG
Source organism: Rhinatrema bivittatum (assembly GCF_901001135.1). NCBI lineage: Eukaryota > Metazoa > Chordata > Amphibia > Gymnophiona > Rhinatrematidae > Rhinatrema > Rhinatrema bivittatum. Next base: position 250,075,919 of record NC_042618.1, read on the forward strand.
AGCCTTGCTTTGGGTAAATTTTTGACTGCATAGTATGAGGGGAGGATGTAGCCTAGAGTGCATCTGTCTCTCCATCTTGGGGAAATGCACATATATGCTCTACGCCCACATAACATCCATATGTTTCCTAACAGATTAGTGGACATGTCATTGGTTATCATTTGGGCTATATAACTACAAAGGGTAAATCCTTCATCCCCTCTATACTTTCTGTACTTACTTGGGTCTCCCACTGCACATCCTGAAATCTGCCAATTGCATACATATATGTGGTATAACTATGTAAGTGTTCAGTGATTAATACAAAGGTTCGGTTACAATATGGAAATTTCCCACCTGAAGTCCCTTTCCATCCCCTGTATCATAGTCCCAACAAAGAGCGGCAGTCTCTTGAATACAGCTACCAATGTGTAGTATGGTAGTATTAACTGGAGAGTTAATGAAAACACCTCTCTGTAAAGGATAATTAGTCCATACTGTAAGGTTAAATGGTACAGCATGCATCAGTAGTTCTCCGCAGGCTGGGGTTGGCATGTGTGCGCAGATCCAACAGTCTGTTCGATTCAACAGGTGTGAAAAGTTCTGTGCAGAGGATGTACATGTTGTTCTGTCAGAGTCCTTGTTCTGAAATCGCCATAGCTGGAGAAATAAGGCAAAGGAGGAGGATGCAGAACACAATTGTTAATGAGTTGGCATTCAGGCAAGAAAAAGCGGCTAATAAGTTCTCTGGAGTTTTCTCAAGGCCTTGCTGTTCTAAGAGTTGTGCAGCTTGGTTGGATAGGGCCTTGATCTGTCCCCAGGTCATGTGGTGCTGCTTTTTGCAAGGAGTCCAGTCTCTGTCCTTCTGAGGGCTGTGGAGGCTCAGGGAGAAGTTGGGGATCGGGTCCTGTAGACCTGGACACCTTTCCATCTCTCCACGGCTTGATACCTGTGGAAGCAAGCAGAGAAACATATCCTCGTTCCCCATTTTAAGGGAACGGGACCGTACCAGACATTAAATATTCTATACAAAACTGATGGCTGTGGGTGACTAACCCTAGTCCCATAATGATTACTCATGGCTGTGGTCTTAAATTTGATTTGTTTAGATGATTTAAAGTAAACAATACTTTGTTCAGGGGGAAAATCCAGGGGCAATCCCCCTTTTTTCTTTTTGTTTGGTCCAGAGCTCTTAAGGGTATGATTTGCTCTCTCCACAATGGCTTGCCCTGTGGTGTTGTAGGGGATACCAAATAAGTATTTAATGTTCAATTATTGACAAAATTCATGTAAAGGAATGGCTGCAGAAAGCAGAGCCATTATCAGTTTTCAGGACAGAGGGTAGCCCCATTATCAAGAAAGTTTTTATGCAGTGATCAATTTTCATTCAGTAAAATAGCAATAAATGTAAATTAATCGTTTAAAGGAAAAGTCATTTGCAGTAAGCAGAATCAAATGACAAGTATATTAGAGATTACATTAAACATATGTTACACAAGACTGACATATATTCATTCATCTTGCAAATATTAATTTACACAAAACTGACACATATTCATCCATCCTGCAAATATTTCTTGCATCAAGACAGACAACAGATAACACATAATATGAGCTAAAAATCTTATCAAAAGTTATCAAAAACAAAATTAGATCAAGGATCAAAAGTCAAAAGGTGTTAGAAAAATGTTAAAATAAACTGCAAAGTGTCCATCTTCACATCTCCTCATGGCAGGAAGGCTGTAAATCTGGAAAATATTAAAAACTGGCATACAGCAAAAAATTACTAAGGTAAGGATTAAAGTGAAATTCTTACTTTTTTAACCTTGAAGAAATCAATTCTATTATTCAATGTAATAAAATCAATTTGGATTTGCAAGAAAAGGCTTGGGAGGGATTGCTTTAGATGTAGCAACCTCTGTCAGTAAAAATTGTAAGGTTCAGAATTCTGTATAAATTTTGTGAAAAGGAAAATAAAACTGAAGTGTCCTTAATACAGAAGGTCTGTAGGTCTGAAAAATAAAAACTATTATACAACAGAATTATTAAAACAATAATATAATATAACTTGTAGAATAACATAGCGCCTCCTAGTGGAGACCCCATCATTACTTTATAGATTGCAACTATTGTTCCAGGTTGCAATCAATAATACTCTGAGCTTAGATTCAATGTGGAGTATCAGAATAGAATTTCTTCTTATAATTATTAGAATAGGAAATTAAACACGCTGTTTGCTCAGCTCTGTCTGCTGCATGCTAAAGTTTGAAAGTATTAAAAGATTAAAGACAGATTGAGAGGAGTGCAGTAATGCATTGAAAGTTGAGGGAAAAGATTTGGATCAGCAGGATATCAGAACTGTCTCGTGCCCCCCTTTGAAAGCTGCAAGCACAGTTAAAGAAAAGTATTAGTTATAACAAATATAGAAAAGTTATAACAAATATATAAACTAGAGAGAGAAACTGCAGTACTAAGTCCAGTTTTTTTTCTTTTCAAAAGTTCTCCCTCCCTCCCCCTTGAGTGGCAAGCAAGAGTTAAAGAAAAGGGGGGGAGGAGCAGTGTTTCTCAAAAGAAAAGAACTGCACCCAAGGAATTAATCCTTCAGTCAATAGGAACTGAAAGATAGCTTTGTTTAACAAATTAGATAACATCGACCACAGACAATGGCTTGGCAAGGACTGATTCCTTGCAGACAGATTCTATTTTTCTCCTATAGGGAAAATTGCAATAAGAAACTGTGCGCTGGCAATTCAAACTATAAACTTAAATCTCAGAGAAATGGAGTCATTTTTAAATGTGAGCCAAATTAACTTTGTAAAAGGGAAACTTTCACATGTAATTTACACAGTAATTGTTCAAATCTCAGTACAGTTTTAACATAAGACTATGCATACACTTTGTGGGGGAAAATATTCTCAAAGTATGCAGATTTTTTTTGTAACTGAATTCAAATACTAATAGAAACCATGTTTTCCAAATCTGTACTGTTTGTTAATAGAAACCATTTTTTCCCAAATCTGTACTGTTTGTAAAGAGAAACCATTTTTTTTTTCATAGTGATATTTTCTTTGCTTGTAACGCAGGAGTCTAATTAAATCCTTTTTTTCATATTGATATTTTCTTTGCTTGTAACACAGGAGTCTAATTAAATCCTTTTTTTCATATTGATATTTTCTTTGCTTGTAACGCAGGAGTGCAGCTGCCTGGCCCAAGGTCTTATACGCTGATTTCTTTAAAGACCTGTGGGCATAGTCACTGCTCATGGCACTCAACTCTATTGCTGCCACACCTAGTTCTTTGTTTCTTTCTGTAATGGGAAAGGCTTGAATCCCTTTCAATAATTCCTCTCTTGTGAGATTTCCATGTAATTTACCTGGACAAATTGGTGATGCAGAATTAATGACTGTCTCAGGCAATGGCAAATGAATGGGCAGGGAGTGGTTGGTGGGGGGAAGGGGTTTGCAGGCAAGATGGAGGAAGGCTAGTTTTTCTGACCTCAGTGTTTTCTATTTCCTGGGGCCTTTTCTCTGAGGTGGACGCAGAGGAAGCCACAGGAGCCATGTGATTGTGTGTCCCCAGATGTTCTATTTCATTTTCTGTCCCCCTTTGTTCATGGTTCTTTTCTGTGATGGGGAAGGCTTGAAGTCCTTCTAATAATTCTTCTCCTGTAAAGTTTTCTTTCTGCGGTTTCTGCTGAAATTCAATGCTAATCGCCCCACCCAGGCCAGGTGGTGGCTCTATTGTTCTCAAGGACTGCTTTTCTAAAGAAATGGGGAAGGTGTGAATGGGCTTGGGTGTGGGTAAAGAATTTGCTGTCTCCGAGGAAGACTGAGCATAAGATGGGGGAAGGGTATTCTGATTGAGTCTGCCTGCTTCTAAAAGCACATGGTTTGAAACTGCTGTCTTGGAACTTTTTTTTTCTTCCATGTGTTCGATGGCCTCTGTACATTTTTGCCAGATTAATCTTTGCTTTATGGGAGCTCTGGGAGCCGTATGAAGATAATTGCCGATTGAAATCCAATTCTGGGTATTTAGAGTTCCAGACTCCATAGAATACCAAGGGCAACGGCAAGCTATTTCACTTATTAATTTTTCTAAGTCCCCCAGGCTGACTTGCGCTATTTTTCTTCTGGTGATGAAATAATGATTATTGATGATTTGCTGCAGCTCTCTGGCATGTAGCCGCTGCTGTACAGTCAAATCCACTGCCCATGCTTACGAGTGTGGGGAACAAACTTGCTGAGAAATACTTTTAAAAATTACTAAGAAGTACTTTTTAAAAAAATATTACGATTGCAAATCTGTTGAACGGTACGTACCTTTAAGCTATGACCAGCCGAAATAAGCATGGAGTTTATCATCACGTCGCGAGGGTCACCAGATGTAGGAGTAATGAAGAGGCCTCAGACAGCTTTCATGGCAGGCAGGAAGAGAGAAGGCAAAGAGAGTTTGCCCTCACGAGCCTTTTCCTTTTATTGTACATTCATACAAAGGCAGATGATGTGTGATTACATGATTGGCTACTTTCCCATAGCAACAGACGAGTCCTTACACTATTGGCTTTGGCTCAGGGGGTGTGCATGGATCATTTCATTGGCTGCTGAAATCTATACCTCCTGACTTTGTCCTGCCTCTGACTAGGGAACACCCAGCCCTACTTTCAGGCTATCAGGATTAATTATAAGCCAGAGAAATACATGAAGTCAGGTATCCTTTCCTAGGCAGAGACTTAAGCACAAGTGATGCTTTTATTCAGGCAAATGTCAGGGAGAAGGGAAGTTAGTGTTTAACCCTGATGAAATGGCTTGCTGGCAAGCGCATATTTCCCACAGTATATTCCTTATCTAATATTAATTACTGTTATTCTAATGTTACTCTAATGCAAATTATTGCTACTCTTTTAATTATGCTGTCCATTCCTCTATCAATACTGATTACTGCCATTTCTAGCACTGTTTAATAAGGATTACTGCCACTACTAGCACCGTCTGCTACTCATGTTACCAATATAACATCATACTACTTCTCTCTAATTGTTTTTGTACCTGGCAAAAGGAAATACTTTCCCTCTTGCACCCTCAAGCTACATGTAAACCAATGTGATGTGTAAATCGAACACCGGTATATAAAAACAAACAAACAAATAAATAAATAAATGTGAAATGAGAAGGTGGGGGGAGGGTAGTATGCAAGGGAGTGAAAGCTGGGGAAGGTTAGGAGAGGGGGAATGCTTGGGTGTCAGTATGGGAGGGGGTGAATGTTGAGGCAAGGGGGCTGAATGCTTATGGAGATTGCATGGATAGGGTTAAATATTGGGGAGATGAGGATGGATGGATGGAAGCCAGATCCCTGAAATCAACAATGGACTATTTTGCAACTTTTTCCTCCCCGAGGTCCATGCTGTCGTATGTTCTGAGGGAAGGAAGGCTAGGGTGGGAAGTGTAGGACAATAGAGGGAGCCAGGTTAGGGGGTATATGAGAACCATGTGAGAGGAGGGGTGACAGTGTGGCAAGGAATTGCAGGTTTGCAAGAGCTGGGGGGGGGGGGGGGGGGGCGGCAGGAAGAAGAGATAAGGTAGATGGTGGAAAGGGGTTAAAATGGTGTGAGAGAACCAGGGTGTATAAGGGATAACTAGAAGGGATGGGAGGGTGTGAAAGAAGCCAAAGATGGTGATGGAGGAGGGGAGTTAAAAGAAAGCCAGTAGTTCTTTATCCCCAATGCCATAGTTCTTCTCCGCTGGCGAGAAGCATCGGGAGAAAAAAGAAAATAGGTGCAAGGTCTTAGAGTCACTGGACTGGCTCAATACGGCCCCTATGCCTACATCCGAGGCATCGACCTCTACGATGAAAGGCCGGGTCGGATCCAGATGTCGGAGGCAAGGCTTACTCGAGAAGGCATCTTTCAGTTTCTGAAATGCTGTTACAGCCTCCGTAGACCAAGTGGTAACGTTGGCACCTTTCTTAGTCATTGCTGTTAGCGGAACAGTTAGTGAGGAGTAGTTCTTGATGAATGTTCTGTAGTAGTTGGTAAATCCCAGAAATTGGCTAAGAGCCTTTAGACCTGTGGGTTGTGTCCATTTCTGAATGCTCTCCAGCTTCTGAGGATCCATCTGGAAACTTTGTTGGAAACAATGTACCCTAAGAAAGGCACTGATTCCTTGTGGAACTCGCATTTAGACAACTTGGCGATTAGGCGGTTCTCGCGGAGTCTTTGCAGAACTCTTTTGACATCTTCCAGATGAGTGTTCATGTCCTGGGAAAATATCAAGATGTCATCTAAGTACACAATGACATTTGTAGAGTAGATCTCGCAGAATGTCGTTCATCATGTTTTGGAAGACAGCCGGGGCATTGCATAGGCCGAAGGGCATCACCAGTTATTCAAAGTGCCCATCCCGGGTATTGAAAGCTGTCTTCCATTCATCGCCAGAGCGGATGCGAACTAGGTTATAGACTCCTTTGAGATCAAGCTTGGAGAATATCTTGGCTCCCTGTAGTCTATGGAATAGCTCCGAGATGAGTGGTAAGGGATAGCAGTCTTTCACAGTGATCTCGTTTAAACCTCTGTAGTCAATGCAGGGACGTAATGTTCTGTCCTTCTTCCCCACAATGAAGAAGCCTGCGCCGGCAGGAGACTTAGAGGGTCTTATGAAGCCTTTCTGAAGATTCTCCTGTATATACTCAGACATAGCTTTATTTTCTACTACGGAGAGAGGGTAAACCCTTCCTTTGGGTGGTTCAGTGTTAGGCTTCAAACTGATGGCACAGTCGTAGGATCTGTGTGGAGGTAGTACATCTGCAGCTTCTTTCGAGAATACATCTTGGTAAGATGCATATTGAGGCAGCAACCCAGGCAACAACGGAGTAGTTGGCATGCAGGGTATTGGAGAGACATCCATCAAGCATTTGCCATGACAATCTGGACCCCAACGTGAAAGCTCCAAAGTGGCCCAGTTGAATTGTGGCATATGTTTCTGCAGCCACGGTAAGCCAAGTACCAAAGCGTGCATGGCCTTCTCTAGCACAAAGAAGGAAATAGTCTCTGTATGAAGAGCACCAGTATGTAAGCTTACTGGTTCTGTAAGCAGGGTTACTTCACCCAGTAAGGGGTCTCCATGAATAGAGGACAGAAGTAGAGGAGACGTCATGGTAGTGGTGGGGATCCGCAAATGTTCCACTAGACATTTCAAAATGAAGTTTCCCCCTGCCCCAGAGACCACTAAGGCAAGGGTCTGGTATTCCAAAGGCCCGCAGATTAAAGATACTGGAAGAGAGAGTGGAGGAGAGGGTGCAGTTAGACCTAAGAAGAGTCCTCCCGCAGGACTTAGGTCTGCCAGTTTCCTGGACATATAGGGCATGTTTATACAGCATGGCCAACTTGTCTACAAACCAAAATTACAAGGAGCAAAATAAGTGATCCTATTATCAACAACACAAAATCGAACAAAAGGAATCGACTTCTACTATTTCTAGCTATTTCACCCTCTAAAAAATTTTTGATTATCAAGATATCATGTAAAGGTTAGAAACGGGATCGCATCAGCAAGCCTTAGACGACGTGCCTGGTGTAACCAAGCCGTCCGGTCTTCTCTATCATTTGCGACCCGTTAGATGGAAAGTCAAAAGAAAGTATTAGATGTTCTTGTTTCAAAACATTCAAATGTGTCAAATTGCTCAAAAAGCCCTGAACAGAGTCTTAGTGGTATTTAATCCGTGACCCGACAGCGGCCGTGTTTCGCAGCTTAGCTGCTTCTTCAGGAGTCATATCTCACAAAAAGAAACTGAAAGAACAGAAAATCTCATCAGCACATTATAAACAGATGAATACTATAATACTTAGCTTCGGATGGGGTGACCACCTACTTATCCGGGACCCAAGTCTCCTTCAGTCTTTATTTTACCAACGCCGGGCTAGAGACCGCTTCAAACTCGTTTCCAGAGTTAAATAGCCCGCGCTTTTCTGCGAGCGTCATGACGTCAGCTGACGTCTCTCATTGTCATGGTGATCCAGATTGCTGGGATAATCGTCTCGGTTCTTGCTCTGCTGTAACAATGTTAAATAAAGATATTTAATTCTAACATGTTATTCAGCCCGAATGGTTCCACAGTGTTCAAAGAGTGAATCCAACGCTGTTCAGCTTTAAGCAACAACTTATCAAAATCTCCCCCTCTCCATGAGGGAATCAATTGTTGTAATACGCAGACCTTCAATTCGTCAAATGAGTGTTGCTTCTCTAAACAATGTGGGACTAGAGGGGCAGTCAAACGTCCCACATTCAGACAAGACCTATGCTCTATCAATCGGGTCTTCAAGGATCTTTTAGTTTTACCCACGTACCACAAATTACATGGGCACTGGATAATATAAACCACCCCAACTGATTGACAATTCGTATTGCTTTGTAAAAAGATGTTCTTGTGCAATCTCTCCACATGCAAAACAGATGTGGTAATCATTATGTGGCAAACTGTACATGATCCGCAACTAGTATGTGAACCAGAATGGCTTCCCAAGGGGCAAAGAGAAGTATCTGAATGCACTAACTGATCTTTCAAATTAGTGCCTCGAGTAAAAGCAAATCTTGGTTTCTCCTGAAGCTCAGTATGTAGTTGTAAAATGTGCCAATTATCATTAATGATCTTTTTCACTTTTGACATCATTGATGAATAAGGAAGGACACAAGTGAGAATGTCATCATGTCCTTTCTCTTGAGGGAGAAACAGCCATTCTCGATTCGTGTATTTGGCTCTCTTATACGCCCTCTTGATACACTGGACTGGGTAACCTCTGGCTTGAAAACGTCCCCAAAGGTGTGTAGCCTGATGCTGAAATTCTGTAGTAGTTGTACATAACCGCCTGATTCTGAAAAACTGACTTATAGGAAGATTTTCCTTAAGTGCTCTCGGGTGAGCACTAGTAAAATGTAGCAGTGCGTTGCTTGATGTAGGTTTCCTGTATAATGTGGTATTGAAACCTGAAGGCTTTTTTGTGATATGTATATCCAAAAAATCTATGGTTGTAGAGTGAATGTTGGCAGTAAATTTTAAATGGGTATTGCAAGTGTTCAACCAAAGCATGAACCTCTCAAACTCATTCATTGTTCCATCCCAGAAGATCAAGATATCATCTATATAACGTTTCCACACACGAATCTGAGGGCCAAATGGATTATTGGAATATATCCATGTGTCTTCAAACCAGCCCATAAAAAGATTTGCAATGTCAGGGGCCATAGTGGCCCCCATTGCTGTACCACAGATTTGTTGGAAGAACTGACCTTCCCATGCAAAAAAATTTTTTGTAAGTGCTAATCGTGTCAAAGCACCTAAAAATGATGATGGGATCCGATGCGGTCTAGGTCTTTTCTCAAAGTAGCCTTGTGCTATCTGGATAGCTTCTTCTTGCGGGATGTTGGTGTAGAGAGCTTCCACATCCAATGTCGCCAAAAAAAGTGTTGCATCTACTTGGAATTCTTCTAAGAATTGAATTAATTGTTGTGAGTCACGAAGATATGATTGTAGTTCTTGAACATGTGGTGATAAGAAAAAATCGACAAATTTAGACAGCGGCTCTAACAGGGAGCCTCTACTTGACACAATCGGTCTCCCGGGTGGATTGCGACTATCCTTGTGTATCTTGGGCAATATGTAAAACACTGGGATTAATGCTGTTTTTCTTAATAAAAATGTGGCCTCGTGTGATGTCAGGAAACCAACTGCCTTCCCTTGTTCAACCAACTCCTCAATTTCTAGGTAAATCGAATCAGAGGGATTATCCTGAAGTTCCTTATAGAACCTGCTGTCCTGAAGTTGGCGTGATATCTCTGATACATATTGAGCTCGGTCTAAAAGAACTATTTTGCCGCCTTTGTCTACAGGCTTGATCACCACATTCTTATTCTCACGTAAATCTTTTAAAGCTAACGCTTCTGCTTTAGTCATATTTGAAAATGATCGATTAATAGAAAATTCTGTCCGTAGATCTTGCAATGACCTTTGGTGAAATGTGGTGATAAAGGGATCCGGTATGCCAGGAGGATACCATGTAGATTTGTTACGTAAAATCGAGTTGTCAGAATTACTGGGTGAATGCGCAAAATAGTGTTTCACATAAAGTTTCCTTGTAAATCTATGTAGAGCTACCTCTAATTGAAAGAGGTCAGCCTTGGGGGTGGGTATGAACGATAGACCTTTATTCAAAATTTTCATTTGACAGATTGTTAACGGGTAAGTGGATAAATTCAATATTAAGGATTCTGCTGGGACTGTGATCTGGTTGTTCTTGTGTGTTGCGGATCTTCTGATCGTGAGCTCCCTCGTGCTCGTGGGGGCCGTTTGATAATGATAATGATAATTGGCACATTTTACAACTACATACTGAGCTTCAGGAGAAACCAAGATTTGCTTTTACTCGAGGCACTAATTTGAAAGATCAGTTAGTGCATTCAGATACTTCTCTTTGCCCCTTGGGAAGCCATTCTGGTTCACATACTAGTTGCGGATCATGTACAGTTTGCCACATAATGATTACCACATCTGTTTTGCATGTGGAGAGATTGCACAAGAACATCTTTTTACAAAGCAATACGAATTGTCAATCAGTTGGGGTGGTTTATATTATCCAGTGCCCATGTAATTTGTGGTACGTGGGTAAAACTAAAAGATCCTTGAAGACCCGATTGATAGAGCATAGGTCTTGTCTGAATGTGGGACGTTTGACTGCCCCTCTAGTCCCACATTGTTTAGAGAAGCAACACTCATTTGACGAATTGAAGGTCTGCGTATTACAACAATTGATTCCCTCATGGAGAGGGGGAGATTTTGATAAGTTGTTGCTTAAAGCTGAACAGCGTTGGATTCACTCTTTGAACACTGTGGAACCATTCGGGCTGAATAACATGTTAGAATTAAATATCTTTATTTAACATTGTTACAGCAGAGCAAGAACCGAGACGATTATCCCAGCAATCTGGATCACCATGACAATGAGAGACGTCAGCTGACGTCATGACGCTCGCAGAAAAGCGCGGGCTATTTAACTCTGGAAACGAGTTTGAAGCGGTCTCTAGCCCGGCGTTGGTAAAATAAAGACTGAAGGAGACTTGGGTCCCGGATAAGTAGGTGGTCACCCCATCCGAAGCTAAGTATTATAGTATTCATCTGTTTATAATGTGCTGATGAGATTTTCTGTTCTTTCAGTTTCTTTTTGTGAGATATGACTCCTGAAGAAGCAGCTAAGCTGCGAAACACGGCCGCTGTCGGGTCACGGATTAAATACCACTAAGACTCTGTTCAGGGCTTTTTGAGCAATTTGACACATTTGAATGTTTTGAAACAAGAACATCTAATACTTTCTTTTGACTTTCCATCTAACGGGTCGCAAATGATAGAGAAGACCGGACGGCTTGGTTACACCAGGCACGTCGTCTAAGGCTTGCTGATGCGATCCCGTTTCTAACCTTTACATGATATCTTGATAATCAAAAATTTTTTAGAGGGTGAAATAGCTAGAAATAGTAGAAGTCGATTCCTTTTGTTCGATTTTGTGTCAACTTGTCTACAATACATGCATAGTCACAACCTCTTTCTCATTCTTCTCTCTTTTGATGTCAGGTGACTGCAGCCTAATTGCATTGGTTCTTCTTCGCCAGCAACTGGACCCGAGGGAACAGGCCTGGGTGTTGACTTAACTCGAGTTTCACCCTGAAGGGGTCCTTCTGGGAGTCTTGGTCTCTTGATCCTTGTCATGAAGTCGGCAATCAATCCTTGTTGCCAACTTCACCAGTTCAGCCAAGGTCTCAGGCATCTCACGAGCTGCCAGCTCGTCTTTCAAACGAGAGTTCAGTCCTTCAAAGAAGAGGGTCCTCAGGCATTTAGGGTCCAAATGTAATTCTGATGCCAGTGTCTTGAATTCTATGGCGAAGTCTGATAAAGGTTTATTACCTTGCTTCAGGTGAACCATCGAAGATCCTGCAGTTGTGTGCCGGGCAGGGTCATCGAAAACTGATCTGAACAGTTCAAGGAACCCAGCAAGATCATATAGGATAGGATCATCGTGCTTCCACAGCGAAGAGGCTTAAGCCAACGTTCTTCCATCCAGAGAAGACAAGATGTAAGTGGTCTTGGCATAGGTGGTAGGAAAATGATTAGGTTGCAGGGAAAAGTGCATGCAGCATTGGATGATAAATCCTCTACATTTCCAAACTTCCCCTGAGAAGCATGTTGGAGCAGATAGAGGTACAATTGTCTTGACCGTCACTTCTGGTTGTGTAACTTCTTTACCTGTGGTGATTGGTGAATTCATCTGTGTGTGTAGCTGGTTAAATGCAGCAGTCAAGTTCTCCAGCGCATTCTGCTGTTTGGAGATTCGCTGGGCCTGGCCTGGAATGGCCTGCAATGCAGTGAGCTGAGCCCAATCCATGGAGTTAGCAATCTGTTATGGTTTTGAGGTGTTTGAGTGGATTCTTGGGTACTGTGGGGATGACCACACCCACGGTGAGGAGCCACAGTTCTAGGCTAGACTTGAGACGCACAAACACAGAGTTTTGTCTTTTATTATACTGCTGATGTATACCACCAGAGGTGGCAGTAGTGAGGTGATCCAGAGGTAGCAGTCCAGGGACCCTCGGCAGAGGGAACCCATCTCACCGAGATGGTATAGGGAGATCTAGGTGTAGGTTCCCAGCGCAGCAGAGCTGTAAATGAGACAGACTGAGAAATTAGATTACTCACTAGTTGGTAGCTGTATGGTTGAAGATTCCAGCAGGCAGAAGTAGTTGAATACAGGCACTGAACCAGGGAGAGCAGGCCCTCGAGGAGCGAGTACCTGATCCCAGATAGGCACCTGAAAGAGAGCAAAGGGCCCCTGAAGAGCGGGTACCCAAGGTTAGTGAAATACCCCGAAGGGCAGAGAGAGCTTCCAGTGGCAGCAAGGAAGCGGCAGAGTAGCTCAGACCGGAGGCTTTCCATCCATTCACAATCCTATCTCGATCCTTGCTAACTCGATGAGCTAGCAAACAAGGGCAGGCTAAATATCCGGATGGCGTGACGTCACTCGAGGGGGACGCCCCCGAGGTTCCCGCCATGAGGTGGATAAAGATGTGGGTGGCGCGCGCGCACCCTAGGAGGCTCTTAGGGGAAACATGGCGTGAGGCTTTTCCATAGCCGTTCCGGGGATGCCAGAGAGAGCGGCATGCAGATGCGGCGGTAGCCAACTTCCCAAGGCTAGCGGGGAGAGCAGGGAAAAAGGTGAGGCACAAAGGTCGAAGCCGTCTGAGACCGACGGACGCAACACCATTCTACAATTCAAGCTACAATTTATCGCCTCTCCCATACTCACCTCTCTTGGGTAGGACACTTGGGCATTAAATGTCACCCTGAGCGTCAGCCAGGCAGCATTGTCTCTTTCTTGATTCCGCCAGCGCCCAGGGCGAAAGAAGAGGTGCCTCTCATCATTAATGATTAGTAGGGCTAGCAGCCTCCTTCAGTAAAATTTGGCCGACGGCCTCTGCCTCACGGCATGCTGCCAACTGCCAAGAGTTCAGCTCAAAATGGACGTTTTAGGTGTGGCCACGGGGGATGGACGTCGTAAGACATGTGCACAAGGAACTGCATATGATAAAGAAAAAGGACGTACAAGTCTGGAGCGCCCCTTAAAGGGGCCGGATGGACATTGAGATTGGTAGCCCAAGTCAGGCACCTTTAAGGGACATGCCAAGCCTAGAAATAGACATCCCCTTCTTTCCTTGCTGCCAGCACTTTCTGAGTCTGACAGCTAAGGCTTCTGGTTGATGTAGTTTCACTTGGCAGTCTCTTTCATTGCCTATTGGGATTTTCCCTTGTGAGAGAGTGAAGGCTGAGAGCTGCTCCTGAGTTCTCTTTTCCCCTGACTTCCAGTAGAAAGCTTTTTTCCCTTCGCTTCTTCCTTCTCCTAGGAGGGGAAGAAACTCTCTTTTGGTATAGGTAGCTTTCTTTTCTTGAGAGAAGACCAGCTACTGCTGCTGCTGTTGTTTGCTTCATCTATGGTAAAGGGTTTTTTTTTTCTTTCCTTTTTACTAAGTAACCTTTCCTTCCTAGGCTAAGCACCTAGGGGTGCAGCAGCAGCCCCAGCTCTCCCTCTCTCCTCTTTCTCATTTAGGTGAAATTGCTTTAGTTTTCTTTTGGTATTTGTGAGACTTTGTTTCTCCTGGTCCTTGTCTTAGTTTGGTTATTTTCAGAGTTTGCTTTGCTTTGCTCCTTTTCTGAGTCAGCAGTTAGCTTTGTTTGGGAGGGGTTGCTTTGTCCTTGGTAGAGTTGTTTGTGCACTGTTCCTGTGATTGCTGGTACCTTTTTTTTTTTTTTTCCTGCTTAGTGCTGCTTCTGGTTTTCCAAGCAGAAGAAGCACTGACACTAAGCACAGAGCCCGCATGGCCTGTGCACAATCCCTTTTCCTTACCCCCATTTCTGTTCATTCCAACTTCCCCTCCCCCAATCCTCAGTTTCCTGAGCTTCCCCCTGTAACAAGATGCCCGAATGGGAGGTAGGCAGACCTGCACAGTACTAATCACACACACACACTATGATACAAGATACGAGATATACAGTAATGAAAATATAGCTTTATTTACAGCACACAAACTTCATTTCCTGTGATTATAATACATATCAAATCAGCATCCTGCCACTCATCAGGTCGGGGAACCCCTGTGCGACTGAAAAACAGGAGCACACAGCTTCGACGGGAAAGATCCTGCGCCACACGTCAGTGCACAGGTGAGGTTTTCCGTTGCTTGCTGGAGGGCCCTGATCTCTTATAGGGCGAAGTAAATGTGTGTAGGGAGATGAGCCGGCAGCTGGGCCTGGGAACCTTTCTGCACAGGGCGGGGCTGCTGGCCAGGCATTCCTCCTCCTGTTGAATCAGGTCCCAGGCAGTGTCAAGCTCCTCTCCCCCACAACCACTTGCGTAAGCCCCTCTGATAAGCAAGTTTCCCATGTCCAGCACAGTGTTTGTTCTGAGAGCATTTTTTTATGGTAAATCTGTTTTTATTTTTTATAAAGCATAAAATAATGAACATTATAAAGTATATATATGAATACATACAGCATATTTTTTGTAAAACTCTTATGTTCATTTTTCTCTGAAGCAGCTTGGCTCCTGGGGTGGCACGGCAAGGTGGAGTTTGGTTGCACATGCGGAGTGGTCTTCATGCTAGTGGAACCCCTGCATGCTGAAGTGCTCGATGGCAGACCCATCATGCCAGGTCGAATGCTCCACCTCCAGATCCAGATCTGCAAAGTTAACTTGGTTAACGTGCATGCCCTGACTGCCGGGTCCGAATGAGGAACTTTTTTTTATTTATTTATTTATTTATTTAGCAGTTTTTTATACCGACCTTCATAGTAGATAACCATATCGGATCAGTTTACATTTTAACAAAGGGTAAAACTGAGGTAACAATTCTGGTAAATAATAGATAACAAAGGAAAAGGAATAAGTCAAAGTTACAATCAACAAGGTATGGAAAACTTGCAGGCTTAAAGACAAGCTGGAAGGAAGATAGAGGCAGGTAGAATAAATATAACATGATACGAATAATTTAACGGGTTAGAGCATATGCTTTAACCAGGAAATGCCAGTGTCCATTGTTCAGGAGGAAGTGTGTCAAAGTCCTTGTAAGAAGTGAGGCTGAAACTAGTGATTATCCGGTGGATCTGGGAAGGCTTGGTGAAAGAGCCACGTCTTTAGTCTTTTTCTGAAGGTTAAGAGGCAGGGTTCCAATCTGAGATTTGCTGGGATATTGTTCCAGATAGCTGGGCCTGCAATTGAAAAAGCTCTGTCTTTGGTCGTAGAGCGGCGAGTGGCTTTAGTAGGGGGAAATTTCAGAGTGCCTTTGTGGATATCTCTCGTTGGTCTGTTAGAGGAGTGGAGTTTGAAAGGGATATCCAGGTCGAGTTGGAGTTGCTGATGGATGGTTTTGTGTATTAGGGTAATAGATTTGTACAGGATTCTGAAATTTACTGGTAACCAATGTAGGTTTCTGAGGACGGGGGAGATGTGTTCACCGCGGCTGGTGTTGGTCAGCAGTCTCGCTGCCGCATTTTGTAACATCTGCAGTGGTTTGGTGGTAGATTTAGGGAGGCCTAGAAAGAGGGCACTGCAGTAATCTATTTTGGCGAACAGAAGAGCCTGGAGGACTGTCCTGAAGTCTTGGAAAAATAAGAGTGGTCTCAGTCGTTTCAAAACCTGTAGTCTGAAGAAACTGTCTTTGGTGGTTGTGTTGACCATTTTTTTAAGGTTTAGACGATTGTCTATTATTACCCCAAGGTCTCTAACGTGCGTACAGGTGATGTGAGCATTGTGCGGTGAAGGTGGAGGAAGATTGTTTTCATTTGAAGAGATGAAGAGAAGTTCCGTCTTTGAGGCATTGAGGACCAAGTTTAAGCTGTTGAGTAGATTAGTAATGGATAGAAGACAGTTATTCCAGTAGGTGAGAGCTTTTGAGATGGATTCTGTTATTGGGATTAGAATCTGTACATCATCTGCGTACAGATAGGGGCAGATTTTCAGAGCCCTGCTCGTGTAAATCCACCCAAAACCGGGCGGATTTACGCGAGCAGGGCCCTGCGTGCCGGTGAGCCTATTTTACATAGGCTCACCGGCGCGCGCAGAACCCCGGGACTCGCGTAAGTCCCGGGGTTTTCGGAGTGGGCGTGTCGGGAGGCGTGTCGGGGGCGGGGCCGGAGCGCGCGGCGTTGCGGGGGGCGTGTCGGCAGCGTTTTGGGGGCGGGTACGGGGGCGTGGCCATAGCCACACCCCCGTACCCGCCTCAACCTAATTCAAGGCGGGATTTGTTGTTGGGGGATTTACGCCTCCCTCCGGGAGGCGTAAATCCCCCAACAAAGGTAGGATGGGGGTTTAGACAGGGCCGGGCGGGTGGGTTAGGTAGGGGAAGGGAGGGGAAGGTGAGGGGAGGGCAAAGGAAAGTTCCCTTCTAGGCCGCTCCGATTTCGGAGCGGCCTAGGAGGGAACGGGGGTAGGCTGCGCGGCTCGGCGCGCGCAGGCTATAAGAAATCGATAGCCTTGCGCGCGCCGATCCAGGATTTTAGTGGATACGCGCGGCTCCGCGCGTATCTACTAAAATCCAGCGTACTTTTGTTTGCGCCTGGAGCGCAAACAAAAGTAGGCTATTCGCGCGCCTTTTAAAATCCGCCCCATAGTGAATTAGGTTGAGGTCTGTCAGTAGTTGGCAGAGGGGGAGGAGGTATATATTAAAGAGGGTTGGAGATAAGGAGGATCCTTGTGGTACGCCAAGGGAAGATTTTGTTAGAGGTGACTCCTTGTTATTGATTTTGACTTTAAAAGTCCTATTTCTGAGAAAGGACCTGAACCAGTTGTGGGCTGATCCGGAGATGCCGATATCCTCAAGGCGATCCAGGAGGATGGTGTGGTTGACTGTGTCAAATGCCGCCGAAATGTCTAACAGAACTAATAAGAAGGAATGTCCTTTGTCTAATCCCATTATAATATGGTCTGTAAGCGAAATGAGGAGGGTCTCCGTGTTGCGTGATTTCCGGAAGCCATATTGCGAGGGGTATAGGATCTTATGGTCCTCTAGATATTCTGAAAGCTGGGTGTTTACCAGTTTCTCTGTAAGTTTGGCAACGAATGGTAGATTGGAGATGGGTCTAAAGTTGGCTAGTACATTAGGGTCTAGATTGTGTTTCTTGAGGAGGGGCTTAAGAGAAGCAGTTTTTAGGCTGTCTGGGTAGCTTCCTTGAGTTAGAAGGCTGTTAATAATATTTGTTAGAGGTCCTGAGATTGTGTCTGGAATAAGCAGCAGGAGTCTTGATGGGATATTATCAGCCGGATGACTAGATGGTTTCTGTCTTTTTAGAATGGATTCAATCTCTTTGGTGGAGATTAATTCGAAGCTGTCCAACTTAGGTTTAGCGAACAAATTGAAATTCTCATCTGATTTGAGAGGTGTTGTATTAGGAGGAAGGAGGGCGAGAGTATTTAGGATCTTCAGTTGAAAAAATGAGGCGAGTTCATTAGCCTTGGATAGAGCTTGTTCGTCTGGAATAGGTGGCGGGGTTGATTTAGTTATTTGTGTTACGTAAGCAAATAGGGCCTGGGCGTCATACTGGTAGTGGTGTATTTTGTTGGCGTAATATTCCTTTTTTTTTTGTAGTATGCAGGTCCTATAGCGATGTAAGAAACCCTTGTATGCTGAAAGGGTAGTTGAGTTGGGGGTTTTTCGCCATCTATTTTCTTTATGGCGTAAGTCCTGTTTCATCTGTTTTAGTTCGGTGCTGAACCAAGGTTGATTCCCCCTTTTTTTTGGATTGATTGTTTTGGAGGTTATTGGGCACCATTTGTTTGCGACTGCTTCAGTAATTGTTTGCCAGGAAGATAGGGCTGAGTCGGGATTAGACAGGTCCAGGTTGGAGAGTTCCTTGGAGAGCTGCTCGCTGAGTATATCAGATGGACATGATTTCCTGAATTGAATGGTGGAAAGGTGCGGAGAGGTGTGAGTCTGTTTGTATGTGGAGAAGGATGATTCTATCAAGAAATGATCTGACCAAGGGATTGGGGTACATGTGGGATCAACCGTGCATGTGAATTTAGAGTTAATGAATATTAAATCCAGGATGTGACCAGCTTTGTGTGTGGGGCTGTTGATAGTCTGAGAGAATCCCATAGCGGTGAGGGTGGTGAGGAAGGCTTCGCAGTTCGCAGATCGCGGTATAGCGTCTGTATGGAGGTTGAAATCTCCCATAATCATAGTTGGTAGGTCTAAGTTAATATGTTTTGCTATGGATTCTATGAGGGGTGAAGGGTCGGTTTCTAAAACTCCAGGAGGAGCGTAGACTAACAAAATTTGTAGAAGTTTTGACTTGACTAATCCTAGTTCCAATTTGGATTCAGTCTTGATGGTGTGAGCGGTCAGTCTGAGTTCTTTCTTGGAGGCTAGAAGAAGTCCGCCTCCTCTTTTTTTGTGTCTATGGAAGGTGAAGATGTCATATAACTGGATAGGTAGTTGGTTGGTTAAGGCAATGTCCGAGTTTTTTAACCAGGTTTCTGTGATGGCACAGATGTCTGGGTTGGAGTCCAGGAGGTAATCATTGAGGATGTGTGTCTTTTTAGTTAAAGATTGTGCATTGAGGAGTGTTACTGAGAGTAGCGTGAGGCCTAGAAGTTGGTTCAAAGGAGACGTCATGATTGGAATAATTCTTTTTTGTAAGACGTTTGTGGAGTTAGGTAAGGAGATTCTCCTCTGGTTGTAGATGATTGGGATGTTGTGTGTGAACATGATGAATGAGGTTCCGGAAGAGGTTTAGTCTGAGCAATATTTTGATTGTGACTGGATACAACTGGTGAGAGTCTGTATGAAGAAGTGATGTCTGTGGACGGATGAAAGAAGGTGTTTGTCTGAATGAAGGGCGGTTTGGATGATTGTTGAAAGGAAGTCTATAAGCTTGTTGGATTGATTGGAGGAGTGCTCAGTCCTCCTTAGGTGTGGGTGGTTGTTTGATCAAGTGGTGGTAGAGCTCCACTTCTGGAGGTCACTAAGTTTGAGTGCTGAAGTTGAGTGCTGGGGTGAAATGCTGGGTCGAATCTTGGTTGAGAGCTGATGTTGAGTGCTGAGATTTGTATGAATGTTTAAAGCTTGTTGAAGAGGCTGGATGAATGCTGGAGAGCTTGCTGGAGAGGTGGACTTTTATTCTATACGTCTGAAACGGTTAATCTGAATCTTTGCTGGCTGTTGCCTTTGTTGAAGATATCGGTTGTTCCATGGGTAAGGCTCTGGGCCTCCTGGGGGCTCTACGAAGGGGCGAGACAAAGGGGCAGGCCCCTTTGTCGCGCTCCTTCGGCGCGCGGCGCCTAGCAGGGTATGATTTAAATCCCTGCCGGGCTCTCTCTGGTTGGCTGCCTTCTGTTTTGGGGCGGGCCTAGGCGCGTTTTTTTGTTTTCTTCTTTTTTTCAGGTTTTCCTTCGCCGGAAACGGCCTCGGCGATCGCGGCTGGCGTCGGGGTCCCCCGGGTGGGGAGGCCGAACACTGACCTGACCTTCCCCCGGTGGGGCTCCGGCGCCGGTCGCGCAGGTCTTCGGTCGCCGCGTGGAGGAGAGAGAAGGGAGAGAAGGCGCCTAGCAGGGTAGGATTTAAATCCCTGCCGGGCTCTCTCTGGTTGGCTGCCTTCTGTTTTGGGGCGGGCCTAGGCGCGTTTTTTTGTTTTCTTCTTTTTTTCAGGTTTTCCTTCGCCGGAAACGGCCTCGGCGATCGCGGCTGGCGTCGGGGTCCCCCGGGTGGGGAGGCCGAACACTGACCTGACCTTCCCCCGGTGGGGCTCCGGCGCCGGTCGCGCAGGTCTTCGGTTGCCGCGTGGAGGAGAGAGAAGGGAGAGAAGGCGCCTAGCAGGGTAGGATTTTTTTAAATCTGTTTTTATTTTTTATAAAGCATAAAATAATGAACATTATAAAGTATATATATGAATACATACAGCATATTTTTTGTAAAACTCTTATGTTCATTTTTCTCTGAAGCAGCTTGGCTCCTGGGGTGGCACGGCAAGGTGGAGTTTGGTTGCACATGCGGAGTGGTCTTCATGCTAGTGGAACCCCTGCATGCTGAAGTGCTCGATGGCAGACCCATCATGCCAGGTCGAATGCTCCACCTCCAGATCCAGATCTGCAAAGTTAACTTGGTTAACGTGTATGCCCTGACTGCCGGGTCCGAATGAGGAACTTTTTTTTTTTGCCAGATGTCAACCTTCTTGAACACCTTGGATGATGATGAGGAGATGGGTGCTTGGGGGGTGATTTCAATTGCACCCTCAAGCAGCGTGACCGTTCAGGCCACGCTCTTTATCCCTCTTTGACTGTTGGCCTGGGGGAGGCACTTTATTAGAAAGTGGCTAAGGCAGTTGTCTTGCTTTCAGATCGACTGTTTTTATTTCTCCATCAGGATGATGTCACGAGTCCTTTCTAGTACCAATGAGGTGGTAGTCTTCATGGACCACCATGCTGTGGTCATGAGAATGAGGCTTGCTCCCAACAAGCCTCAAGCCACCTATTGGCACTTCTACAACTCGCTTTTAGAGGAGAAATGATTGTCTGTGAGTTTTGGGTGGACTGGCATAAGCTCATGCTGTATTTCCCCTCGCTCGCCATATGGTGGGACATGGGGAAGGTTCATCTAAGGTTTCTCTGTTGGTAATATGCCAGAGATGTTAACAGGGAGTAGCATCTCCAGATAGTGGCTTAAGGGGGAACTGCTTACTCTTGCAGCAAAACTCTGATACTAGTCACCAGCTCTAGGCAGAGTATGAGGAGAAGAAGCTCGTCCTTTGTGACCTTGAAGAGTGGCAAGGCCGAGGCACGTGAGTCAAGTTCCTATGAGAAATGGATTGCAGCTTGTGCTTCTTCTATGCACTAGAGAAGAGGAGGAGGAAGCAGCGGATGATCTATTTGCTTTCTGCTGAAGGAACTCCCTTCACGGAAGCAGAGAGGATTAGGGCATGGGAATCTTAATCAGTTCTCTTCTCTCCGGACCCTGTTGACCCCATTGCCTGTAGGGACCTATGGGAAGAGCTTCTCATGTTCAGTCAGCATGACAGGGAGGGGCCGGATAAGCTGACCTCACTGCCACGTTAGTTCAGATGTCCAACAATAAAATGCTAGGCATTCAAGGACTGACTGTTGAGTTCTTTGCCCATTTTTTTGATCTCCTAGGACCTGATCTGCGCATCCTAGAGGAAGTTTGGGAGACTGGCATCTAACCTCTTTCCTGCCATCACGTGGATTTGACCCTCTTACCCAAGGGGGGAGACCTGTGTGACATTTGGAACTGGCACTGTCTCCCTGCTGTGCCAAGGTGATGCCCTGCTGGAGACATTTGGAACTGGCACCCGTCTCCCTGCTGGCCAAGGTGATGTTGCAACAGCTAAGGTCTATGCTGGCAGGTGTGATTCACCCTGATGAGTCCTACACAGTCCCAGACCAGACTATCTTTGACAGTATCTTTTTGGTCCAGGGCCATATCCATTATTGGCATAGGGCTGGTCTAGAGGTAAAGTTTTTGTCCCTTAATTAGGAGAAGGCCTTTGATAGGGTGGATCATGCATACCTCCAGGCATTTGGATTTGACTCGTTTTGTGGGTTTTCTCTGTGTCTTATATTCTTCTGTCGAATGCATCGTGATCGTGAACTGGTCTTTGACAGCGCCTCTGGCATTCAGTTGAGGAGTGCGTCAGATGCCTGCTCTCCGGACAGCTGTATGCGTTGGCGATAGAGCCATTTCTGTGTCTCTTGCACAAGCAGCTTGTTGGACTGGCGCTGCAGGCACTGGAGATGCAGACAACCCTATTGGCTTATGCCGATGCCGTACTCCTGATGGTCTAAGACCCGGTTGATTTGGAGAGGATGCGAGCCTCCTAGCAGGTGTTTCCACTTGCATCCTCAGCCCGAATCAACTGGACCAAATGCTCTGGACTTTGGGAGGGCTGCATCGGGTGGACGTACTCCCTAGCCAGGTTGATAACTTTTTATGGAGCAGGGAGACCCTCAAATATCTGGGTGTCCACTTATCTTCTGCAAAGACCGTGTCCCTGGCAAACTAGAAGGAGTTGGAGGAGAAGGTCGCAATTCATCTGAGGGCGTGGAAGGGTCTACTCTTTCTGATGTCCTTCTGGGGGAGGACCTTGCTGGTGAATGAGCTGGTGTCCAGCATTCTGTGGCATTGGCTGGCCATCCTGAGGCCTCCTTTGGAGTTTAATCACCCAAACCCAGAGAAGATTGCTGGCCTACTTCTTGGCTGGGAAGCAGCACTCGGTCTCTGTGGGTGTCCTGGGCCTCCCCCTAATGGAGGGCAGGGAGTAGTGGACATTAGATGCAGAGTCCACACCCTGCGTCTCCAGGCCTTGTGGAGATTCCTGTATGCAGACCCACCTCCAAAGTGGTGCTCACTGGGGGAATACTTCCTCCAATAAAAAGGTGGGTTGCGGTATGACTGGCAGCTTTTTGTGATCAAAACAGCAGGGTACACGTGGACCTTCTCGTTGGTTCCAGCCTTTTACCGCCTTTCAAAGCCTGGAGCATGGTCACCAGAACAAAAGACCCATCGACGCCCCTGAGCTGGGACAATCTAGAAGATCCCCTTCTTCACAACCACGCTCTGGTTGTGAAGACCCTGGAGTCCCCTCAGGTGTGCCGATGGCTTACAGAGTCCGTGACCACACAGGTTGGTGATCTCCTGAGGAATGACCAGCTGCATAGGGTGATCTCTGAAGTGCTGGCCCAGTATATGGGCATAAGGCACCTGTATGTGGCCACTCAACTGCTCAGTGAGACATGAGGCCTTTTTACCTCCCGACCTCTCCAACCTGCCCAAGGGGGGACCTTCAGCCTGGGAGTCCCCACCCCAGCCCGCCCCTTCCCCTCATCTCTGGACCTGATCATTGGCCCCACAAAACACCAAGGAATCTCTCAACCTCCTTGTTCCCTTCCCTACCCCCATAGCCTGAGCAGGCTGGAGGAGATCCATCCAGTTCATATCTGCACTGCACCAAGGAAGGCAACTACTGGTCTGGTGCACTATTTATTCAGTACATCAAACCACCCTTACTTACCGAATTGATACACCTTAGTGGGGAGTGGTGGGTGGTGCGAAGAGTCTATTCGGAGTTAATCCCAAAAACCACTGGGGACCTAAGCTGCCACATTGCCCATGGTACTACTATAACATTGATACCAATAATTTTGTTACCTTCAGCATGACAATCAAATATAATAGGATGCCCCAAAACATAAGGGCAAGTGGAAACAAGCATTTTTAGATTTTTCAAGTGGTCTATAAATTGTTCTGCGAATGACTGAGTATTTATTTATTTTTTACAGTGGTTGTCTGTCATTGTTCCATGGATATGATAAGGGCGTGGTAAACAACACACATACACATATATATAGAAAAATATCTAACACAAAGAATGTATGGCACAAGGGTACATTGCTGTTCAATACATCTCCATGAATTTATTAATTTTGTAACAAAACAGAAAAAGCTTTTACTACAATGCACTCTTATTATCCTTGGATAAGTGTTGTATGTAACAATGTTTAAGTAAAAATTGTAATAAAAATTTGAAATAGCAGGTGTTGCTTACCTGTAACAGGTGTTCTCACAGGACAGCAGGATGTTAGTCCTCACATATGGGTGACATCACAGGATGGAGCCCTGTACGGAAAACTTTTCTGTCAAAGTTTCTACAAAGCTTTGATTGACACTGGCACACTGAGTGCACTGAGCATGCTCAACCCTCAATTATCCCTGTGAACCACAGGCGTCTCCCTCAGTCTCGTCTTATAGTTAACAGCGCAAGCGAAACTAAAATAAAAGTAAAAACGTATTCAGACCCAACTCCTCGGGGTGGCAGGTGGGTTTCGTAAGGACTAACATCCTGCTGTCCTGTGAGAACACCTGTTACAGGTAAGCAAACTTGCTTTCTCACAGGACAAGCGGGATGGTAGTCCTCACATATGGGTGAGTACTGAGCTGAGGATGCCCGAGAGTGCACCAAATGCACCCAAGATGCGCAAAAGGCGCAATGACGGGGGTGGAATTTGGAACGGGGGGCATTCTGAAACCCATAACGGGTTGGTGGATGTTGGGTAGTTAAACCAAAAAGAATACGAGTAGACGGACTGGCCAAACATGGAGCATGCCGGCTAGTCGTATCTAAGCAATAATGGGCTGTGAAGGTATGGAGAGAGCTCCAGGTTGCAGCCTGATAAATATGTACAAGCAGCAGCAGCCGAGGGGAAGCTATTGAGGCTGGGATGGACGCAACAGAGTGTGGTTACACACAGTGTTGGAGTGAAATGCCTGCTTGTTGGTAGGAAAAGAGATACAGACCGTTAATTAGGAGGAATAGGTCTGTTTGGCCACTGGAACTCGCAGCTTGACTCTTGCCACAGAAGGAATGAGTTAGGTGGAATTCCTATGGAGTGTAGTGCGATCGAGGTAGAATGCAAGTGCACTATTACTGTCCAAGGAGTGGAAAAAACCCTCTCGCTTTGGTGAGAGAGAGGTGTTGGGAAAAATGGGCAGAGTATACTCTGAGTAAGGTGAGATGCAATGTCTACCTTAAGAAGGATATGAAGTTGAATACATAAAACCACTCGGTCACGGAGGAATGCAGGGTCGGATGAGTATGTAACAAAGGTGTGTAACTCACTGACCCTATTGCCAGAAATGACAATTATGAGGGAAAGAATTTCCCATGTCAAACTGTGAAATGAGAGGAATGGAAAGGCTCAAACGGAGAACGTATGAGACTTATAAGGATAAGATATAGGTTCCAGTCCGTGACTAGTGAAAATAGAGGCGGCTTGATCAGTGGATAATCCATGGTAAGCTGACTCAGAAGGGGTTTACTGTTAATCAAGTATCCCCAGTCCCAAATGATACACCAACTGGAACAGAGGTGTACCTATGTGGAGGATGTCTGGGGAGCAGAATCCGAGGGAGCAAGAGAAGAGAGTGGTGTAGAAAAAAGAAAAAGGGTAATACCCTTTTGTATGCGTCATGTGGTAAATCATGCCATTTTGAATGGTAGGATTTATGTGTGGAAGGTTGTGTGACGCTACCAGTACCTGAGAACATCAGTGAGTCTATGATTTGTGACTGACGGGTGAGAAGGCGAATTGGTTACTGGTGTGATAGATTGAGAAGTATGGGAAGTATACTGGTCTTGGCCAGGATGTGGGTCTGAGGAACAGTGAACCCTGTCCCCATTCAGCATTAGAAGAGTGCTGGCTATGAAAGGCAGCAGAAGAGACACATTTAAGAGGCCCTTGATGGAAGAAAGGAGTCTATGGGAACGCATTGGAAACATGTGTAGGGAGTAGAATTTGGGCATTGTATGATTCGATTCGGACGCAGAGGGCAAGTTCGGTTGACCTCAGCGCTAGAAGATTTTTCTCACCACACATGTAGTCCGAGACCATTCGAGAGGATGGAACCTATATGGAGAAGGTCTGTTAGTGCGTTCAGTAAGACTCTTAGATAAGTGGCCTGAAGATGCATAGAGTGAGCAAGGGCCAAGGGTAGAGCTGCGCAGCTTCCTTGCAGAGCAACTAAGAGGTTGTGCGTGCTTGTGTGCTGGAAAGCACATTGTCCCTATGCTGTCTGTATGCACAAAGATTTGTTGCAGAGGCAGTATTAGAAGGCATAAGGGTATAAGTTATGGCTACAAGCTCCAGGACGTTTATGTAAAACTGTGCCTGGAAGCGGAATAGACTCATATTGGGTTGAGAAGATTTTAGGTCAAACTTACAACCCTGAGTATATGCGAGCATGAACAGGATCAGACAAGGTTTTGGTTCTAGATCTGCAATATAGATGAGGGACAAAAGTGGATGAACAGCTTTAGACCCACTGATAATGGAATTTCACTGAATCTAACCCATAGCAGTTTTGGATCTATGAGGAAAGTGCACAGTGAAAAATCCTCATAGCCCGACAATGAAGAATTGAAGGGATGAGGTTATTGAATATGCATGCAGGGACATGTAGGAATTTATTAGAATGTCTGCGCGGTTGCTGGACAGGAAGGTCATTGTGACTATGGTGTCCAGAAGTGTTGTATAAGGGATTTATGGCAGTGACAGTAATCCCAGATAGTAAATTTATAGTAAATTTATAGTGAGTCATGAAGAAGTCAGAGGTCCTTGCGTGGACTGACTGTGGTTATGCAGCTGTCCATGCAAGGAAAGCGTGAATGATGTTGCACTCCGTAGAGAAAAAGCAGTCACCGATAGTGATTCAATGAAATACCCCAGTTGCTGAAGCTGGTGCAACTGGCAGAGCTTGGGATTGTAATATTGTTGACTCACCATGAAGCACATAGAAAGATTAGAGGTAATGTACTTACTGCGATATGGAAGCATGGTGACGAGAGATACCATTTTACCTATGCCTTCTGAAGAAAGTTGGTATTTCTGAGGTCCAGGATGGGCGGAGAGTAACTACTTTGTTGAAAGAAAGAATAGTGTAAATAAAACTCCTCACCCCCCCTCCTGCGCTTTGTAGCATCTGGGGGAGTGTACAGTGAACCTTGGTACAAAGTGGGGTGGCCGCTCTGATATCCGGCCAGTTGGGAGACCAGGAGGTGTCAACTGGAGAGGGCTAATGTAATCTGGATATCATGTAACCTCCCATGGGTGCATGAGCTGTAAAGTCTTACCCGCATTTCTGTGTGCTGTACAAGGAGACATTGAGACCTGTCGTCAGGCTTCGAGGTGGACTTGCACTTGAGGAAGTATTTGCTGGATCTCGTGTTTAGCAGATCAGCGAATGCATCTGGAACTTTGGTTCTGAATTAGGAACCAGAAGCCAGAGTATTAATCAGTACAGAGCCCCGTTGCTGAAAATGGGAGGATGTCCTGATGTAATCCCAAAGAAATGATAGAGAGGTTCTCTTGGTATTGTGGCTGACATAGCTGGCATAGCGATATGTGACACTAATATGGTTCTTGAAAGGTACATGACCTAGAACTTTTCGAACCATGTGGCCCGAATTAGAGACAACATCTCAATGGGAATGCAACAGAAGTGGGTACTTACCATCCGATGTGGATGGCCGAAGGACGAGCCGGTGAAGATGGACTCCTGAAATCCATGGAGCCAGCATCGAGGGGTAGCCTGTCGGCCGTAGATGCCCATCTCAACTCTGATCCCTGGTATGGTGGCGCAGGTATAGAGGAGACAGACTGAGCGTGGCTGGCGCTACCACAGTAATTTTGTGGAGGGCCACAATCCCGCACTGATGTCGGTGGGGCACGCCTCGGGAACAAGGGAGCCAATTAATAGCTCGTGAACCCGGCCCTCGTCGCAGCGGCTCTATGTCTCATGACGCCAGTGCAGAGTTCTTCGGAACTCGTTCCGGTGTTTCTGGAGCACCAAGGACTGCCAGCACTGTGCGGAACAGTGGCGATAGCAGTGGTTATATTGCTCAGCCCGGGCATTCTCTAGCACCGAGAAGGATAGCACCGATGTGCTGGATGGCGT
Organism: Rhinatrema bivittatum; assembly: GCF_901001135.1. Classification (NCBI taxonomy): domain Eukaryota; kingdom Metazoa; phylum Chordata; class Amphibia; order Gymnophiona; family Rhinatrematidae; genus Rhinatrema; species Rhinatrema bivittatum. The sequence goes on from NC_042618.1 coordinate 250,103,944, forward strand.
CGGTGGCGGACGGTCACCATGTTGGTGATGATGCGTGCCACGGTGCTCGGCTCAGTCTTTCCCCAGCGCCAAGATGGATGTCCTCGCTGTCTTGGATGGCGACTGATGATGGACTGTCAGCATGCCTGCACTGCTCCTGGCACTATGTAGTGTCGTAGGCTAATATGGGGCTTTAATAAGAACCCAAAGCATGGAGCACTGTGTTTAGGCAAGGGCATTACGTGGAGGTGCTATGTCGGTATTGACGGTGTTGATGGCGGCCGAAGTGGCCTCGAGGGTTTCGTCAAAAATATACATGAAAAAATGTTGATGACCCGGGCAGAGCAATGATGACAGCGACGGAAGCACTGACAGCATCGGCGTAGGTATCTATGGAAATGATGTGGCATCGAATAATCGAAAAAATATCGTTGGCATCGGAAAAATGATACCGGCATCGACGGAGTCGATGACCGCATTGATAGGAACGAAGACACCGATGGAAATGACGTGGGCATCGAGGGCATCGATGTATGGAGGCGGGCGACGACGGCATCGAAGGCATGGCCACAGGCATCGATGGCATAGCCACGGACATCAATGGTATCGATCGGATCAACTCAGGCACCAATGGTGTTGATGGCATTGATGCCACTGACATGGGCATCGATGGCACCAACATGGGCACCGATGGAATTGATGTTGGCATGGATGCCATCAATGGAATCGACATTGGCATCGATGGCACTGATGGAATCGACCCAGACATTGATGCCACCGACCTGGGCATCGAATCCATCGATGGAATCGACCCTGGCATCGATGCTACCGGTGGAATCGACCCTGGCATGGATGCCATCGATGGAATTGACCTGGGCATCGATGCCATGGACAATGGCATCGATGGAAATGTCCTGGGCATCAATGACATCGATAAAATAAAGGATGGCATTGATGGAAATGACCCTGGCATCAATGGAAGTGCCCTGGGCGACGGTGGCATCGACCCAGGCAAGGATGGCACCAACGAGACAAAGGTATGTGTTGATGGCATCCATCTGGGCAATGATGGCACCGATGAAACTGAAGGAAAAATCAGTGCCATGGATGAAAAACATGGATGGCACTGATAGAAATGATGCAGGGACCGATGGCATCAGTGTATCGTGGGGGAGGGGTACCAATGGCATTGAATAATCCAGGACGGTCTAAAAAGGGGGTACCGACGGTAGCGATGGGGGAATAAACTGCACGAAGGTACCAAGGAAATCGAAGGACCTGAAATCAACAGGGGCCCTGGTGGCAACGGAAACCATGGAAGTCCCTGTCCCACTAGTGCTAATAACCAGGCAGAGTGTCATAGAGGGACACTCGCAGGCTGTGTGGCTAACTGAAAACATAGGGAAAGGGAAGGCCGCAGTTGGTTGGCAGGCCAGGGAGGTGACAGGAACCGACCGAAAAAACAGGGCATAGTACTCACCGAGCATCGAATAAACGTACGCGAAGGGAGACCCGTGCAGGGAAAAGTGTTTGTGAAGTAAAAGTTTAAGTGTTTCCATAAGGAAAAAGTGTTTGAATTTCTCACAGAGCTCCTAACCGCTATGCTTACTGCAGAGCGGAAAAAAGAAGACTGAGGGAGACACCTGTGGTTCACAGGGATAACTGCAGGCTGAGCATGCTCAGTGCACTCAGTGTGCCATCATCAGTCAAAGCTTTGTAGAAACTTTGACAGAAAATTTTTCCGTACAGGGCTCCATCCTGTGATGTCACCCATATGTGAGGACTACCATCCTGCTTGTCCTGTGAGAAATTATTTTATAGATGGTTGGAGCACTCTATTATATTTGATTGCATTGCCTATAGCACCATAGCAACTGGCAGCCTTCGGGATCACATAAACAGGTCCAGAAGAGAATGTAGTTTTGCAAGGCAGAGAATATGCTGTCCCTTATTTTTCTCTATTGTCCTCACCTCACTCCATTCTTTGCATTCCTAAAAGCACTCTTCCTATGGTACGGTTACATTTCAGCCCACATGTTTTTGTGTATGGATGTACCACATCTAAGAACCCCAGAAGACGAGCCTGGGACCATTTGTGCACAACTAATAAATTTACTTATAGCCTCTGCAAAGCTGCCCTTCCATCAGACCAGAATAAATAAGCTTGATGGAAGCAACCTGGAGGAATGTGGGGTTTATTTTAGATTGCTGGTGCACTCTCACATCCTGGCAGTGTACCACTATGTGGCATCCACTGATCGTATTGAAGAGTTCATGAGCAAGAAGGTGATAAAAAAAGTGCTTTGTTTGGCGCCCTCCCTACCTACCCATCCCTTCTCTTGTAATGCTGATTTAAGCAATTAGGTACAGGATTTGTTTTCAGGGCAGCGGCCCAAGTCCATTAGGACATGTACTGGAACCGTGAGGTGCACCTGCCCTTAGAAGGCCACAGCCTCGGACTCCTGCTTGGGCAAGCGGGGGAGACCCCAAAGCAGCTCCTAACCCTTTTCCCGGCCCATGAAGACGGCCAAATCCCTTGATGCCAACGCAATAAAGCATCTTAAGAACGGGCCTAACAATGGTGATTCTGCCTTCTATTCTCCCTTTTGTGCTCAGGAGACAAAAGGGCTACTTCCTTCACAATCACCCCTTCCAATCTGTTAATTGAGTCACAATAAGGCCTGTGACATTAGTTTAAGGCATTTTTATGCAATGATGCAGGATGCAATGATGCAATGGATTTCATGGAAGTTTCAATAAATCATTACAGGTGGCAAGTAAAGTTAAGAAATGGACTAGGGAAATGTGGCTTTTTCTTCTAGCTGCCAAGAGCCTGGCAAGACCTGTTAGGAAAAAAATTACCAATAACACAGTAGTATACAAGGAGACTTGGCTGTTCTTACAAGTTAACTTTTTATTGACCTGTGCATGGGAAGTCAGTCAGTAAAGTACTGACTCCAAATTGAATGGCATATGCAGGTTTTAGGTACACTTTCTAACCAAGATATTCAATTACGATAAGGATGTTATTTAAAGTTGAAAGGATAGAGACATACTCATTCCCTCCCCCACCCCTTGGGAAAGTGAAATTAGACTTGGAAACATCTTGGGGGAGATTAGGTTCACAGAGAGATTACAAGTATTTTAAGATAATTTATGTGAAAATTGTTGAAAGAGAACCTCTGTACTACCAGCCTAATGCCTCAGACATTAGCCAACATGTTCCAGAGAATCAATGTAGATTTAGATATATACCTATTGTGTTGATCTATAGTAAGAATGTAACTTTTGTAAACTGTTGGAATGACGGTATATAAAATGTCTAAATAAATAAATAAAATCATATACTGGAAGTGTTACATTGCAGTTTTTATCTTGTACCAAGTGCCTGCTGTTCCTGGGCATCATAGTTGCAAAAGTTTGAGTCAACAATATATTTTACCCTGACATACTTTATTGAATCCAGTGGGAGCACTGAGAGGAGAGAATCACCTTGCTGGTGGCTGAAAGGAATCAGTAAGTTTTGCTTGGGAAATATTTTTTTTTTAAGTATTGGGGAGAAGTAAACTATTGGGGTATCTTACTAGTGTGTTTGTGCTTGTAATAGTAAGGCAGCTAATAAGCAGAAGTTAGTGTGTTTGTATTTCCAAACCCTCCCACCCACCTGTAACTCATCCTTTAATTTATAGGCAAGTGCCACTTTCACAAAAAAAAACCAAAAAAAAGAAACAGCCTTTTAACTTCACTTCTCGAATTCCCCACACCTTATTGAGAGTTTGATCATTCCCCTGTAGGCCACTACCAACATATAGTGAATTCACTAATTCATTTAAAGGACACTAATTAGACACATTCCTACTCCCATAGCAACCTAAAACTTAACTAGGAACTGAACAAATTTGAGATGAAGACAGCAGTCCAGCAGCAAGAGGGGGGCCTCCCAGTCTTTTGCATCGAGTGTCACATGTATGATTTTTTACCCGCCGGTGAGAAGTTGTTCATGTGCATCTGATGCAAAGAGCTCCTGTCTCTCAGAGAATGAGTCCAATCTCTGGAGGCTAAAGTAGCAGACCTGGAGAAGCTGGTATATAGATGAGACCTTCAGGGACATAGTAGCCAAGTCCCAACTTCAGACTGGCAGCCCTGATGCTTCCTTGGAGGAAGACGGTCTTATGATCGGAGAGCATCAACCTGGTGCAGCAGGAAAGGATCCTGTAGCAAGGACCTGCTCTCCAATCATGCATCTTTCGCACCAAGAATGTGTCTCCAAGGGCTACTGCCCAGGAGAGAAGGGTTAGGTCGGCTGTCAGTGTTGGTGATTTAATTATTAGGAATGTAGACAGCCGGGTGGCTGGTGGGCATGAGGATCGCCTGGTAACATGCCTACCTGGTGCGACGGTGGCGGACCTCATGCATCACCTAGTTAGGATTTTAGACAGTGCTGGGGAGGAGCCGGATGTCGTGGTACATGTGGGCACCAATGCATAGGAAAATGTGGGAGGTTCTGGAAGCCAAATTTAGGCTCTGAGGTAGAAAGCTTAAATCCAGAACCTCCAGGACTAGATACATATGCTACCCTTATGTCATCTGCTGGCAGGCCTAGGGATAATACATTACATTTACGCAGACGACGTTCAACTAATTCTACCAATAGATGACACAATTGAAAAAACATTAAGTCTAGCTAACATGTACCTAGACATAATTAAACAACTACTAAACCAAATGGAACTGGTTATCAACACTGACAAAACTGAATTCCTTCACCTTGAGAGAAAACATACTGAAATCATTCAACACCGATAACCCTAAGAAATAACCAGAAAATTGAGCTAGCCGAAAAAGTAAGGAATCTGGGAGTAATAATGGACCCAGAAATCAACCTGAAGCAACACATATCTATAAAAGTAAGAGAAGGCTACGCAAAACTTATGGTCCTCAGAAGATTGAAACCATTACTCACACCCGCCCACTTCAGAACAGTATTGCAAACACTCATCTTTTCTAGTACTGACTACTGCAATGCACTCTTACTAGGACTCCCAAGCACATCGATAAGACCACTTCAGATACTTCAAAATACTGCAGCCAGAATACTGACGGGAAAAAAGAGGAGGGACCATATAACTGAAACTCTAGCAGACTTACATTGGTTGTCCATCGAATACAGGAAAAAATACAAGGCCTTATGTACCATACACAAACTAATATATGATAAAGAAGCAGACTGGCTAAACACAGCCTTACGAGTACACGTTCTACAAAGAAACCTCCGCTCAGCAAACAAAGCACTACTAACAATCCCTTCAGTAAAGTCAGCAAAATTAACCCAAGTTAGAGAAAGGGCTTTATCATTGGCTGGGCCCATACTATGGAACACGATGCCCCCTAAACTCGGATTACAGAGCAATCTCAAAACTTTTAAGAAAAATTTAAAAACATGGCTCTTTAAAAAAGCCTTCACTAAAGAGTCTGGAGGGTAGAGAATGAAAGTACAGGGTAATGCAGATGAGAATGAATTTACTCAATCCTACATTTAAGAAGTAATATCTCAAAGAGATAGTAACTCAATAATATACCTGGACTTCACCAACAATACTCAAATAATGATTTTATGAAATTGTAACTGAACCTTATTGGCACCTGTTAGAATGTACGATAACCTACATTTACTTACCTTAGTCTATGTGCCTATTTGTAAACCGTTGCGATGGTATATAACTTAGCGACGGTATAGAAAAGTTTTTAAATAAATAAATAAACATTCTCTTCAATGCTCCCTGTTCCACGCGCAGGTCCTCAGAAGCAGGCAGAGCTCCAGAGTCTCAATGCATGGATGAAATGATGGTGCAAGGAAGAGGGATTCAGTTTTGTAAGGAACTGGGGAACCTTTTGGGGAAAGGGGAGTCTTTTCCGAAGGGATGGGCTCCACCTTAACCAGGGTGGAACCAGACTGCTGGTGCTAACCTTTAAAAAGGAGATAGAGCAACTTTTAAACTAGAACAAAGGGGAAAGCCGACAGTCGCTCAGCAGCGCATGGTTCGGAGGGAGGTATCTTCAAAGGATACTAATGACGCATTAGAATTAGGGTATCCCGACAGTGAGGTTCCAATAATAAGAAAAGTAGTCCAAGTGCCTGTAACTAAAAACTCACCTGAGCTAAACAATTCTAATTTATCCCTATCAATTAAAAAGCAGAATAAAAATACAAACAAAAAACACACTTTGAAATGTTTGTATGCTAATGCAAGAAGTCTAAGAAGTAAAATGGGAGAATTAGAATTTATAGCAAGGAATGATGACAGACTTAATTGGCATCTCAGAGAAATGGTGGAAGGAGGATAATTAATGGGACAGTGCTTTTCTGGGGTACAAATTATATCGCAATGACAGAGAGGAGCATCGGGAGGTGATTTGGCATTTTATGTCTGGGATGGCATAGAGTCCAACAGGATAAACATCCTGCATGAGACTAAATGCACAATCAAATCTTTATGGGTAGAAATCCCTTGTGTGTTGGGGAAGACTATAGTGATAGGAGTATACTACCCTCCACCTGGCCAAGATGGTGCGACAGATTTCAATTACCCCAATAATGACTGGGTAAATGTATCATCGGGACATGCTAGAGAGATAAAGTTCCTGGATGTAATAAATGGCAGTTTTATGGAGCAATTGGTTCAGGAACCGACGAGAGAGGGAGCAATTTTAGATCAAATTCTCAGTGGAGTACAGGATTTGGTAAGAGAGGTAATGGTGGTGGGGCTGCTTGTCAATAGTGATCATAATGGTCCAGATTTTAAAAAGGCCTGGTGACGAGCATAACACCCCGGGACGCGTGTAAGTCCCGAGGTTTTACTAAAGGGGCGTTCCGGGCGTGGGGCGGTCCAGGGGTGGGGCGGGGCAAGAGGCCTGCAAAACAGCGGCCAATGCCGCTGTTTTGAAGGATCACGTGCTGGCAGCCTGCTGGTGTGCGCAATGTGTACCTGTCTAGAGGCAGGCACAAAAGATACAATAAAAATTTTGGGGGGAGGTAGAGTAGGGCTAGGGAAAGGAAAGGTTAGGGGAAGGAGTGGGAAGGTCAGTTTAGGGGGAGGGAACGGGGGAAGGCAGCACGGCTCGGCAAACGCAAGGTGCACAATTGTGCACACCCTTGCGCGCGCCAACCCCTGATTTTATAACTTACGCATGCAAGTTATAAAATTGGGTGTAGATATGTGCGCGCTGGGTAGCGCGTGCACACCTTTTTAAAATCTACCCCAATATGATCAAATCTGAATTAATGACTGGAAGGTGGACAGTAAGCAAATCCACGGCTCTAGTGTTAAACTTTCAAAAGGGAAACTTTGAGAAAATGAGAAAAATAGAAAAAACTGAAAGGAACAGCTACAAAGGTAAAAAGTGTGCAAGAAGTGTGGACATTGTTAAAAAATACCATCCTAGAATCACAGTCCAGATGTATTCCACACATTAAGAAAGGTGGAAGGAAGGCAAAATGATTACAAGCATGGTTAAAAGATGAGTTGAAAGAGGCTATTTTAGCCAAAAGATCTTCATTCCAAAATTGGAAGAAGGATCCAACAGAAGAAAATAGGATAAAGCATAAACGTGGGCAAGTTAAATGTAAGACATTGATAAGACAAGCTATGAGAATTTGAAAAAAAGACGGCCATAGAGGCAAAAACTCACAGTAAAAACTTTTAAAAATATATCCGAAGCAGAAAGCCTGCGAGGGAGTCAGTTGGACCATTAGATGATTGAGGGGTTTAAGGGTCACCTAGAGAAGATAAGGCCATCGTGGAAAGATTAAACAATATTTTTGCTTCGGTGTTTACTGAAGATGATGTTGGGGAGATACCCGTTCTGGAGAAGGTTTTCATGGGTAATGATTCAGATCGACTGAACCAAATGATTCAGATCTGACTGAACCAAATGATTCAGAATCATTTGGTTCTGTCAGATTCAGATCTGACAGAACCAAATGATTCAGACTGAAACAAATGATTCAGATCGACTGAACCAAACTCTAGTCTGGACTAACTCTAGTCTGGAATTTGTTATGTCTCCCTTTAACTTAACTTAATCTTTTTTCTTTCAGCTACCTAAGCTTCCAAGTTCACGGTCCTCGTTTAATGTAACTTTGTTTTTCCTTTACCTAGTTATTTTACCCCTGTTCGATGTAAACCGACCTGATATGGTATTTAACCATGAAGGTCGGTATAGAAAAATGTTAAATTAAATAAATAAATAAATAAATAAATAAAATCATGGTGAACCTAGAAGATGTGGTAGGCTTGATAGACAAAGTGAAGAGTAGTAAATCACCTGGACCAGATGGTATACAGCCCAGGGTTCGAAAGGAACTAAAAAATGAAATTTCAGATCTATTAGTAACAATTTGTAACTTATCATTAAAATCATCCATTGTATCTGAAGACTGGAGGGTGGCTAATGTAACCCCAATATTTAAAAAGGGTTCCAGGGGTGATCCGGGAAACTACAGACCAGTTAGCCTGACTTCAGTGCCAGTGCCAGTGGATAATACTTTAAATTAGTCAGCTCAGTGTGCTGCAGCAGTCAGAAAAGCAATGTTAGGAATTATTAGGAAGGGAATGGTTAATAAAACAGAAAATGTCATAATGCCTCTATATCGCTCCATGGTGAGACCGCACCTGGAATACTGTGTACAATTCTGGTCGCCGCATCTCAAAAAAGATATAGTTGTGATGGAGAAGGTACAGAGAAGGGCAATCAAAATGATAAAGGGGATGGAACAGCTCCCCTATGAGGAAAGGCTGAAGAGGTTAGGGCTGTTCAGCTTGGAAAAGAGACGGCTGAGGGGGGATATGATAGAGGTCTTTAAGATCATGAGAGGTCTTGAATGGGTAGATGTGAATCAGTTATTTACACTTTCGAATAATAGAAGGACTAGGGGGCATTCCATGAAGTTAGCAAGTAGCACATTTAAGACTAATCAGAGAAAATTCTATTTCACTCAATGCACAATAAAGCTCTGGAATTTGTTGCCAGAGGATGTGGTTAGTGTAGTTAGTGTAGCTTGGTTCAAAAAAGTTTGGATAAGTTCTTGGAGGAGAAGTCCATTAACGGCTATTAATCAAATTTACTTAGGGAATAGCCACTGCTATTAATTGCATCAGAAGCATGGGATCTTCTTAGTGTTTGGGTAATTACCAGGTTCTTGTGGCCTGGTTTGGCCTCTGTTGGAAACAGGATGCTGGGCTTGATGGACACTTGGTCTGACCCAGCATGGCAATTTCTTATGTTCTTATGTGGAGAGTGTTCTAAATATCAAAATCACAGAACATATAGAAAGACATGATTTAATGGAACAAAGTCAGCATGGCTTTACCCAAGGCAAGTCTTGCCTCACAAACCTGCTTCACTTTTTTGAAGGGGTTAATAAATATGCAGATAAAGGTGAACTGGTAGATGTAGTGTATTTGGATTTTCAGAAGGCATTTGACAAAGTTCCTCATGAGAGGCTTCTAGGAAAAGTAAAAAGTCATGGGATAGGTGGCATTGCCCATTATTGGATTTCAACAAAATTGCCTAATTCGTCGTGGTTTGGGGGACCCGAACCCTGAAATGGCGAACTTCGGGGAAAATTCCTTTTTTTTTGTTAGTGCAGGGGGGGGGGGGAGGGGCACATTTATTTAAAAAAAAAAAAAAAAAAAAGCCACCCCAACCCTTCAATTTTACTTTATTGCAACCCCCTATCATCCCGATCCCTCCCCAAGACTTACAATAAGCCCTGGTGGTCCAGCGGAGTCCCGCGAGCGATGTCTCCCTGTCGGGCCTACCACGAATCAAAATGGCGCTGGTGCCCTTTGCCCTTACTATGTCACAGGGACTACCAATGCCATTGGTCAGCCCTTGTCACATGGTCGGAGCAGTGGACGGCCGGCGCCATTTATGTTTCATAATCAGCAACATGCATCCAATCCTCAATTATTATGGGAGACTGGAAAAGCTGTGATGAGAGGCAAGATTATTGTCTTTGTAAGTCGGAGGAAAAAGAGTCTCATTAAAACCATACTCCATTTAGAATCCACTTTACGTAAGCCAAGGACCAGCTTATTCGCTCTCCCACCCAAGAAAACAAACAGAAACACACTTCGGTGCTAGAAGGTCTCAACGCATACCTTCATCATAGGGCCCAACATACCCTGCAAGTATCTGAACATAATTTTTTCAGTTATGGAACTAAGACAGGGAAATTTCTTGCAAATGCAGTACGAGTAGCACAGGGGAAAACTATTATTGACCGCATGAAGTTACCCGCTGGTGAACTCATATCCTCAAAGGAAGAAATTTGTGAGGCTTTTAAACAGTTCTATGAGTCCCTATACACAGATGATGTAACGGTTGGGACGAGGGAAGAAGAAGAGATTTTTAAAGACCTGACATTACCAACAAGGTCGGAGGAACAACTGTCCTTTCTGACCCACCCTTTGCAGTCATTTGAAATTCTTAAAGTCATTTCCGAGAGTAAGCCAAAGGCAGGAGTTAATTTCAGATGGCACCAGGCAAGTGTACAGAACAGCAGAAAAAACTGCTTTTCTGTACACCCTCCAACTTAATATCATAGTGAAATCATAGTGATATTAAGTCGGAGGCCCCAAAAATAAAAATCTTTAAAAAAAAATTCTGCCCGCAGCCCACGGGTTGGGAAATGGATGCTCAATTTTGCCAGCGTCCGTTTTCTGAACACGTGGCTGTCAGTGGATTTGACAACCGACACAGGTAAAATTAAGCGTTGGCTGTCAGACCTGCTGACAGCCGCCGCTTCCGCCAATAAGGAGGCGCTGGTGTCCCTAGTGCCTCCTTATTAGTGCAGGCCCTAATTTAAATACTGAGGTGCCTGGGCGCGCACTGGGAGAGCGGGCGCTCGCCTCAGAGGGCCAGCTCTCCCGTGGATTTTACTGTATGGGCCTGAATGTGTTGCTGTTATGTTTGTACTTGCTGACAGTCTCCAATAAATATGAGAGAGAAAAAAAAAACTAATCAGAGAAAGTTCTTTTTCACTCAACGCACAATTAAACTCTGGAATTTATTTATTTATTTATTTAAGAGGTTTTATATACCGTCATTAAGTTATTCACCATCATAATGGTTTACAGATGGGCACCTATAACAAAGTAAAATATAGTTCATAAATAACATGGGTGGTGCCATTAGAATTCGGTAACATATGAGAGTTTATTTCAAGAGACATTAATTGTGGTTGGGTGTTTAATAGAAATTCATCTCGCTGGTTGACTACAGTTAAAACTAAGTTGAACTAATTCCATTGAGCGCTGGAAATAGGGCGCTGGGTGCTTTAAGCCGCTTAACCTTAATTAATTTGTTCTCTTTAATTGCCTGTGTCGCTCTCCTTCTTGAAGGCTTGTTTGAAGAGCCAGGTTTTGAGTTGTGTTTTGAAAAATTTATGATTGCTCTGAAGTCTGAGGTCAAGGGGTATGGAGTTCCATAAAGTGGGACCAGCTAGAGATAATGCACGTTCCCTCACCTGGGTAAGTCTTGCTGTTTTTACAGATGGAATGGGTAGGAGTGCTCTGTTTGCTGACCTTAGATTTCTGTGTGGGATGTGTACTTTAAGTACTGTGTTTAGCCACTCTGCTTTTTCATCGTGGATGAGTTTGTGTATTAGGCATAGTGCTTTGAATTGAATTCTTTGTTCTATGGGTAGCCAATGTAGGGCGGCAAGTGTATCAGATATGTGATCTCTTTTGCTTTTTCCAGTGAGAATTCTGGCTGCAGCATTTTGTAAAATCTGAAGTGGTCTTAGTGTAGTGTTGGGTAGAATAGCTTCATTCATAATCCTGTTTAGGGATCTTTAAGAGTAAAATTGATATGGAGTAATTCTAAATTTCTGTCTTTGATCTCTGCATTGCCACTTACTCGGCATCATTCTGATGGATGTGACCAAAGGCTTACTAATGTTGCTATTTCAGTGGTTAAGACTGGGATAGAACTGTACCCCTTTCCCCTTTTTATTTTGCATTTTATTTAACTGTTTATAAAGTAGAGTTAATGAGAGAAACTGCAAGTTGCTAGAAACTGTTAGAAACTAGCTTAGCTGCACAGGAGCAGGAACCCAGCAAACTCCCCCCTTCCTCCTTGGCAACAATTATTATTATTATTATTTAAAGTTTTTTTATACCGATTTTCCTGCATAAAATGCATATCAAACCAAGGCAAAGGAACAAAGTAGACACCATAATCTCCTTAAGATAGCACATGTAGTACAGATAGGGAAGGGAACATGTGAACAACAACAGTCAAGGAGGAGAAAATATTGCTTCTTCAACAGTTGGTAAGTGGAAAGTAGAGATAAGGCTGTACCCCTCCATACATCACTCCCTGCACCTGGCTTTAGCAAGGGCTTTTGCATGTCAGCAGAAATAACAAGAAAATCGCAAGTTAGAAACTGCATAAGGGCATTAAACAATATTTTATTGGGTAAGGGAATTGATACAAGGGAAAAGGCAGGGGAAAGGGGGCTTGCATAGACCAAAAAGTATATAAAGTGTACTGCTTGAGCCTGTGGAGGTGTGCCTACTTCTGTAAGGCACCCGTACGTGCAAGTTCGTGAAATAAAGATTTATATTGTTTCACTGAAGCTTGTGTTCACTTGCCTTCCTGCTAGGAAGTAGTTTGTCTGTTTCTGACATGGACCAAATCAGGAGCTTTAGGAATGTAAGAGAGGAGACAGGCTGAATATGCAGAGATGACTTCTTCCTTCAATCTTCTCTTTGTTTCTGATGATACAACAGTGCTTTTTTATATGTTTAGATACCTTGAGAAAGCAGTTAAGAGCACTTGTCTCTGTTTGATTGAATGTATGTTAAAATTTCTTCTCATAGAAGAACTTCATATACAACATCCCATATGAATAGCCAGACTGTATGATGCTGGCCATATAGAGTCATGGTTATTTTGTAATACTTAGCAAAAGAGGTTTATGTGTCATATTCTTAGCAGTTCTTATCAATTTTTACTATATTGCTGGTCCATTGTTTTGTACTTGAACATATGCAGAAACTTCAATCAAAATCTTCATCTCTGTTTGTTATTAAACAGTCATTTCCAGTATTTGCAGTGTCAAAGCAGCAAACATAAGAATCATTTACTCCATCACGTTGCACTATTGTAATAGCCACTAGATGGCTCCCTTGCTTTTTGCAATGAATACATACACACACACAAAATGGGGTGAATTTTAAAATTTCTCGCATTAAAAGGCCTATATACTTGAGTATCTGTGCTGAGTGTGAGTGACTCGTATTTAAAAATAGCCCAATTATGTGCATATGTGCGCGTGTATGAGCAACCAAATGTGTGGGAAAAGAGAGCGGAGTAAGGGCATGTCAGGGAATTCTGGGGAAGGGCCAAAATGTACACATGCAAATCTGTATTTTAAATTTGACAGCTGTTATCCCCATAAATTTACTTTTGCTCTTGATGAGGTGGAAGTCTGAAGAAATCTCATTTTAGGCCTAAAATGACTAGGTAAGGGGTCTGGGTAAACTGGGGGAAATGCAGGCTGAAGAATCAGAGGGGTCTGGATGACCTCAAGATAGATTGGACAAACTGGCGAACTAATTTGGTAAAACTGGGCTTCTCCTTCACGCTCAGGTTTTAAAATCTGCTTACGTGCGCAGGTTAAAGCCGACAAAGTCCTAAAGAAGATACGCAAACTGGTTGCTCATGTAACTGCTTAAAATTAGGAGCCCACATACACGGGCTTGGTGTATTTTAAATCATAGGCATGCAATTGCGAGCATAATTTAAAATTCCTGCATACGTGCATTTGCACATGCATACACATGTACACAGGCAGCTGCGTGCTCATTTTAAAGTTACTATACCTATGAAGAGGAAAACAGAATTTATTATGAAAACTAGAAGATGGCAGGAGAATTAGTACTATGCATGACAAACACCAAGAATATGTAAGACTACATATCTATCTATTTACAATTCAGCTCTAACGCTGCACTTCCCTGGATTGGTCCCCTGGCAATCCAGCCATGGCAGTCAGTATTTCGTCAAGGGAAACAGCGCCAGGATAAGACAATCTGTGAGTTTTGGGCTTCAAGCTTCCATCTGTACCAAACTAACATTCACAGGCTTACTTTTATACATTTCCCCTCCTTTGTTCTTTATTTCACGAACTTGCAAGTACGGGTGTCGTACAGAAGTAGGCACACCCCCACAAGTTCCAGCAGTACACTTTATATACTTTTTCTTGCTTATGCAAGCCCCCTTTTTCCCCTGTGTATGTGCAAATTCCCTTACCCAATCAGATACTGTTCATGATGCCTTTGTGCAGTTTCTAAGTTGCGGTTTTTCTTGCTATTTCTACCGCTATGCAAAAGTTCTTGCTAAAGCCAGGTGTGGGGAGGGACGTGTGGAGGGGTCATTCTTATCTCTGCTTGCCACTGCCAACGAAGCAATATTTCCTTCTCCTTGACTACCCATTGGTCACATGCTCCCTCCCCTGTCTGTACTACATGTGCTATCCTAAGCAGATTGTGGTTTCTAATTTGTTCTTATGCCTTATTGATGCCAAGGAGGAAGCGGGTGGGGGGTTTGCTAGGTTTCTGCTTGCATACAACTAATCTAGTTTCTAGCAAACTGCAGTTTCTCTCGTTAACTCTATTTTATAAGAAGCAAATAAAATAAAATAAAATAAAAAGAAAGGGGATACAGCTCTATCTCTGTCTTAACCACTGAAAAAAAGCCTTTGCTCACACTATCACAGGAATCAGTTTTAAATAAATCTTTTGTACCTATAGATTCCTTAAAATTTATTTCAAAGTAGAACTGAACTTTATAGATTTTTCAGATCTGTCTGTTTAATATCCAGGAGTTGGCCATGACATTTCCATAGTACAACTGAAATCATGATAACTCCCGCCAGGACCTACTGAACCCCACATAAAAACTTTCAAGGAACTAGTTCTTTCAGAATTATTTTTGAAAAAACTGAAATGGAATAAGTATAAGCTCAATAAACAGGAATTCCAGACTTTACAAGAACTTCAAAACAATGACATACTAGTAATTAAACTAGCTGATCGTAGTATCAGGAACAATACATGGAAATCCACTGCCAGTTTAACAATCACTTACATTATAGAGAACTTGAATTAGATCCTATCCCTTTATTGATGAGTCTGATTAAAGACATCTTTTTTTACTCAACGCACAATTAAGCTCTGGAATTTGTTGCCAGAGGATGTGGTTAGTACAGTTACGGTCCAATTTTAAAAGGGTCACACGCGTAAATTATGGGGGGTTACGCGTGTGGCTAGGCCTCGTGCATTCCACGTGCATTTTACGACTGCCTGGCCACACGTGCAACCCCTGTTATATGCAGAAGTGCCATCCCAAAGAAAGCGGTGGGCTGGGACAGTGCCATTCGACGCTATCCTGGGGAAGTGCTTGCCGGTAGCTGGCTGGCCCATGGAGATTACTTCTGTTCCACAGGAGCAGTAAGTATCCAAAAACAAATTTAGGGGATAGTTAGCGTAGGTTTAGGGGGTGGGGAGGAGAGGAAGGATAGGGTTAGGGTTAGGGAAGTTGCTTAATTGCAGCTGACTGGGAGGGAACTGGGGACCGACTGATTGTGTTTCCGCAAGCAGGTGAGTCACGGGCCATCCACACTTGTGCGGGTGGATTGAATAAGTTCTTGGAGGAGAAGTCCATTAACTGCTATTAATCAAGTTGACTTAGGGAATAACCACTGCTATTACTGGCATCAGTATCATGGGATGTATTTAGGGCCGGATTTTAAAAGTTTTATGCGTGTAGAGTGCCTTACGTGCGCCAGGCCTGTTTTATAAAGGCCTGGCGATGCGCGAAAAGCCCCGGGACGTGTCTAAGTCCCAGGGCTTGCAAAAAGGGGCAGTCCGGGGGCAGGGCAGGGCGGTCCGGTGGCGGGGCCAGAGGCCTCCGACACAGCAGCCATTTGCTGCTGTGTCGGAGGATCGCGTTCCGGCAGGCTGCCGGCTCACACAACCTGCTTCTGCCTCCAGGCAGGCGCAAAAGGTTTGATAAGAAATTTTTTTGGGGGGGGGGGGGGGTTAGAGTAGGGCTGCGGGGGAAAGGTTAGGTGAAGGGGTGGGAAGGTTAGGTTAGGGGGAACAGCGGAAGCCCACGGCGTCTGTGCGCGCAAGGTGCACTAGTGTGCAACCCCTTGTGTGTGCCGACCCCCGATTTTATAACTTGCGCGTGTCTGCAAGTTATAAAATCGGGCGTACATGTGCGCGTGCCGGGTAGCGCTCGCACATGAATGCCCACACACAGGTCTTAAAATCTACCCCTTAGTGTTTTAGTACTTGCCAGGTACTTGTAGCCTGGTTTGGCCACTGTTGGAAACAAGATGCTGGGCTTGATGGACCCTTGGTCTGACCCAGTATGGCAATTTCTTATGTTCTTAGGAATTTAAAATAGCAGATAATAGAGGTTTTCTCACTAAGAAGGAAATTCAATTTTAATTTTTGGATAATCCGAAAATTCCAGTCCTGAACATGGTTCCAAAAAAAAGGTTAGAGAACCCCCCCAGTAGACCCATAGCAGCATCTATTGGTTCCATTTTGGAATCTTTGTCAATATTTGTGGATTACATTTTTGAAAATCACTCTGTCCCAAGTTAAATCATATATCAAAGACATGAAGCAGATGCTATCCACATTAGAATAAAGCTAACAGCATTCTAGTCACATTGGATATTCAGGCTTTATGTACAAATATTCCTCAGCAAGCTGCACTCAAAATAGCACTTTCAATACTTGAGCAGCGACCTAGGCCACAACATGTGGCATCAGAATTTATTGTATGATTGGCAGAAATTGCTTTATGCCACAACTATTTTTGTTTTCAAGATAAGTTTACAGCAATGGGGGCTACTATGGCCCCTGCTATAGCTAATGTTTGTGTGGCACAGTTTGAGGAAGAATTTTTATACCTTTCACCTTTTTTTTTTCATCATATAACCTGCTGGTCAAGATACATTGGCAATGTGTTTTTTATATGGTCTTCCTCAATTGAACACCTTCATACATTTCTTGAATGGTTAAATGCCCAAGACCAGAATCAAAACTTTTCTATGGAGCCCAATCACAGCAAATTTCATTTTTGGATAATTTGATTTATATAGATCAGCAGAAGTTGGGTATGTCCATCTATCACAAATCAATCGAAAGAAATAATCTTCTATATTTTACCAGTTTCCAACCATACTGTCTCAAATCTAATTTGTAGATAGGACAGTTCCTTCGTCTCTTATGTTTTTGTACAAACAAAGCAGGTTTTTTTTAACCCAAGCAAGAGAGTTATGTACACATTTGCTGTAATAAAGAAATCTTACAAGCGTGCCCTACATGCAGATTGTATCTAGTTCTTATTGGAGGATAAGAAGAGTGAAAATCCAAATACAGTGCAACTATACTCAGTCGTCCTAAATCCTCTGA
Source organism: Rhinatrema bivittatum (assembly GCF_901001135.1). Classification (NCBI taxonomy): domain Eukaryota; kingdom Metazoa; phylum Chordata; class Amphibia; order Gymnophiona; family Rhinatrematidae; genus Rhinatrema; species Rhinatrema bivittatum. The sequence goes on from NC_042618.1 coordinate 250,121,424, forward strand.
AAAGAGCATACATACGAGGCTGGAACATCAGGGATTTTTTTAGTTCAGTCACATCTTCCACTGGAAAAGACCCCCCTCTCATAAATGCTCCAAGTGGGCACAAACCATGCGATACATGTTCTTTTTGTAACCTTTCGTTAGCGGGTTCCACTAGGCAAGATCCAACAAAGTAAGGGGCTCTACTCAACATTTGTGATCTATTTTATCAAATGCCCATGTTGCAACTGTTTAAGTTTTATATATTTAATACATCAAGCAGTATTACACTTGAATATAGTATACAGGATTGAATCATTAATTTCATTAATACTTAATTTTCCATATATTATACAGAAACACAAAGAAATTAACATCTATCATTCATTCCTATCTATCAAGCCCTCAAATGAGATCCTTTACACTTTTCTAAGTAAATTTATACAAATGCATAAACTAATCAAGCAATTAGACTATAGGATATCATTACTATTGGGAGATCTAAACTCCTAACACTGAGCACTTTATGTTGTCTCTGGGGATGAACTCATCAGTGGCTCTCCTTTCTCAACTAAGAATCTTGTTAAATGAATTGGTTGTTGTCTTCCCATTAAATTTTATTAAACACTTACAGGGGTATTTTAAAATAAAAAACATCCCAAGTTGTACTGCCTGAGGCCTTAATAGCAGAAATTGTTGTCTATGTTTCTGTGTCCGACGAGAAAGATCAGGAAATATCTGGACTTTGCAGCCCATAAATTCCTTTGTCCTATTCTGAAAATATTTTCTGAAAATCCACTCCTTGTCAGACTCTAATATAAAAGTTACAAGAAGTGTAGCTGGATTCAGTAACTCAGTCTCTGTTCTTTCCAACATCTCTGAAATACTTACGTTCACATCTTCGTGAACCGATCTTAATTCTTGCATAGGAATATTTTCTCCCACAGCAGCTTCGGAGGTTTTCTTCAATGGAGGAAGAAAATATATTTTCGAAAGAATAGGTAATGTAGTTTCTGGTATGCCTAATACCTCCATTAAATATCTCCACCAAAGCTGCATTGGAGTTGAAATCACTGATTTTGGAAAGTTTATACAACGGATGTTCTTACATTTAGAGACATTTTCTAGATTTTCAATTTTATATTGTATATTTTGATTTTCTTTTATCATGGCACATTGTACATCATTAACTTTTCTTATTTCGTTCTTAACAAGATTAACATCACTATTAAGCTGTAAATTATCTTTCTCTGTTTTCACTACTCTACTTTCTACCTCATTCATCTTTCCAAGTAGAATTGACATCTGTGACCCCATATTTTTGTTTAAAGCATTAATGGCTTCCCATATTAGTTCCATAGTAAAGTTCTGGGGTCTTACCAATTCTTGAAATTGTATCAAGGAGAACCCAGTTGATTCCCTTCCAGAGGCTACATTAGCCGCTCCATCGGAGTTTTTCACCACCTCCAAGTTGGTAAATTGTTCCGTCTGTTCTTCCAGATGAGTCACTTGCCTCAAAGGTGGTTCAATCCGATCCTCCACTCCGGGTGATCTGATTGCACCCCACTCCACCTGGAGCCTGTCGGCTGGATTTGGTGGTGTTGATCTCCCCTCGGAGGAGAGAGTTGATAATAACTCAGGAACGTTAGAGGGCTCTTCTTCTCCCCTCCTTTCGTTCAGCGAGCACTCTGCCTCCATATTTATCCAATGGAGGATATGTGCGTCCATAGGTCCCAGTATAGGTTTGGCCTCTGAAGCGTCTGAGGCTTGGTGCTCCTTGGTCTTCCTTTTCCGGAAAGAATGAGGCATGAGAATATTATAACAACTGGACTTCACAATACCTCTACGTCATTTATTTAAGGATCTCATATAGGTGGAGAACGGGTAAATACTTATTTACTATTTTGTAGAAATAAAAACAAGACCAGCTTAGTCCCGGCGAAGCCTGGCTAAGCCCAGCTTAGGTGCGCGCCGGCTCTGCTGCGCACCGCTGGTAACCCTATTAAATCATTAACTTCCGGGTACGCCTCCGTCCCCGCCTCTCGAAGCGGAGTCTGTTACTCAGCTGGTATAGGAAGATCAATCACCGGGGCAGGATGCCTCTCCGAGTAAGTTCTCATTCAAAGAAAAACAACTTGCTCCCGCTTCTCTCCACCTCAGGAGCAAGGTACCCGACCTCTAAGTTTTATACCCCGACTTCCGGGTCCGCCTCTTGAAGCGGCGTCTGTTACTCAGCTGGTATAGGAAAATCAATCACCAGGGCAGGACGCCTCTCTGGGTAAGTTCTCATTCAAAGAAAAACAACTTGCTCCCGCTTCTCTCCACCTCCTATTGCAACTGTTTAAAGACCAAGAAAATTCAGTCACCTCTAGTTAAATATTTTTTGCAACTATGACATGAATTTTACAATTTAAGATGGGGCATCATAGAGCAAATACCTATTTTTTTTTCTAGAAGAGGTGATTGGCTAGCATTTTTAAATCAGAGAGGGCAGGTTTGGATTTACTCACTTAGGGGTAGATTTTAAGACCTGTGCGTGGGCGTACATGTGCATGCGCTACCCGGCACGCACACATGCACGCCCGATGCACATGCAGGCGTGCGCAAATTATAAAGTTGGGGGTCGTCACGCGCAAGGGGGTGCACACTAGTGCACCTTGCGCGCGCCAACGCCTGCGGGCTTCTCCCATTCCCTTCCCCTAACCTCACCTTCCCACCCCCAGCCCTACTCTAACCCCCCCCCAAAAAATTCTTATCAAACCTTTTGCGCCTGCCTGGAGGCAGAAGCAGGTTGTGCGCGCTGGCAGCCAACTGGCAAGCAAACCTCCGACTCAGCAGCAAATGGCCGCTGTGTCGGAGGACTCGCGCCGCCCCTGCCCCCGGACCACCCCTTTTTGCAAGTCCTGGGCATAATTTAAAAATTGAATGGTTCTCTTTTATCTAGCATTCTTTTATTTAAAGAAAGAAATATTAGCTTTCAGGTATTATATTGACTGCACTAGTTGTCAACTTTAGAAATTCTTGTCAAGATCAGCTGGCAATTAGAAGTACTATGTGACATAATTCATGATAAAATCACTGATGTACAAATCCTTTACAATCCTCATTTTCAATTTTGGTGCCAGCCCAGATCAGAAATGCTAACTTGATAAAGGTTTCTATGATAGCATTGCCATTCTCGCTGTGTGCTGTTTCATTTCATTTTGCAGAAAATTTGTACAGAGAAGGCTGTGTTTTAATTAACATTTTTCCTTTTAGTATTGATGTGATGAAGATAACTAGAGCAGTTTGAAGGAACACGGTCCCCCTGATGCAGAACCCATAACTGAAACGTGGACCCATGTCTAAAATATTGTATTATTAAAATATAGACCCATATCTTCAATAGCATTTTTGTCTAAAGTAAATAAACGTGTGGTGTTACAGCAATTCCAAAAGTTTCTAGATAACCACCCAATATTAGATAATTACAATTCAGTTTTTGCAAGAAGTATAGCACTGAACTTTTATTGAGATCAAATTTTGATATAGTCCAACAGGGCTTCGATAAAGGAACCAATTTTTAGCTGGTCCTCTTAGATTTGTCCGCAGCATTTGACACCATTGATCATAGTATTTTACTTAATCATTTATCATATATTGGGATTGGTGGTGTTGTCCATAATTGTTTTTCTTCTTTTTTGAATGGCAGAACATAGCAAATGAAATATGGTAGGTTTACCTCTTCATGGTTTTCATTGAAAAGAGAGTCCCTCAGGGACTTTATGTAAGTTTCTTGCTGGGCTGGGCTTGTATTATTCTATTTATGCAGATGATATCCAATTTTTTGCCCTTGTTCTTCTGATGAAAAAGCTACCATGGGTTCACTAGCTATATACATGGCAATGATCAAATGTTGGCTAGCTCATAATAAATTGGTTTTAAATTTAGGAAAAAAATGAAATACATTTTCCTTGGTAGGAAAACTAAAATCTTGTTTGCCCCTTATTTCAGTTTTGTAGGTTATCAGATACCAATTATTTATTTATTTATTTATTTTTAGTTTTTATATACCGATGTTCCTGTACCGGTTTACAAGGAACTCAAACTGACGCCTCAGAGGGCAGTTTACATTGCAACAAGATAACAAGATAACAGAATTATTATAACAATTATGTGGCAAGTCAGGAATTTAGGGATCATCACTGAATCTGACAGGCTGTAAGATTCATGTAAAATCATTGGTCCAAAAATCATACTAGAAATTGCATATGCTCCGGAGATTAAAGCCATACTTGAATTCATCAGATTTCAGGACAGTGGTTCAGAAATTGATACTTCCTTGCTTTGATTATTGTAATTCGTTATTTCTTGGTCTTCCTGCCTACACGTCAGGCTGTTCAAATGTTACAGAGCTCAGTTACAAGAATTGTGATGGGTACATCGCATTTAAACACATAACTCCTGTTTTAAAAGCACACAACGGTTACCTGTCACCTTTCGAATACAATATAAGGTGCCTGTTAAGATCCATCAGGCTTTCAGAGAAGATTCTTTGCTCTGTATTAACTTTTAAAAAGATCGGAAGGCCAATGCCTGTTAAATGTTCCAATTGTTTAGTGGATTGTAGAGAGAAGTTTTTGCTTGTTCCTGGTGTCATACTTTGGAATCAACTGCCACCGAATTGCCTGAGCAATCATGTAATAAGACCTTTAAAAAACAATTTAAGACACACCTTTTCCAGCAGGCAGGAAACTCCATGGGTCAAAGACTTAACCTGACCACACAGAGACCCTGCAAACAGCAAAATTGCTTACCTTGTAATAGGTGTTATCCCAGGACAGCAGGATGTAGTCCTCACATATGGGTGATGTCACTGACAGAGCCATATCACGGAAATCTTTCTGTCAAAGTTTCTAGAAACTTTTGACTGGCATACTGAACCCACTGAGCATGCCCAGCATGCCATGATCCCTCGAGCCACAGGGGTCTCCCCTTCAGTCTCGTATTTAGCAATGAGCTTTAGCAAAAATAAAATAATAAAACGTATTGGACCGAACTCCACGGGGTGGTAGGTGGGTTTCATGAGGACTACATCCTGCTGTCCTGGGATAACACCTATTACAAGGTAAGCAATTTTGCACATCCAAAATTCCTTCCCAAGGTAGTTATAGAATTCCATTTGAATCAGTCCATAGTTTTGCCCATCTTCTTCCCAAGGCCTCATTCTCACCAAGGTGAGAGGGCTTTGCACACCTTGAACTGTAAACGTGCACTAGCATACTATTTAGACCGCACTGCAGTCCACAGGAAATCCACTCAACTCTTTATTTCTTTTGATCCAAACAAACCGGGTAATCCAGTGGGCAAACAAACTCTCTCCAACTGGCTAGCAGATTGTATAGAGTTCTGCTATGAAAGAGACCTTCCTGAATTTCTCTTTCCATAGAAATTTGTTGAGATTTCGGAGGTCTAGGATGGGACATAGGCCTCCTGTTTTCTTTGGAATGAGGAAATAATGGGAGTAGAATCCTCTGCCCGGCTGAGGCTGGGGTACAGGTTCCACAGCTCTGGATCTCAGAAGGGTGCTGTATTCCTGTATACCAGTGTTAGACAAAGAATGCAGAGGACTCTGACTATGTGCTGGAATGCAGCCAGCCAACACCCCAGACCCATTAGCTGATTGGTCTAATAAATTCTCAAATCAGATGTTCTATACTTATCTAAAAACAACATTCTGAATATGCTCTGATTGGTCAGTATGTAGAATATATAAAGTCATGAATATTGCTGGATGAGTGAGTAGCCAGCTGTCCACGCGACTGATGTGAACTTGTGTTACTCCGGGGAACAAAATTGTTTGTTCCTCCCCCTCCCTTTTTGTCTTTGTCTCTGTCTTTCTTTAATTAAAAGTCACAGGTTACTTAACTGCTGTAGTGTTTCTTTAGAATCAACAGCTGGATAATTCTGCTTGCAGAAGAGTGATGTGATCTTTGTTTATCCAAAGAGACTTTGGTGGAGAGTCTTTTGGAATTGATAGGAAATTGAGTTGGTAACCTCATGATATAATGGAGAGTACCCATTGATCTGTTGTTATCCTTGACCAATGGTTGTAATAGAGGGAGACTCGATCTCCTACTGGTATGGTTGGGTTGGAGTTGTTGAGTTGGCTGCTGTTCTCTGGCATTGTCTCAAAAATCTGCAGCTGGGCCTGTTTGCGGTGGCGGTTGAGGCCTAGCAGTTCTAGGTTGTCTGGGCTGAGATCTTTGTTGTGGTCGGGAAGATCTGCCCCAAGGTGCTGGTGGATAGTGTGGGGAATTATGAGCTTGCCAGCAGGCCATGTCAGGGTTTAACACTAACTTCCCTTCTCCCTGACCTTTGCATTAAATGAAGCAACACTTGTGCTTAAGCCTCTCTGCCTAGGAGAGGATACCTGACTGTAATGTATTTCTCTAGCTTATAATTAACCCTGATTGCCTGAAAGAAGAGCTAGTTGCCCCTAGTCAGATGCAGGACAAAGACAGGAGGTATAGTATTCAGCAGCCAATGAAATGATCCGCACACACCCCCTGAGCCAAGCCAATAGTGTAGTGACACGTCTGTATGCTATGGGGAGAGGAGCCATTGAGGTGATGACACATTGTATGCTTTTGAATGTATGTACAATAAAAAGGGGACCCACGGGAGTGGTCCGCCCCCTTTTCCTGCCTGCCATGAATCCTGCCTGATGTGTCTTCATTGCCTCGATGTCTTCATTGCCTCGATAGATAGTACCTCCTTGGCCTGTAGTTCGGCTTCCTTGTATCTTTTCGTGACTGACGGCGTGACACTGTGGAAGTGTCTTGTGGGACAGCAGATAGTTGATGCAGTGTCTCTGTATGTTCTTTAAGTTGGGCTACTGCGTCCTGAACCTTTGATCCAAAATGTTTGTCGCCCACACAAGGTAAGTCTACCAACTTGTCTTGGACCTCAGGCCTAAAGTCAGAGGCTTTAAGCCAGGCCCAATGGCATGCACTGATCCCAGAAGCTGCCACTCTGGAAGAAGTTTCAAAACTGTCATATGCAGCACGAACCTCATGTTTTCCAGCTTCTAATCCTTTATGGATAATTGCATTAGCTGCATCCTGATACTGCTGAGGTAGGGAATCAGCGAGCTGTTGCATTTGTTTCTAGAGATTTCTCTGGTATTGCGTCATGTAAAGTTGGTAAGACGCTATCCTGGAATTAAGCATTGCTCCTTGGAAGACTTTCCTTCCTTGAGTATCCAAGAATCTGTGTTCTTTCTCTGGTGGGGAAGAAGAATGAAGTTGTACTCTTTTAGATTTTTTCTCAGCCGACTCGACCACTACTGATTGGTGTGGTAGTTGTGCTCTTTGATAACCAGGGATGTGCTGTATTAGATATGTGGTGTCCATTCTTCTATTGACTGGCGGGACTGATCATGGATGTTCCCACTATCTATATTGTAACTCTACCAGGACCTCATGAATAGGGATGGCTAGGACTTCCTTAGGGAGATCTACAAATTGAAGAACCTCTAAGGTTTGCTGTCTCGTATTCTCTTCAGACACTAATTTAAAAGGAATAGTGTTTGCCATGTCTTTTATAAAAGTGGTGAAGGACTTCTTTCTTCCTTCAGGAGGAGATGGTTCAGACATAAAACTTTCTGACGAGGAATCAGTGTTTCTATCCTCCCAGGAGTCATATGTTGTATGCTTGGAAGGTGAAGCAGGAGAAGGCCTCAGTGGCATCAATGGTATAACTGGTCTGGACAGTCCTGAAGGTCCTGGTTGAGGTTCGTATAGTGGGGATGTACCAGAAGTTATCTCCCATACCTGCTGGTTTAGAGAGACAGGTTGTAAAGGTATAGCACCGATGAGGGCATCAGGTTTTTCCACTAGAAGTTGAAAAATCGATACATCTGGTTGTATTGGAGTCCCTGGTAGTGGTACAGGTACCGGCATCGGGAACAGCATTGGGAATGGTGATGGTATTGGTGGTAGCATCGGTGCTGGTCCCGGCATCAGGCATAGCACCGGCATCGACAATGGTGTCTGCTTCGGTGAGGGCACTGGCATCGGAGGAGTCATCGGTGTCGATGGATGTAAGTCCTGAAGCACTTCTCGAACTGCCTGGCAGATGAATCCGCTCAGTTCCTCCGCTATAGCTGGTGTAGTCAGAGCAGCTATAGGTGGTGGCAGTGAAAGAATCATCGGCTCTACTACAGGGCCCTGTGGTGGCTCGATGTCTGGCACCTCTAGATGTGGGGAACGCCTTGGGGTAGCAGGCCTCGGTGACTCTTGTAGATGAGGTCTTTTGGCCACTGGTTGTTCCGGTGATAACAGGGCCTCCGGAATCAAAGTGTGTCGATGCCGATGTCGATGTTTTAAACGATGTTCAGTGGCTTTTTCAAGCCCGGTCGTTGATTTTTACGATGCCGCAGACGGGGTCGGTGACAACCGGTCTCCCGAGCTCTTGTTTTCGGATAACTAAGCGTTTCGACGCTCCGGCCGGAGACAAATGAGTTGACGTAGACGTGGAAGGCATTAGCTGGATGTGGAAAAGGTGTTCCATCTTTTCCTGATGTACCTTTCTTCCTTTGGCGGTCATTTCTGCGCATTTTGGACACGAAAAAACATCATGGGATTGCCCTAAACATAAGACACACTTAAGGTGTGGATCAGTAATCAACATAGTTCGATTACATTTAGGGCATTTTTTAAATCCTGTGGCCATAATAACCAGGACAGCCGTCGATGGCTTTCTGACCAAAAAAATTTGTAAACTCGAACCGAGTCGGAAGAAAGAATTTAACTCACTGGCCGGTGGTCGAAGAGAGACCCTGATGTGGGGAATGAGAAGTGAGGGATTTTAATTTGTTTTCTACACAAGATTGTGTGAAGAAGTTCACACACGGCTCCTTCTCCGTGATGCTAACTGCAGCGCGGAAAAACGAAGACTGAAGGGAGACCCCTGTGGCTCAAGGGCTCATGGCATGCTGGGCATGCTCAGTGGGCTCAGTGTGCCAGTCAAAAGTTTCTAGAAACTTTGACAAAAAGTTTTCCATGATAGGGCTCTGTCAGTGACGTCACCCATATGGGAGGACTAGCATCCTGCTTGTCCTGGGATAATGCTGTTCCCATGAGGTATCGATAAAGGCATAAAAGAATACAAAGGCATAGAGAAAGACAAACTCACAAGCTGCTGGGTAGTATCAATTGTTTTACATTAATAAACTCCAACCAGGCTGTGCTGGGCATTAAGCCTGTATGCCATGTGGTCAATGGAAAAAAAGCTTTAAAAACAAGAAAAAACTGAAATAAATAAAAACTAACTAAAGCTAGATGAGGGAAAAAAACCTAAACTCTGCAAGGCCCTGTTAGAAAAACAGCTTTGACAGCTCTAGATAGTTTCACTGCAGTAAGTGTGAGAGCAAAAAACTGTTATTTGGAAAAAATAAGACTAACGGGCCCTGCTGGGAGGTGGCTGGGGCTGTGCATGCTCAGAACAGCATGCTCAAAATTTCTAAAATCTTTGAGATCAAAGTTCTATGCTGGGTTCTCTCTGATGACTTCACCTGGTGGTATCATCAGACAGAACCCGGGTGACGTCATCAGATGCAACATCTGAGAACAAGAAGGTAGAGAGGACTGCCACCTTCTTGTCCTTGGAGAATGAGTAATTTTACTCTATGACTGACTAACTGTACAAATATAAGAAATTGGCAGTAGAGGGTGGGGAAGGAGCTGAGTTGGAGTTAGGGGTGGACCTTGGTTGATTTTCTTGGCCCCCCCTCTACAAAAGAGGTGTTCCACTGCCCCTGATAAATACAATGCAATAAGGAAAGAGCTGTTGCAATACTATCTCCCACTCAGGATCAGAAAAAACTAAAACACATTCTATACATCACTGAATTCCGACAGCATCGCTGAATACTGTTTTTCTTGGCTGTGTCCAATATTAATTCTCCTATGCATTGTGAGAGAACACAGCAGCGCAATAGATGTTGTATTTTTTTCCCTTTAGTATCAAAGAAATGGAAATAGCTTCGTAAATGAAGAATGGTCAATGCCACATTAATGAAAAGTGAACAGCAGACTGATAAATGTGTAGTACATGTGTACATTTTTTCCTTCCATTGTTAGCTTGGTGCCATGCGATATGTAATTTAAAGCTTCAACTTATATGGATGTCAGTCATATGCCCTTCACAGTACTATGGGTTCATCTTACTCATCACTAGGATGAGTATTGCTACTGTAAGTACCAGTTCTTCTGCAAAAAGCAAAACCTGTCTGCATCCCTTCTGCAGAAAAATTCTGCTTGCACCTTGGTTAATTACTAATATCATTTAAATATTTAGTCACCCAATGACCTGTTTTTATTTTATAACAGACAAATTACATAAAGAAATTCATGCAAAAATTTCAGGAACCAGGCAATTTTACCTGAATGCAAATCACCTCTGAACACATTTGAATATATTTTATGTAAAATGCAGTATAAACATCTACATAAACAGATCTGAGACCATTACACTTCTATCCATACATGAATTAATACCTCAGTTGAGTAAAGGAGGAACAAGGAACACATCCACAGTTAAAACTGATAGTTATTTCCTTGAAAAACATCAATATTTAGTAACTTCAAGTAATAGGCTGCATATGAATAACAATTAAGTATATAGTAATTTCAGTAAAGCCTCCTCATGTGAAAGAAGCTGATTACTTCTTGTGAGACCCTGGTGCAAGTAAAGAATTAAGCCCTGTTAGATGATCTTGCCAAGGGCTACACAAAAAAAGCCATATTTTAGTACCAGAGCATCACTGATATTGGTGATTCTAGTGTAAACTCAATAAACAGTCCACGTCACTTGTTTTATCTTGTTTGGTCCAACTAACAGCTCCAAGCTTTCTCGCGAATGATCTGTAAAATCAAACAAAAAAATGAAAAAGTTATTAAAAAAGATATTTAATCATTCTTACTGGTGACAAAAACAATAGTGCATCCTCATGCTCCCCAGTTGTTTGATAGTTCTAATAATCTCAAATGTAAAGTGAAAGTTTCACTCAGTGGGTTAAATTAGTATTAAGAAAGTAAAAAATGGATTGACCAAAAAAATAAGAAAACAACATTTCAGGAGAAAAAGAATCCCCATCTTCACTATCAAAATCATTTTTACTTCTGTAATTGTTGTTCAGTCAAATGACTATCCTTAGCACATAAGGTTTTGAATTATTTTTCCCAGCAGCTTCCTCCTGCCCCTTTGGGTTGCAGATGCTGGAGTGAATTTTCAAAGGGGATTCACGTGTAAAAACAACACATATGCATGTATACGTGTATATGCAATTTTATAAATTTCGAGAGTACACAAATACTTGCAGTATGGCGCGTACATTTTACAGGGGGAGGAAGGGGCGGTCTGGAGCAGGAATCAGAACTATACACAGAAGGAGAAATTACTACTACAGATAAATTGTTTTCCTTAGTGTAGACCAGTGATGGCTAACCTATGACACGCGTGTCAGAGGTGACACGCCGAGTCGATTTGGCTGACACGCACAGCGTTTCAAGGACTATCAGGAATTTTTTTTTTTTTTTTTTTATCGGCTGTGCCGAGCCTTTTCTTTTTCAGCTGCGCCGACCCTTTAAAATGTGTTTTTTAGTTTCCCCCTACCCTCCACTAATGCCCCCGGGCGCAGGGAGGCTCATGCGTCGCAGCGATGAGGCTCAAGACAAAGATCGCGTTCAAACGCGCTGATGCTCCTCCTTCCTGTCTGTGCGGCCCCGGAAGTAAACGTTGCCGGAGCCGCGTGGGCAGGAAGGAGGAAGAGAATCAGCGCGTGCAGAAGAGGAGGAGCCGCCGCGGGTCGCTGCGAATCCCAAGTCGCAGCGGCCCAAGAAGAGTAAGAGGCCCGGTAGCAGGGCTGCCGCGGCCCGATAAGATCAGGGCCGCTGCAGAGCCCAACCTGCGGCGACCCGCGAAGAGGAGGCCCAGAGGTGAGAGAGAGGCTGAGGGCCCGTAGAGTGCGTGTATGAGGTGAGTTGAGAGAGAGGACCTGAATGTTTGCAGAGACAGCATGTGAGAGCCTCTGTGTGTGTGTGTGTGTGTGAGTGTGAGAGAGAGAGAGAGAGCTTGTGCCAGTGAGAGCCTGTGTGTATGAATGATTGTATGAGAGAGCATGTGCCAGTGAGAGCCTGTGTGTATGAATGATTGTATGAGAGAGAGCATGTGCCAGTGAGAGCCTGTGTGTATGAATGATTGTATGAGAGAGAGCATGTGCCAGTGAGAGCCTGTGTGTATGAATGATTGTATGAGAGAGAGCATGTGCCAGTGAGAGCCTGTGTGTATGAATGATTGTATGAGAGAGAGCATGTGCCAGTGAGAGCCTGTGTGTATGAATGATTGTATGAGAGAGAGCATGTGCCAGTGAGAGCCTGTGTGTGTGAGAGAGAAATGCATGTGAGAATGAGAACCTGACTGTGTGTTTGAGGGAAGAAGATGGAGAAAAAAGAAACAGAAAAAAAGACAATATAAAAGGAATTGGCAAAAAAATAAGAAAGGGAAGGTGAAAAAAAGCCTGTGACCAACCAATTAGAAAACTAAGATCAGACAGCAAAGGCAAAAAAAAAAAAAAAATTACTTTTTAGTGATTGGCACATGTAATATCTTTGGGAATGTGCAAGAATAGCACTTTCTCTACCGATCGAGATCAGCATGGAGAAAGTGGAAGCCCAAGGGGCCTGCACAGAGGAGGCAGCAGAATGGACTTCAGTGTCAGTAGCAGCAAACGGCACCTCCGCAATAGCCACGCGGCATCAGTGACAGTGGCAGCAGAGGAATGAGAGAGGTTCTGAGGTTGCTGGCAAAAGAAAGCGAGGGGGGGTCTGCCTTTAGTGTGTGAATGTGAATGAATGGGACTCTGCCTGGGGGTCTGTATGTGTGTGAATGCATGGGTGCCTGCCTGGGGGTCTGTGTGTGTGAGAATGAATGTGTGCATGCCTGGGAGATGGGGAGGGAGTGTTGTGAACATGAATGGGAGCCAATAAAAACTCAACTGACAGATGAAGTTTGTAACGCTTGCTTGGACTTGAAGTGTACGAAATACCAACCTTCAATTGAAGATTTAGCCAATGAAATTCAGCAACAAAAAAGTCACTAAGCAGGTAAGGTAAAGAATTATTTGTTTTTGCTTTATTAATAAATACAGTACATATTAAAATTATAACTTTGTTATTGATTAGAGCTACAAATATCACAAAATTATGGATTTTTCTAGAAGTGACACACCACCCGAGTTATGCTCGGTTTTTTTATGAATTTTGACACACTGAGCTCAAAAGGTTGGCCATCACTGGTGTAGACAAATGGACTCAGAACCAGTGTGTTATGCACCCCTGCCAGCAGATGGAGATAGAGCAAGCTGGTGTCACACTATATATACTCCTGCAGTGACACCAGCCTGCCAATATTCTCTTCAATAGCAAATATGGACAGACTAGCAAAAAACTTAATTAAAACCAGTCAACCACTACTGTACTCAACCAACAAGAAATACTGAACTCAAGCAAGGAACGTATGTACCCCAATCTAGGGACTGGATGAACACTTACCAGTGTGAGAAATGACTCCAGGTGTTGCTATTTCAATAATATGGCAGGAGATTAAAATATAATCTTAATGATTTTATACATGCTGCTAATTATTAAAAAAGCTGCTAAAAATCTGGAAAGCGCCCCCCCCCCCCAGCCCCCTTGTTGCTTTGCTGAGCATAAAAGAATTGTTTTAAATGTAATGCTCCCTTAAGAGTTAATCTTTGTTTTTAGAGATCATTTTTGCTTCTGATATTAAAACAAAAATTGACAGGTAAGAGCTGTGCAAGCAGTAGGGGTGTGCATTCGATCCCTACGTATTGGCAATCCGCAACGGATGTGGCCATATTCGTTGTATTCGTGGGGAAGCGAAACGTATCGCGATTCCCCACGAATACACGAATCTTCGCCAAATTATTTGGTCGCCTAAAGAAACCAATCTAAACAAACCCCCCACCCTCCTGTCCCCCCCAAGACTTACCAAAACTCCCTAGTGGTCCAGTGGGGGGATCTGGGAGCCATCCCCTGCACTCACACCCTCTGAGCTGGTTTCAAAATGGCGCCGATAGGCTTTGACCCACTATGTCACAGGGGTTACCGGTGCCATTGGTCAGTCTCTGTCACATGGCCATCGGCGCCATCTTGTGCTCCCACCATGTGACAGGGGCTGACCAATGGCACCGGCAGCCCCTGTGACATAGTATGGGCAAAGGCGATCGGCACCATTTTGAGTACTGGTACTGAGGGTGTGAGTGCAGGGGATGGCTCCCGGACCCCCCACTGGACCACCAGGGAGTTTTGGTAAGTCTTGGGGGTGTTAGGAGAGGGGGGGGGTTGTAGTTAATTTAATTTTAGCGGGGGAACGAATCGAAATGGACGTATTAACGAATCGGGGCGCCATACGGCCGAATGCAACGTATCCGCCCCCTGACGAATCCGAATCCCGAATGCAACGTATGGCATCCCTCTGCACATCCCTGGCAAGCAGGTTGTGAAACCATAAGTTTGGTATCCGTTGGAAAGTAGACTAATGGAGCAGAACCAAATTCCTTTGAACCTCTGCACAGCACTTGTAATAGCTGTTAGTTGAACCTTACTTGTTCTTGCTGAATATTAAGAAATAAAGAGCAGAATGCTGAGAGCAGCCCACTTTATTAATCCCCCTTAAGCTGTAAGCAGGGTGGATTAAAAGTCAAATCACCAAGTTAAGAAATTTTCCTGTGTTCTTGCTGAACACAGAAAAATTAAAAGGGCTAAGACTCCCACCCACATCCCCCCTTACACAAGCTTTTTAGCCAATAGCAAACTAGGACGAGCCTGCCACAGGTGGCAAGACAGAAGAAAGAAAGGAAAATGACGTAGAAACGCTAACTGCAGAGAGCAGATAACAGGATATATAACTGTTAACATAATCAATGCAATCTGTGCCTACTTCTGTATGACACCCGTTCTTGCAAGTTCGTACAATAAATTATTATTTCACCAAACTTTTGTGTTCACTATATAATTTTCTAAGAAGGTGCAATACCGTTTCTAACAGCTTGGGGGCTCGCCCGGGATTTGAGCCATCCAGTTAATGAAGCATTTCCCACGGTTAGAGATGATGCTATCACTGTTGCAAAGAAACTGTTAACAGAAGTCATTCCGAGATTTGGTATCCCAGAGACACTTGAAAGTGACAGAGGTACTCACTTCACTGGACAGGTAATGCAAGATGTGGGGAAAGCTCGGGATAAATCTCAAATTGCATTGTGCATATAGACCACAGGCCTCAGGCTTCATAGAGCACCTGAACCAGACATTGAAGAGTAAATTAGCCATGTTTACCCATGAGACTTCTCTGAAATGGCCTGATGCTCTCCCCTTAGCTCTTATGAGTACGAGAAACATGTCATATCGTAAGCATAGGCCTTCTCATGGGAAGGCCCATGCTGGTACCATCCAGACCAAAACTGCCTGTGGACATAAACTTTGCCCAAGATGAATTGATCCTACATTTTGTCTCTCAAATGCACGAACAGGTGGAAAGAATCCATCAAAGTCTCTCCAGCCTTCAAGGACCCCCCAATCAAGTTCTGCCAGACATTCAGCCTGGATATTTTGTCTATTACAAGGTATTTCAGCGAAAGAACCGTTTGCGGCCTAGGTGGAAGGGCCTTTATCAAGTACTGTTGGTAAGTCATTCAGCTTTAAAATTACAAGGACTTGATCACTGGGTGCATGCCAGCCATTGCAAAAAGACTTACGAATCAGAGCCAGCGATTCTCATTGATGGAAGTGAGGCACTCCCGGAATCCCCAGAAGCAGAAGAATCCGGTGCGTCTTCTAGTCCTCACTAGTTCCCTGACATAGCTAGGTATCCCCTGGAGTCAGGATGTGGTGAATAGTACTGCTTTGCCTGGTTCTGATACCCCTGATATTTCCACCTTTGGGAATCATGATAATCATTATATTCAACTGACTATTAGTCTTAATCTCACACATTGCTAGATTTGTACCCGTCTCCCTAAGATGTCTCAGCATACTTTTATTGCCCTTCCTATTACTCTTTCCTTCCCTAATTCATGGGGATCTTTCTATAAGATACATGATGGACTGCAACACCTAAATCTTGTTTCCCTTGAACCAATCATTCTGGCTGAAATTTCAGAGACTACTGAGTGGTGCTTCAAGCCCCTAAAGGCCACTCAGATTCCTTCTACTTGGATAAATTCCTCTCATGATTATCCATTCTGCCTTTACACCGTCTATGGTTACCCAAATGGAAGCTATATACTCCCTGATGGATGGACAAAGACTACCACCTGCATGATGTGGTTTCCCCAATGGCCAATTAATGAACACCATTATAACTTTGCAGCCCATACTCCAATTGACATTTATCAGAATTCTACTTTTGATAACTTCCACCTGCCCAGAAAGAACTATCCCAATTATCTGTTTATGCCTAATATCTCTGTGACCTTCCAGAATTGTACTATACCAGTTAATCTATCTCTTCAACCTCTGTCATCTTTTCTAGGTCTCTGGGCCTGAATGAGTCACTTATTAATCCCTTTCAATCCAAGGGAGAAATGACGAGTCAGATACGGAGTAAAGGCAATGTACCCCAGGGTCAGAGAGGGTTGGACAACTCAATGGCAGTACCCAGGTGTCTTTTATGTCACTGGAAATATGGCCTATAAAAGACTATATGCAAATATGTACTCCCGCTTCACCATGGGTTATATCCTACCCAAATTTACTATTTTTCCAGTTGAGAATCATCAAAGTTACTTTAACCATCCTGATATTCATCCACATAGGAAAGTTAAGAGGGATTCTCCCCGGAAGGAATTGACTAAACTTGTAGACTTTCCTTTGAAGCAGCATGGGTTTATGTGGTTTATGCATAGAATTTTCCCCTCGGTTGGAATAAATGAACTGGAACAATTTGTACTAAATTGTAGAAAAGATTGCCAATGAAACCACCTTTTCCATTGAGACTTTGCAGAGATTACTTCATTATCAGGTGTTGTGTTACAGAACCGAATGGCCCTTGATATCCTACTTGCCAAGGAAGGAGGAGTATTCCAGGTCATCAATACTTCCTGCTGTACCTACGTAGACCCAAGTGGAGAAATCCAATGCAGATTTGTACAAAGCAGGCCCATGAACTAAGCCAAGGTGGAGGGGAAGAGGCGTGGGAATGGGATTTCCTTGGGATTGGCTCATTATTTGGAGGATTAGGAAAGCAAATTGTTTATGTTTTCATTATTGCAGCTGTTGTTATTGTGTTCTTTTTGTCTTTTTGTCTCCTGTTCCAATGCTTTTTGTCTCATTGCAGGAAAAGTACCCACATGACTATTGCCAACCTCATGTCTCTGATCACCCTTCCTTTGACCCCACCTTGTACCTGCCTTGACAGCGAGAAACCCCTCACCAAGACGGACTCAGAGACCACCCTTGTTCCTGATATTGATATGCCTGAATCCCCTGAAATCCAGTGGTTGCAAATGGCACCATCCACAGACATTTAGGGCCTTGGTCAATCTGAATGCATCAAAAGGAAGGAGTTGTTGGATCTAGAGGGAATCTATGGTTAAGATCCCAATTGAACTGATGCATTGAGACTGACCAGGCCAAAACTGCGTAGCAAAAGTTCCTCATTTAGCTATATAATTAAATAATGCAGAACTGCTTTAAGGCTGGACATGTGACAAGAAGGCTATGCAGTAAGCACATAGGCTTAAAGGAATAACTAGTTAAACAAGTTGTTTACTGCAAAGAAAACAGTTCGGATGTCATAAGTTTCGCTGCACCTGTGATTAATGAATATAAATAACCAAAATACTGCAATTCTGCGTTTTGCTAACAAATGAATAGGGAATAATAAATAAGAAAGTATAGGAACTGACATTTTATAGGTCCATTCTCAATCCCTCACCTTATAGGTTAAATCTCAATTCTTTATCTTATTTGTAAAAAGCAGAAGTTAAAAGACATATTTAATCTTGCAATGTATCTGCATAGCCAGGCATTGCTCTATGGATTTTCTGTGTACACATCCTAATAACAGGGGAAGTGCTTGACTGCAATCTGACTGATTTATTTTCTTAACAGTCAGAGAAAAACCAGGGGTTTCTACAACAGCCTGGCTTGTTCTGTTTTGCCAGTAGGAGGTGTATTGGTGTTTTAAGGCCTGGTGTAATATTTTCATTGTTGCCTTTTCACAGATAAAGTTGCTACTGTTTGAGTGCTTGTAGTTAGGATTGTTTTGGTATCGGAGGTTTACTATATTGTAATAGTAATTACATTTATTCATGGCATCCTGAGGTACCATTATAAATTCCACTGGAGTTCCAAGTGTCTTTTTTTTGCAGTTTTCTGGTTGGCACCACAGCAGTGCATGTAAATATAATATATATGTTGAAAGTGATATTTTGCCTTAGAAGACTGTACTTGTGAATGTTTTTTTTCATGTAAAATTTGTTACAAGTGCATAATTAACTTTTGTGACTATAGAGGGTGTGGGAGTGTAGGGGGTGGTGTGTGTGCAAGGCTGTAAGGTTTCTCTAGGGTATGTAATACCCTTCTTTTGACCATGGGTTCTGTGAAGGAGTGGATAGGTGTCAGTTTTTAAAAATATAGATTGCTGGAGAGAGCTGGGCTGTATTTGACGGGCCTGGGACAGAGGCTGAATGAATCGGGGGGAAGGGGGGGGGGGGGAAGTAGCACAGTAATTGTCCGCACAGGGCAGCAACAAAGCTAGCACCGGTCCTGGAGCAAAACAAGGAACACACAGCCAAGGAAGGCTACTGGGAGGCCTAAATAGATCAAGAGCAAGGCAAAGAATATACAAGCAAAGACTTAAAGCAAGGCAAATGATCAAGTGGCTGCAGCAAGGAGCAGGAGTGACTTGATGATGAGACCCTGAGCTGTGAGTGAAGAGCAGCTTTATAGGGCTAGCCTTGCTGCATCATGCAGCCTTCAAGGCAGAGACTACAGCAAGTCTGAGTGTGGCCTAGTGAGGGCTCCTGCTGGCAGAAGGGCCACCTACCAGCCAATATTATTATACAAAAGGATTGTGAGAAATTGCAAGAGGGCCTCGCAAGATTGGGAATGCAAATGGCATATGACATTTAGTGTGGACAAGTGCATAGTGATGCACATAGGGAAGAGCAAACTAAAAAATAGATACACAATGCAAGTTTCTCCATAAGGAGTCACCACTCAGGAAAAGGATCTAGGTGTCACATAGATAATATATTGAAATCTTCTGCCAGTGTGTGGCAAAAGCCAAAAAAGCAAATGGAATGCTAGGAATTATTAGGAAAGGAATGGAGAATAAAAAAGAGAAAATCATATTGCCTCTGAATCACTCCATGGTGTGACTACATCTTGAGTATTGTGTATATTTCTGGCCACCATACTCAAAAAAGATATAGCAGAATTAGAAAAGGTACAGAGAAGGGCAACCAAAATGATAAAATAGATGGAACAATTCCTCTATGAGGAAAGCTAAAGAGATTAAGATTCTTCAGCTTGGAGAAGAGACAGCTGAGGGGAGAATTAATATAGGTCTATAAAATAATAAGTGGAATGGTGAACACAAATTGGTTGTTTATTCTTTCAATAAGAACAAAGAATAGGGGACATGTAATGACATTTCTAAGTAGTACATTTAAAACAAATAGAAATTGTTTTTTAGTCAACACATAATTAAGCTCTGGAATTTGTACCAGAGGACATGGTGAAAGATATTAGTATAGATGGGTTTAGAAAAGGTTTGGATAAGTTCCTGGAGGAAAAATCCATAAACCGTTATTAAGGTGGACTGGAAGAAATCCACTGCTTATCCTGGGATATCAGCATGGAATCTATTTAAGTTTTGGGATCTTACCATAAAATACCCTCTTGAGTTTCTAAAGGCCATCAACATCTGGACAGCAGACACTTCCATCTCTAATACACATAGCTCCATGGTGAGACTGCACCTTGAATACTGTGTACAATTCTGGTCGCCGCATCTCAAAAAAGATATAGTTACGATGGAGAAGGTACAGAGAAGGGCAACCAAAATGATAAAGGGGATAGAACAGCTCCCCTATGAGGAAAGGCTGAAGAGATTAGAGCTGTTCAGCTTGGAGAAGAGACGGCTGAGGGGGGATATGATAGAGGTCTTTAAGATCATGAGAGGTCTTGAACGAGTAGATGTGAATCAGTTATTTACACTTTCAAATAACAGAAGGACTCGGGGCATTCCATGAAGTTAGCAAGTAGCACACTTAAGACTAATCGGAAAAAATTCTTTTTCACTCAACGCGCAATAAAGCTCTGGAATCTGTTGCCAGAGGATGTGGTTAGTGCAGTTACTGTAGCTGGGTTCAAAAAAGGTTTGGATAAGTTCTTGGAGGAGAAGTCCATTAACAGCTATTAATCAAGTTTACTTAGGGAATAGCCACTGCTATTAATTGTACTAGTAGCATGGGATCTTCTTAGTGTTTGGGTAATTGCCAGGTTCTTGTGGCCTGGTTTGGCCTCTGATGGAAACAGGATGCTGGGCTTGATGGACCCTTGGTCTGACCCAGCATGGCAATTTCTTATGTTCTTAAAAGGTTAAATTGCAGATGTTATGGAGGCCAAAAGAGGCGGAATGAATGGCACTTCCGTACCTACAGGGTTATTACCGGATGCCTGGCCTTGTGGGCACCTTGGTGTGGCACCATAGGGATCAGGCGACACCGAGGTATACTATAGAAGATCAACTAACTGGAGGACTATGCCTACCAATGTTATTGCTGCAGCCTGAATTGCTTCATGGAGTGCGAAGAGCTGGACGTGTGAGTCCCCATATTTTGCATTTAGTAAAGGTGTGAAAGATCATGTGTAAAAGTCTAGGTCTTAATATTTTTATTTATTTATTTATTTGAAGCTTTTATATACCGACAACCGTTTGCACATCGTATCGGTTTACAAATAACTTAAAACAATGATAGTGTAACTATCATTTAGGCATGGCCTTTACAGAGAACAATTAACAATTTTTACATAAGAACAAGGAAGTTAAATATTGGAATATATATAAATAAATAACGAAGGTACAGAATAAAGAGCAACTGCAACATCAGTCGCCCATTACAGAAACGTTTTGCTGATAGACATTTGCAAAGCGGCCACTTGGTCTTCTTTACACACTTTCACTGTGCACTACTGCTTACAACAGCAGAGCGCTTCTGATGCAGCCATGGGCTCGGCAATCCTGTCAACCATGACACAAAGATAAGACTTTCTACTGTTTAAAAATTTAAGGGTGGCATCCTAACCTACAAACAAACATCTAGACACCACCCGGGAGCTTGGGTCCCAGTGATAGCAGGCTAATTAATTAATTGATTAATTAATAAATATACAGCCCTTGTTGAAAATTATGCCTATATGGCGTAAGATGAGGTTGGCAACTACTATGTTGCAGAGAGGTGACTGATTGGTGGAAATTAAGATTTAAGTTTTTGGGAAGGTTACGGGAGGAGGATTTTTAAAAAGGGCTCAAGAGGTGATCCGGGAAACTGTAGACCGGTGAGCTTGACTTTAGTGCCGGGAATAATTGTGGAAACTATTATAAAGAATAAAATCATAGAACATATAGATCAACATGGTTTAATGGGACGCAGGCAGCATGGATTTACCCAGTGGAAGTCTTGCCTCTCAAATCTGCTACATTTTTTTTAATAAACATGTGGATAAAGATTGAATAAAAGTGAAAAGATAGCTGTGGTGTATTTGGATTTTCAGAAGGTGTTTGACAATATCCCTCATGAGAGGCTTCTAAGAAAATTAAAAAGTCATGGGATTGTAATAAATCTGCTGTTAGACTGCGGAGTAGCAATCTGTTCTTATTGGCTCCTAAAGAAGGAGGTGTCAGCAATCTGATATAGTTGTGGTTGGATCCCTGGGTCGGTGGCAGATGACCACGCCCCCGGGAGGATCTCCCGAGAGGGACCACAAGCTAGGCTTGAGTATGGAGACAGACACACATTAGTTCTTTTATTAAACAGGTTTTTGAAACCAACAGAGGTGGCAGTAGTGAGCTGATATGCCCAGCAGGGCTATAGTCCCTCAGGTACTGGAACAGCGATCCAGGATGGCTGAGCTGTTGAGAACCTGTAGAACGTGAGTAGGCAGAGTTCATGAACAGAACTAGATGACAAAACTCACATAAGGTCTTAAGGAAGCTCAGATGCTGGAAAGGTTTAGGCCCTCGAGGAGCGAGTACCTGGTTCCAGGGAAAGCTTACAAATGTCTGTATCTGCGATAGCTTCCAGGCAGTAGAGAATCTTCAGAGTGTCCAGGAACATGGGCCCTCTGAAATAGAGAAAAGAGAGCGAGGCCCCCGAGGAGCGGGTACCCCTGGTAAGTCCGAGGAGGCAGAGTAGCTTGGACGAATCCGAAGAGAGTCCGAATTCATGTCCGATTCGTAGTCCATTTCGTAGTCCTTGCTAACGCAATCTGTTAGCAAAAGTATGAGACCTTTTATACTGGAAGCGGATGACGTCATCTCAGGGGACGCCCCTGAGGTTCGCGCCCTTGCTGGTACATACATCGGAGCGCGCATGCGCATCCTACATCATCAGGAACATGGCAGATCCGCAGCATCGAGCTGGTCCGGGTACGCCGGAGAGAGGCGGCATGGAGTCGCCGCGGCAGCAAGCTGTCCATCAGACCTGGAGGGAGTCGCCACAGAGGTAGAGAGGGTGGAGTGAGGGCAAAGAGCAGCCACGAACACAACAGGTTCTCTTTGGGACTTAATAGAAAAGTTTGGCCAAGTTTTGGTTGCCTCCTCACCTAAACTTGATTCATCGATAAACTTCAGCCTGAAGTCACCAATTTGATTTCAAAGTTGCGGAGCAGGACTTAACAATTGTGTCAATTAAGCAAGATATAGAGAAGATACGGATATTCAGTCAAATCTGATTCAAGATCAAAGTGTTCTATCTCGCAGAGTTGAAGCTCTGGTGAGTACTTCAAGGAGGCTTAGTCTTAGATTCCTGAATTTTCCCAAAATTCTGGGGAAATACCTCGTTACCTTTAAAAGATATCTATTGTCTTCATATTTCTCAGGATATTATCCCCCCCTCCCCGTTGTTAAAATCTTCTTCTCATCTTTGAATGCTCCTCATAATGCAGAGGCTGTTGCTGCTTCTTTAGTAGTGAATTTGACTCAACATTTGGAAACCTCTGAGGTTGAAGTGATTGATAAGGCGATGCTATTGGTTTCTTTTTTTTCTGGGTTATGTCTTCTTATTTCAAAAATAAGAATATTTCCTTTCATAGCCAATCTGTTCAAGCATACCCTGATTTGAGTAAAATAACACAAGAAAGAAGAAGAGCTTTTCTTGCCCTTCGGCAGGATGCAATAGCTTTGGGAGCACTGATTTTATTACTTTACCCTTGCAAGTGTTACATGAAATATCAAAATAACTCTTATGCCTTCTCTCTGGATCAGTTCAGGGCATTCATTGATGCAAGAAGAGTAACAACTTCTTCTGCTATGCCCTTTTTGAATCCAACATCTTGAGTAATTATATTATTGGTACCTTTTTTTTCTTTTTTTTTGTTCAGGCATCTGGCATTTCTTGGTAATCTTTTCTTTTAATAGTCCTCATTTCTTATGGCCCCCTTTCCCTTTATTACCTATAACTGAATGGATAAGTTTATCTTGTTTTCTTTCTTTTTTATGTTTTACTATATATACATTATAAGCTCATCACAGGTTTTTTATCATGAGGGTGGAGACAGTGATGGGCCAAGCCTGGGAATGAAAGAAAAGATGGGAGGAGCAGGCACCTGAGCACACTCTGATGACCCAAATTTTGGGAGAAATTCAGTGATTAAGGGAAGAAGTCACTAAAGGAGCTGGGTGACGTGAAGACATCATTATCAGAGTTCAAAGAGCACATGGATAATTTATGCCCCCAAGTGGATGAGCTGGAAAATGACGTGTCTGCGTTTGTCTGTACTAAAAAAAAAGCAGGTGAAAAATCTTGAGGGGAAGGTTACTGACCTAGAGGACTGCTCCCGCAGATCTAACATAAGAATTATTGGGATCCCAGAAAAGCTGGAAGGTCAGAGAGTCAGGGAGTTCCTGGAATGGTTTCTCTGTGAAATATTACAACCAAAGGAAGGAGAATCCGCCTAGATATTGATAGGGGTCATCGCATAGTGGGGCCTAGCAGATGAGGCAACAATTTTCCTTGTGCCATCAATGTTAAACTGCATAGATTTCAAACTAAGGCGTGAAGGGTGTGAGAGCTAGGCTCCCTAACATATCAGGACAGTCATGTGGCCATTTTTCCAGATTACAGCACCACTACTCAGAAGCAGCGAGCAGAATACATGTGGGTAAAGAAAATCCTTTATGAAGATAAAGTTCAGGCTGCTATATCCAGAACTTTGATATGCCGCATGAGGCGATGGCATTCTCGGCAGATGAATTCTGTCCGTGCAAGCTGGTGATCTAGCCTGGAGAAGGACACTGAATGGAGCCTGGCCACAAGAAATTCAAACTTTCTTGAAGGTCAACAAGTACCAGCATTAAACGACATGAATGAGTGGCCTAGCTTGTCTGCCTCTCCTGGATCCCTGACTGCACAGCTAAGTGCAGTGCGTAATTACAACAGGAACAACCAGGCCTATCTCAAGTGGATCTTGAAGAAAATGACTGAAGGCCATGTTTATTTATTTATTTAAAAAATTTCTTAACCGCCTACCACCATTTCTAGGCAGTTTACAATAAAAATGTACATAATCATTAAAAAAAATGCAAACATATGCATCACTTTGCATTTGTCCACGTTAAACTTCATCTGCCATTTGGAAGCCCAAACTTCCAGTCTCACAAGGTCCTCCTGCAATTCATCACAATTCGCTTGAGATTTAACTACTCTGCATAATTTTGTGTTGTCCGCAAATTTGATCACCTCACTAGTTTTACCCCTTTCTAGATCATTTATAAATATATTAAAAAGCACTGGTCCAAGTACAGATCCCTGAGGCACTCCACTGTTTACCTTTTTCCACTGTACAAACAGACCGTTTAATCCTATTCTCTGTTTTCTATCTTTAAGCAGTTTGCAATCCACAAAAGGATATTGCCTCCTATCCCTGTTGCGACCGTTGCTGCTCGACGTCCTCACTTCACCTTCTTTACCTCTGTGGTGACTCCCTCCGGGTCTGATGGACAGCTGGCTGCTGCGGTGTCTCCATGCCGTCTCTCTCCGGTGACCCCGGACCGGCTCTACGTTGCAGATCCGCCATGTTGCCTGAAGACCTAGGGCGCGCATGCTCTGATTGAAGTACCAGCAAGAGGACGAACCTCAGGGGCGTCCCCCTGAGATGACGTCATCCGCTTCCAATATTTAAAGGTCGCTATTTCACTATCTGAGTTAGCAAGAGGGTTGGGTATGGGAATGTGTCTCGCTACCTACGGACTACTCTCCCCAAGCTACTCTGCCTCCTCGGACTTACCAGGGGTACCCTCTCCTCGGGGGCCTCGCTCTTTTTCTTTACTTTCAGATTACAGATAGGAACCGGTACTCGCTCCTCGAGGGCCCATGTTCCTGGACACTCTGAAGATTCTCTACTGCCTGGAAGCTATCGCAGATACAGACATTTGTGAGTTACCACCGCTCTCTCAGAGCTTTCCCTGGAACCAGGTTCTCGCTCCTCGAGGGCCTACTTCTTTCCAGCTACTGAGCCTCCTTAAGACCTTATGTGAGATTTGTCATCTAGTTCTGGCTATGAATACTGCATACCCTGTCTACTCACTATTTATAGTCTTTCTACAGTTCAGCAACCCTGGGAGCGCTGTTCCAGGATCCGAGGGACTTCAGCACAACAGCTCACTACTGCCACCTCTGGTGGTTCTTCTAACCTGTCTAATAAAAGAACTGTTTCCATAACCAAGCCTAGCCGGTGGTCCCTCTCAGGATATCTTTGTGGGGGCACTGTCATCTGCCATCGGCCCAAGGATCCACCTATTTACATTCCTCTACAGCTGAGTGCCCTCTCTAACACTCCACTGATACAGATTGCTAACTCCGCAGTCTATATCCTAACTACGTTACTACTCTGCTTACGGAGCATAACAAGATTGTTAACTCCTCCCTCTACATGAGCAGACTATAACAGATTGCTATCTCCCTAGCAGATTCATAACAAGATTGCTAACTTCTCCCCTCTGGAGGAGCGAACTATATCAGATTGCTAACTCCTCCTTCATCGGGAGTATCCAGCAGCCAGTTCCTAACAGATTGATAACTCCCATCTACTTGCTCCTCCCATCAGCATTGCAGATCACAACAGAACCCAATGTTATGGCCGCCGGCTTACCAAATAGCTGGAAAATCTCCTCTGGGAGCTGTCCTTCTGAAGTCACAGAAATCTGACCAGCTTCAATTGAAGCCCTGAGAACACATCACCAGTGAAAATCTGTTGAAGGATGTCCATCATCTGCGGAGTTTCCACAGACACATCGGCAGCTGGTGAAGAGAGAGCTAATCATTCCCAGGCCTCCTCACTAAATTGGCAGATAAATGAACTGCGTGCTGTTCCTTCAGCCAGGGGGGCC
The DNA here is from genome assembly GCF_901001135.1 of Rhinatrema bivittatum. Taxonomy (NCBI): domain Eukaryota; kingdom Metazoa; phylum Chordata; class Amphibia; order Gymnophiona; family Rhinatrematidae; genus Rhinatrema; species Rhinatrema bivittatum. Next base: position 250,148,082 of record NC_042618.1, read on the forward strand.
CCCAGACCTCAACATTGGTGGCGCATCTTCATGACAGGCGCTAAGGGAAACCTCCTCCCCTGGCGAGTCCAGTGCTCCTCAGCTAGCAATCACAACGGGGATTTCACCACTTGATTAAAATGGAACTGAGGATGCAAATGTGGTTATCGAAAGCTGTCTGGTAAATTGAGGCATCTCAGAGGGAAAATCTCTCACTCTCCCTTTCCATTTCGGTGGATTAATTGTGGCAAATTTCTGAAGAGTGAGGACAGCTTACATAGGGCATCCTGTTCAGGTCATCTTGCCCCATAGGCCTATCTTGAGTACTGTGACAATGGCAGCTCAACATTGCGTGATGGCAGCTCTGAGCTCAATAAAAATAGTCATACCTGTAAATGTGACCACTTATCTCTGCATCTACACTATAATCTCAATGTTATTGGGGGAAATAAATGAAAAATGGCCCCAGGGTGGCAGGAGCCTCACCATGTCTGCTGCCATAAACATGCTATAGCGCCCCCCACATTGCCTTTTCTAAGTCCTACTGGATCTTTTTGAACAGCTCCTCCTCAAAGATTGCTGATGTCAATACCAACTGGGAAAGTGAAGGGTTGGCACAGAGATGTAGTGTATTGATGTCTGACATGGACCCCTGGTGACTGATGCAGTTCCTGGGATTGCATAGAGGTTGAGCTCTCCTCTCCACGGGACCACTTCAGGGGATTCAAGGTGCCAGCCAGAATGTACCCACTCTTGGCATCCTGCACTTTCACTAAGTGCTCAGCATCGGAACTCTTAAATGCCGAAAGCAAAGAGCTGGAACTGCCTTCCTGATGCTCATTGTCAATGGGGTACAATGTCCTCCCAATGTTGATGCACCTAAGCAACTGGTGCAGCTCCCACGTCATCAATCCCCTGAAGTGGTCCCGTGGAGAGAAGAGCTCAACCTTTATGCAATCCCAGGAACTGCATCAGTCCCAGATGCTTAAGTGCAGCTGGGATGTTATACGATTCCCTCAGGCACAGAATAGATCTATCATGGAGATCTGTGATAAGTACTTGAATGTAATCTGCTTTGAAGTGCGAAAAATGGAATCTAAAATATGACCCTGTCACATAGTGGGCATTATTTGAAGCCTCTGGCCTGCTTATCCATGATTGGACCAAAAAAAAAAAAAAGAAAAATCAAACAACTTGAGATCATGAGCAGTTAATGTCCCTTAATTAACCCAGTAATGGTACACCAGTCGGGTACAACAACAAAAGGAAACTTATAAAAACGACTAAAAAAAACGTACATAAGAACATTAAAAGCCAACAGGGCTTTATGACAAATGATTCATTCCTGAGATTAGGACTGGAAAATCCTCACAAAAACAGGAAAGTGAAAATCATTGACAGTCGGGTACTGTGGAAAAGAAGACTGAAAGGGCCTCTGCATGGACTCTTGGCATAATGCCAAGTGATACAATAACTGAGGGAAAATAATCAAATATTGGTTCCCCAATACACGCAATTACCCATAAATAAGGAGAACCTTATATAATATAACAGAAATACTTTAAAACACACATTTATTAAGAAAGACACATCTAAATGTAACCCCACTAAATACATATACAATCACACATTTAAAAACATCAAACATGAATATCATATAGGCAGAGAATATTTGTAAATGTAATATAATCATAAACAATATGAATCTTCACATATGTTGTATTAAAGTGCTTCTAAATGCAGATTCTCGTAGTTTTCAACTTCGCAGCTCTCCTCCATTAATCACTGCCGTAATGAAATTCACTTGAGTACTACCCGACACTACTCAGAATGGAGATCCTTGCAGAAAGGAAGTGATGATGTCACTTCCGTCTTTTGAAGTTTCGTGACCAAATTGAAGAATTGATATAAGGCTCTGATGAAATTGAAGTGTATCAAAGATTTTTGGAGAAATTCGTTACTTGGATAAGAATTTTTGTGTGTCCCTTGGTTGGACGCATATGGGATATTAGAAGTTTCCCCTGAGGAAGCCTGCTTGTCAGGTGAAACGGAGATCTTCGTCGGGAGTAGTATGGGAGTAGTGTCGGGTAGTACTCAAGTGAATTTCATTACGGCAGTGATTAATGGAGGAGAGCTGCGAAGTTGAAAACTACGAGAATCTGCATTTAGAAGCACTTTAATACAACATATGTGAAGATTCATATTGTTTATGATTATATTACATTTACAAATATTCTCTGCCTATATGATATTCATGTTTGATGTTTTTAAATGTGTGATTGTATATGTATTTAGTGGGGTTACATTTAGATGTGTCTTTCTTAATAAATGTGTGTTTTAAAGTATTTCTGTTATATTATATAAGGTTCTCCTTATTTATGGGTAATAATGCCAAGTGAGGCACACTCAAAATTCTAGAATTTGATCGAAAAGTTTTGGGCTGGGCTCCATTTGATGATGTCACCCACTCTGAGGAATGTCGTCTTGCTTGTCTTCGGAGAAAGCAGAATATCAAGTCTTTTTCCAGCAGTTACTTATCTGCAGCAGACAGAGCATTAGGCTTGCCCTTCTTCAGGGAGCTCCTTTTCCTATGGGAATAAGCAGTGGCATACTAAGGGGTAGATTTTCAAATAGCGCGAATTGGCCTACTTTTGCTGGCGCATCAGGCGCAAGCAAAAGTAAGCTGGATTTTAGTAGATACGCGCGGAGCCGCGCGTATCTGCTAAAAACCTGGATCGGCGCGCGCAAGGCTATTGATTTTGTATAGCCGGCACGCGCCGAGCCGCGCAGCCTACCCCCATTCCCTCCGAGGCCGCTCCGAAATCGGAGCGGCCTCGGAGGGAACTTCCTTTTGCCCTCCCCTCCCCTCACCTTCCCCTCCCTTCCCCTACCTAACCCACCCACCCGGCCCTGTCTAAGCCCCCCCCCTTACCTTTGTCGGGGGATGGAGGCGTAAATCCCCGCGCGCCAGCGAGCCTCTTGCGCGCCGGGACGCGACCTGGGGGCGGGTACGGAGGGTGCGGCCACGCCCCCGGACCGCCCCGGGCCGTAGCCACGCCCCATACCCGCCCCCAAAACGCTGCCGACACGCCCCCTAAACGCCGCGACGACCGGGCACGCCCCCCTCGGAGAACCCCGGGACTTACACGAGTCCCGGGGCTCTGCGCGCGCCAGTAGGCCTATGTAAAATCTGCTCGCCTAAATCCGCCCGGATTTGGGCGGATTTGGGCGAGCAGGGCTCTGAAAATCCGCCCCTAAGGGGGTTGCGAGGAGGGGAGTACCATCTGGAGTGTTGAAATACAGCCCTCTATCTTTTTTTTTTTTGCATTTATTTTTTAGCCATGCAACTCTGTGGAGAATTAGGAAATAGCAGCCTGCACCCTTGATTGTAGCAGCACAACAGAGAGGCCCAATAAGGAGGCTTGCGGTCTGCGGAGCAGGCCGGGGCCTAATTGAAAGAGCTAATCGTGGAGGCAGGCAAGCAGCAGCTCAGGTGCATTAGCATGATGATTGACAAGCAGGAGCATGGTATGGGTTACAAGGCGGAACCTTGCTTTCACTAGAAGCAAGGTCCAACCTTCTACCTCATCCTCATGCAAAAGCAGGATATAGCAGAGAGTGTGAGACCAGGACAGGACCTCTTTGAAGCTAGTCTCTATGCCCTTGCAGATCCAAGGGCAAGTGGTAGGTAGGTGGTATGTGCTATTTTCTGAACACTTTATTTTTTCCTTTCCCTACTAACTAAATATATATATATATATATATATATATATATGCTACTGTACATAGTCCAACACACATATGTTAATGCTATTCTCTTAACATCTTATTTTATCCTCCCTGCCTGTTGTATTTAATTACGCTTCTGTTAACTATATATCATAACAATTGTTCCATGTAAACGTTACTGTTTCTTGTAAACCGATATGATGTGCAAACGGTTATCGGTATATAAAAGCCCTTAAATAAATAAATAAATAAATAAATACATACATGAATAAATAGGAGGAAGTGTGCTGTCTTTGTAGCCGTTTCTCTTAAGATCATGGTGCTGCTGTAGCATTTGAGTTGAGCATAAAAATGTTCGGTGAACCTAAGCAATGACAATGAGAGTATGGGAAGGGAGGGGGGTGTGGATTTGGAGGGGAGAGAGGCTTGGGAAAAAATACTGCTTAGGACTGGGGGGTCTGGTAGAGGAGAGGGGGCTGAGAAGCAAGACTGCTGGGGATGGATGTATGAGAGCCAGAGAAGGTGTGTGTGTGTGAATGACAGTCAGGAAGCCTGTGTGTGTGTATGAGAATGTGTGTTTGAGAGAGAGAGAGAGAGGGGCTATGTGTGTGAGAACCTGTGTGTGAGAAAGGGTATGTGTGTAACAGCTGAATATAAGCATGCGTGTGTGTGTGTGTGTGAAACTGAAAATTTAAAAAATCCCAGATATGAAGTGCGGGAGATTTTTGAAATCCTTATTAGTTTCATTAAAGGAAAATTAATTCTTACCTGTTAATTTTTGTTCCTGTAGTACCACGGATCAGTCCAGAAGGTGGGTTGAGCCTCCTTTCCACCAGGTGGAGACAGACTAAAACTTGAAGGATGCCCTATATCAGGACAGAGCCTACTATCTAACCCTTCAGTATAACGCATGTCAAAGCAGAAAACAACAAAACCAATTAGGATCAAGCAAGCAACCAGAAAGCTCAATGGAGCAGAAGGAGAACAATGTAAGGTATATGGTATGACTAACCGCTCTTGCATATACTTGGCGCTTGTGCAACCAAGGCTTCCGGTGTATTTGCTCAGTATTTATGCCCAAAAGATACGTGGAAATCGAGGAATCTGTAAGAGAAACAAGCTTCGACAGAAAAAGACAACATACAGGGAAGGGCGTCTGGACTGATCCGTGGTACTACAGGAACGAAAATTAACAGGTAAGAACTAATTTTCCTTTCCTGTACATACCCGGATCAGTCCAGACAGTGGGATGTACCAAAGCTTCCCTAAACCGGGTGGGACCAAGACAGACCCGCTCGAAGAACTCGTAGCCCAACAGAACCAAAGCGGAGCTAGCACATGCGGGCGATAGCGTCGATCAAAGAAAAGGAAGGACATCCAAAGTGTGTCGGCACTGCAAATCCCCCACGGACAGATCCAGTGACTGTGAGCCCAGGGAGTAGCTCGAGAACGCAGTGAGTGAGATATCAGACCCTCGGGAACCGTCCGACCATGACAAAGAAAAACCGAGGAGAATGCGTCCGTTCACAGCATGCTAAAGTGGATACAGAGGCCGGCATACACCAAGCGGACCCCCTCAAGGGACAAGGATGGACCAATACACGAAGGTCACTGGTAACCAGGAGGGACGAGAAGGAGCACGTATGGCCTCAAGGTAACGGAGACCGCCACCGGTTGCAGGGGAATACGGGGAGATCAGCCGACTGGTGGACAGGGAAGGTAGAAGAACAGTCACCAAGAAAAAATAGCCCGTACGGGGGATACCCCGGAGTCGGGAGGACACAGAAGGGTCCCAACAGGACAGCACTTGGAACCCCGAACTCCGACGAGCCTAGGAGCTAGAGGCCAGAAAGAAAGTCTGCAGCATAAGAGCCTGTAAGGGAACGCAACGGAGGGGGTCAGGCAGAGCTGCATAGAGGGCCCGAAAAACCAGATTAAAAATCTACGATGGGCAAGTGGGCGAGAGAGGAACATGGATGCCTAACGCCCCTGAAACACCGAATTGCAGATGGGTGACCGCTCAGAGATGACCACCCAACTGACCGAGGAGAAGACAAGAAGGTGGACCTGTACGCGCCGAACCCGAAAGGGAAGAACCCTAGGAGACTGACTTGAAGACGAAAAGACCAATAAGTCGGAGCGGAGAACGCCGAGACAACCAATGCCAGACAAACAGACTCACAACCAGAGACACCGTACGCCAGGAAGTCGACCATGCCGGGTCCGCAGTAAGGCGGAGAAGACTTACTCCTAATAACCCTCGCGCCGGAGACGTTGCCACATAGAAAAACAGGGCACAAGACAAGCGCAATCGGACTAGTCGAAGAATACCGGCACCTGAGCCGCAGAGGTCAGGGCATCGCTAGGGTAGAGAACCGCGAAGCAGAGCCTGAGCGGCCACTCGAGTGGTAGCAGAACCACGGGATGGCGCGACCACTCGGGTGCTACCAGAACCACGGGACTCTGGAGGAGATCTATCGTTCTGAAGCTTTCCCACCCAGGGACCACGGGGGGAGGGAGAACATCCGCCGGCCAGGATAAAGCCAGAGTATTTACGTCCGCCGAGCCGTGGAGCTTTCAGCGGAAGGATCAATAGGGCAGTGGGATCGCGAATAGTTGTCAGGCAACCCAGGTGGCAAGAGACCTCCTGTCTATGAGAGAGAGAGAGAGAGAGATAGAGCCATGGCTGTATCAGCGAGTTCCCACTCCCCGGGATCGAGCGACTGCCGACTGGAATTTGGCCTGAATATGCCCCTAGCCCGCGGAGCGGGAGGACGCCGGGCACTGAAGACATCTCACTGCCTGGGCGGAGGGAAGACAGATGTCCAGGGTCACCCGCGGACTGCGAGCGCCAGCTGGGTGAATGATGCAAGTCACAATGGTAGAGTTGTTGGGCAAGGGCCGGAGCGCCTAGCCGCAGAGAAGGGAGAGAAACTCCAAAAGGACTAGGAATAAGTCCGAGCCGCCAACCGCTTGATGAGACAGCAAGACAGCCGCTGGCCAGATCCCCCAGATATGCTGGGAAAGGCAGACCATCCCCCCAGCCTAAGGGACCGGCGTCCGAGGTTACAACTGTCCACTGAGGAACTGGGAGACATTTCCGGAAGCAAGTGAGGGAGGGAGAACCACCCCTGGAAGTCTGCGACGGCCGAGCCCGAAATGGGAGAACTGTGTGAGACCGAGCTGCCAGCGCCATCGAACGGGACAGCAAGTTGTCTGGAATGGACTTATATGTGCAAAAACCCAAGGGACCAGGCAAGGGAGGAGCCAAGGAGCCTGAGAACTGTAAGCATTCACAAGCCGTCGAAGAAGGCAGCAAGAGCAGACAAAGAAGACTGGTCGAACAACCTGAGGACCCCCACAGGAGGCAAGGAGTCCTTGCCCACCCAGGTAACAAGAGGACCCCCAGGCACTCTAAGTCCAAGAAGGGCTAAAGACTGCTCTGAGGAAAACAGTATCCACCCAAGAAATGAGAAAAGAGCTAGCATGCGACACACCGCCCGCCGGCCAAGAACTTCTGCCATGGCCCTGACGCGCCAGACATCTAGAAAGAATAGACAAGTCCTTCCCGGCGAAGAACTGCCGCCACCAACACCTAGGCAATGGTGAAGGTGCACGGTGCTGTCGTGAGAGCAAAAGGAAGCGCCCGGACCTAGAAATACCGGAGGACGTGAACACGAAGAGACTATGGCAACCACGATGAACTGAAGAATGGAAAATGCCACCAACAAAGATGAGTGGGATGAAGAACAGTCTGGGGCAAAACGGAATGAAGACCGGTTCCTCGTTCCGTTTTGTTTCCTTGTTTTGTTTCCTCGTTCCGTAAGTTTCCAGAGCCTGCTGCTCTGGAAACTTACCTTACTAGAGGAGTGCTCTCTTGGATCAGCGCCTTTAAAACATAACTTTCTACAATTTGGATGCAGTTCTGCAAGGTAAGGTCTCAGGGGAACCTATCTTTGACTAGAAATTAATTCTCAACAGGCTCAACCGAAACCTCTGTTATGAGGAAGTGAGTTTAGCCCTATAAGGACTTGGTGCATTGAAGGAAAGCTCTCAGAGGCACTAGTTAGATTAGAATTCAAATCTCAACAAGCTCAACAAACCTCTGCTATGAGGAAGGCAGCTTAGCATGATAAGGACTTGCTTCATTGACCCACAGGTAGGAGCATGGTTCAAGTGCCTTTGCCTCTTATATGTTCTCTTTTGAAATTCAGATCATTCTTAAAATATATCCTTCTCCTAAAGAAATTCTGCCTCACCATCAGAAGGTCTTTACATCGGCTGGAGACAGAGAATATTGGCTTCTCATGCTCCGTTCATAAAATAAATAATAGAAATGTCATTATTATTAAAAAAACAAAAAACCCTCAACTTTGCCTCCAGTCCAGAACAATTGTGGACAAACCCAATTGCTCTGTACTGGTGTAATAGAAAGACAAGGAATGCAGTAATACCTGTTCACTGAATTACTAATATCCTGCATTTTTCCTATTTCCAGTTTTTTTATGAGAGTATTCTACTTGGTGCACTATTTAAAAATCTACTTGCAAACACATTTTTCTGTTGTTTAAATTTTTAAATTATATGTGAGGATGCCAAAGGAAGTATCTGCTCTGGTTGCCAAATACTTTAGGTACACCACTCAGAATTAAGCATCCCAGTGGTGGCTTGCACCTCTCCTAGCCCTAGTGGGAGCTTGCTCTCTGGAAATCTTTTCCCCCAGAGCACCTACAATGGTAAAGACATTTGCTCATTAAATAATTATAATTGGTCTCATCTGGGTCTACCAATTAATGCTATAGTCATAACTCTGCCTACACTTCCCTGCAGCCAGCCTCTCTGGGAAAGGCAGTAATTTAAACCTATCCTATCCATTTCAAATAATAGGTCTGTCTACCCCATCATACACCTATTTTCTCAGAATATTGTTCTTGGTATACTTGGCAGGATATACACAGTCTCTCTTCTGGGAATTCAAGCCTGCATAGTTCAGTTAACACTTCCTTACGAAATTCCGATATATGCCTAGAATCTAATATTCAGCTTTTAAAAAAGAAAAATACACACATTTGTAAATTGCATCGATGATAACCCCAACAATGTAGCCATCACAAATGGACAGAACTACATTAGTCAGTCTCCCGTATATTCATAAGAATTTCCACACAGTTTCATCACTATGTCTTATGGCCTGATCCAGCATTGTCCTCATTTGTATTCAATTTCACAGAATACTGACAATTTTCTCATTCCATATTCACTTTAGAACCTGCCACACAACAAGTTTTCCTGCAGGATTCTGACTCCTGAAGAGCTGAGTCTTCCTACTCTATTAATTTTTGTAATTAAAACTTTATTAAGAATAAATTCAAACACATTTTTCATTGATAACAGAAATGGTAACCAATAAAAATATTTGTTCAGATTGCTAGACAGCCCCTATCACCAGTCCCATCCCTCTCCCTACCCCTGCCCCCAAAGAAAAACCTACGGTTCTGTGAAAGCATACTCTTAGAAATAGAAATTAAATAAAAAATTGAGGGTTGCAACCAAGTCATATAGGGCTTCCAAGTGTTTTCAAATTTCTCAAATGTATTTTTCCTAAGTGCAGTCAATTTCCCCTTGTAATAACATTTCAGAGAAGTAGACAAATAGAAGGGAAAGCTGGAATCTCTTGATTCTTCCAGTAAGCTGCCAATGAACATTTCACAGCAATGAAAATCTGTAATATCAATATTTGTAAAGAAATAGTCTCATTGGGAGTGTGAAAACTTAGAAGGAACAGATATGGACAGGGACAGATATGGAACTGAAATAAATCAATTTATCATATCCCAGTATCTCTGAACAACAGAGCAATCCCACCATATACAGTAATAGGTCCCCACTCCGCCACATTGGTGCTGATAATCAGAATTAGCATTTGGATAGATTTTATGCAGCCTCTCTAGAGTAAGGTACCATAGAAACAATAACTTGTACCCATTTTCAACCAATAGGGTGGAAATAGATCTAATCCCCACCGAAAGAAAACAAAGATCCCAATCAGTCTCTTCTAAGTCCCCAAGTCAACTTCCCAAGCCACAATATGCTTTGTCCTGGTCAACAGTCCTCCAGTCAGCGCAGAATATAGTTTTGAAATAATACCCCTTGTAGTAGAAGCACTCTCGCAGTAACCTGCAATCAAGGTTTTGCCCTTCATGACATCAGCAATTATCAACTTAGTACTTAGATAATGATACAATTGTAAGTAAGGATACTTGTCCCACTCATTTAACTGGCCCATCCTCCGTACGTCCTCAAAACTCTAGGATCATTACTCAAAACCTGTCCTAGGTGAAATAACCCCAGCTTTTCTCATCTCTAAAAATAAAATGAAGTAAACCCAGGAGGAAAATCACTATTAAATTGCAAGGGACTTCTTACCCACTAATACATTCTTCCAAATGTCCCATAGTCTCATAATCAGTAAGGTGAAAAGAGAAAAGAACTCAGGACACACACGTGCTCTCTTGGGTAGCAAGAACAATGCTTGAATCGGAGCCTCACCCACTATAGCCTGTTCAATATGAGCCCATTGCTTGCTTTTTCTCTCTTTATGCCACTCTACTGAGATTCAAGATGGTACTTTAGATTTGGAACACCCAGCCCACTTGCCAACTTCAATTGATATACAACCCTCTTTGCCACTCTAGGAAGTTTCTTCTTCCAAATGAAGACAAAAATGTGTCTTTGTCAACTTTTCAAAATTTTATCTTGTATACAGTAGATAAAGGAAAGATTTGAAAAACATAAAACAATTGCGGTAAAACATTTATTTTTATAGTGGCAATTCTGTCTACCCTATAGGGCAGTGATGGCAAACTCCAGTCCTTGAGTGCCACAAACAGGTCAGGTTTTCAGGATATCCACAATGAATATACATGAGATAGATCTGCATATAATGGAGGCAGTGCATGCAAAACTGTCTTCTGCATATTCATTGTAGAAATCCTGAAAACCTGGCCTGTTTGTGGCACTCGAGGACTGGAGTTCGCCATCACTGCTATAGGGTCATTCATCAAAATGCGTTATGGCGTTAACACCCACGATAACGCATGCGTTAATGCCATAATGCATGCGATAATCGTGGTACTGCATGGCATGAATGCACATTTTTCAAAGGGATGGGATTGGGGAGGGGTTTGGGTGGGATTAATGAAAATGAGGGGTGACATCACAATGTGTGATAGCGTAACGCACGCTATCGCACGTTTTTAATGCCGGAAATAATGGAGAAATTACTTACCTGATAATTTCATTTTCCTTAGTGTAGACAGATGGACTCAGGACCATGGGTATAGTGTGGGTATAGTGTGCTCCTGATAGCAGTTGGAGACGGAGTCAGATTTCAATCTGACGTCAGCACTACATATACTCGTGCACGAGGCTCTGTTCCTCAGTTTCTCCTCGAAAAGCAATTATGGATATATGTGTGTTTGGATAATTTTGATTAATTTGGTTAACTTGATTAACTTGAAACTTGATATCTCGGATTGGATGACGAGGTTTCTAGCTGGAGACAGCTAGGGCATTTAACCGAGAAGCGCCGACACCTGGTAATATGGGTGTCTGAAGTAGAAATAAGGGTCGGCTTACCCGAGCTTGTGTTGCACTCGGGGGGAGGTTCCCCCGGGGCTTCTTGATTGCGAGGCAGCCATGGGCGGGGTGCTGAGTCCATCTATCTACACTAAGAAAAATGAAATTATCAGGTAAGTAATTTCTCCATTTCCTAGCGTGTAGCAGATGGACTCAGGACCAATGGGATGTACAAAAGCTACTCCCGAACCGGGCGGGAGGCTGCCCGTGACCCATTTAGTACTGCCTTTGCGAATGCTGTGTCCTCCTTGGCCTGAACATCCAGGCGATAGAATCTCGAGAAGGTAAGGATGGAGGACCATGTTGCCGCCCGACAGATCTCTGTGGGTGACAGCATCTTGGTTTCTGCCCAGGACATTGCCTGGGCCCTTTTGGAATGGGCCTTCACTTGTAGGGGCAGGGGCTTGCCTGTCTTTACGTAGGCTGCCTTGATTACTTCTTTGATCCAGCAGGCGATGGTTGCCCGTGAGGCCGCTTCCCCTTGTTTCTTTCCGCTGTGAAGAACAAACAGATGGTCCGTCTTTCGTACAGGCTCCGATCTTTCCAGGTATCGGACTAGGAGTCTGCCGATGTTCAGGTGGCGAAGAAGGCATGAGTCTTCTGAGTCCTTATGCTCGTCTGGGGATGGCAGCGAAATGGTTTGGTTTAAATGGAAGTGAGAAACCACCTTTGGCAGGAAGGAGGGTACAGTGTGCAGCTGTATGGATCCCGGCATGAATCTGAGGAATGGCTCCGAGCATGATAGTGCTTGAAGTTCGGAGATTCGACGGGCTGAGCAAATTGCCACAAGGAACGCCGTCTTCAAGGTCAGGAGCCATAGGGACAGACCATGAGTTGGTCTGAACGAGGATCCCGCTAGGAAGTCTAACACTAGATTGAGATTCCATAGGGATATCGGCCACTTTAGAGGTGGTCGAATGTGCTTGATCCCTTTTAAGAAGCGGGAGACGTTTGGGTGGGCTGCTAGGCTGTTGCCGTCCACCCTGGGTCTGAAGCTGGCCAGGGTGGCCAGTTGTAAACCTTGATGGAGTTGAAAGACAATCCTTTGTTCACGCCGTCCTGCAGAAATTCCAGGATCATGGGGATTTTGACTGTCTGTGAAAGGATGTCGTGGTCCTCGCACCAGGCTTCGAATATTCTCCATACTTGTATGTATGTTAAGGAGGTGGAGAACTTGCACGCTTGGAGCAGTGTGTCAATCACTGGTCCTGAGTATCCACTCTTTTTCAGGCGAGCCCTCTCAATGGCCAGACCGTAAGCGAGAATCTCGGGTCTTCGTGGAGGATTGGTCCTTGCTGGAGTAGATCCCTGTGTGGAGGTAGGCGTAGAAAGTTTCCTGACAGAAGTCTTCGCATATCTGCGTACCACGGCCTTCTTGGCCAGTCTGGGGCCACTAGAAGTACCAGCCCTCTGTGGTGTTCTATCTTACGGCAGGAGGAATGAAGAAAAGATGTTTTATATTCAGACATCTACCAACAAGCTTGCTTGTTACGGTGGTTACTACCCCAATCAAGCCTGATACTTCACTTAGAATACATATCCAGCGCAGCTCACTGCTTCAACGGCAGGGGGAATGAAAGGAGGATTTATATTCAAACAACCAACAAAGACTGAATTCACAGGCTGGATAAACAAGCGAGGGAGTAACTGGCTTATTACAGCGGTTACTACCCCAAACCAATTAGCTGGATACTTCACTCAGATGCAGCTCCAGCACTGCTATCTACAATGGCGGGGGTGGAAGGGAAATAGAACCAAAAAAGTTATTTAAAGGGACAACAGCAACAGATGGGCAGACTGGATGGACCCTTTGGTCTTCTTCTGCCGTCATTTCTATGTTTCTATCTTGTGGATTATTCCGCAGAGTAGTGGCCATGGAGGGAATGCGTATAGTAGATCCTCCTGAGGCCAGGTATGGATGAGGGCGTCGATTCCCTGGGACATCGGTTCCCGTCTTCGGCTGAAGAACTTGGGAACCCGGGCGTTGGACCCGGTTGCCAGAAGATCCATGGCTGGTGTTCCCCAGTGGTTTACTATCTGCTGGAAGGATGTTGTCGACAGTGTCCATTCCCCTGGATCCAGACTCTCTCTGCTGAGGTAGTCTGCTGTGACATTGTCTTTTCCTGCGATATGGGCGGCTGATATCCCTTGTAGATTTGATTCTGCCCACGTCATTAGGGGTTCTATTTCCAGGGACACCTGCTGGCTCCTAGTTCCCCCCTGGCAGTTGATATAGGCCACCGTTGTGGCGTTGTCCGACATGACTCTGATTGATTTGCCCCGGAGTCTATGGCTGAACCATAGGCAGGCTAGTCTGACTGCTCGGGCTTCCAGTCGGTTTATGTTCCATGCCGACTCTTCTTCATTCCATTGCCCTTGAGCCGTTAGCACCTGGCAGTGGGCTCCCCATCCCCGCAGGCTTGCGTCCATGGTGAGCAAGGTCCATTCCGGTGGGGATAGGCTTGTTTCCTCGCTCAGATGGTCTTCTTGTAGCCACCATTGTAGTTGGTTCCGAACCTTCGCCGGTAGCCGGAGGAGGGCGGAGTAGTTTTGAGACATCGGGTTCCATCGAGACAGTAGGGAGTGTTGTAGGGGCCACATGTGGGCCCTTGCCCACGGGACGACTTCTATGGTTGATGCCATGAGTCCGAGGACTTGGAGATAGTCCCTTGCCGAGGGGAGAATGGAATTCAACAATACTCGTAGTTGTTCCATCAACCTCCTTCTCCTTGTAAGGGTGACTTTGTTCCCTTTGGTGTCAAACCGGACTCCCAGGTATTCCATGCATTGGGAGGGCTGCAGGTGGCTCATGGGTGTGTTGACGACCCACCCGAGGTTCTGCAGTAGTTCCTTGGCTCTGGTGGTTGCCTGTTGGCTTTCCTCTGGCGATTTTGCTCTGATCAGCCAATTGTCCAGGTATGGATGCACGAGGATTCCCTCTTTCCTCAGTGCTGCCGCTATTACCACCATGAATGTTCGGGGTGAATGTTCGGGGAGCCGTAGCCAGCCCGAACGGTAGGGCCTGGAACTGGTAGTGATGGCCCAAAATCGCGAAGCGTAGGAAATGCTGGTGGATGCAATGGATTGGTATGTGGAGATAGGCTTCTGACAGATCCAGGGAGGTCAGGAATTCTCCCGGTTGTACCGTCTTTATGAGAGTTCCGACTGAAGGGCGACCAGATGGGCGGGTGAACCCCAGGATGGACATAGGGGAGAGGTCTCTGGGAGCTGGCTGAAATGTAGTGGGTACCCCTGATGGACGATGGAAAGGACCCAACAGTCTGATGTTAATGCCTCCCAGTGGCAAGTGAAACTCAGGAGTCTGCTGCTGACTGGGGGATTGGACGTCAGGGGCACTGGGAGCTGGCTTACGCTTCCTTTCTGCCAGTCAAAAACCCTTGGCTGGGGCTTGCTGGGGTCTAGGCATCTGCTGTTGGTGGTAACGGCCCCTGGAACTGGTACGAGGTGGCAGAGTCCAGGTGTCTAGAGGATATTTCCTCTGCTGATAGAAGGGTTTCCGGGAACCCTGCCTGGAGGATTTCCTGGCCAAGGAAGGTCCTTCTGAGGCACTAGCGGACAGCTGCTGAAGTGTGTCATGGTGGTCCTTCAGTTGTGCCATCGATTCCTGGAGCTTATCCCCAAACAGGATTTCATCTGTATAGGGGAGGACGGCGAGCCTGTCGGAGGTCAGAGTCCCGGAGCCAAGCCATTCTCCTGGCACCAATGCCCACAGCAGCCAAACAGGCTGCTGTTTCGAACACATCATAGGTGGAATGCACCTTGTGTTTACCTGCCTCTAAACCCAGCAAAATAATGGCAGAAATGGCTTCCTGCTGATGCAGACCTTTGCAAAATCGCAGACCAGTTTCCAGAGTTTGTGGTTGTACTGGGTCATGTACAATTGGTAGGCAGTGATGCAGGCAACCAGCATGGCACCTTGAAAGATTTTTCTGCCCAGGGCATCCAACTCCCTGTGTAACGCCCAGGAGGAGAAAAGGCATGGGTACGGGAGCGGCAGGCCTTCTTCAAAGCGGACTCCACCACCACCGACTGGTTTGGGAGCTGTCTCTTGTCAAATGTGATGGCCTGTTACACCAGGTAGGTGACATCGGTCTTCCTGTTAACGGGGGAGACAGAGATGGGGTGTTCCCACATGCAAAGGAGGAGCTCTTTGAAAATCTCGTGGATCGGAACTGCCACAATTTCCTTGGGAGTGTTGATGAACTGGAGAACTTCCAGCATCTTGCGACACGCATCCTCCTCCGTAAGGAGTTGTTGGTCATGGCCCGGACAAACCCCGCAAAGAATGGCGACTGGCACCACTCCTCCTGAGGGGAGGGCTCCGAAAGGGGGTCATCGGAATAGTCCAAGGACGAGTCCGTGGAATCATCATCCCAGGGGTCCTAGGGCCCCTCCTTATCACTGGGACCAGCTTGTTGGGGGCGCAGTCCGTGAGGGGCATCAGCCCTGGGCTCCGAAGGCCTCAAGGGCACCAGCGGCATCGATGGATCCCCCGGCATAGAGGGGATTACCGGCCACGGCAAGCCGGAAGGATCAGGTAAAGGCTCGGGGAACCGTGGATGAGGGAACATGGTACTGGCCATATCTTCCTCCTTGGAGGACCTGAGAATCGGGATTGCTTTGGTGGAGGGCATCGCTGGCTGATGGGGCATCGAGGGCCCCACAGGCACCGGCTGCTTCGATAGAGCACCCAGAGGGATGTCCAGACACACTAGCAGTGGTGCTAACATTGATGGCGCAGACTCGGGCACTGGTATGGGGGCCGGTGGCACTGGTAGCTCGATGCTTTGCAGCACTTTGAGTACCACTGATTGCACCCTGCGGTCCAACTCCTGGAAGTCCTGGGTGGCTAGGAATGATGAAGGGGGATGAGGCGTCACTGGCTCTTCCTCAGTGGCACAGTGCCCTGTACCGGTGTCGGTGGGGAACGCCTCAGGGTACAGGGAGCACCGGAAGATGGGGACTCCGGTGGCCAATACAGCTTCGATGGTGGCTCAGCAGCCACTGATGCTGCTCCAGAACCAGAACTGTGCACAGATGGTAACCCGTGTTGATACTTGCAAGATCGTTTTCGGTGCTCGGCCTAGTCTTTCCCCGGTGCCAAGGAAGCCAATGACACCGAGGTCCGGGAGAGCGGGGAGATCATCGAGGATCGATCCCCCTCTCCCCAAATCCTTGGAGGTACTAGGCAGAGGGACTGCGAGGGGAAGCGAGTCGGATGGCTCCCCGTGATCCTTGGGTATTTTTGATTGGCAAACCCTGACGCCTCATGGTTTAAATGCTGAGATAGAGTGGATAGCCTTTTTTTTAATATATGAAAATGATCGTTACTTGTAAGGCATATCATTTGGAAAACTATTGAAATGGTAAGCCACTGGTCTCGTTGTAGGACCTAGGTATAGTTTTTTGTCTTTCATATATAATGAGGCAGGGCGTTGAGCATATATGTTTGGTATAATTTAGGTTTAATCCTATAGTGAAGATATTTGCTGCGTCATGAGGAATATGGTCTTTAGAAGAAATGGGAGAAAGTTGATGGCAGATTTGAAACTGGTGGACAGCCTGGGAAAAAGCTGAATAACAGACGGTCTGTAGTAAAAATTTATTATATATTCATGGTGGTAAATGTGTCCTTGGTATTAGTTTTTGTTGTATCTAAAATTTGGGTTTGTTTTCTCAGTGGTTGCAGTCCCCCTGAGGAAGCAGAGACATGTGAAACAGGGGCCGGGGTCAGACCACGGTGAATAGTTGTTGGGGGTCGGACCACGGTGTTGGGTCAGACCACGGTGAATAGTCAGACGGGGGTCAGACCACGGTGTTGGGGTCAGACCACGGTGAATAGTTGTTAACAGCAATATGAAGAACGGTCATCGCTAGAGAAGAGAACAATATAAGGAAGTCAACCGAATAAAGATAAATTGAGGATATGCAACAGAGGTGTACATTATTATATAATCATGTTTCAGTGAGGTATAAAGTAAAAATAGGCGAAAGCTGGGCATAGATTGTAAGTGGGAGTATCCACAGGGAATTTATGTGCACTACATTATATTATGGTAAGAAAAAATATTGTTGTATTAACCTTTTGGGTTACATGGCTGACTATCATATTGTATCTGATGTTTTTAGAGTGTGAATGAGTGAGTGTGTGGGTTTATATTTTAGGACACATTTCCAAAAACATTTTTGAAATTTGAGATAATAAATTTATATGCTTTTCTCTTACAAATTGTGTGGTACTATCACATAGCAACCATAGTATTGTAAAAAAGTGTCATTGTGCTTCATATCAGCACATCAGGTCATCTCATATGACAGCAGTGCAGCTGAGGTAAAACAACTTAGAGCCCAGGTATTCAGGTTCCCGCATCCTTCTAAGAATGAGATCCATCCGAGTTTCTTTGCAACCTTTCCCCCCCTTTGTTTATCTGCTGCCATTTGGAAAAGTTCTTATGGGAAAGATCAGGGTCAGTGTTTTGGATATCTAGTAATCCCTTCTGCCCGCAATGTTTTGGCCACTTCATCCTCAGTTTTGATTCTGGAAGTAACACTACTAATAGTAAAGGGACCACCAAAACAGAAAGAGCCAGTTGTATCTGATATTTACTTTCCATAATCCATAATCCAATAGTTACCTCTCGTAATCCTTTCCTTTTCTGGTTCATTAAGGGGGACAAATCACTGTAAATACTAATACTGCTGCTGTTCCAGTTTATACTGTCAATCTTTCTTAGTGCCATAAGCACCCTCTCTCAACTGATAATGGTGAAAACATACAACATTATCCCAGGACAAGCAGGATGCTAGTCCTCACATAGGGGTGACATCAGTAATGGAGCCCTATGTACGGAAAACTTCTGTAAAAGTTTCTATGAAACTTTTGACTGGCACCAGAGTGCCTACTGAGCATGCCCAGCATGCTATGATATTCCCTGCCACAGGGGTCTCCCTTTAGTCTTCTTTTTTCCGCGAAGCAGTTAGCCTCGCGGTTATTAGGAGTCCTGTGGGATTCTCCACAACTTTTTCCTCACGGAAAACTCTAAAAAACTTCAACCGCAAAGGGTCTCCCTTAGTTTAGACATCGCGGTAAGTTTTTACCGATTTCGCGGTTCCGTTCCGTTTCCACAAAAAATTTTTTTACCTGAGTCATAGGCCGTCGACGGCTGTCCGGCTACAAAATGACTACAGGTTTCAAAATATGCCCAAAATGCACGAGAAACATGTCCATCACAGACCCTCACCAGGACTGTGTCCTCTGCCTTGGTGAAGGGCATGATGTGAAGAATTGTCCCTTATGTGCTACGATGACCTCGAAAGGTCGACGTCTGCGGCTAGACAAAATGGAACAGTTGTTCAAAATACAACTGGTTACTGCTCCATCTACTTCCACACAATCGTCTCCGGCTGGGTCGATTAGGAAAGTCGTCCTGAAAAAACGTCATTCAGGTGAGTCAGGAGACACTCCATTTTCCTCCCCCTCGCCATCGTCCAGGGCGTCAACATCGGGCAGTGAGAAAGCCCGCGAAAAAGACAAACATCGCCATCGGCATCGTAGGCCGCATACAGCATCCGCTACACTGATACCCGGCGAGCCATCGACGGAAGACGGGGCACCGGTTAAGAAACCCCGGCTCCAGGGTAAGGCTTCCGAGCCATCGACAAGGCGATCCTCGCCGATTCCGGCGGAAGGAACCGTGCCTCCTCAGGGCTCTGAGGATGTACTGATGTCGCCACCACCGCCTCCCCCCATGGGTGCTCTGTTCACACCATCCATGCGGGCGGAACTTGACGTTTACATACGCCAAGTGGTCAGGGATGCCTTCGTCGAAGTGATGCCGCGACCTGCTACACCGGTTCTGCCATCGACACCGATCACAATAAGATCACCGATTCCATCGCCAGTACCCTCGATGCCGATGCAGAGGAAATCACCGCAATCATCGATAACGTCGGTTCCAACACCAGTGTCATCCATGCCGCAACCAGCGATGCCGTCGATGCCGATGCCTCAGATTCCATCGATTCCAATGCGGCCACCGACCCCGATGGCACAGTCGGTGCCAACTCATGATTCGTCCATATTTCAACCTTTGATGGACAGATTGGACTCACTTATTCATGCCTTCTCCTCTTCACCTCATCTAGGTTCTGGTCAACATCAGGAACCATTACCAGGTCCGTCAGGTGTCATACCACCCAACAGACCACAAACACCAGTCTCTGACATCCCATTTAAGCCTCCTAGGCCAACAGGGCTTCCTCTGGACACTAGTGACTCAGAATTTTCATCTGAAGAGGATATCCTCTCTGAGCCCTCACCACCAGAGGACAGGAGAAAATCACCACCGGAGGATCTTTCATTTTCAAATTTTATAAAGGAAATGTCTGAAACAATCCCTTTCTCCCTCCTCTCAGAGATAGACAGCAGACAAAAAACCTTGGAGGTACTTCAATTCGTAGATCCTCCTAAGGAAATTCTTGCCATTCCAGTTCACGAGGTCTTACAGGAATTGATGTACAGGATGTGGGAGCACCCTGGGTCTGTGGCGGCAGTCAACAAGCGTGCTGATGCCACTTATCTGGTTCAGCCCATCCCAGGGTTTCAAAAAACTCAATTACCACATCAATCAGTGGTGGTCGAATCGGCCCAGAAGAAGGCCAAGAGGTTGAAACAGCATGCCTCCACACCTCCTGGGAAAGATAACCGGTTCCTGGACAATCTTGGAAGGAAAATTTTCCAAGCTGCTATGCTGGTATCCAGAATAAATTCTTACCAGCTTTTTATGAATCAGTACCAGCGAGACCTGTGGAAACAGGTTGAAACACTGTCACACCAATTGCCTGACCAACTTCAGGACGGATTGTTAAGACTCGTGCACAAAGGCCTAGAGGCGGGCAAACACGAGGTAAGGGCCACATATGATTCCTTTGAGACAGCCTCCCGGTTATCAGTGTCAGGAATCACAGCTAGGAGATGGGCCTGGTTGAAATCATGGGAGCTGAGACCAGAGGTACAAGAACGCTTGGCAGACCTGCCTTGCCTGGGGGAAAACCTCTTTGGTGATAAAGTCAAAGAGGCGGTGGCGACCATCAAGGACCACACTGAAACCCTTAAACAGCTTTCTCAGCTGCCACAAGAGCAACCTTCTCGGAGGCTTCCAAGAAGGGAACCAAGGAAACCATATTATCGCCCTAGGCGATATTATCCTCCAGCAACCAGACCCAGACAACAACAACGGTCTACTCAACGGTCACAACCTCGCCAGAGACCTGCTAGGCCTCAGCAGCCTCCGCCTGCGGCGTCCACTTCTGGATTTTGAAATCCAACCAGACAGCAGGAACCATTCCCAAAATCCTTGTCCACAATTACCCGTAGGAGGCCGAATATCTTATTACCATCAAATTTGGACCTCCATCACGACAGACCAATGGGTACTCTCAATAACAACTCAAGGGTACCGCTTGGATTTCCTTACTGTACCAAACGAAAATCCTCCTATCCCATCTTGGACAGTATCTCATCACTCCACAATTCTACAAGCAGAATTATCCACCCTTCTGACTGCCAGGGCCATAGAAAGAGTTCCCAGGCCTCAGCAGGGCAGAGGATTCTACTCCCGATATTTCCTCATTCCAAAGAAAACCGGGGGCCTACGTCCTATCCTGGATCTCAGAAATCTCAACAAATTTCTCAAAAAAGAAAAATTCAGGATGGTGTCATTAGGTACCATGCTACCTCTTCTTCAGAAAGGAGATTGGCTCTGCTCTCTGGATCTTTAAGACTCTTACGCTCACATTCCCATTTTTCCTCCTCATCGACAGTACCTGCGATTCCTGGTGGAAGGTCAACACTTCCAATACAGAGTACTGCCTTTCGGCCTAGCCTCAGCACCTCGAGTGTTCACAAAGTGTCTTGCAGTAGCGGTGGCACATCTTCACAAGCAAAGAGTACATGTGTTTCCTTACTTGGACGATTGGCTCATCAGGAGTCAAACACAAAGCGGAGCTGTCACTTCTCTCCATCTCACAATAGAGTTGCTTCACTCCTTGGGGTTTCTCATCAACTACGAGAAATCCCATCTCACACCAGCTCACCAGTTGCAGTTCATAGGTGCAGATCTCAACACCATCACAGCGAAAGCCTTTCTTCCAAGAGACCGTGCTCAAGCGCTCGTTCTCCTAGCGCACTCTGTTCGCAATCAGTCTCGAGTTACAGCTCATCAGTGCCTCACCCTACTCGGACACATGGCCTCAACAGTTCATGTCACTCCTATGGCCAGACTCACCATGGACACTCAAATCTCAATGGATTCAAGCCATTCAACCATTGTCCACTCCCATTCACATCACACAAGATCTAAGATCTTCTCTTCTCTGGTGGACATCCACAATCAACTTGCTCAAAGGCCTGCCTTTCCAGCAACCAGTTCCACAAGTGACTTTAACTACAGATGCTTCCACCTTAGGGTGGGGAACGCACATTGCTCACCTAAAGACACAAGGCACATGGACAAAGCAAGAAGCCTCCTTTCAAATAAACTTTCTGGAACTTCGAGCTATACGCTATGCTCTACATGCGTTCAAGGACTGCCTTTCACACAAAACTGTTCTGATCCAAACGGACAACACAGTAGCCATGTGGTACATCAACAAGCAGGGAGGCACAGGCTCGTACCTCCTTTGTCAGGAAGCAGCTCAGATTTGGGACTGGGCCCTAGCACACTCAATTCTTCTACGGGCCACCTACCGAGCAGGCATCCACAACACAGTAGCGGATCGCCTCAGTCGTCACTTCCAACCACACGAGTGGTCGCTGAACCCATCGCTAGCAACCAAGATATTTCAGCGTTGGGGTCAACCAACAATAGATCTCTTTGCATCCCACCTGAACTACAAAGTGAACAATTATTGCTCCCTCCTCTGGCAGTCCAACAGCCTACCAAGGGACGCCTTTGCTCGCCATTGGAATTCAGGCCTGTTATACGCGTTTCCTCCGATACCACTCATAACCAAAATACTAGTGAAGCTACAACAGGACAAGGGGACAATGATACTCATAGCCCCATATTGGCCTCGACAGGTATGGTTTCCCACATTGCTAGATCTCTCAGTCAGGGATCCAATTCGCCTGGGAATAGCTCCTAATCTGATAACTCAGAAACAGGGCCAGTTGCGCCATCCCAACCTTCAATCCCTGTCCCTGACAGCATGGATGTTGAAAGCTTGATATTACAACCTCTCAACCTTCCAACCACTATATCTCAAGTACTTATAGCTTCACGAAAACCTTCCACTAGAAAGAATTATTCCTACAAATGGAAAAGGTTTACATTGTGGTGCACTCAGAAAGGTTTAGATCCTTTCACCTGCCCCACTACCTCAGTACTAGATTACCTTTACCATCTCTCAGACTCTGGTCTTAAGACATCATCTGTAAGGGTACACTTAAGTGCAATCTCAGCTTACCATAACAAACTGGGAGATGCACCTATTTCTACACAGCCTCTCGTAAGCAAATTCATGAGAGGCCTAACTCACATTAAACCTCCAGTTCATTCCCCTAGCATACAATGGGATCTGAACGTAGTATTAACTAGGTTTATGCGTTCTCCATTTGAACCCATAAATACCTGTGACCTTAAATACCTTACTTGGAAAACGATATTTCTCATAGCCATTACATCAGCTAGAAGGGTCAGTGAATTGCAAGCACTAGACACATACGAACCTTTTACAAAGTTCCTACATGACAGGGTAGTCCTCCGGACACATCCAAAATTCCTTCCTAAGGTTGTCACGGAATTTCACTTGAACCAATCAATAGTTTTACCAACATTCTTTCCTAGGCCTCATTCCCATCAGGGTGAAAGAGCCTTACACACTTTGGACTGCAAGCGTGCGTTATCCTTCTATTTAAACCGCACAACAGCCCAAAGAAAATCCAGTCAGCTGTTTGTATCCTACGATCCAAACAAACCGGGTAAAGCAGTGGGTAAGCATACTCTGTCAAACTGGTTAGCAGATTGCATACAGTTTTGTTATGAAAAAGCAGGCCTTACTCTTCAAGGGCGAGTAAAGGCACACTCAGTCAGAGCAATGTCAACTTCAGTAGCACACCTTCGCTCTGTACCTATTCTGGACATTTGTAAAGCAGCAACATGGAGTTCTCTTCACACCTTTACAGCTCATTACTGCTTAGACAAAGAAGGACGACAAGATTCAGCCTACGGACAATCAGTCTTAAAGAACTTGTTTCCAGTTTAATCCCAACTCCTTCTACATCCAACCTGCTGTGATCTTCGGCTGATTCATTTAACAACAATACTTCACTGTTGCTTCCCTACAAAATGACTCAGCCTCTAGCTTGCTAATCACCCATATGTGAGGACTAGCATCCTGCTTGTCCTGGGATAAAGCAAAATTGCTTACCTTGTAATAGGTGTTATCCCAGGACAGCAGGATGTAGTCCTCACGAAACCCACCCGCCACCCCGCGGAGTTGGGTCCGATACATTTTCTTATTTTATTTTTGGCTAACGCTATTGCTACAAACCAAGACTAAAGGGAGACCCCTGTGGCAGGGAATATCATAGCATGCTGGGCATGCTCAGTAGGCACTCTGGTGCCAGTCAAAAGTTTCATAGAAACTTTTACAGAAGTTTTCCGTACATAGGGCTCCATTACTGATGTCACCCCTATGTGAGGACTACATCCTGCTGTCCTGGGATAACACCTATTACAAGGTAAGCAATTTTGCTATATCTTGAAGGAGATTCCTGCAGCTCTTTCAATTGTCACCTCAAGCTCCTCACCAGGTGACTTGCCAGCATGTAGAATGACCCTGCAAATTTGTTGTACCACAGCAACAGAATCTGCATTGTCGGTAGACTCAGGAATCCCTCTGAGACGCAGATTACATCTGCAAAATCTATTTTAAAAGTTCTCCAGTTTTTCAGTGGTAGTTTCATTAGCTCTTTCGAGAACAGCAACTATTTTCCTTAACTGGTGAATGGTTGAAGCCTGGTCCTCTTCGCAGTTTTCCAACTGTCTCTGACTGTCAGCACTCTAAAAGCCCTGTATGAATATTAGCAAAGGTCCATGGATTTCTTTCGTGTTAATATGCAGAGTCTCAAGCAGCGACCTTCACTGATTGGGAGATGATTGTAAAATGGTCCACTGTTAGCTAGAGCACACTGATTGCTTAGTTTGCAACAGGGAGCAGGCTGATCAAACTGCCATTAGCTCCGATGGTGTCACTTCCTCCTTCCTAGTCTATTTAACAACCCATCATCAGACTTGCTTCTCCACAAATTTTCTTGACCTTAACAGATCAAACAACTTTAAATATCTTTTCTTGCTTTTATTACATACAGTGATGGCTTCTTTCTGCACTGTTGGAAACTCAAGATTTGCTGAACTAAAGATTTCATGGCTTGGCAAAGGGTGGAGGAAAGCATAACAATGTGATAATCAAGACCAATATTCCCCATAATATGACCAGTGTTCAATGGCTGGGTAGAGAACCTAGGTTAGATTCTTGGGTTGGCCAGCGCTGAGGAGAGGCAGTGTTTAAGGCCTGAGAGGGAGGGAGTCTCAGTCATAATGCAACAGTGACACCTAGTGGCTTGTTTTGAGGGCTCATGATTGCAGAATTCCAGAAGAAGCCTGTAGTTGAGGACTGTGAATTCAATAGCTGGGTCAAATGAGCAGGGGGGGGGAGGGTATAAAATAATAAAAGAATCCCTGGGGAAACTAGGTTCATGGCCATCCCAGTCCTGGCTTCAACTGAAATGAAAGTTCAAAGATGTAGGAGGAAACTGCCAGGCCATAAAAGAAATCAGTCTGAGGCTCAGATTTCAGTTCAACTCTTCTTGCACTTTTATCAAGCCCCACATAAAATTCTGCAGAGTTATCGCATGCCTATTAGCATGGAAGGAAAATCAACCAAAATTTAATTCCTGGAGTTTGTTAAGTCACGTTGAGGACATGCTGCTGCAGCCTAGCTGCACTCAGTAAAAGTATGCTGCTTCAGCCCACCAGAGAAAGATGTGAAGCCTGGAGCTAATCAGCCAGAGCTGGCCTCCTAGCCCTCAGAGTGAAAAGCAAGGGGTTTGTCTATACTGTCTTTCACTGGACCTCATGGGCTGCTGCCCATGCTACCACAAATCCTTGCCTGCAGATAACCTGATTGGCAGATCCAAGTTATGAAAGTATGACCTACTTTAACAGCTATGTGGGGTGTAATTCTCAGGAGGTCTAGTTGGGTAACTCATATGTGAGCTTTAGCACACAGACCTCACAGTGAGGCTTTCAATTATTTTAAATGTTGATACCAGATTGAAGTCATTTTACTTAATATTGCATACTGGAAATTCGGTCAGCTGTGCTTAGCAAATTAGCAGCTCTATGAGTTATATAGAAACTAATTTGCTATATTTTGTGACAGTTTTGTGGGTGTGGTTTCTATATTTTGTTTTGCCAAAATCCAAGTTCTGTTTGACTAACCAGTTCCAAATTAATAAAATGTGACAACTTTAATGGGTGTCTAGAAGATGACTGACCTGTTATAAGTGGACATCCATGGAAGAGGAGAATGTGTATCTGAGGACAACAGGTTAGTATGGCTTCCACAGATTCATCTGTCAGAAGTTCACAGTGACCCATGTGAATCTCCTAATAAGGAAAGAAACATTAATGAACAGCAGAAATCCTTCTTGGTCCTACAATACAGAATCTTTTCCCCCAAATCTACGTTCCCTATTCTTCTGTCTCTGTGGATGGCGATCTCATCATCCCGGGTCCTTCAGCCTATAAACATGGGGTCATCTTTGATGCCTCTCTTTTCTTCTATACACACATTCAAAACACTGCTAAAGTAGTGTCATTTCTTCCTCTATAAGATCGGTAAAATCTGCCCCTTCCTTTAAGGTTAATTTTAAATGCCTGGCGTGCGCCAAAACTAGGAGATATAGACACAAGTCAGGTCGGTGCACGCCAAGCAGATTTTAAAAGCCACCTGCACTCATGCGTACTTGCCGCATATGCTCAGAATGAAAAGTTCCCAAAAAAGGGTGGGGCATGGGTGTTTCTGGATTTCACATTGAAACTAGTGTGTAAATACTTATGCGCACAGGCTCGCACAGGGGTCCCCTGCCATGTAACTTTACTTCTGCTATAGATGACATGCAAGTTTTAAAATAAAGACAAATAGACAGATCGGTGGGGTCAACAGGGAAGAAAGGAGGCTATTAAACTAGGGGGGGGGGGGGGTTTGGAAGCCCTATTCCTTGCCTGGTGAACTGGGAACAAACTGGCAAAATTGGTAATGGCATCTATTAAAATCCCCTTACTTACATGGTAGAAGTGACATTTGTGTGCACTGTTGCGCATCCACTTATAATTGTGCACACATGTATGCACAGTCACGCTATTCTATAACATATGCACACATTATAAAATGGCCGGTGAATGTACGCACAAGTGCCCCATGCACCTGTTTAAAAGTTACCATCTTTCTAAGCAGGCTACCAAAGCGCTCATTCATTCTTATCACCACCTGCTTAAACTACTGCAACTTGCTCTTTTATGGCCTTCCACTGAATCACTTTTTATCACTGCAATCTATTCAAAATTCAGCTGTACAACTTATCTTCCTTTAATGTTGCTATGACCATATAACTCCTCTTCTTAAGCCAATAAATTGGCTTCCCATCCACTTCTGCATACAGTTTAAGCTTCTCTTATTCACCTACAAATGTATTCACTCTACAGCTTCTCATTACCTATTTTCTCTCTCCCTATGATAATACCTGGGAACTTTTGACTTCCAGTTACCCTGAGATTACCATGGATTAGTGTGTGTGTGTGGGGGGGGGGGGGGGGGGGGCAACTGCACAGTGGGATCGGATGCTCACAAATTTGCTCTCATAAACAACACTCTTACATGTTCACACTTACTTTCACTGCTCATTCTCTCACATTCTCATGACCATTTACTTCTTTACTTCTGCCATTCTCCCACCAACACACACACACTCACGTCTTTCCCTCTTCCATACACCCATGCTCACTTGCACTCAGCTCTTCTCCTACTCACCTGCATACACTCTCAGATCTCGTCTTCCTACACAAATACGCACTCACTCAACTCTCACAGACATGCTCATTCATTCTCTTTCCCCTCCTTTCAAAACACACTAGCAAAAGCAGATTCTAACTAGGGCTCCTAGAGCAGCAGTAGCCTCTTCCTGCTCCTCCTGTGCTGCAGAAGTGGATGCTGCTTGTTTCTTACTCCTTGTTTGATGCATGGGCAAGAAATCGCAATGTCAATTGGCCAAGGCAAACAGGATGGGGCCGGCAAGTGGCTGGATACAGGAAACAAGCTGTGCAGGAGCAGGTGGTGTCATAAGGAAGCAAAGTTAAGAGTTAAAAAGGTCCGGAGATGGTAGAAATCACTGTCCAGTTCCTCCTTTTTGTGCTGCACAAGACCAATGACGTTCCTTTCTTCTTTCCGGGTCCAAGCAGATTGGTTTTGCTACAGCACCCGGAGATTTCCGGTATTGTCCCAGAGACCTGGTAATTCTTTTAGAATTCTGGAGTCTCTGGGCCAAATCTGGAGAGTTCCCAGGTATGCCCTATGATCCTTCCTCATGAACTCTGTTTATCGGACCAGTTGCTCTTAACTGTGCCCTTTTCTTCCATTGCCAACTCCTGAATCTGTGCTTTCTACCTTGCTGTGCTTCATGCCTGGAAGAGACCTCCTGGGTCAACATGTAATGCTGCTTCTCTGGTCATATTCAAATCCAGTCTAAAAACTCACCTTTCTGAGGTTGCTTTTAAATCCTAAGTACTTATTTACAATAAATACACTTCTCATAAACTTGTTTGTCATATATGTTTGTCTTGACTAGATTGTAAAATCCATAGAGCGGGGACTCTCTCTTATGTGTATCTATACCATGCTGCAATTGTCTAGTAGCACTTTAGAAATGATAGACTTAAGAACATAAGAACATGCCATGCTGGGTCAGACCAAGGGTCCATCAAGCCCAGCATCCTGTTTCCAACAGAGGCCAAACCAGGCCACAAGAACCTGGCAATTACCCAAACACTAAGAAGATCCCGTGCCACTGATGCAATTAATAGCAGTGGCTATTCCCTAAGTAAATTTGATTAATAGCCGTTAATGGACTTTTCCTCCAAGAACTTATCCAAACTTTTTTTGAACCCAGCTACACTAACTGCACTAACCACATCCCCTGGCAACAAATTCCAGAGCTTTATTGTGCGTTGAGTGAAAAAGAATTTTCTCCGATTAGTCTTAAATGTGCTACTTGCTAACTTCATGGAATGCCCCCTAGTCCCTCTATTATTCGAAAGTGTAAATAACCGATTCACATCTACCCGTTCAAGACCTCTGAAGACCTCTATCATATCCCCCCCTCAGCCGTCTTTTCTCCAAGCTGAACAGCCCTAACCTCTTCAGCTTTTCCTCATAGGGGAGCTGTTCCATCCCCTTTATCATTTTGGTTGCCCTTCTCTGTACCTTCTCCATCGCAACTATATCTTTTTTGAGATGCGGCGACCAGAATTGTACACAGTATTCCAGGTGCGGTCTCACCATGGAGCAATATAGAGGCATTATGACATTTTCTGTTTTATTAACCATTCCCTTCCTAATAATTCCTAACATTCTGTTTGCTTTTTTGACTGCTGCAGCACACTGAGCCGACACACTGAGCCTAGATCTTTTTCCTGGATGGTAGCTCCTAATAACCTAACATCATGTAACTACAGCTAGGGTTATTTTTCCCTATATGCAACACCTTGCACTTGTCCACATTAAATTTCATCTGCCATTTGGATGGCCAATCTTCCAGTCTTTCAAGGTCCTCCTGTAATTTATTTATTTATTTAGCATTTTTATATACCGACATTCTTGTATCAGATACAAATCATACCGGTTTACATTAAAAACAGAGTATGCAGGAAAATAGGTTTCCTAAGTCAAATACATTGAACATATTTAATAAACAAAGGATTACTAAACACTATGAAAAAGGTTAATTAACAAAGGAAAACTTAAGGGAATTAAAATAAGCGTAGCACAAAGGATTGCATGAAGGGGTGCACAAAGGGGAGTGGGTCTCTTCATCCCTGAGTTCACAGCATTCTCAGTTTCAGCGCGAAGTGTTTTTTCAATTTTTTTGGTCTTTTTGGTCTCTTTTTCTCTCAGCGATTGCCCCTAAAGGTGCCCGGTACTGGTGGGCTGCCCCTCCGCACCACTGCCTGGTGGAATGTGGCTGTTTACCGGCTCGCCGCTGAGCGTGATGACGTCAGGGGGGGCGGGTCTCTTCATCCCTGAGTTCCTCCTGTAATATATCACAATCTGCTTGTGATTTAACTACTCTGAATAATTTTGTATCATCTGCAAATTTAATAACCTCACTCATTGTATTCCTTTCCAGATCATTTATATATATATTGAAAAGCATCGGTCCAAGTACAGATCCCTGAGGCACTCCACTGTTTACCCTTTTCCACTGAGAAAATTGACCATTTAATCCTACTCTCTGTAGTAGTGGTGTTACATGTGGGCAAATAACAGCATCACCCAGGCAGGAATGTGTGCTGAGTAAGTCTCAGGTCACATGAGCAATAACTTTAACCTTGCATATCTGCTTTTGTCTAGTTTAAAACAGTGTTACCAAGGTTTTGTTGTGCGCCCCATCCGCGCATGGGCCTGCTCACCACTCCAACTCCTCTGCAGGTCCTGGGTCGGTCTCTCCAGCAGCAGCCGCAAGCTCCTCCAGGCCTCGGCGACCCGCGGTGTCGGTCGCAGGGCCTTCCTCAGCTCACCAGGCCTCATGGCGGAGCTCGGCATCCTCCGTGGCATTGGCCCTGCCCCTAGGTGCGTGCGGACCGCCTGGTCCCTTGTAGGGCCGAGGGCGGGTCCAAGCTCCGCGGTGCGCCCTGATTGAATGTAGTATTAAAGGAAGTGCCTGCCTGCACTTCCTTGCCTTGGCAATCAGGTCGACACCATGTGTGTACTAGTTTGCCTCCGTGTCTCATCGCCTGTTCCAGTCTCGTTTCAGTCTCCTTCTGTTCCAGTGTCCATCTGTTCCTACGTTTCCTAAGGTAGTACACCTCTTGGACTGACTCTCTGGTACTGACCTCTGTCTGTTCTTGACTCCACTGATCGTTGCCCGGATACTGACCTCTGCCTGCCTACTCGACTACGTCTGACCTCTGGAACCTGACCTCTGCTTTGGCTGACTACTCTCGGACTGACCTTTGGATCTTGACCTCTGCTTTGGCTGACTACTCTCGGACTGACCTTTGGAACTTGACCTCTGCTATCACTGACCACACCTCCTTGATTCTGGCCTTCTCTGATCCCTCAGGCCTCCAGCCTAGATGTCGACCGCGCACACTTGATCCTGGTGGGCACACCATTGAACTTCCTTTCTGGGAGACCCTGCAAGGCCCACCTAAGTCCAAGTGGCCCGGGTCCCCAAGGGTTCCACCCAGGGGGACCGCAGGCTTCCAGTGGTGAAGCTCCAGCTAGCCTCTGTCTCCTCTTGTGCTCCGCCTCCTGGTGGCAGGTGCTTCCTGGGCCCGACCAGGGAGCCGGTCTACACTGCTCCAGGACAAGGGTCCATCTCAAAGCGCAACAGGTTTGTATTATTAGAAAGGGAATACGTATTGAAGCTCTTTCTAAATCTGAATTGATCAGTAAGAGCATTATCGTCCAGAAAATCATGCAGTTGAGATAAAACAGTGGATTCAATTATCTCTGCTAAGAATGGTAAGGAAGATAATGGGTGATAATTAGACAACAAAGAATGGCACCCAAAAATAAGCTCTGAATTGGAGGAAGAATGATCTTTTAACAGTGTTTCATTCTTTTCATGGGTATATATTTCCATATATAAGTTCTTCAACCTGGGCAATTTTTTTAAGTCAGCAACACTGTAATTCCTCTTTAGGATCTAAATTTTAAAAGAAAATTCAAATCTGTGATATAGCATATTATTTGGGGGACCACATAGATGGGGCAGGAAATTCAGGGGCAGATTTTGAAAGGGTTTCGCGCGTAAGATAAGTGCGTAACCCCCGAAAAGCTGTCCCTGCCTGCCCCAAGCCTATCTTGCATAGGCTCGGCGGCGTGTGCAAGCCCTGGGATGCACGTATGCCCTGGGGCTTGCAAAAAGGGGCGGGGCGTGGGCAGTCCGGGGGCGTGGCAGGGCGTGGCCTGAGCCTCCAGGCACAGCGGCCATTTGCCGCTGTGTTCGGGATCGCGGGCCGGCCATTGGCCGGCGCGCATAACTTCTTCAACAAAGGTAAGGGGGGGTTCTAGGGAACACCCCTACCTAACCCGCTGGGGGGGCGGGTTAGGTAGGGGAAGGTGCGGGAGAGGCGGAAGGAAAGTTCCCTCCGAGGCTGCTCCGATTTCAGAGTGGCCTTGCAGGGAACGGAGGCCGGCTGCGTGGCTTGGCGCACGCAAGTTGCACAATTGTGCACCCCCTCACGCGCACCGACCCTGGATTTTATAACATGCGCACGGCCGCGCGTGCATGTTATAAAATTGGGTGTAGATTTGTTCGCGCCGGGGTCGGCGCGCGCCTCCCCTCCCCTGCCCTCCCTTCCCCTACCTAACCCACCCCCCCGGCCCTATCTAAACCCCCCCTACCATTGTCGGCAGATTTGCGCGCCATCACCCGACCCGGGGGCTGGTCCGGAGGCCTCGACCACGCCCCCGACACTCCTCCCACCCCACCCCGAATTTCACGCCGCCCACCCCACACACCCCCGACACGCCCCCTTTGCAAAGCCCCGGGGCTTGTGCACGCCGCCGAGCATAACTTATGCGCGTAACCCTTTTAAAATCCGGCCCATAGTGTTTTCATTTTAAACAGCCACTCCATAGTGTATATTACAGCAGTTTAAGGTGCAAAGCGGGTCCCCCGACACGGAGCGGTGTTTCGCCGTGAGGCTGCGTTGGGAGGGACAAACCAAATTTTAGTTGTTCTATGTTCAATTCAACATTCAACTCTGAATATACACTGTGGCGTTGCCTTTTAAAATGAAAACACTATATTACTGAACTTCGTGTGGACATTAAATTTCTTCCTGCATATTCTATGTGGTTTGCTGAGATTGTTTGTGTGCAGTAGTGCTCCTGTTTGTTGTTTGCATATAATTTGGGAAAATTAAGCTTAAGTGCATTAGTTGTTGCCTGGCAGCTTCCTGATGCTATGCCTAAGACAAACAAAGGCTGTAATGAATTCATTAATAATCTGGGATCTGGAGCAATGAGTGAGGTGATCAGATTTGCAGATGACACAAAATTAGTCCAAGCAGTTAAAACATGAGTAAATTGTAGGTGAGCCTTACCGATGGAGAAGCTATGCCGAAAGGCATTCGGGCGAGAGGGACCAATCTGGAGGTGTTGAGACCCGACTTCCCTATCCTGACATCATCTAAGCCTGCCGGCTGTACCTATTTAAATCTCAGTGCTGCGGCAGAGAGGTGGGAGCCTTAGTGACGGAGAAGCCGCGCCGAAAGGCATTCGGGCGAGAGGGACCAATCTGGAGGTGTTGAGACCTGACTTCCCTATCCTGACGTCATCTAAGCCTGCCAGCTGCATCTATTTAAATCTCAGTGCTGCAGTGGCAGCCACCGGTGTGCGGCCAAAGCCGCGCGCCAAAGGGGCACGCCCCTGGGAGAGAATTGTTTTCATAAAGTTTCTTTGCCGGACAAGCGGGTCTTGATGGGGAAAAAGAGGAAGATAAGACCTGTGGCCTCTACTCCAGTCGGAAAAGAGATTAAAGGACCGATGGACCAACATATTCTCAGAAGAGTGAGTCAAAACTCGAGAGAGGTTATTCCCGACATTTCCTTTTCGTTGGGAGCCTCTAGTAGTCCCGCCCAATACCAGGATCCCAATTTAACCTCTGGAGTACACGGGGCTAGCAATGTAGCTAACCCCGGCTTGATGGAATTAACATCTCCAACAGACAGAGGAGGTACTCCACCAGGTCAGGATGAGATCTCTCTACCGTCTGTTGAAAAAAATATGGGGCTTGGTATTTCCTTGGACTCAGAGATAGAGATGACCAATCCTGACAATATAACACTGGTGGATGTCTGGAAAGCTGTCACTAAAATGGAAAAGATGCTATCTTTATCCATGGCCCAATCCACCAACTTTACTATGGAGACAAGGAACACACTGGAAGACCACAGCAAGCGCATTATACACTTGGAATCAGTGAGTGTAACCTCTTCTTCACAGATAATGTCCTTACAAGCATCTAGGACTACTTTTATAAAAGTCTCACTAATGATATATAAGCAATCAGAGGGATTAGAGAACACTATGAGGTGTAAACATTTAAGATTTTTTAACTTTCCAACTACCAGATTAATCTCAGCTCAAGAATTATTTAAAAAATATGCAAAAGAAGTTTTGTGTATTTCAAAAGGATATGCTTATATCTAAATTGTATTATGTATCCAATATGAAAAGAGGGGTAGTAGCACAAGAGGGGGAATTAGATGTTATTTCAACAGATAGTCCAAATTTAACAGCTTTTTTGGAATCATCCGTTGATGACATACAAACTACAGCCACTTTAATAGTGGTCTTTAGTCTAGAGCAAGAAAGAAATTTGGTCCTCCAGAAGTATTTTAAAAACAAAGATTTTAGCTTCTGCGGTCAAAGGGTCCAGGTGTTCCCAGATGTCTCTAGGAGCACACAATTAAGACGGAAGCAGTTTCTATTAATGAGGCAGAGAGTACTGGACCTAGGGGCCACGTTCTTTCTCAAGTTCCCTTGCAAGTGTTTGGTCACTTTACATAAGAATAAATTTGAGTGACTTAATCAAATTTGCAGATGGCACAAAATAATGCAAAGTACTGTAGTTAAATACAAGCAGACTGTGTGGAATTGCAAAAGGACCTTGAAGGGCTTGGAAACTGGAAATCGAAATTAAATTTAATGAAATTTAATGTGGACAAGTGCAAAATAATGCACATAAGAAAAAACAATCCTAACTATATGCACATAATGCTGGGGTTCCATATTAGGAGTCAGCACTCAGGGAAATAATCTTGGAATAAGCCAAAATCCTCAGTTCAGTGTGCAGCAGCTGTAAAAAATGCAAATGAATTATTCAGAAAGGAATTGAGAGTAAAACTGAGAATATCATTTTTCTGTATAAATCTATATGCCTTGAGTATTGTGTGTAGATCTGGTTGTCCCATCTTAAAGACTAAGCAGAACTAGAAAAGGTACAGATAAGGACAACAAAAATGTCATGGTTCTTTTACAAACAAAGGTTAAACAGGATAGGGCTTTTTAGCTTCGTGAAGAGACAGCTGAGGCGATATGTAGAGGTTTATAGAAACATGAATGGTGTGGACAAGTTAATAGGGAATAGGGGACATTCCATGAAACTAACTGGTAGCAAATTTAAAACAAATTAAATTTAAGAAAATGTTTTTTAGTCAATGCACAATAAATCTGTGGAAGTTGTTACCAGAGGACGTAGTCAAGGCTGGTAATAAGCTGGATTTTAAAAAAGTCTGGTCAAGTTTTTGGAGGATAGGTACATTAACAATAATGATCAGTTAGCCTTGGAGATTGCCAGCTCTTAATTCTAAGAGTGAGCAAAATGGAATAGATTTCCTCATTAGGATCTGCTTGGTCTTTCAAGTGATCTGGATCAGGCACTGAAATAGAGAGGCTGCTGGGTGTAATGGACCATTCATCTGACCCGGTATGGCACTTAGGGCTGGTGCTAGCTTTTTTTGCTGCCCTATGTGATAGGCAGTTCAGAAAAAACCTCATGCAAACCAAGAACATGCCAATGCTTTTTTACCAATGCCTATCTTTGCTTTAAAGCGTGGTAAGAACATTAGAGACATGATTGTCTGCTCTAGTTTTGAAGAAGCTCATGAAGGTGCAGTAGAGTGTTTTACTAAATTGGGGCATTTCCCATGTGGTACATGCTCGGTTTGTGAGCAATCTTTTTCAGGAGATGTTCTTCCCCATTTTAAAGGGGGAACACTATGTTTTCGAGCAAATACGAATTGTGCTTCGATTGGAGTTATATATGGGTTATGGTGCCCTTGTCCATTGTTGTACGTGGGAAAAATTAAAAGGTGTTTGCATACACATATGGTTGAACATCGTAGTGCTATTTCTAGGAATTGTTTAGAGGCCCCATTAGTACAGCACTGTTTAGATCAGTGACATGTTTTTGAGGATTTGAGATTTGCTATAATTGAGCAGCCTAAGCCCTTTGCTCGGGGAGGGGATTTTGACAGATATCTGTTGCAGCGTGAACTTAGATGGATTAATTGGTTTGACACTGTGGCACCCAAGGGGCTGAATAAAGATTTGGATTGGTCAGTGTTTTGATTGGTTAAAGGTGGCATTTGATTGGCAGCAGTGATGATGCGTAACTTCCGGTGGTATTGGGCTTTAAATAAGAAAAGAAAGGCTGGGCTGTATTGAGCGTTTTGGCGCCGTTGTTAAATCCGTGTTGGCAAGAATACCCTGTTTTGAGAACAGCGTTGTTTCATAGAAGGTAAGAATGCGTTGGTTTTCATGGTTAATGAGACATTGGTCTGTTCTATAGTGATTGAGATGTTTGGGCGACTTAAGCTTACTTGCATGTGATTGTTTGACTGTGTGATTGTGATTTTAAAATTTATTTTATTGGTTGTCTTAGGATGTGGAAATATGAAGAGTTTGCGGCGTGCTGATAATGTTTGAATAAAAGAAAATCCCCTGATGAAGGCTAATTTAGCCAAAACATGGTCCGTGTTGGGAACAACTTATGATTTATGAAATGATACAGCATCAGCAAAATATTATATCGATATGCCAGTGATTGAGCTAAGTATTTTTTGGGAATTTTTGAACCAAGATATTAACGGTTAAAATTGAGATATATCTAGTGTATTGCTATTTTAGAGATTCGATAAAGTAATTGCAGATAAAAATTAAAAAAAAAAAATATATATATATATGTATAAGAGAGTGGGTACGTGATTATAACTTATGGTGCCATAAGAGCTGACACTGTCTGAGGCCCTGTAAGGGCGGGAGACAGTGGATTGACACCAATAGGCACTTTAATTCTATGATACCTTTCTCTTTATTTACATATATTGAATAAGTATTTTAATATTTTTGGGAATATACATTTTCCCTCTCCATATTAGATTGTTATATATTAGGAGAGGAGTTCGACTTCTGTGGTGTGATTGTATAAGTCATGCCATAATATATGTTATGGTGTAAACTGTTGTGATCTTTATTTGGAATGATGGAATATAAAATAACTAACAGGCCAATACAGTAAAAATTGCGGGAGAGTGGGCGCTCGCCTGCTCTCCCGGCACGCACACAGGCCACTCTCCTGTGCGCGTGATACAGTAAATTAATTTATTTAAATTAGGGCCCGCGGTAAAAAGAGGTGCTAGGGACACTAGCGCGTCCATAGCGCTAGGAGTGGTGGCTGTCAGCGGGTTTGACAGCTGACGCTCAATTTTGCTGGCGTCGGTTCTCAAACCCGCTGACAGCCATGGGTTCAGAAACCGGACGCCGGCAAAATTGAGCGTCCGGTTTTCAACCCACGAGCCGATTTAAAAAAATTTTTTTTTTTTTTAAACTTTCGGGACCTCTGACTTAATATCGCCATGATATTAAATCGGAAGGTGCACAGAAAAGCAGTTTTTACCTCTTCTCTGTGCACTTTGTGAACAAAGGTGAATTGTTTCTCTGAATGCCTGAAGGGATATTAATTTTATATTAATGAAAAAGAAGAAACAAGATGTAAGAATACTTCTCAGAAAAAGCCCAGGAGTACGGAGTCATGAGGATGTTAGATCCTGATTGGCAATCTCTTTCAAGGATGTTTCAAGGATTTGATTATTATTTAAAAATAACTAAGGTCAGTTGGACAGTAATAAAGTGACTGCTTAAACACAGCATATGAAAGACAAACAATATGATGGCACAAGACTCATCTGCTTTGCCTATTTTGCATTCCTTATGCAATACTGAGGAGCTTACCACATCCCAAGCCTTACTTTCACATTCTCTGTGCCTACATCATGCTCCTGAATTCTGTTACATTTATGTGCCATGTACCTACTACCCCTTCTGTGAAGGTACAACTAGTAGTTAGAGTACTCGATTAGGAATCAGGAGACCAGAGCTCAAATCCTGCTTTTTTTGCTGCTTGTGAACTTAAGTCAATTTTCAACCAAATATTGAGGACATCGCTGTGTTGCTGCAAGTATTGGCAGCCGCAGAAAGCTGGCACTTTTCGCAGTTAACTCCTTTTAGGCTCTGCAACTTGCCAAATTAAAATCCTGGAAAATGAGATGCCTTTGTTATTTTCTTACTTTTGTATGTACAGTACCATTTAGAACTGATTTACATAGTTGTAACAATTCTACTAAAAGAAGGTCATTTAACAGAGATTCTAGCCACACACTTTCAGAAAGAAGGGAAATAGTGGGACAAGAAAAAAACACAATCAATACTGGGAATTAGATATGAGAAACTTATACAGATAGAACTCTAAATTTGGAGTAGTTCAATGATTTAGAATTACTAAAGATTATATGATAAAATGCCAATTGCAGTTTTATTGGAAGAAATAATCCCAGCTATTATTAAGAAGGATACATCCTGATAACAGAAAAAAATGTGTAGATATATAGATTAGATATAGATATTTTTTGGTGTCTTCTAAATATAATTCTACTGAGACAATATGGCAAACTGGAGTCTGGGGTTTGAGTGCAACAGTAAGACTTGAGACACGGAAAATGTATTCCTTTGAGAGGCAATCAGAATGAGTCAGAAAAATCAACATATCTATCTTTCACAACTTAGTGGAAATACTGAGGTCCATATTCAGAGACAGTTAGCTGGATAACTCACAAGCTATCCAATTAAATGCCTACTTTTAAACATAGAAATATAGAAACATAAGGGCAAAAGAGACTATATGGCCTATCTAGTCTGCCCATCTACCTAACTAATTTAACTTTACAATTCCCATCACTCTCTGAAATCTATGGGGTAGATTTTATAATTTTGAGCGAGCGCGAACAAAAGTACGCTGGATTTTATAAGATAAGTGCGTAGCCGCGCGTATCTTATAAAATCCAGGGTCGGCGCGCGCAAGGGGGTGCACATTTGTGCAACCTGCGCGCGCCAAGCCCAGCGCGCGCTGCCTGTTCCCTCCGAGGCCGCTCCGATTTCGGAGCGGCCTCGGAGGGAACTTTCCTTTGCCCTCCCCCCACCTTCCCCTCCCTTCCCCTACTTAACCCACCCCCCCGGCCCTATCTAAATCCCCCCTTTACCTTTATTGCACGATTTACGCCTGCTAAAAGCAGACGTAAATCTGCGCGCGCCAGTGGGCTGCTGGCGCGCCATCATCCGACCCAGGAGCTCGTCCAGAGGCCTCGACCATGCCCCCGGGCCGGCACCAAGCCCCCGGGCCGGCACCACGCCCCCGGGCCCGCCCCCACAACGCCGCGTCATTTTAGGACACGCCCCAACACGCCCCTTTTACAAAGCCCCGGGACTTGCGCACGCCGGCGGCCTATGCAAAATAGGCGCACCGGCACGTGCAGGGCATTTAAAATCCGGCCGTATGTGTTTTATCTCATGCTTTCTTGAGTTCAGATACTGTTTTTGTTTTCACTACCTCCACTGAGAGACTGTTCCATGCATCTACTACCCTCTCTGTAATGAAATATTTCCTAAGATTTCTCCTGAATCTACCTCCTTTCAACGTCATTCCATGACCCCTTGTTCTAGAGCCTTTTTTAATGTCTCTATCATATCTCCCCTATCCCACCTTTCCCAAGGTATTTCTTGTCTTTTTTTAGAAATGTGTTTCTTGAACAAAATAAAGCAAGGCTTTTTTCCTTGTAGCTTCCCTAAGAAGCAAATCCCTTTCAGTATGGGAGTTTAGCCCTTTCACATTCAACGAGCAACAGAAAAATTCAAAAGAATGGGAATGACCATACAGTAAAAGCAGTATCCTTAACAGGGATATATCCACCCAATAAACATATATATAGGAACTTGTGAAATAGGCCACAGCACAAAATACAGTAAAGAAAATACAAAAAACAGACCCCCAGAAAAACCTCCCACTATTCATCCTAGTTTCAGAGATAACAGAGCTAGCACCAAGAACCAGTCTCAAACCCGAGGTTGGGAAAGAAAAACAACCCTTCAAACTCATAAACTCAATAAGAACTGAAGCCAACATAAATAGATCCCAGCAGACAAAACGAGAATGCAAAAGAGAAGAGATTCTATTTAGTGCCCAAGAGAAACCTATAAACTCAGCACATACTCCCATAACAAAAACATAGCATCCTAGTATCAAATACAAAAGAAAAAGGGAACGCAACTAACGTATATGATAGAAAAATAATCTATAGACCTTATGTTTTCACAGAACAACAAGTGTGCATCATCCCTGGAGAGCAAGATATCAACAGTTTACTACTAGGGCACAGAGAGAGAGAGAGAGCAGATAGGATAATGCAGCAAGAAGGGAAATTACATTAGTACTAAAAGTGAGACAGAAGAAAATATGAACAATTTAACAAGATAGTTATCAGCTGGGAATCAAATGGTCCATTTCCCTGACTGATTGTTCCAGAGATAAAATCTACAATTTCTTCCTCTGAACTTGATGATGTCTCCTTCTAGGAGAGACCACTGACCATTCAAATTCTGGCGAGGAGAAAGTTCCCCTCTGGATCTTGGTCGACTAGCCAGGCAGTTTAGAATCTTCTTGCACTCTTCAAGGTCTGAGATGTGGTGCTCTCTGCCATCCCAGTTGAATTGCAAAGTGAAAGGGAAGCACCATTGGTAGTGTATCCTCTTATCGCTCAACACAGTAGTGAGTGGATGAAAACGTTTTTGTCTTTCCAAAGTATACGGAGACAAATCATGTCATATTTTGATCTTCTCTCCTTTATTTATTTTATTTTTAAGATTCCGCTTTTCAGCACCTCAAAGCAGATTAAATTCAGGTACTGTAGTTGTTTCTCTGTCCCCAGAGCGCTCCACAATCTAAGTTATAGTCCATCATTATTCCTGGTGTGATTAAGAAGAGCTTACTTATCTTCAAAGTAGTGCACACAAGCCACAATGATCTTTGGACGCCGGCATTCACCAGAGAAGGGTTTCCTAACCCTATGTGATCTATCAAACTTAACTGAACACTCTCCAAAGCCTGGGTATGCAGGACTGGAAAATATCATTGAGAAACATAGTGGTATCTTTATTTCTGCCTAATTCTGGGATTCTGAGGACTCTTATGTTGTTCTAATACTTACAGTTTTCCAGAGAAGAACATAAGAACATAAGAAAATGCCATACTGGGTCAGACCAAGGGTCCATCAAGCCCAGCATCCTGTCTCCAACAGTGGCCAATCCAGGCCATAAGAACCTGGCAAGTTCTCAACAACTAAGTCTACCCCATGTTACTGTTGCTAGTAATAGCAGTGGCTATTTTCTAAGTCAACAAATATAGCAGGTAATGGGCTTCTCCTCCAAGAACTTATCCAATCCTTTTTTAAACCCAGCTACACTAACTGCACTAACCACATCCCCTGGCAACAAATTCTAGAGTTTAATTGTGCATTGAGTGAAAAATAACTTTCTCCAATTAGTTTTAAATGTGCCACATACTAACTTCATGAAATGCCTCCTAGTCCTTCTGTTATCCGAAAGAGTAAATAACCGATTCACATTTACCTGTTCTAGATCTCTCATAATTTTAACACCTCTATTATATCCCCCCTCAGCCGTCTCTTCTCCAAGCTGAAAAATCCTAACCTCTTTAGTCTTTCCTCATAGCGGAGCTGATCCATTCCCTTTATCATTTTGGTCACTCTTCTCTATACCTTCTCCCTCATAACTATATCTTTTTTGAGATGCGGTGACCAGAATTGTACACAGTATTCAAGGTGCGGTCTCACCATGGAGCGATACAGAGGCATTATGACATTTTCTGTTTTATTCACCATTCCCTTTCTAACAATTCCCAACATTCTGCTTGCTTTTTTGACTGCCGCAGCACACTGAACCGACGATTTCAATGAGTTATCAACTATGACGCCTAGATCTCTTTCTTGAGTGGTAGCTCCTAACATGTAACCTAACATTGTGCAAGTATAGCATGGGTTATTTTTCCCTATATGCATCACTTTGCACTTTTCCACATTAAATTTCATCTGCCATTTGGATGCCCAGTTTTCCAGTTTTAGAAAGTCTTCCTGCAATTTATCACAAACTGCTTGTGATTTAACTATTTTGAATAATTTTATATCATCTGCAAATTTGATTACCTCACTTGTCGTATTCCTTTCCAGTTCATTTATAAATATATTGAAAAGTATGGGTCCCAATACAGATCCCTGAGCACTCCTCTGCCCACTCCCCTCCACTGAGAAAATTGTCCATTTAATCCTACTCTCGTTTCCTGTCTTTTAGCCAGTTTGTAATCCACGAAAGGACATTGCCACCTATCCCATGACTTTTTACTTTTCCTAGAAGCCTCTCATGAGGAACTTTGTCAAATGCCTTCTGAAAATCCAAATACACTACATCTACCGGTTCACATTTATCCACATGTTTATTAACCCCTTCAAAAAAGTGAAGCAGGTTTGTGAGGCAAGACTTGCCTTGAGTAAAGCCATGCTGACTTTGTTCCATTAAACCATGTCTTTCTATATGTTCTCTGATTTTGACATTTAGAACACTTTCCACAATTTTTCCTAGCACTGAAGTCAGGCTAACTGGTCTGTAGTTTCCCAGATCGCCCCTGGAGCCCTTTTTAAATGTTGGGGTTACATTAGCCACCCTCCAGTCTTCAGGTGCAATGGATGATTTTAATGATAGGTTACAAATTTTTACTAATAGGTCTAACATACCAAAAAAAGAAAAAAGATTAATTTTAGATGCTATCCATGGCACTAAAATGAAAATACCCATGTAAGATTTCGCTGTAAGGTGCAACAAAATCTCTCTTTATATATAACTAGCCGTTAAGCCTGTAACAACGATTACCGGCATGGTGAAAAGGGGAGGTGAAAGAAACTATTTTAGCCAAAAGATCTTCATTCAAAAATTGGAAGAAGGATCCAACAGAAGAAAATAGGATAAAGCATAAACATTGGCAAGTTAAATGCAAGACATTGATAAGACAGGCTAAGAGAGAATTTGAAAAGAAGTTGGCTGTAGAGGCAAAAACTCACAGTAAAAACTTTTTAAAATATATCCGAAGCAGAAAGCCTGTGAGGGAGTCAGTTGGACCGTTAGATGATCGAGGGGTTAAAGGGGCACTTAGAGAAGATAAAGCCATCGCGGAAAGATTAAATGATTTCTTTGCTTCGGTGTTTACTGAAGAGGATGTTGGGGAGGTACCCGTAATGGAGAAGGTTTTCATGGGTAATGATTCAGATGGACTGAATCAAATCACGGTGAACCTAGAAGATGTGGTCGGCTTGATTGACAAACTTAAATCACCTGGACCGGATGGTATACACCCCAGAGTTCTGAAGGAACTAAAAAATGAAATTTCAGACCTATTAGTAAAAATTTGTAACTTATCATTAAAATCATCCATTGTACCTGAAGACTGGAGGATAGAAAATCTAACCCCAATATTTAAAAAGGGCTCCAGGGGCGATAAAGGGGTTGATAAAGGTGAACCGGTGAACCGGTAGATATAGTATACTTGGATTTTCAGAAGGCGTTTGTCAAAGTTCCTCATGAGAGGCTTCTAGGAAAAGCAAAAAGTCATGGGATAGGTGGCGATGTCCTTTCGTGGATTGCAAACTGGCTAAAAGATAGGAAACAGAGAGTAGGATTAAATGGGCAATTTTCTCAGTGGAAGGGAGTAGACAGTGGAGTGCCTCAGGGATTTGTATTGGGACCCTTACTTTTCAATATATTTATAAATGATCTGGAAAGAAATACGACGAGTGAGATAATCAAATTTGCAGATGACACAAAATTGTTCAGAGTAGTTAAATCACAAGCAGATTGTGATAAATTGTGGAAAATTGAGCATCCAAATGGCAGATGAAATTTAATGTGGATAAGTGCAAGGTGATGCATATAGGGAAAAATAACCCATGCTATAATTACACAATGTTGGGTTCCATATTAGGTGCTACAACCCAAGAAAGAGATCTAGGTGTCATAGTGGATAACACATTGAAATTGTTGGTACAGTGTGCTGCGGCAGTCAAAAAAGCAAACAGGGAATGGTGAATAAAACGGAAAATGTCATAATGCCTCTGTATCGCTCCATGGTGAGTCCGCACCTTGAATACTGTGTACAATTCTGGTCGTCGCAT
Source organism: Rhinatrema bivittatum (assembly GCF_901001135.1). Classification (NCBI taxonomy): domain Eukaryota; kingdom Metazoa; phylum Chordata; class Amphibia; order Gymnophiona; family Rhinatrematidae; genus Rhinatrema; species Rhinatrema bivittatum. The sequence continues at coordinate 250,191,872 of NC_042618.1, forward strand.
CTCAAAAAAGATATAATTGCGATGGAGAAGGTACAGAGAAGGGCTACCTAAATGATAAGGGGAATGGAACAACTCCCCTATGAGGAAAGACTAAAAAGGTTAGGACTTTTCAGCTTGGAGAAGAGACGACTGAGGGGGGATATGATAGAGGTGTTTAAAATCATGAGAGGTCTAGAACGGGTAGATGTGAATCGGTTATTTACTCTTTCGGATAGTAAAAAACTAGGGGGCACTCCATGAAGTTAGCATGGGGCACATTTAAAACTAATCGGAGAAAGTTCTTTTTTACTCAACGCACAATTAAACTCTGGAATTTTTTGCCAGAGGATGTGGTTAGTGAAGTTAGTATAGCTGTGTTTAAAAAAGGTTTGGATAAGTTCTTGGAGGAGAAATCCATTACGTGCTATTAAGTTCACTTAGAGAATAGCCACTGCCATTAGCAATGGTAACATGGAATAGACTGCTATTACTAGCAACAGTAACATGGGGTAGACTTAGTTGTTGAGAACTTGCCAGGTTCTTATGGCCTGGATTTGCCACTGTTGGAAACAGGATGCTGGGCTTGATGGACCCTTGGTCTGACCCAGTATGGCATTTTCTTATGTTCTTAACAACGGGCTACATTAACATTTTATTTCAGTCCATTTCCTTACCCCTCATTCTTCCCTCCCTCCCCTCATTCTCCCTCACCCTCTAGTCTCCCTCCCCCTCCCCTCACTCTCCTCCCTCCCCCCACCCCTCACTCTTCCCCCTCTCCTCCCTCTCCTCACTCTCTCCCCCCTCCCCTCCCCTCAGTCACTCTCTCCCCCCTCCCTTCAGTCACTCCCCCTCTCTCAGCTCATTCACAACCCCTTTGGATGGCGCATATGGAAATGTCCGGGGGAGGTCCCTCCCTCCCTCCCTCGCGCACGCCGCTGCCGCCGCTACTGCTCCTCACCGCCGCTACTGCTCCTACTCCTCGCCGCGCCATTTTTGTTACAGGCAAGCTCTGACCGACGTGCTGCCCGCGCATGCGCGGTAGAGTTGCTCTCTACTGCGCATCTGCGGCACGTCGGTCAAGCTTCATTTATCTAGTAGATGTGCTTGGCGTTGTTGTGTCTGTCTGTTGCTAGGAAATGGTGTAGTGTGCGTGTGCTTGCCAGCACACATGCATAGCCCTCCTGTCTCCAACAGACCCAGCTCTGGGGGAAGACTTAAATCTCCCAGCAGTCTACAGCGGGTGGCTGATGGGGTGCACTTATGTGTACCAGCATACATGAGCTCCAGTACTTGACACAGCAGGCTATAGAGGAAGGCTTATAGTGAGGAATAGTTGCTGCTGGAGTGCACATACGCACGTCAGCTCTATACAGACCCAAGTACAGTGGGATGTGTACAGCAGGCACACCAAAAACGCCAGAGCTAGCTAAAATGCATACAGTGCAGCCACTGGGGAGAGAGGGACCTGCTGGCACAAGTTGAAGTAGCTATGGTTGATGCATTCTGCATGGCGTACAGGGAGGCAAACTATCATCCGATGAACACCAAGCAGTGCAGTAGTGAGTGGACTTAGTGTGGCAAGCCTATGCCACAGCCATAGCAGAAAAGCAATTATTTATTTATTTATTTATTTTAAAGTGTTTATATACCGCTTTATAAAAAATAAATTTTTGTCAAAACGGTTTACATTAACTAAAATAAAAATTTTAAAAAAGAACAATCAAAGTTAAATTAAATTAAAATATACATAAAATTGACTAATAGCTAGAAGAAGTTCTGGCTTAAAAATAAATCAAATTAATTACTCAAAATAAATAGAACGAAGGATTTGTTTCCATGGGACTTACTATTGCAGGGGAAGGGAAGGAAGGGGAGGGAGAGGCATAAGAAGAAAATTGATGACATAACTAACCGAAAAGGAATAAAAAGTGGTGGAGGGAATGGAAGGGGGAGAGTGGAATGAGTAAGATGAATGAGGCGATAGAGTGAGATGAGTATTATATTTGATCTTGAGTAAATGTTTGAAATGCGAGTTGGAACAAATGGGTTTTGAGTGATTTTTTGAAATGAGAAGGATTTGATATTGACCGGAGAGGGTTTGGAAGTGAATTCCATAGGATAGGACCGGCTACCGAGAAAGCTCTCTTTCTGGTAACATCTAGTCTGGCTTGTTTGGGTGAGGGAATATCTAGGAGATTTTGAGTAAGTGATCTTAAATGTCGTGCAGGTTTGTAGATCCGTAATAATGAACAGAGCCAAGAGGAAGTTGGATTGTGAATTAAACCATGGATAGTGGAAAGAATTTTGTATTTTATCCTAAACTTTATGGGGAGCCAGTGTAATGATTGGAGAATCGGAGTGATGTGGTAGTGTAAAGGAGTCCTAGTTAGTATTCGGGCTGCACTATTTTGGATCAGTTGAAGGGGGTATAGTGAGGAATCTGGTAGTCCTAGATAAAGTGCATTGCAATAATCGAGTCCGGAAAAGACTAGGGATTGAAGAACAGTTCTGTAATCACGGTATTAAAATAATGGTCGAAGATGTTTTAAAAGCCGTAGTTTGTAAAAAGATTTTTTAGTGAGTGAGGAAATATGTTGTTTCATGGAGAGATCTGAGTTTATGATTATTCCTAGGTTTGTGGCATGACGTGTTATGGGTATAGTGGTGTTGTTTATTGACAGTTGTGGTGGTGGACCTATTGAACAGTCTGAGATAGAGGATAAATGTATAATTTCAGTTTTTGAAGAGTTTAATTTTAGCCAGTTATGGGAGAGCCAGGAGTTTATGGCAGATAAGTAGAGAGAGACCAAGGATAGTGTTGCTGACCAAGATGTTTTATATGGGACGAAGAACTGGATATCGTCTGCGTAGATTTTGAATTGTAGGTTGAGAGAAGATAGAATGTTACATAACGGAAGGAGGTATATATTAAACAGAATGGGGGATAATGATGAACCTTGAGGGACGCCGGAATTAATGGTATAAGGGGTGGAAGAGTGATGATTATAATTAACTTGTTGGGGACGATCTGAGAGGAATGATGAGAACCAATTCAAAACTGTTCCTGTAATGCCTATAGATTTTAGACCTGAAATGAGAATTTGATGATCCACTGTATCAAAAGCAGAAGAAATATCTAAAAAAACTATAATGTAATCTGTATATGAGTCGAAAGCGCGGAAGAAAGTGTCAAAAGAAGATAGTAAAAGTGTTTCTGTAGAATGTCCCTTTCTAAATCCATGTTGATTAATATGAAGAATATTGTGCTCTGAGAGAAAATCAGTTAACTGATGTAGTACTGCAGATTCTATTAGTTTTGCCAGGGAAGTGAGAGAAGCAATTGGTCTGTAATTGTTAAGGTCTGTTGTATCTTTAGTTTTTGATTTTAAAAAGGAAAATTAGGTTCTTACCTTTGCTAATTTTCGTTCCCGTAGTACCATGGATCAGTCCAGACAGCTGGGTTATGCCTCCCCTCCAGCAGATGGAGTCAGAGAGAAAACTGAAAGCACCCCCTAGATATACTGGTGTGCCTCCTGCGGTCCTTCAGTATATGTGATATCAAAGCAGAAGGAATGACTTAAGCACTACACTCAAAGTACCCCCCCCAAATTTTTTTTTTTTTAAAACAGTGAACAGATCAAGTAGCAACATCCTTGAAAACAGGTAAAAACCAGAAACAACAAACAGGACACCACAAGTGTACAATAAGAACACTATAAAATGGCAAACGGCCCCATGACACTGTGGCATCTGTCGCAAGACAAACTGCAATGGAAAAGATAGAATACGAGCGGACTCCCAGAAAGTACCAAGGGCGGGCGTCTGGACTGATCCATGGTACTACGGGAACGAAAATTAGCAAAGGTAAGAACCTAATTTTCCTTTCCCAGTACGTACCAGGATCAGTCCAGACAGCTGGGATGTACCCGAGCCGCCTTAACTGGGGTGGGACCCTGCGAGTCCCGCTCGAATCACACTGCTCCCAAAGGACTCTGTGAGGGGGCCACGGACATCTAGTCGATAATGCCTGGAAAAAGTATGCCAGGATTTCCACGTGGCCGCCCTGCAGATCTCTTGACAAGAGACCAAGTGATTCTCCATCCACGAAGTTGCCTGAGAACGCAGAGAATGAGCCTTGAGCCCAGCGGGAACCGGCTTACCGCAGGCAACATACGTGGACGCAATAGCACCCTTTAACCAGCGTGCAATCGTAGCCTTGGAAGCTGGAAGCCCCTTCCTGGGACCGTTCCACAACACGAAAAGGTGATCCGACTTTCGAAAATCGTTGGTAACCTCCAAATAGCGCAAAAGAATCCGTCGAACGTCAAGACGTCTCAAATCCCTACCTTGAGAAGACTGGAGGTCCTCGTCCGAAAAGGAAGGCAATTCCACCGTCTGGTTGACATGAAACGTGGAGACCACCTTAGACAAGAAGGAAGGAACAGTTCGTAGAGAAACTCCCGACGCCGAGATGCGCAAAAATGGTTCCCTACAAGAGAGAGCCTGAAGCTCCGAAACACGGCGAGCCGAGGAAATGGCCACAAGAAAAATCGTCTTGAGAGTCAGATCCTTTAAGGAAGCCGCCTTGATAGGTTCAAACGGAGCCGCACACAAACCATGGAGTACCAAGTTCAAGTTCCAAGACAGACAGGGAAGCCTGACGGGAGGACGCAAGTTTCTAACCCCTCGCAAAAAACGGGCCACATCTGGATGACTCGCAAGGGAAGAGCCTTCGACCTTACCCCTCAAGCAGCCCAAGGCTGCCACCTGAACTCGAAGCGAATTATACGCCAACCCCTTCTTCAGGCCATCCTGCAAAAACATAAGGATATCCGCCACGGAGGAACGTCTGGCCGAGGCACCCGCCGTGTCACACCAATCATGGAAAACCTTCCAAACCCTCACGTAGGCGAGCGTAGTGGAAGACCGACGCGCCCGAAGGAGAGTAGACACCACCGCATCCGAATAACCTCTCTTCTTCAACTGCTTCCTTTCATAAGCCAAGCCACCAGACAAAAATGATCCGCCAGATCGAAAAATACTGGACCCTGACGAAGAAGATTGGGAAGATGACCGAGACGCAGTGGTCCGTCGACTGCCAAGTTGACCAGATCCGCGAACCATGGACGCCGTGGCCATTCCGAAGCCACGAGAATCACCGGACCGTGATGGGACTCTATGCATCTTAGCACTTTCCCTACCAGAGGCCACGGAGGGGAACACATAAAGAAGAATGTGACGAGGCCACGGAAGGACTAGCGCGTCCACCCCTTCCGACGCGTGCTCTCTCTCCTCCGACTGAAGAAGCGCACCGCCTTTGCATTTCGGCGGGTCGCCATGAGGTCCAAGCGTGGAGTCCCCCAACGCCGCGTGATGAGAGCCATCGCCTCCGACGAGAGCTCCCATTCTCCTGGATCTAGGTGCTGCCGGCTGAGGTAATCCGCCTGAACGTTGTCCACGCCGGCAATGTGGGTGGCCGCGAGACGCTCTATGTGCCTTTCCGCCCAGGACATCAACAGCGCCGCCTCTGTCGCTACCGCTCGGCTTCTTGTGCCTCCTTGTCAATTTATGTACGCCACTGTGGTCGCATTGTCCGACAGAACTCTTACTGCTCGTCCGCGTACCAGTGGAAGGAGGCAACGCAAGGCCAGGCGGACCGCTCTGGTCTCCAATCGGTTGATGGACCAAGTCGCTTGGAGCGCCGACCAGGTGCCCTGGACTGCACGGGACTGGCAGACCGCTCCCCAGCCCGACAGGCTGGCATCCGTTGTCACCACCAACCAAGACGGGGGTTCGAGGTCCACCCCCTGTAGGAGATTGTCTGGAGTCAACCACCAAGAGAGACTGGAGTGAGCCGGCTCCAGCAAAGGCAATTCTATCCCATAATCCTCCGAACGGGGATCCCACCGAGATAGAAGTGCTCTTTGTAATGGACGCATATGCGCAAAAGCCCATTGTACCATTTCCATAGTAGACACCATATGACCAATGACTTGTAAATAATCCCAGACCGTGGGAATCTCGAGCTCCAACAGGCGCCGTACCTGAGTCATGAGATTGAGCATGCGTTGCTGCGGAAGAAAAACCTTGCCCACCAAGGTGTCGAACCGAGCTCCCAGGAACTCCAGCTGTTGGGTCGGTTCGAGTCTGCTCTTCACGAAGTTGACTACCCAACCCAACGCCTGAAGCTGGTGAACCACTAAGGAGACCGCCCGGGTGCAGGCCGCATGCGACTTTGCTCGAATGAGCCAATCGTCGAGATAGGGATGCACAAGGACGCCTTGTCGGCAGAGGGAAGCCGCTACCACCACGAGAACTTTGGTGAACACCCTCGGCGCGGTGGCCAACCCGAAGGGGAGGGCACAAAACTGGTAGTGGTCCCCCATCACCATGAACCTCAAGTACCTTTGATGCCGTTCTCGTATTCCGATGTGTAGATAGGCCTCTGTCAGGTCCAAAGAAGCCAAGAATTCTCCCTTGTGGACGGCCGCAATAACAGATCGGAGGGTCTCCATCCGGAAGTGGGGCACACGCAACGCCTTGTTTACTCCTTTGAGATCCAGAATGGGTCGGAAGGTGCCCTCCTTCTTGGGAACCAGGAAGTATATGGAATACCGACCCGTCCGGAGCTGGTCCCGCGGGACCGGAACCACCGCCCCCAGAGCCTGTAGATGAGCGACCGTTTGGGCTATAGCTATTTGTTTTTCTACCGGGCCGCACAGCGATATCATAAAGAGATCCTGGGGGGGGGGACGTACAAAATCCAACTCGTAGCCGTACCGAACCACGTCGAGGACCCATTGATCCGAAGTAATTTTGACCCACTCCTCCCAGAACCGGGACAGCCGACCTCCGATAACGGGAACGGAGGAGTGGGCCCGCGCACCTTCATTGTGCGGGCTTGATGGCAGCAAAACCTTGGGAAGAACCCCGCGTAGAGGCCTCCTGCCGCGAAAGGAAGACGACCAGGACTGGGTTCTTGTCGCCTGCTGCCGCTGGGAAAAGGAACCCCCTCTTCCCCCACGGAAACGCCTTTGCCCCCGAAAGCGAGCCCTGGCATTACCAAACGACCGAGGTTGCCGAGGCTTATCCTCAGGCAACTTGTAAACTTTGTTGTCACCCAGGTCCATAATGAGCTGATCCAGCTCCTCGCCAAACAGCAACTTGCCCTTAAAGGGGAAGGAACCTAACCTCGCCTTGGAGGTGGCATCCGCCGATCAACGACGGAGCCACAGCAACCTCCTGGCTGAGACCGCCGAGGACATAATGCGAGCCGAGGTGCGCAACAAGTCATACAAGGCATCCGCTGTATAAGCGACCGCCGCTTCGACACAATTGGCCTGCTCAGCCTCGCCCGGAGGGAGCTCCTGCGTGGTCAGCAGCTGCTGAACCCAGCGGAGGTTGGCCCTCTGCACAAGGCTGCTGCAAGCCGCCGCCCGGACTCCCAGTGCCTCCACGTCAAAAATGCGCTTTAATAAGACCTCAAGCTTGCGGTCTTGGAGGTCCTTCAACACTATACCCCCCGTCACGGGGATAGTCGTATGCTTGACCACAGCTGTGACAGCCGAATCTACCGCGGGTGTCTTCAAAAGCTCCAATGAATCCTTAGGTAAGGGATATAACTTTTCCATGGCTCGATTCACACGCAGGGAAGCCTCTGGCAGTTCCCATTCCTTCGAGACAATCTGCAAGACCTTGTGGTGGAAAGGAAAAGTCTGAGGGGGGGCCCGAAGCCCTGCCATCGCGATATCCCCCGTGGACGAGTCCGCCTCCTGAGGCGGTGTCGTTAATTCTAGCTCCTGCAGCACGTGTAGAATAAGGGAGCTTAACTCCTCTTTACCAAACAAACGGAGCACCTGGGGGTCATCCCCCTCTACGGACCCCTGCTCGTCCGTCGTCAGCAAATCCGGAGCCCCCGGGGAATCTGGAGCGGCTCCTGTATCTCCCAGGTCCTCAGCTCCCCCCCCCCCCCCCCGCGGGCGGGGAACCTTAGCCCCGGCGGACCCCACCCCCGGCGGACTCCCCCGGGGCAAGGAAGTTGTTTTGGGAACCTTCGGGGGAGGGGGCACCTCCGGCTCCCAGCCGGATTCTGCCTGCAAAAAAGCCTCGTGCATTAAAAGCACAAAATCCGATGAAAACGGCACTGACCTCTTTAAACTTTTCTTCGGGGCATCCGATGAGGGGGGGCCTCGAGGAGACCCCAAATCGGGCTGGGAGCACGGGCTTCGTGCGTCTGGCGAGGGAGGAGGGGAGTTTTCCTCCTCCGATACTGAAGAATCATCTTGCCGCGTGGCCAAGATGGCCGCCGCACTCCTCCCCGATGGAGGAGGGGCCGAAGATCGGCTGCCGGAGGCGCTGCTGTGCCGCGACGCAGAGGGGCGAGGAGACCGGCTGGGGGCAGCGCTTGGCCCCCCCGAGGGTCCCTCACCCCCGGGAATACATCGGGGCAGAGACCCTCTCGGGAGAGTCGCGCCCCCGCCTCCCCACATGTCAGGCAAGCCGAGGATCGCGGCATCATGAGAGGGAGCCCTGAACCGTCAGCAAAAAAGGCGCCAAAAAAGACTGGTGAGGAGAGATCCTAAACGCTAACGCGCGCCGGGTGAACTAGCCACCCCCTCCGGGGTCCGAAAGGCACGGGCAGGCCGGGGTTACGCAGGGTGAGCTCACTGCCTGTCCCCAACAAGTCTTAAATGGCTCTACACAAAAAAACCAAACCTCATTACAACTATTTTTTTGTTTTTTAAACCCCCTTCAGGGACAAATCCCTGGTATTGGGGGGGGAGGGTGACCGGCCCACCGGTAAGCTCTCCCCCAGCCACACGGACACTCTATCCCGGGAATAAAAGGAGGGTATTACCCTCCGAGCCTGCCACACACTGAGCTGCAAACTCGCAGCGCAAGACAAACTGACACAGACAAACAGGCAGACAGAGGACAGAAAAGACGAACCAATTGATCTTGCCCCCTGTCTCTCTTTTTTTTTTTTTTTTTTATATTTCCCAGTACCGAGAAACTGACCAGACCAGAACTGCAGGTTATGCCTCTCAATCTGCTGGAGTCAGAGAATATACTGAAGGACCGCAGGAGGCACACCAGTATATCTAGGGGGTGCTTTCAGTTTTCTCTCTGACTCCATCTGCTGGAGGGGAGGCATAACCCAGCTGTCTGGACTGATCCTGGTACGTACTGGGAATAGGTAATATGGAGGTCTTTTTCAAGGTGTGGGGGAATTCTCCGGTTTCTAAGGATTGGTTAACCAGAAGGCAGAGAAAAAAGCAAGCCTCTTGTTTGAGGGCTTTGAAGAAGGTTCCAGAGCATGGATTGTAAGGAGAGTTATATTTGCATCAGTTGAGAATGTCAACGAGGGAAGGATGGCGGGAGGGGAGAAGGAGGATAAGGTTACCTGAGGGACTGGGGAGGAGAGTACATAGGGACCTTGTAGCCTACCAAATGCTGATATGCACATACAACCTGTACACTGTACCCCACATCCTGCCTACTCACTCACACACAGAGTCCACCCCATTGAAAAACAGATTCTCCACCCCACTCACTATCACCCAACCCACCAACACACAGATTGGGAAGAAAGAGTGCTGGGGTCAGACTGTGGAGCGAAGGGAAGAGAGTGTAGGGTCAGCCCAGTGGTCTGGCTGTGGGGAAAAGAGATTACATGAGTCATGCTGTGCTGGGATGAGGCAGTGAAGGAGGAGTACTGGAGAATGGTGCAATTGGGCTGGGAGGTAGAGGGGACAAGAGTGCTGGGGAATAGAGTGCCAGAATCAGCCTGGTTACATAGAATGCTGAGCGCCTCCAAGCTGAAATATCCTCCCTTGAATTTTCAGTGGCTATCAGCTAGTTATTGACATAATCTCTTTGCTAACTTGCAGTAAGAAGCATGTGAATTAACTATACCTTTAAACTCTGAGAGCACATTCCACTGACCAGTGCTATTACTCCAACATCCGTTACCTAGAAATTAAACATATAAAATATTAGATGATGACAGATAAAGAAACAATTGATCCATGAAGTCTGCACAGTTAAAACAAGCAAACAAGTTCTTATAAGGGTGATTTTCAAGCCTGGTAACTAGGCATTTACTGAAAAACGGCCCTCTTGTATTTGGATAAAAGTACACATGGGCTTAATTATGCATACTTTTATATGGGTTAAAAAGAATTATTCACAAGGAGGGGAAGGAGGGTGTTTAGGTCTGGGGAGGAAATAATACACACATGAAATTTTCAAAACTGTGTGTGCTTTTTTCACCCTTCCCCCTCCCCCATACAAATAGCAAGTACAAAGTAAGTAGATGCTTTTGGCAAATGTACTTTAGACTAATTTTCAAAGAGACTTACCTGGGTGGTTTCCCTGAAACTTAGCTACAAAGTATGCATAATTAAAGTATCCAAGTACTTTGCAGCCTACTCATGATTGACTCCAATAAGAACAGAACATAAAACATGAAAATATTCATTGTTTAAAAGTGGTCGTTTGATCATTCTGAAATGATTTTAATTATAATTTAGTGCCTGGATCCTACTTTGTACAAAGCTTTCACTTAAAGAGGCATTTCTATCTACCCAACTTGAAAAGTATGAGAAGAAATGACAGCACTAAAATGAGTACAGGTTCGGAAAGGGTACAGTTATTGCTCTTTGCAAATTCAGGATTTGCTTCTGGATGCTACTTATTGACCTGATGTCTAATCCCATGCTTCAACTGATTAGACAACTGTTGCAGGAGCACTTAAAACATAAACACATAAGAACATAAGATTTGTCATACTAGGTCAAACCAAAGGTTCATCAAGCCCAGTATCCTGTTTCCATTTCCAACTGTAGCCAATTCAGGTCACAAATACCTGGCAGGACCCCAAAAAGATCAATGGATTCCATGTTTCTTATCCCAGGGACACGCAGTAGATTTCCCCAAGTCCATCTTAATAATGGTTTATGGACTTTTCTTCCAGGAACTTGTTTAAACCTTTTTTAAACACCACTGCACTAACAGCTTTTACCACATCCTCTGGCAACAAATTAGAGTTTAATTATGGCTGAATAAAAAATACTTTCTTCTATTTTTCTTAAATGTATCACCTAGTAACTTCATTGTATATTCCCTAGTCTTTGTACTTTTTTTTAAAGAGTAAACAATTGATTTACATTTACCCATTCCACTCCACTTATTTCATAGACCTCTATCATATCTCCCCTCAGCCGTCTATTCTACAAACTGAAGAACCCTAAACTCTTTAGCATTTACTCATAGAATAGTTCCATCCCCTTTATCATTTCAGTCGCCCTGCATCTACAGTGCACACTAAACTTTGTAATCCTATTTTTCTGTATAGATTGAGGACCTGAAGAAGGCTGTTCAGAAGCTGTGCTGGAAAAGAGGAGGTAGCTGCACTAGCTGTGAGCCAGGCTGAATGGGTCCATGATATGTCCATCAGGATGAATTTCATAAGGTCTGTCTATGTCCTTGTGATAGAGTATATGACAGAGAGCCTCAGACTGCCTTAACGGAATGGCTCCAGCTATCTGGCCCTGTCCACCTTAAAAGTGATGGACTGATGAAACAGCAAGGGAAGCTATCTAACCAAGCCGTGGAGGCAACAGTACAGAATTAGAAGCCAAAATGTCCGATCTGGATTCTTTATTGGACAGAGACAACTATCTTTAGGCAAGCCCGACTCAGGCCGAGTTTCGCCCTCTTACAATGGGGCTGCGTCAGGGGCTACAACATACAAACAAATAAGGCACACTAATAAACAAATATAAATCATAAAAAACACATTTTAAAACTGACATATAAAATGGTAACATCCATATAGGTGGTGTAACATGTAAAACAGAAAAATGATATAGGAAGATGTGATCCTGGGAAACTATTACATGTTCTTAATTGGAAATGTATTGCCTTTACCTCACCTTTATCATTTTAGGATTTCTGAGTATCCAGGTTGAAAATTATAATTGTGCATCAAATGGTCTGAAACATGTTAATAGAAACAGGGGTTTAAAATTAATAAAATCATCATTACAAAAACACTTTATGTTTGTGATTATCCAATCTCATAGAAAATGTACCTCTGCAGATTGTATTATCCTATGCCGCAGTGTTATTTAAAAACCAACGCTCTTCAGTACTGTAAAAAATTACATCGCTTTAAAACAATGGCACTATTCTTGTATATATAGTTATACATTGCAGAAATACCACGGTCACTCAAACAAACTATACTGGACCCATACTATTAGAAAAACAAACGCTTTGCCAAAAAATATTCTAAAATGGAGAATCCAACATAAATGCCGCTTTCACAGTCGGACATATAGCTTAAATAAAAATAGAAAACTGAAGCCTAACAAATACATCACTTTAAAACCATGGCACTATTCTTGTGTATATGGTTATGCACTGCAAAAACTACCACTGTCACTCCGAAAAACTATATTGGACCCATATTATCTAAAAAAAACAAACGCTTTACGAAAAAAAATATTCTAAAATAGAGAATCCAACGTAAATGCGGCTTTCTTAGTCGGACACATAGTATAAATATAAATAGAAAACTAAAGCCTAGCAATGATAATTCTTACGATTTGGTGCGCTGAAAAATCTCTAGTCTCATAGTGGCAACAAACTCTCTCTCTCTCCGATCGTAAAAGGAAAACCTACAGATGCTGGCAACCTTAAAACCACTTTAAAAAGGCGCCAAAAAAGTTGTCCATCAAAAAAAGAGGCGTGGACTAAAAATGCCCGTATGTACATAGTAAATGTGCGGCTGTGGATTGCCGTTTAAAACTTTCCGCGTTTTAAAAGGAAAACAAAGGAAAAAAGGGTGCATATAGACTACCTAAGACTGACCTTATTTTTAAAAAATAAATAAATAAATAAAAGTGCGATGAAATGGGGTTAAAAAAGGGAAAAAATACTGAAATAAAAGGAACAGTCTAATGAAAGATGTCACTATATAAACACGGGGAACAGACCATAGATGAAACAAAATAAAACCTCATCTAGAAACTAAGTTAAACCTAGTCTATGACTACTGAAAATAAATAATGCATACCACTGCAAAGATACAACCAAATGGGATAAAAATTAAAAATAGTAATGATTAATACAAAATGATGAATAATAAGAAAATACTAAAACTACAGACAAAAAATTATTTAAAAAAAGGGACACAATGTGTGATAAACCACTGCAAACATAAAAATGTGAAGCCACACCTCAGTTAATAATAATAACAAAACCAAAATAAAAATGATTGTACTCACGCCTGACCGCTAAAAATAGAGAGAGAAAAAGTTTATTATAAACCTTAAAAATCAAGAATAAGAGCCGATATTAAAACTGACAATATAGAACTTAGAAAACTAAAATAAACTAAAGAAAGGGGGCCCTATATGCGTTGGTAAAAAATTATATGAATACGGACGGAAAAAATTATTAAGGCCATAAACAATAAACTAGGAAAAGGCAATACAATAAACCAAGTCAGGGAACAAAGTAAAAAAACTTAAAGAAAAACAGAGTAATCTATGTCTAAATTTAAACCATTAGGTTCCATAGTCTTAAATTCAAATATATACTTCTGCTCCATCTGTAATAGTAAATTGTCCAAATCCCCTCCTCTCCAATTAGGAACAACTTGTTGTAATACATAAAATTTATAAACCTCAAATTTATGATTTTTCTCCAATGTATGTGATACTAATGGTTTGGATTCAATTTTCCTATTAATACTACTCTTGTGCTCGATAATTCTTTTATTAAATTGTCTAATAGTTTTCCCAATGCATATTTTATTACAAGGACAGAATACAAAATAAACAACCCCTTTACTTTTGCAATTAGTGAAAGTTTTGAGTTTAAATTCTTTATTATTACCGGGGATATTTAATGTTGTTGTTTTCATATTTACACCACAGACAGAACAATTTCCACATGGACGATGACCTGGTGGTCTTTTATCTTTGAAACGGGTGGTGGGTAAAGCAGAAGGAGAAATGAATTCCTTAATATTTTTTTCTCTTTTATTGGCAATCATAAGATACCTGCGGCACAGGATAATACAATCTGCCAGAGGTACATTTTTTTATAAGATTGGATAATCACAAAGTGTTTTTGTAATGATGATTTTATTAATTTTAAACCCCTGTTTCTATTAACATGTTTCAGACCACTGATGCACAATTATAATTTTCAACCAGGATACTCAGAAATCCTAAAATGATAAAGCTGAGGTAAAGGCAATACATTTCCAATTAAGAACATTTAATAGTTTCCCAGATACACATCTTCCTATATTTTTCTGTTTTACATGTTACACCACCTATATGGATGTTACCATTTTATGTGTCAGTTTTAAAATATGTGTTTTTTATGATTTATATTTGTTTATTAGTGTGCCTTATTTGTTTGTATGTTGTAGCCCCTGACGCAGCCCCATTGTAAGAGGGCAAAACTCGGCCTGAGTCGGGCTTGCCTAAAGATATTTGTCTCTGTCCAATAAAGAATCCAGATCGGACATTTTGGCTTCTAATTCTGTACTGTTGCCGGTCCACCTTAAGACAGACAGGAAAGGGATCCTCGGCTGGGGGTGTTTCCCTGAGGTAAGGGATACAAAGGTGAGGTCCTGAGAGAGTTAGATAGGCCCTAGGGAGAAGAAGAAAGCTGTAATGGAGAGCTGTGCTCTTTTGGAAATACCTTTCTTGCATTGTCAGTCTGCTGAGGTAAGCAGCCATTTTCATTCTGTCTTGCTGAACATTTTGTAATTAAACTGTTGAAAAGCAGAACAGACTCCAAGGGCATCATATATGGTGGCAGAAGCGGGATTATCTGTTGTAGAACATACTAATGGAAAAAATACCAGAGGCCTCAAAATGAATTAAGGCTCTGAAGAAAGAAGAAGAAGCTATGGTGAACTATGGCCTAGTTTTGTAAAGCAACATATGAACTATGGCCTAGTAACACACACATTAGCAGAATCCAGGTGAAACGTCAACAAGTGAAGTCACAGGATGAGCATAAGATAAGAAGATGACAGGTCTGAGAAAGGGTATCTGTGAAGATAACAGATCTGAAAAAGGGTATCTGTGAAGAAAGTTTGTGCATATGAAGTAAGATAAGATTAAACGGGAACAAAGAGTAGCTGCACTTAGCAGCAAGGTTAACTGAAATCTTGTGGTTTTGGAACAAATAGTAGTTATCAATTAGCTTACAGAAAATGTATATAAAAAGAGCTTGCAAAAAGAAAAAATTAAGCAAATGTTCCAGACCATAGATGTGCTATGTACATGTTGTAAGTATACCTTTGCTTCCTGCGTATACCATTGCTTATACTCAGTATAATAAATATATTATTGTGTGATTTAAGACTTAGTCAGAGTTGTTATTACAAACAATTGGTGGAGAATGCGCGCATTTGTCACATGTTTGCGGAAGCAACTCTGATTATTTCTTGGGAAGAGTAGAAGGTTTACGTTCTCTTGGTTTGATTCGCTAGGGCTCAGATTGATCAGCTGCAGCCCAATCGGTAATTAAAGGCCAAGAGTCCTGTGTAAATCGTGGTGATAGTTTTGAGAAAAGGCGCCTGAGGTTTTAACGCTGCAGCAATTGTTGTTTTTCTTGTATTTACTGTGTGGGTTGATATTAGCGTGTATATATTTTGTGTTCTTATTTTGTTTTGGTTACTATATACAGTTATATGTGCGTAGACTAAGTAAACGACAGTTTAAAATGGTTAACACACACCCAACCCCTAAAAGGGTCCCAGAAGGACAATTAGGAAAGCCTAACACGGTACGTACATTATATGTTAACAGTGATGATACATGTACGGCTGTCCAGCATGTAATTAATTTATTTCCATTTGAGAAAGACCTTATTAAGAAAACGAATGACAAATGGGGTAAATACTCTGCTAAAGATTCCTTTCTTTCCTGGCCCATGGAAGGATCTTTGAAACTTAGTCATTTATTGCCATTGTTAACATTCCTACAAGATAATAAAAAGAAAAATAGTCTAAAGAAACACCTGCATGTCTGGAATTTATTTTCAGTGACAGGTGACTTATATACAGCTGATAAAGAAATAAAAAAGAAAAATAAGGTTATAGGTGAGATAGGATCAAAATCCCTAAATCCGCCCCCATATGTGACTACATGTCCCCTGCTGGAAGACAGTGATCACGAAATTTTAATGCCTATACCAGCAGGCTATGGTCCGTTGAAAGGTCCTGTACAAAAGCCTAAACCCTTATATCCGGACTTAGAACAAGCAGCTAAATTTGAACGGGAAGCTGCTGAGCTTTTCCCTGGAACAGATAACTTTAAAATTAAGGGATTAGTGCACCTGACACCTGCCGATGGCAAGGACTGTCAGCAATTACGGGCTAATGTGTTATCAGAAACCCCACAGAGTCGGTTAACAGAAACGGCTCAAGGGTCATCCTTGACACCAGAGATGATTAAAGAAAGGATTAAAACGAATGAGGAAGGTTCATATGGGGCTCCATGGTGGACCACTGTTAAGACAGAATTAGGCAATGCAAATATAAACACTCCTTGCCACCCGGAAGGGCCAGTAACTGAAGCACAGCTTTCAGAAATAAGGGAATTAATCAACAAATATTGTACGGAGTCAGAAGATTTGGAATTTATCCAAAAAGGTCTAGACATATGGTTAAAATGTATACAAGATTTAAACGCGCCACCTTCTAAGGGAGTAAGAAACAAGAAAGATAATGTGGAATTGAAAGAATTTCCTATCTTCCTAAGAGATAATGGGCAACAGCCACCCATTGCAGCTTATAAACCATATACACCAGTAGATATTAGTACGATTATACAAAAATTGCCTAGTATACATAAAGGAGCAAGGCTCTGGCTCGAGGCAATAGATACTAATACGGCCGGAACACATTTAGCCATAGGGGATTTTAAGGCGCTATGTGCAGCTTGCGGCATTAGTTTACCACAACTCTCAGCAGTAAGCGCACGTCCAAGACTTATAACCCATATTGCTGATGGACTCCCTTTTCAAGGACAGGATAGGATAGATTTGGTAAATGCTTTAAATGTCCTGTATCCTACCAGCATAGATTTTACGGCCATCACTGCAACCAAATGGGATGGCTTAACTGATTTTGCAATGCACTTGACAAAATGTATGGACATGTATAAGGCACAAACCGGGCAGGATGCTGATATACAGCCAAACATCCCTGTATTTTTACATTTATTCTATGCTACTTTGCCTGCAAATATGCAGACTAATTTGAATAATGTTGTGGCACTTTCAACAAAAACATGGCCAGAGGTGAGAAACACTTTAATGCATTTCGCCTCAGTGCATTGCAAAATGATAAGAACTTCTAATAAAGAGCAACAGAAAATGGCTAGCAAATTAATGACATTACAGATAGCGGACTTAGAAGAGAAAAAGAATATGAAAACACAAAGAAATCAGGATACAGTAAACCTACAAGGCAGTGATATACAGGATTGTTATGTGATACAGGGTCCTCCGCGTACCCCGTATGCAGGAATATATCAGGGAGCATATCCCTCCTATATCCCCCGAGGTCGAGGGATGAGAAGGGGAAGGGGAGGAAGAGGTTTTGCACAAGGGATAATGAATAGACCGTCCCCTGATAGAAGAGCTCATGTGCAGTGCTGGAATTGCCAGTCATTTGGACACTATGCAACTGAATGCAGGCGATCAGGAGTCCCTGATCACACACAACAAACATTACAGATACCGCCGCCGCTTAACCAAACATTGCAGACACCGCCGTTATCAGCACCAGATCAGTTACAGGCTGGCCAACAGCCCTCACAATTCCCTGTGTGGGGCCAAGGTAATTATTGACAGACGTCGGGGAATAAGGGAATAATGCAGGGTGATACTGTGTTTTTACAGAATTCAGAGCCGTTTATTCAACTATTAGTAGGTCCTCAGCAGGTTCCAATGCAATTTTTGATTGATACAGGCGCTACATCATCTGTTATTTGTGTTAAACCAAGCGCTGTAAAAAGATCCATTGAAACAAACACCACTATTGGCTTTGATGGCAAGCCCAGTAAAAAACATTTAACTGAATTAACCCCAGTAGTAATTAACACTACACAAGGTAAAAGAGAAGCTTCAGTTAAATTCTTAATTGCTGAACATTGCCCTGTAAATTTACTAGGACGAGACCTACTTACTCAATTTGGATTAACTCTCACCTTTAACATCCCAACTTCTAAAAGTCTCCTTTCATTACTCACTTCAATAGGAAGTGAGGAGGAGAATGAAATCCCGGATGCATGGAAATGGGATCAACTACCTTTAGATTTGTGGAGCACTGAAGAGTCTCCTTATGGTAGGGCAAAAACAGCTCCAGCTTATCGAATTAAAACAGTACCATTTGAGCTGGGACCAAATGTGAGCCCTTATCCAGTAAAAGAAAAATTAATGGAACCTACTATGAAACATATTGCTAGATTGTTAAAACATGGTATTATTGAAGAATCACAGTCACCCTATAATACTCCTTTGTTCCCTGTGCCAAAAGGAGAAAATGATGTCAGAATTGTTCATGATTTACGTGCATTGAATGATATAGTGATTCCACAATATCCAGTTTGTGCTAATCCTCTGACATTATTACAAACACAGCCCATATATAAGTTCAACTCTGTCATTGATTTATCTAATGCATTCTTTGCAATTCCTCTACATACTGCTTCTCGTGATCTAACATCTTTTGTATTAGGCACAAAGGCTTATCGGTGGGCACGGATGCCCCAAGGTTTTACAGATAGCCCGACTGTATTTTCAAAACAATTGAACAAGGATCTAGAGCAGTTCAGAAGTATTTTACCTAAATCAGTATCTTTATTTACATATGTTGATGACATATTGCTTTCTGCTGAAACTAAAATAGAATGTTGTGAATGGACATTTAAATTATTACAAAGGCTTGGTGAGGCAGGATATAAATGTAATCAACAAAAATGTGTATTAGCTAAGACTCAAGTAAATTTTCTAGGTCAAATAATATCCTCAGCTACTAAACACATAACAAAGGACCTACTGTTAGAACTACAGAAACAGGAGTTTCCCCAGAATTTAAAGCAATTACGAGGTTTATTGGGAACTTTTAATTACTGTCGACAATGGATACCAAGTTATTCAGCGCGCATTTCTCCTCTACTGAGGCATTTACAGGTACCGGCTGGTACTGGGTCTTATGCGCAAATAAAATTGACTGAAGATGACGAAATGGTAATACAAGATGTATTACAGACTTTACTACAGGCTGAACCCTTAGGTACTGTAGACCCCAGGCTGAAAGTGCATATATGGGTCCGAGACATGGGAAACACATGGGCTGCTTTTGTAAATCAAGAAGATACACCGAAACAAGCAGTGGCATTTCTATCTGGATCCTATAGTCCAGTGGAAATGGCTCTACCTGAAATTCCAAAGTTATTAACTGCTATTGTCGCCGCTATTGGTAAATGGCGAGCTATGATGCCATATAGCTCGTTAATTTTACACTGCGCTCATTCAATACATCATTTGCTAACGACTAGTCAGGCTGCATTGACAGCAACCAGATTTGGTAAATATCAAACAATATTGACTGGCCAAGATATAGTAACAGCACCTCTCACGAAAGCTCAGAATAAGTTACTAGATTGTTTTTTTCCTAGTAATGTACAGAGACAAATTGAAAGAAAAGACATCCCGGACCTTTTACTGACCCAGTTTGATCCCCTTGACAAGGGACTAATATGGTTTACAGATGGGGCACAGAAAGACCAGCAAGCAGCGTTTGCAGCATTAAGTGTTACACCCAGTTTAGATATTATTACCAAAATACAGTATCAAACAGAGAAAGGTGTAACAGCACAAGAAGCTGAACTCCTTGCTGTAATAGCAGCTTTGAAATCTTCAGGAATAAAAGAGCACTGCACAATCTATACTGATAGTTCATATGTAGTTAGTTCTCTACAATACCATTTATTGAAATGGAAAAGAAGGGGAATGATTACTGCCACGGGTCAGCCCTTACAACATATCAACAACTGGAAACAAATACTGAACTTATTATCAAAAAGGGAAGGGGTTGGTTCTAAAACTGCTATAGTATGGACGCCAGCACATACTGGACATATGAGCTTTGAGGCACAAGGAAATGACCTAGCAGATAAAGCTGCTACAGAAGTGCTTACCGTGAAACTAATGACTATGCAAACACGGTTTAGCTCAGAATTAATGCATACTCCATATCCCATGCCACTTGACATACTCCATGAACAACCTAGTGGTGAGGAATTACAGAAATGGGTGACAATTGGATGTTATAAAAAAGGGAAAGAATGGCTCCACCCTAATGGAAAAAAATGTTTGACAACATCAGAAGTGTTGCGATACTTCTTGGCATGGCATGCAACCATGCATCTGTCTGCCACTGCACTATTAGCAGGCATACAAAGTAACCATTGGAACCAGAATCTTTATGCTCTAGCTGTACAGATAATTCATAACTGTTTAGTCTGTTCTACTCATATAGCTCGCCGAGGCCCAGCTGTGAGTCCTGGGAACTTGCCTATCCCCCAGGGACCAGGTTTGGAATGGCACATTGATTACACTGATATGATTGAAGCAGTTAAAGGAAAACGGTATGTATTGGTATGGGTGGATAGCTTTTCACATTGGATAGAAGCTTTCCCATGTACAAAAGAAACAGCTCATGTAGTTATTGATACCTTTTTACATAGAATTTTACCAGCCCATGGATGTCCGATCAAAATTGTATCTGATAATGGGACACACTTTAATAATCAAATTATGAATGAATTACAAGAGATCTGTAATATTATCCATCGACGTGTGTCAGTCTATAAGCCAACCTCGAATGGTTTGGTAGAACGATATAACGGAATATTGAAAACCAAATTGAGGGTATTGCTAGCAGCATTAAATAAAAACAAAACAAACAAATTATATACCTGGTTGGATGTATTACCATTGGCCTTAATGAATATACGGAATACGCCAGGTACAATCCATGAGATTACTCCATTTCAATTACAGACAGGACGGATTATGAATCCGGTGAGAATAAGACAAACTGATACTCAAGTAGAGTATTGGAAAAAAGTTCAGCCCCTAGTAGCCATGGCAGCAGATCTAATACAGACTGAATCGAAAAAGGTTCCTAAACAATCTTTTTGCGCTTCCTTTTCAGTAGGTGATCAAGTACTACGAAAGAATTACACCCACAAGACTTGGAAGGATCCGATATACGTTGGACCTTTCACTATCACAGACCTCAGCCATACTGCTGCTAAACTATCTGAACATTCCACTTGGGTACATTTGTCGGATATACGGACATTTAATCCGATACTATAATTGGACTGTTGCATTATCTTTTCTCTCTGAAGTAGACTGACGACTGCAGGAAAAGAAAATGTTATGTTTACTAACCTGTTTATATGTACTAACGTATACATGGCCACTTGTTACTTCTTTCCCTCTCCAACAGGCCCCTGTTTCAGGTTTAACAAATTTGTGGGTACAGACAATACAAGAATTAGTAAAGACTCTTCCAGCAGATGTTACTGATTGTATTGTCTGCACTCCACATCAAAAAGCCCATTCACATGTCCCAGCCATTTCCTTTCCAGTTCCATTACACCATATTTTAGGATTTAAAGATAATGGACAACACAATATGACCATAGATCCATTAGCAGGACAAACATGGGCACAATATTTGGGTAATGCCAAACCTCCCCCACTTACAGCCGATTTACCAAAAAATGGTTTTCTTTGCCTTAGTAATGTTACTTCCCCGAACCCTATTCCTTGCAACTATACTTACTCCACATACAATACAACATGGATTATTCGTAAGGGAACCATCTTACCCAGCACCCCTTTCACTGACATTGTAATAAGCTGTAATTGCACATTTTCACATATTACTGCATCTCCTCCACCAGGTTGCCTCCCATGTATAGCAAATTTGTCCAAGATTGTACATGTAGCCACCGACACCCAATACATACGCACTTTCAATTCCACATACACTGTCTGTCCACGTCTGTGTGACCTCTTCAACATAGCAGACAATAACTGTTCATCTGAAATGACTTATCTTTGGTTCCTTGTAGTGTATTAGGAAAATATAAATCTCCTTTTGTTTATGGCCCTTATGACAATAGCAATGATACCGTAATACAAAACTTTGCAAATCTTTATGTTGGACATTATTGGTTGTGTGATGGAATAGTTTTCCTCAAACTCCCTACATACTATGAATTTTGTGTGTTAGTTACATTTAACTATTTTTCTCGAATTATTCCATTAAATCACCCTATGCATACCCGCTCCCGAAGGAGTATTCCCTCAGCTGTCCCTGAAGATCAAGCAATCCAACTCTCATTGGATTATATTAACACAACCTACCCTTTAACTAAAACTAGATTAGACGCATTAAGCTATACCTCATGGTTACCATTTGCCCAACCTGCAGTTGCAGCTGAATTGGGAATGGCCATTCGGCGACTACAATCTGTTCTCCATGTAGTCACGCATGAATTAGAAATCGCCCTTAAAGCCCTTCAAGACACGGTAGATGAATTAACTACTGTTTCTACATATAATCGACATGGTCTGGACTATATATTGGCTGCCCAAGGCGGATTGTGTACGGTACTTAATAGCTCTGAATGTTGTACAGTAGTGGTTAATCGCTCTCATATAGTTTATAACGCAATGCAAAAGATACAAGAACTGGCTAGACTTCAAGTTAGCGATTTTGAGGGAGGAATCTCAGTAACTTGGTGGGATTCCATAACCTCCTGGTTTTCTAACTTATCTAGTCATTTGAAGGGGATAGTAGGAGTTTTTCTTGGATTACTAGTTTTAGGTATAATGTTATGTTTTTGTATTCCATGTATTTGTTCAGTATTACAATATTGTCGACCAAAGATGCCAACACCAAAACCAGTAACCAATATGATAGCGTATAGCAATATAAACTTGAGAACTACTAGAATGGTCCAAACCACAATCAGTACAGATGATAGCTGGGAAACGGAAAGTGAGAGCAGTTAAAAAAGGGAGGTCCTAGGGAGGTGTCCACAGATACAAAGAAGAAAACCCTAGTCTCTATGCTGTTCCCCTGTGTGAAGAATGAAGACACCTAATGTGAGCCAGAGTCAATCTGGCTCAAGGGAGGATTGTAGAACATACTAATGGAAAAAATACCAGAGGCCTCAAAATGAATTAAGGCTCTGAAGAAAGAAGAAGAAGCTATGGTGAACTATGGCCTAGTTTTGTAAAGCAACATATGAACTATGGCCTAGTAACACACACATTAGCAGAATCCAGGTGAAACGTCAACAAGTGAAGTCACAGGATGAGCATAAGATAAGAAGATGACAGGTCTGAGAAAGGGTATCTGTGAAGATAACAGATCTGAAAAAGGGTATCTGTGAAGAAAGTTTGTGCATATGAAGTAAGATAAGATTAAACGGGAACAAAGAGTAGCTGCACTTAGCAGCAAGGTTAACTGAAATCTTGTGGTTTTGGAACAAATAGTAGTTATCAATTAGCTTACAGAAAATGTATATAAAAAGAGCTTGCAAAAAGAAAAAATTAAGCAAATGTTCCAGACCATAGATGTGCTATGTACATGTTGTAAGTATACCTTTGCTTCCTGCGTATACCATTGCTTATACTCAGTATAATAAATATATTATTGTGTGATTTAAGACTTAGTCAGAGTTGTTATTACAAACACTGTTCTAAGCATCACAGACAGGGACCCACACTCGCAGAAAAAAAAAATTGGGGGGGGGGGGGGGGGGGGGGCCTGCAACGGTAGCTACACAGGATTTTTTTTGTTGTTTGTTGGTACCGGCTAAGGAGAGAAGCTCCGCCGGAGGGAGGGAACAGAAGAAGTGAGTTAGAGCTGGTGAAGCAGGCTTTTCTTTTGTCTGGAAGAAGGGGAAAGGTTTCCGGTCTTGATGGGGCAGGAGGTCAGAATAGCCTCTGCAGGAACCTCTCTGAGAAATGGAGCAGCTACTGCAAGCCCTGGTGGAGGGACAACAAAAGCTCCGGGCAGCCGCTCAGACCCAGTATGCACAGCACCAGCAGCTACTGCAGGATAAGACCTGTGACCCACAGGCACCCATTCTTAACAGCTGTGCAACCCACTAGTCTAACCCCCCATTCACACAGGGCATTAAAGAACTCAATAAACAACAAGATCACAGAGGGCTCTGAACTTTTGATGCAGACACACACACTGTATCAAGGGCAACAAGTACAAAAAGCCTTCTCTGTATTAAATACTGAAGAAGCTCTAGAAAAAAAGATTGAAGTGTTATCTGAAAAGAGAGAAGAAACCCAATGCATACAGGAATTCCAGATCAGAAACCAAAGGAAAAAGCTAATTGTGCTTGATGAATCTGTCACCAAAGGCACTAATCTTTCCTCTTCCACATATGCAAAGGGAAAGGTGGATAACAAAATGCAAGTAAAGTCACAAAAGGAGTCCAGGAACAGCAGTAACCTGAACGTGGAAAGCTGGAAAGCTATGAGCACAAATGCTCGTGGTTTGGGCAATAAAATCCCAGATCTGCAAACCCTAATGGTGGAGGCGGACTTGGACATTGTTGCCGTCACGGAGACGTGGTTCACGGAATCTCATGATTGGGATACGGCAATACCGGGCTATAACTTGTTAAGGAAGGACAGAGTGGATAGGAAAGGGGGAGGCGTGGCTCTTTACATCAGAAACAATATCCAAGCATCTGAGTTGCAAGGAAGATGGGGCAATGAAGAAGCACTATGGGCCAACCTAAAAAAAGATGGGACATCCATTTTTATTGGAGTGGTTTACAGGCCTCCAAACCAAAAGGAAGAGCTGGACAGAGATCTGGTTGAAGACATCCAAAAGATAGGAAAGAAGGGAGAAGTGGCGATTGTTGGAGACTTTAATTTGCCGGATGTAGACTGGAGAATCCCATCTGTAGAATCTAACAATAGTAGAGAAATAGTGGATGCTCTGCAAGGAGCTTTGTTCAAACAAATAGTAATGGAACCCACAAGAGAGGGAGTTATACTTGATTTAGTGCTCACTAATGCAGATAATGTCTCTGATGTGCAGGTGGGCACCCATCTCAGCACCAGTGATCATCAAACGGTATGGTTTAATATCACAAAAAGGATATGGAGAAGAAATACATGAACCCGAGTTTTGCAGTTCAAAAACACGGACTTTGATGAAATGGGGAAGTACCTGGAGGAAGAACTGGTAGGCTGGGAGAACGAGGGAGATGTGGAACAACAGTGGACCAAACTAAAAGGAGCAATTACCAAGGCAACTAATCTATATGTTAGAAAAGTAAAGAAAAGCAAAGAAAAATGAAACCTATCTGGTTCTCCAAGGAGGTGGCTGACAAAATAAAGGCTAAAAGAACAGCATTCAAGAAATATAAAGGATCCCAAAAGGAGGCGCACAAAGAAGAATATTTGGTAGCACTGAGGGAGACAAAGAAAGTAATCAAGACGGCAAAAAGTCAAGCAGAAGAAAGGATTGCCAAAGAGATTAAGAGAGGTGACAAAACATTTTTCAGGTACATCAGTGAAAAGAGAAAAGTTCAAAGTGGGATAGTGAAACTGAAAGGTGAAAAAGATCAATGTGTGGAGAGAGACGAAGAAATGGCAGAAATATTAAACAAATACTTCAGTTCTGTGTTCTCTAAAGAAGACCCTGGAGAAGGACCATTGCTAGTTAACAAACTAGAGGGAAATGGAGTAGATGTAACTCCATTTACAGTAGAGAATGTATGGGAAGAGCTGAGGAAACTGAAAGTGGACAAAGCCATGGGGCCTGATGAGGTTCATCCCAGGATACTGAGGGAGCTCAGAGATGTGCTGGCAGGTCCGCTGTGTGATCTGTTCAAAAGATCCCTAAAAACGGGAGTGGTGCCGAGTGACTGGAGAAGAGCGGTGGTGATCCCGCTTCACAAGAGCGGAAACAGAGAAGAGGCTGGAAACTACAGGCCGGTTAGCCTCACCTCGGTGGTGGGAAAAGTAATGGAGTCGCTGTTAAAAGAAGGAATAGTGAGCTATCTACAATCGGAAGAATTGCTGGACCAGAGGCAGCATGGATTCACCAGGGGAACATCCTGTCAGACAAATCTGATATAATTTTTTGACTGGGTAACCAAGGAATTGGATCAAGGAAGAGCGCTCAATGTCATCTACTTGGACTTCAGCAAAGCTTTTGATACGGTTCCACACAGGAGACTGGTGAATAAAATAAGAAGCTTAGGAGTGAGTGCCAAGGTGGTGACCTGGATTGCAAACTGGTTGACGGACAGAAGACAATGTGTGATGGTAAATGGAACTTACTCTGAAGAGAGAGCGGTGTTGAGTGGAGTGCCGCAAGGGTCGGTGTTGGGACCGGTCCTGTTCAACATCTTTGTGAGCGACATTGTGGACGGGATAAAAGGTAAGGTTTGTCTTTTTGCGGATGACACTAAGATCTGCAACAGAGTGGACACGCCAGAAAGAGTGGAGAGAATGAGATGGGATTTAAGGAAACTGGAAGAGTGGTCGAAGATAAGGCAGCTGAGATTCAATGCCAAGAAGTGCAGAGTCATGCATATGGGATGTGGAAATCCAGAAGAACTGTATTCGATGGGGGGAGAAGGGCTGATGTGCACGGGGCAGGAGAGAGACCTTGGGGTGATAGTGTCTAATGATCTGAAGTCAGCGAAACAATGTGATAAGGTGATAGCTAAAGCCAGAAGAATGCTGGGCTGCATAGAGAGAAGAATATTGAGTAAGAAAAGGGAAGTGATTATCCCATTGTACAGGTCCTTGGTGAGGCCTCACCTGGAGTACTGTGTTCAGTTCTGGAGACCGTATCTCCGAAGGGACAGAGACAGGATGGAGGCGGTCCAGAGAAGGGCGACCAAAAAGGTGGAGGGTCTTCATCGAATGACTTATGAGGAGAGATTGAAGAATCTAAATATGTACACCCTGGAGGAAAGGAGGAGTAGGGGTAATATGAAGGACCCAAAAAGCACAAAGGAAGGCGATCTATAAAAGCCGTCAGGATGAACAAAAGGATAGATGCCAATAGTCTATAAATGTCCTTTATTAAAGTGTAGCCCGACTCTGGCCGAGTTTCGCCGTATCAGAACGGCTGCCTCAGGGGCTTACAGATGTTCTCTTCAATTTTCAAATTAAACAATTTGTGTATAAAGGATCATATAAACCATTATATGACCAACAAGAAGTAATCTTTTGTGCACATTCACAGATCAATCTCCACTTGTGCACAAGCTGTATCCAGCTTCAAAGATAAACCAGAAATCTTGAATCTCAATTTGACAGACACAGAGAAGGAGAACATAGCAAATCGCCTGCCTTTCCGATGGACAAAAGAGTATGTCAAATACTTGGGGATTCATCTGTATGCAGACTTAACCCATATGTTTGACTTAAATTATAAACCACTGGCATCAGCAATCTTCAAGGTTCTAGACAAATGAGAAAGCCTGAATTTATCATGGCTAGGTAGAATCCATAGTATCCGAAAAGGAAATGTCACTTGTATTTAATCACCGATCCCAAAAAATTCAAAATGATAATTATCATCAATTGTATGTGATTTTAGTTAAACCGCATCATCAAGCCTGACGGCGTGTGCTCTATATTTTAACTCGAGAACCGCCCGGTCTTCTAATCATTTGCGGCAAAATTAGATCTTTGTCAAAATCTTTTTTTTTTTTTTAACTTTTTCTATTTTTCTTCAGTTTTCTATTAGTTTTCTCAAATGCATATTCATTATATCTTACATATCAACCTTTGGTCTTCTATTCAATAAGCACTGCTGATGTCAGAATCTTTTAATTCAAGCTCAACATACGGCCGAAGTTTTGCAGCGGTGGCTGCTTCATCAGGAGCTGTAGTGCAAGTGCAAGATTTTAAACCCGGAATAAAGACACACTTTCTCTGTCAAATAGAATCCTGTAAATATAGATAATTCCATATTAATTTTGAAACCGCTTGTGTCGAAATAAAATTACTTATCTGGGAACGGTCAGCAATCCAACCTTCAAATGGGACGAATCTCGTCTCACCACGTCTATCAACAGAAAGGGACAGAGACCATGTTCACCTCAGACATAAGCTTATATACAGCTGTCAGCCAATCCAGATTCTATACGTCATGGATGAATGTGACGTAGGTATCAAGTTTTCTATCACAAGAAAACGTTAAGCTCTAATTCCACATTTAATCCTTTTGGATGGAGGGTGTCCAAAAGGTATATCCATCTTTGTTCTGCTTTTAACAATTTTTTATTGATATCACCCCCGCGCCAATGCGGTATGATTTGCTCCAACACACAGACTCGTAACTCTGCAAAACTGTGATCCTTTGTTAAGCAGTGGGAAACTATAGGTGCAGTCAAACGTTGAGTAGCTAGACTGGAGCGATGTTCAATGATACGGGTCCGCAGCTGTCTTGTGGTTTTACCCACATATATCATCTTACATGGGCACTGGATCATGTATATGACTCCAACAGATTTACAAGTGGTATTATTTTTCAATTGTACTGTAAATGCTGGATTCTCAAATTGAATAGCTGTAGTAGTAATCATATTGTCACATACAGAGCAGGTGCCACACGCTGTGTGTGACCCAATATTCTGTTTAGGCGGAAAAACTGTAGAATCTGAATGTACTAATTGGTCCTTCAAATTGGAACCTCTCATATATGTGAATCTGGGTCGCAATTGAAATTCATTGTGATGTTGTACTATTGACCAGTGTTGCTGAATGATTTGTTTAAGTGTAGATGCCATAGGGGAAAAGGGTACTGTACATGTTATCAGTTCTTCTGATGTACTATCTCTTGGTAAGAGTAACCAGTCTCTGTTAGTATATTTAGCTCGGAGGAACGCCCGCCTGACACATTTTTTAGGATAGCCCCTCTTGATAAACCATTCAGTAAGAATCTTTGCCTGTTTGATGTAATCATTTTGGGAGGAGCAAAGACGGCGAATTCTGAAAAACTGTCCCACAGGTAAGTTCTCTTTTAGACTCCTTGGGTGGGCACTATTAAAGTGCAAAAATGTATTACTACTTACTGGCTTCCGATATACTGAGGTTTTAAAACCCATTGGTATCTTTGTGATGGTAATGTCCAGAAAAGTAATCACGTGTGACTGAAAAGAGGCTGTAAAACGAAGGTTGATGTTACATGAATTAAGCCATATCAAAAATTCATCAAATAGTGTTTGGGTTCCACGCCATAAAATCAGAACATCGTCTATGTACCTCTTCCATGCAAAAATATTCTAGAAAAACGGTTGATCATCATTAATCCATTTTTGCTCAAATACTCCCATATATAAATTGGCCAAATCTGGGGCCATTGTGGCACCCATTGCGGTGCCACAAATCTGTTGGAAATAATTATTCTCATACGCAAAATAATTTTTTGTCAAGGCAATCCGTAACAAAGACTCTAAAAATTCAGAGGGAACTCGTTGTGGACGGATTCTAGATTCAAAGTACATCGTCGCTATCTCCATCATTTCATTCTGGGGGATGGAAGTGTACAAGGACTCAACATCCAGAGTAGCCAAATGTAAATCACTGGTGTCACATTGAATATTCTCTAAAAAAACAATTACTTGTTGTGAATCTTTAATGAAAGAAGGTAATTTAAACACAAAAGGAGCCAAAAATGTGTCTAAAAATTTTGATAAAGGTTCCAGTAGAGATTCTCTACTGGAAACAATTGGTCTCCCAGGTGGATTCTGAAGGTTCTTGTGGATCTTTGGTAGTAAATAAAAAATGGGGACCATTGAATGTTTTTTAATCAAAAAATTCTTTTCTTTTGATGTAAGAAAACCTCGTTTTTCTCCCTCTTGTACAAGATTTTCTATTTCCTTTAGTAGAGTCATCGTTGGATCCTCCTGTAAAGGGAGATAGAATGTCCTGTTGGATAATTGACGGTTCACTTCACTAGAATATTGGGTCCTGTCCATTACAACAATTTTCCCTCCTTTATCCGCCGGTTTGATAATTAGATCAGAATTGTCTCTCAGATCTTGTATCGCTTGAAATTCTGCTGATGTCAAATTACAGAAATAATTATTGTCAGTGAATTGTTGACGTAATTGTTTTAATACCAGCTGATGGAAAGAAAAAATGATGGGATCAGGAGGACCTGGTGGAATCCAAACTGAAGGATTTTTCAAAATTGAAATGTCAATATTCTCTGGTTGGTCAACAAAAAAATGTTTAATATACAGTTTCCTTACAAATTTGTAAAGAGCAACTTCTAAGTCAAATAATTTAGGTTTAGGGGTGGGCACAAAAGTTAGCCCCTTATTCAATTTTTGATATGGCTTAATTCATGTAACATCAACCTTCGTTTTACAGCCTCTTTTCAGTCACACGTGATTACTTTTCTGGACATTACCATCACAAAGATACCAATGGGTTTTAAAACCTCAGTATATCGGAAGCCAGTAAGTAGTAATACATTTTTGCACTTTAATAGTGCCCACCCAAGGAGTCTAAAAGAGAACTTACCTGTGGGACAGTTTTTCAGAATTCGCAGTCTTTGCTCCTCCCAAAATGATTACATCAAACAGGCAAAGATTCTTACTGAACGGTTTATCAAGAGGGGCTATCCTAAAAAATGTGTCAGGCGGGCGTTCCTCCGAGCTAAATATACTAACAGAGACTGGTTACTCTTACCAAGAGATAGTACATCAGAAGAACTGATAACATGTACAGTACCCTTTTCCCCTACACTTAAACAAATCATTCAGCAACACTGGTCAATAGTACAACATCACAATGAATTTCAATTGCGACCCAGATTCACATATATGAGAGGTTCCAATTGGAAGGACCAATTAGTACATTCAGATTCTACAGTTTTTCCGCCTAAACAGAATATTGGGTCACACACAGCGTGTGGCACCTGCTCTGTATGTGACAATATGATTACTACTACAGCTATTCAATTTGAGAATCCAGCATTTACAGTACAATTGAAAAATAATACCACTTGTAAATCTGTTGGAGTCATATACATGATCCAGTGCCCATGTAAGATGATATATGTGGGTAAAACCACAAGACAGCTGCGGACCCGTATCATTGAACATCGCTCCAGTCTAGCTACTCAACGTTTGACTGCACCTATAGTTTCCCACTGCTTAACAAAGGATCACAGTTTTGCAGAGTTACGAGTCTGTGTGTTGGAGCAAATCATACCGCATTGGCGCGGGGGTGATATCAATAAAAAATTGTTAAAAGCAGAACAAAGATGGATATACCTTTTGGACACCCTCCATCCAAAAGGATTAAATGTGGAATTAGAGCTTAACGTTTTCTTGTGATAGAAAACTTGATACCTACGTCACATTCATCCATGACGTATAGAATCTGGATTGGCTGACAGCTGTATATAAGCTTACGTCTGAGGTGAAAATGGTCTCTGTCCCTTTCTGTTGATAGACGTGGTGAGACGAGATTCGTCCCGTTTGAAGGTTGGATTGCTGACCGTTCCCAGATAAGTAATTTTATTTCGACACAAGCGGTTTCAAAATTAATATGGAATTATCTATATTTACAGGATTCTATTTGACAGAGAAAGTGTGTCTTTATTCCGGGTTTAAAATCTTGCACTTGCACTACAGCTCCTGATGAAGCAGCCACCGCTGCGAAACTTCGGCCGTATGTTGAGCTTGAATTAAAAGATTCTGACATCAGCAGTGCTTATTGAATAGAAGACCAAAGGTTGATATGTAAGATATAATGAATATGCATTGAGAAAACTAATAGAAAACTAAAGAAATATAGAAAAAGTTAAAAAAAAGATTTTGACAAAGATCTAATTTTGCCGCAAATGATTAGAAGACCGGGCGGTTCTCGAGTTAAAATATAGAGCACACGCCGTCAGGCTTGATGATGCGGTTTAACTAAAATCACATACAATTGATGATAATTATCATTTTGAATTTTTTGGGATCGGTGATTAAATACAAGTGACATTTCCTTTTCGGATACTGTGTGTTGTTGTGGAAATTGTCTATTGTTCTTTTTGATACATAGGTAGAATCCATACCATCAAAATGAACGTCCTTCCCAAATTTTGCCATTTCTTCCAAACATTATCCTTACGGGTACCAGATGTAGCCCCAAAGAGATGGGAAAGGAAGATTTTTTGTTTTATCTGGAAAAAAAGGCCTCCGAGGGTTTCCCAAAAATGCCAAAGAACAGGGTGAGCTGGGTGTCCCCAGGCTGAGTTATTATATTGCAGCAGCACATCTATGTACAGTCCTGGAATGGCAATATGTATTCAAAAAGAAAATTTGGATTGACATAGAAGCAGATATAGCAGGTATATCATCCCTCAGGAGTCTTCCATTTGAAATGACATTTGAAATGACAGGTACTAGCGCACCCAGGATACTGTATAGGCGCTGTATAGTGCTCTATACAGTAAAATGGATTGCGCAGGCCTAACGCTTCACGGAACCTTCTTGGACGCGGCTTGCATTTGCAAGCTATTTAAATACAGTATCAAACCGTTGGATGAGCCGGACTGTGTGTGCGGCAAACGCGGGTGCGCCTGGCACTAACGCAGCTCTTCCTACCACTCCTTACTGTATCGGCCCGAAAGATGAGGGTGGATTGCGCGCCCTAATGTACCTTGGAGGAGCATGGCGGGAGGCAGCACCAAAGCCAGTCCGGGGACGCCGGAGAGGACGGCAAACAGACGCCGTGGCAGCTAGTAGTCCGAGGTGAGCGGGAGGAGCAGCAAGTAGTGAGAGGTAGGTGGGGCGAAGCCGAAGACTGACGGTTACAACAGCATGAGGTCTTTGACGTAGGCAAAAAGGACTCTGGGATTGAATTGGTAGTCATGTATTTTCTTTGCATAGAATTCTCGTTTTGCCTTATCAATATCTGTTCTGTAGATATAAAGAATGGTTCTGTATTTGTCTTTAAGGTAGGGAGTTGGGTTTCTTCATTTTTTTCGGCTGCTCTTAGTATACATTTAATCTTTCTTAATTCTGGGGTGTACCAGGGAGCATTATGCTTTGTAGATGATTTGATGTCTTTGAATTATTTATCGCTATCTCTGAGGTAATGGTGGTCCAGGAGTTTACAGCAGATTTTATATCATTTTTGTTTAGGGATTTTAGTGCATCAGGTAAAGTTTCAGTTATTTCATCAATTGGGCATGGTTTGTTAAATTCAATCCTTTTGTTGGGATTATTTAAGTAGTTGCAAGTGTTTTCCAGATATAGTTTGGTGGTCTGACCATAGAACTGCGGTGGCTGTGGGTGGTTTAATGTCGGAGATTTTCTCATTGATAAAAATTAGCTCAAGAGTATGGCCTGATCTTTGGGTGGGAGGCTTATTATTTGTCTGAATCCAATCGCTGTCATGGTATCCAGCAGAAGTTCGCTGATGGGTGAGAGGGGTGTTTTGTCAAGGTGCAGATTGAAGTCGCCCAAGATTATCGCAGGGATGCCCATGTTCACATTATTGGTGATGGTTTCAATTAGTGGAGACGTGGTGTTTAAGAAGTCCTGGAGGGGCGTATATTAGCAGTAGTTGTAAGTTCTTTGATTTAAAGAATCCTATTTCAAAGGGAGGTGGTTCGTTAATAGTGTGCATTTTACATTTAAATTTTTTTAAGGCTAGAAATAGTAGGCCACCTCCTTTTTTATTTGGCCCGGGAAAGGAGTAGATGTCAGATTGTTTTAGGTAGTTGACTGGTTAATGCTACGTCCGAGCTTTTAAGCCAGGATTCTGTTATACAGCAGACTTAAAGTCTGGTGTCTAGTAAGAGGTCATGAAGTACAGGGATTTTTTTTGCCACAGATTGCGCATTAAGTAAGATTAAAGTCAAAACAGTATACAAAACAATATACAAGCAGTTTGCATGAAACTGCAAACAAACCTCAAGCTCTGAAAATATCCCATTCACCACAGCAGTCTTTTCGCTCTTATAAAGCATGCATTCTCTTGTCCGACTGTTCTTTAAACACAGAAACATGAAGTCACGCCACTATGAGGCACTAGGCATTGGAGAAGGTAATCATCGAAATGGTTGGTTGGAATGGCTGGCTGAGTTGAATTAGGATGTATCCTCTTTCTACTCATCATGGAAAAAATGTTCAAATTCTATTGTCACCTCAATTAACAGTGAACCAAACTCCCTCTAGACACTCTGTGAACACCACCCCCATCTTTTCACAAAACCTTGCAAAAATAGTGATTCATAACCTATATAGAAAACCTGTTAAAGAAGACTTGCTTATTTGTAATAGCTGTTCTCCAAGGACAGCAGGAGATCAATCAGAAGTGTTGCTAGGTACCTAAAAGATCCAGGGCACGGGCCCATAATCCCTCCTTTTCCCTCTCCATCAGATTTTGATAATTAACTCAATCACGATCAGCAGCTTTCCCTTCCCTCAAGAACAATCCTATAAAAATATAATATAATATCAGATAGACATCCTATATGATCTGTGACAGATCTGTGACAGAGAAGCCACCCTGTTAGTTCAATCTTGGTGGTATCTCCCCACCTGCTTCTTACCAAATTCTGTACATGCAGAGACACGACACCCTTGCTCATAAAGCAGGATGGACTGCTACATTTTGCATCATAGAAACTCCCCCAACAAAGGAAGTAATTTTAAAAGGAGTTACACATGTACACATACTATCATAGCAATTTTAAAAAGTCATTTACGCATGCAAAGTGCACTTACATGTGAATATCCTTTGGACAATTCAACGGCATATATTGTAGCAATTTTCAAGCCACCCTGAGATGTCTTGAATTAGTGGAGTGGGATGCGCACACACAATCTCGTTTCCACAGGCTCCCTCCCTCTCTCAAAAATACATAGGCTCTTATTTTTACATGCTTGCTCACTTTCTTTCTCACACACATATTTTCTTTCATAGATACTCATACTCTTACTCCCACAGGTTCCCTCCCTCACACAAACACATGCTCTCTATCCCACAGGCTCCTTCTATGAGGGCAGCCTGAACAACTGATGTGAATAAAGTGGAATCTTAAGAAAGAAGGCTGGAGTCTGTTTGATTACTGTCTCCAGCCTAAGAAGTTGCTTGGCTATTACACAATCAGATTTATCTGACAAGACCTACCTCTGCTAAAACCATCTTTTTTTTAGAAATTTGTTCAATACCTTTAGGTCTAGGATGGGATGGAGTCCTCCTGTTTTCTTTGGATTTAGGAAATCCAAAGAAAACTGTTGAAAAGAGTTCAACCACTATAATCAGCAGTTCCTGATTCGGTGAGTGACCCCAATTTAGGTTCAGGCATGCTTAATGGGGCATAACTAAATTTCTAGAAACTTTGACATTAAAGTTCTGAGCCAGGCTCATTGGATGATGTCACTTGTGAAGACTTCAAACACCAATAATTCTATACGAAAAGTCAATATTGCAAATATTCCACCAGGCTCTAGAACATCAATATACCTCCTAGTAGGAATGCTACAAATTCCTACAAGAAACTAAATGCTAGCAGAATACCTCACCTTGATTATACATGCAAAATATCCTCACCAAATGGAGAATAAGTGATCACAAATTAGAAAGATATATGCAAACAAAAAATTAATTATTTGCTCTGCTGTCCACTCCAGTCTCACATCCCCCTTTCTGTTCCTTGCACAAGGGGAGGTGGGGGAGGGGAGAGAGAGAAAAAAAACAAGATGAGGAAAGAACTGGAACAGGGAGCAATGTGGCTCCTCTTTGGTTTGCTCTGTCTGCTTCATGCTCATCTCCTCCCCTCCTGTTCCTATACAGTGCCTAGGAGAAGAAGGGGTGGAGCAGGAAGCAGAGGGCTGTTGTCTAAGATTTTGAGCACTAGCCAATAGAGTCATCAGGGTAGAGCCTGTATGCTCATGCAATGACCTCTCTGCTATGCAGGGCCCATGACAGCTGCCCCTTTCACCTAAAAGTAAAATTGACTCTGTGGGATTCATGTTCCCCTACTTAGCAACATTCTTGGGTCAGAGCAAAAGGTGAGGTTGACAGAACTTATAAATGAATCAAAGATTACTTCACAATGGTGATCTGAATGGAGAAGGCAGGATTGATGATGAATTGCAGAATGATAAGAAGGTGACAAAAAGACCCATGATGTCTGGTAGTGAGTTAGAAAAACTCCTAAACTATGTTAAATCCTTTTGGGTTATTATTGAAGTGAAACTAAAAGACAAATGTCCTTATTTTCTAACTGTAGCTTTTTCCTTGTATAAGGATGCCTAGGCGTCTTTGATTATAGATTTTTGCATTTAGGGTACTTATTAGGCATGTGCAGAGGCAAAATTTTAATTTCAGCTGTTTATTCATTTTGTAGGTTATCTCCATTTGTTTCATTAGCTTCAATGAAAATAATTTTTTAATTTGTTTCATTCATTTTTTGTTTCCCATTAAAGTCAATGGGGGAACAATGCAACCTATTTTGAGCTTCAAAATTGGGGTTTTCTAATTAGTTCTAATGAAACTTGTGAGTAGACAACATACGAAAGGGGAACAGAACTCCAAGGCACCAAGACTGTGGAATCAGGCACCGAATGTGGCATGAATAGACTAAGGTACTGTAAAGAGGTAAAAGGGTATCAGCAGTGACAGAAGTTCTCCAAGGCATTGTCAGAGGAGCAAAACAGCATTAAGATTGTCAAGAATATTACCAAGCTTCAAAGAGGGCACCAATAACAGTGGCATGATTCCCAAAAGAGGAATAGTGAAACCAAGAGTGGCATAAACATCTTAAAGCACCATGAAAGGGAAACAAAGCAACAAAAGTAGCATAAAAAAACCCCCAAGGCTTTGCTAGAGGGACAAATCAGCACAAAGAGTATTCTAAAGCATCCAACACACCAGGAGAGGTGAAAAGTAGCCACTTACAGTGGCAAGAACACCTCAAGGTGAAGAGTCTGGGGTATGGCATCTAGGCTGAGGGGCAGAAAGATACCAAAGGTATAGAGTCTTAGATATAGCAGTTGACTAAGTGGAAACAAGACTCCCAAGTTGGTTAATCAGGAGAACGACAGCAAGACAGAGTGGCAGCAAGACCCTCAAGATGGTACATCAGGAACATGGCATCTAGGCGGAGGGGCAAGATCCCTACGGTGGTATATCAGGGCATAACAGGAAGGCAGAGAGGCAGTAGAACCCTCAAGCTGAAGAGTGCTTGGAATCACAAACAGCAAAAAGGCATCACAATTACCAAGACTTAGAGTGCAGGGAATCGCAAACAGCACAAAGGCATCAAAAACCCTCAAGGCTTAGAAAGCAAGGAATTGTAAACAGCACAAAGGTATGAAACCCCCTAAGACACAGACTGTGGGAAATCACAAACAGTATAAATTCATGAAAATCCCCAAGTATGTGAGGCACAAAGGCATCAAAACCCCAAAGTTGTAGAGTGTGAGGAATCATAAACAGCACAAAGGCATCAAAACCCCAACGCTGTAGAGTACATAGAATCACAAAAGCATGGAGGCATAAACACCGCCCCCCCCCCAAGGCAAAGCATGTGATTAACTGCAAACAGCACAAAGGCATCAAAACTCTTAAGGAAATATGAAGGGCAAAGGAAACTAACAATACTTGTATAAACAGGCCAAGGCAGAAAAGACAGCACCAACAATGGCATGAATATGCCCAAAGTATCTGCAAAATGGTACCTGAAGTAGCAGGTTTTCTCCAAGGCACCTGAGAGAGCTAGGAGCAAGCAGGGCCATAATAGTGGCAGACTTATACAACAAGATATAAAACCAGAAAAGAGGTGGGGAAGGAGAAGAAACTTGGATTTTTTTACATTTTTATTTTGAGGACAGCCTTTGCTGGGTGAGGCGAGTGTCTTGTCAGTTGTTTTAGATTTGGCCAATGTCAAGAGAGATTGTTCTGTGGGGGCAATATGGCTTTGACATACTGAGGTGCGAGGGGGGGGGGGGGGGGAGGAGGAAGTGCTAGTTGACAAGATGATGCTCATGCCTGCATTACTATCTGGGATGCCCACTCTCTCTTACACTACATCCTCACTGTGCCTTTGCCTCTGGAGCTTTTCTTCATGCCAATTTCTCCTTCATGTATGTGAGATGCCGGGACTGAAGGGTGAGATTCCCTTTTTCCATGGATCACAAAGTGCGGCAAGCATGTATGTCTTCTTTTCCGTCAAATATTTCAGTCTCATTTGCACTTGCTGCTGCAAGGAGTTAAACAGAAACAGCTCTAATTCCATTCTCTTTTGCTTAAAGAAACCCTCTTATCTATCCCCCTGTTATATTTACTATGAGGATGACTTTGCCCAGGGTAGCACTTCTGGAATTCAGATCCTCCGTCGCATCCTTGAAGGGATTCAGGATTTGTATAAGCTGCCTCATCACTACTTAATCATGATGCCACAGGAGGCAATCCACACCTCTCTCTGTTTCCAGAGACAGATCGTGAAAGGGTCTGCTGCTCCACTAATCTCTATATATCAACCAACCTCGTTGCCTTGTGCAAAACTCTGCAACACACTACATAACAAGATAACTGCTCGTTATGAGGACATTTGTGCGGGTGCCGGCCCTGAAGCAGTCTATTGTGTTCTGACTGCTCCCCTCTGGTCGGCTCCCGTGATTTATTCTTTCTTATGTGTTCAAACTAATTTTTCTTTTTTACTTTCAAATTAAAAAGTCCACTGCCCAATTCTCTCGTCAGTTTACCCGTATGGAGGACCGACCCTTTACCTTCAATTTCGTCAAAGCTTATGTGCACTTGCTACATAAGTTTCGTTAGCTGAATTCAATGAGGCTTAGGTCCGGTCCGCCTGCCCGACGCGGATAAATAAGGGGATGGTCAGCAGTATGTTGAATATTATAGATTTAGAAACAGACATAAGAAATCATAGAGTTCCCAAGTAGTAGGCATTGCCTATGCATCTCCTTATTCAGAGGGTTTTGAAGGAATGAGAAACCTAAGTTCGTCCATAGGTGACGTCACATCCCCATGGTAACAGAGCACCCCAGGGTGCCACTACTTAGGATCGTAAGGAGACATCGTGATTGGCCCACGGGTTGACGTAAAAGGGTATTTAAACAGCTGTGTAGAGAGAGACGCCGGACTTGCAAATAAATGGCGCCGCTCACAGGAACGAGATTACAGAAAAACAGTGAGTATTATTTACAGCTCTAGATTGAGGTACTGATATAAATAATCGTGCACTAGTTCTTCGATTAAGTTGTAATATTAGTGGTATTTCCAGGTCCATAGGCAAACTCGATTCCAATTCAGTTCCCGCAGCCCCTGAAGCAGGCAATCGCCGAAACATGGACCGTGTCGGGCAGGCGGACCGGACCTAAGCCTCATTGAATTCAGCTAACGAAACTTATGTAGCAAGTGCACATAAGCATTGACGAAATTGAAGGTAAAGGGTCGGTCCTCCATACGGGTAAACTGACGAGAGAATTGGGCAGTGGACTTTTTAATTTGAAAGTAAAAAAGAAAAAAGAAAAATTAGTTTGAACACATAATAAAGAATAAATCACGGGAGCCGACCAGAGGGGAGCAGTCAGAACACAATAGACTGCTTCAGGGCCGGCACCCGCACAAATGTCCTCATAACGAGCAGTTACCTTGTTATGTAGTGTGTTGCAGAGCTCCACTAATCTCTGCAGCATCAGATAGGTGGAATTCCAGTAAGTATCAATATTTTGAATCAGATGCTTATGAGGCATCTCCAATTCTTGCTGTTTCTCACTCAGAAGCTACCCATCCTTCTTGCTTCAATGAAAATGCCCTGCTATTTTCCTGCTCCACTTTATCAGATACTTAGGGACTAGAATCCTGTGGTGCTTGGGCCTCAGCCCCAGGGCATCCCTCTCTGCCAGGTGCAGCAAATCTGCAAAGCAACAGATCCCCCCAAAACCCCCATTTTCACTGCCTTTATCATATTTGTAAATATTTTAAATGCTATTAACCTTTTCTTTTTCCTTCCTCTCCCAGTTTAAGCATCCCTGTCCGGGCGATCCAGAGAGGAAGATCGCTTTTGGGCACAACACATTGAACTCAGGAGAAACCGTTGAGAAGAGGGTTGCAGACTCCGTGAAGTTGGTTCCGGGAAACATTGAACCCCCTGAGGAAAGGCATTTTTGTCTGAAACATGTTGGGATAACACAGAAGAAGATGGACACACCAACCAAAAACGGGGAAGTCTGTTTTTATACCCTTTATTAACATTCTCGTTGAGTAGCATTTAGTAAATAGTTTGCAGTATTGCATTTAAAAATTACATTGCCACGGAAGAATCCTGCAGGTGTTTTCAGGGATAACACAAGCATATATATAAAAAAATTAAAAAAAAAAAAAAAAAATTATTATTAAAAATCAATTGAGGAGGAGGAGGAAGGTTGATGATTATATGTTCACCTTACAGAGGTGCAGGGCACCTACACTAGTATGAAACCTTTCTCTGACTCCATTAATATTTTTTATAAATTACATTAACAAATAAAAATTTTTCCATCTGACAGTGTAGGTATTTACTTCATTTAAAATCATTTGTAAAACACACATTATATTTTTTGAAAAGTTTATTTAATAGTTCAGCGACAGAGCTTTCGCTCTTGATTGTTTTTTCTGCTTCTGCATTAGCCAGCTTTGCCTGCATGCTATTATGACACTGGTGGTTCAGGGTAAGGATAGCCTGTCTACTAAATGCAGTCCTGGATGGCACTTTGTAATTGGGGGTTAACAGGTGCAGCAGACACAAAGCCCAGGCTGTCCACTCTCTGCAGGGGCTGATCATCTAGGGCAGCGGTTCTCAACCTTTAGTTCTGCGACCCTTTTAATACAATTCCCCACTATGTGGCGACCCCAACCGTAAAATTATTTTCGTTCATAGGCCTAAGTAACTGTACTGTATATACCGTATTTTCCGGCGTATAAGACGACCCCCAACTTTTACAGTTAAAATATAGAGTTTGGGATATACTCGCTGTATAAGACTACCCCTCTTCCAACGCATTCCAACATTTACAGCAGGAGGAAGTGACTCGAGGAGTGAGGGCGCGCTGCCCGATTTGCCCAGCACCGGCCAATCGGGGAGCGAGGGAGCGCAGAATGAACTTTTTTACTGCATCCGGTGAGGGGAGGGAGTGACTCGAGGAGCAACAAAAACCCCATATTTCCAATGGTCTCTTAGGCGACCCCTAGCAAAT
Source organism: Rhinatrema bivittatum (assembly GCF_901001135.1). Classification (NCBI taxonomy): domain Eukaryota; kingdom Metazoa; phylum Chordata; class Amphibia; order Gymnophiona; family Rhinatrematidae; genus Rhinatrema; species Rhinatrema bivittatum. The sequence goes on from NC_042618.1 coordinate 250,233,196, forward strand.
CGTCATTCGACCCCCAAAGGGGTCGCGACCCACAGGTTGAGAACCGCTGATCTAGGGCAATCATTTTCCGATGTACTTTATTACTTTTGATGCTGCCTGTCACTTGACCCCGGATAATGTTACAGACTACCATCCAATTTCTACAGTGGGTTGCTGCTGCAGATGCATGGTAGGGGGCTGCTGGTCTTCCACCTGTATGGTGGAAGGGGCTGTGGGATCAGCTTGGGGACAAGCCTTCTTCTTTTCAATCACTTTCCTATTGTTTTTGCTTTGAGTGGCAGAAGGGGACTCCAGGTTAGTACCTCTGTCTTCCCTTGTTGCCAATGTAGTGGGTACTGCTTCTGCAGGTGATGCTGCATATCTACATTTGCAGGTACCCCAGTACCTTCTCTCAATTGATGGCCTTACTGCAGTGAATACACTGAGCAAAACATGGGTCCTCCCTCACTTTAAAGCAATTCCAGATGAGGGATGACTTGCAGAATCTCTTTTCTGCATCCTTAAGGGCTGATGCTAGCACTGAAGTTGAGTTTGAGGGTGGACCATGAAGAAAAAGATCAGGGCCATTGCTCATATTCTGTACCTGCACTCCCTGCTCTTCCTGGGGGTTGCTCTCAATACCATCAGTAGTGTCATCTCTCTCCCGCATCACCTCACTGGAGACTAAAACACAACTAACTAGACCTCCCAAATGTCTTCTATAGCTTTAGATTCAGGAAATCCCAGACAAGATTGTTCCTCATAATCAGTTATTGAATATACTGCCTTCATTACTGCAGTAATCATGGAGTGTGCTACTGCCCCTGTCCTTGCTCCTGCCCTGTTAATACCAACGTCTGATGTTCTCTTTTGCTTCGGAACAAGAGGGGGAGCGACAGACTGCGGTGCCACATTGTCTCCCTATTTCAATTTCTCCTGGCTTGAACTATCTTTCATTCCTGGTTTTGTGTGGCTAAAAAAGTCTCTTAAGTTTAGGGGCAGGACTGCTTTCTTTTTTCACTGCCACTTCTGATAGGTGGGCTAGTTCTGCAGAAACACCCAATCCTCTGTGGCATGATGAAAACTGAAGTGCTTACTGGGGGTTTGATATCATAATAGAATTGATTGATACTGTACCAGCACTCACAGTACCATTCTACTACTGAATGAGTGTATCTGTCACACACGCACTCCATTTAGTTTACAGACTGAGTTCACATCAGTGCTTAGTAAGCACAGAGAGAAATTGTCAAGCAGAGATAGCAACAACAGCTTGCTGGTAGTGTACAAACTCAGTCTCTGTCTTTCTAGAGCTATTCCTCAGAGTGTGTGCAAAAATGTCTTTGTAATAAATACATACACAGATACGTGCATCAATCAGTGGATATGCGAATAAGTTGGGCTTGTGCACACCGAGTGGATTTTAAAAGCTGATGAGATACGCGCAAATCTCCCATACCACGCATATCTCAAAAGTTTTCAAAAAGGGGCAGAGCATAAGTGTGGTCTGGGCAGGGCATGGGCATGGGCGTTTCAGGGCTTGCACCTAACTTGTGCGCATAAATACTAATATGACCCGGCGAGCCTGAGGCCGCCTACCGCATAACTTTACTTCTGCTATGGATGCCATGTAAGTTAAAATTTAAAGAAAACTATATGCAGATCTGCAGGGTTTAAGGGCCAGGGCTATCTGGGGGGAGTGTAGGCACTACTTTTAAAATCCCCTAATTTATGTGGTAGAAGCAGGATTTGTGCACACATGCTCATACCCACTTAAAATTTGGCACGACCCAGGCTATTTTATAACGTGTGCATATACATGTGGAAGTTATAAAATAGCCGCGTCCCTGGGCGCAAGTCGTTTCAAGCGTGCAGAATTGCACCCGCGTGTCAGTTTGAACATTACCACTATATAGTGTATGTGTGTGCATTGCTGAACTGACTCCTTTTGCACACATTTGCTTCCTGGAGAAGTGGAAGCTGGTGAATAGTGGGGTTCGTGTGTGGATCACTCTCTCCAAGTTGGTGCAAAGGTATTAGGTGCACTAGGCTAACTTTACAGCCTTGTATATCCCCCACCTTCCCAGCCCTCATGCACATAATTAAAAACTGTGCATTTATAATAGATTTTACATTTATTTATTTATTTATACATTTTTATATACCGGTATTAGTTGTGGACATCATACCAGTTTACATTGAACAAAATTAGGCTTGGAAATTACATGTTAACAGGGAAACAGAACTGGGAGGGGTGTAACAAGAAGCAGCTATGAAGATTAACAAAACAACTGGGTCCTCAATATGAGGAAAGCATAATCACCATGTGGTGATACATAGGATGAAAGGTTTGTGGGCTGTCTATCCTGGATAAGCTTGTTTAAATAACAAGGTTTTTAATTTCTTTTTGAATTTGATCACATATAGTTCAAGGCGAAGGTTGGGTGGCAGGGTGTTCCATAGGGTGGGACCTGCAATCGAGAGGGCACGGTCACGTGCAGAGGAAAGGTGGGCTATTTTAAGTGAGGGTACAAGAAGGGTGCCTTTGTTGGCAGTTCTGGTAGGTCGAGTGGACTGGGGAGCAGTGAAAGGAAAGGTCTAACCATTTGGAGTTGTGGGTGTGAATGGCTTTATGTACTATGGTAAGGGTTTTGTAGTGTATGCAGTAGGGTATAGGGAGCCAGTGTAGGTCTCTGAGGATGGGAGTGATGTGCTCATGTTTACGGGAGTTTGCAATGAGTCTTGCTATGGCATTTTGTAAAATTTGTAGTGGTTTTATCATGCAGTGTGGGAGCCCTAGGAGGAGAGCATTGCAGTAATCAAACTTGGAAGAGATGGTGGCTTGGATCACTGTACGGAAGTCTTGTGTGTGTAGGAGTGGTGTGAGCTTTTTTTATGTACGTTAAGTTTGAAGAAGCCAGCTTTAAGTATAGAGTTAACATAATTCTTCATGTTTAGTTGGTGGTCGAGGAGAACTCCAAGGTCCTTCACAAAAGGTTGCATTGAGAGAAGGTTGAGCTTGGGGTTGTTAGACAGTGAGAGGGAGGGGGAAGAGTGGTGGGAGATAAGTAGGAGTTCCGTTTTGTTCGTATTAAGGGCAAGGTGGAGGTTGGTGAGCAGAGAGTAGATGGCTGTGAGGCAGTTTTCCCAGTGCTCTAGGGCATCAGAGATAGAGTTGTGTATGGGGATGATGATCTGGACATCATCAGCGTAGAGATAGAACTTAAGTTTGAGATCAGAGAGGAGCTGGCAGAGTGGGGTGATGTAGACGTTGAAGAGGGTGGAGGAAAGTGATGAGCCTTGAGGGACTCCTTGCTGCAAGAGCTGTGGGGCGGATATGGAGTTACCAATTTTAACGGAAAACTTTCTGTTTGAGAGGAAGGATGTGAACCGGGCAAGGCCTGAGATGCCAATGCTTTCCAGGCGTGTCAGTAGGTGCTGGTGGCTAATGGTGTCAAAATCTGCTGAGAAGTCTAGGAGGGCGAGGAGGTAGCTGTGGTCTTGGCCCATGCCTCTGAGGAGGTGGTCGGATAGGGAGAGGAGTAGTGAATCGATACTGAAATGTTTCCGGAAACCGAATTGAGAGGCATGGAGGATCGCATGATTTTCGAGATAGTCCATGAGTTGTGAGTTGGGTTTTAAGTTCTGGTGTGTACCATGGCTTTGTGGGTTTCGAGGTGGCACTTATGACTCGTTTGGAGACTGGACAGAGTCTGTTGGCGATGTCTCCTGTAAAGTTATTCCAGGATGCTAGTGCTGTGTCAGGATCTGAGCAGATTAGATTGGATAAGGAGGTGGAGAGTGCATTTGCTAGCTCAACGCTAGGGCAGGGTTTTCTGGATATTATGGTAGTGCAGAGGGTATTGTTGCTTGGGGGAGGGATGTTAGTGGGAAGAAGGCCTTCTATTAGGTGATGGTCAGACCAGGGAACAGGGGTGCATGTGGGATGATTGGTGGAAAGGACATCAGAGTTGATAAACATGAAAAAGGATATTCATAATCTTCCTATGTAAAAATATCACAGCAGCATGTATATTATTTTTACATGCACTGCTGTGGTGCCAACCAGAAAACCCTACAAAAAAGAAAGTTGGAATTTGTAAAATGCATTTGAGTGGGCTTGGCCCTCAGAAATCCATAAGTAAACAATTACAATTAAGTAAGTCTCCCATACCAGGACAGCACTAAATGCCAGCACTCAAACAGTAACAACCCTACTAATGAAAAGGCAACAATACAAATATTACACCAGGCCCTAAAACACCAATACACCGCCTATTAGAAAAACAGAATAAGCCAGGCTATTATAGATCCCTACATGGAAACTACATGCCAACAGAATACCTCACCTTGATCACAAATGCAGAACATAGACAGACTGACATCAAATACAGAATAAATTATAAAAGAAATGTGCAAACAAAACTTGAACTCGAAACAAGAAGAAGCCAGATGCTGTATGCAGTGCAACAATGGAAAAAAACACAATTATTCTTCATAAAACAATTATAAAATCAAGAAATATAATACAATCATAATAGTAAAACTATACTAATAGAAAAAAATAAATATTTCATAACAGCTGATGAATAGGACATCATTTAAAAAAAATTTTAAGTTCTCAAAAATCAATAAAATATTTCAAAACACCAGACACACAAACACCACCCATCATTTACTGAAAATCTAATGAAAATAAAAAAATTCTCCCGTTCTCCATAGCTGGATCTTAGGATTTCTGGTCACCCTGAAATAGTCATAGATCCGGGAAGGGTGGTAGCACAAACTTTATCCTCTTTCTCATCCACACACACTTGCATATGTTCATTTTCTAACACATTCCATCTCCTATAAATAAATACAATAAATAAAATAAATAAACCCTCTGAATGTTTATTATTGTAAACTGTTTTGGTCTATTTTCTATTGTAGAAGTGGTTTATAAACGATTTAAAATAAATACATATATACAGAATCATACTGTCACAAACATAGGCTCTCTCTCCTTTACACAGAGTCTCACAATCACCACCCACACTCACCCATGCACACAGGCTCTCAAGAGCATCGCTCATAGGTTCTCTCACACACCCACATACTCACACATGTATACAGGCTCTTTTGTACACTCAGACACGCATACAAGCTTTCACTTACACTGTAAGGATCCACTGCCAAGTGCTTCTCCAGCCTACAGGTGACGATATGAGCCACTTGAACTGTCTAATCCATCCAGCTCTGTGCTACTCACTTCCCCCCAGCGGTCATCTTGTTTCCTGTATAGGCCTGTATCTATACTGAGGCAGTCTAAGCATTCAATTGCCAGAACCTGGTCCTATCTTCCAGTCCTTGTACTTTTGGCTCCCCTTCTGTTTCCAAGAAGACTGCAATTTTGTCAGCGTCTACATTCAGCTTCTACATCCCATGTTCCTGTTGTCCTCCTTCCTGGCCTCCTGGATTTCTGGTTAGTTCCTGCTCCTTGTCTGTGTTGGGGGCTTCTCCAATTCTCATGTCTTCCTGCCACTATAACTGAAGGATTCAACCTGAAGGGAAGATGGCTGGCCTAGTCAGAAGTACATCTACTGTTGGTGGACTGGATTCAATTGCTCTGGGACTAGGCTGGTCACTTCTGGGGCAACCCGCAGACTACAATCATCACACACTCCCACACATGCATACAGGCACATCACACACTCCCACACATGCATACAGGCACATCACACACTCACACACATGCATACGGGGCTCTTACACACACATACATTTTCACATGCATACAGGCTCTCACGTATACCACACACACACGTGCACTGGCTCTCACACCCACACCACACACACACGTGCACTGGCTCTCACACCCGCACACACATGCACACAGTCTTTCACACCCACACACTCACAGATGCTTACAGGTTCTCTCACCAAACTACACACACATTCACACATGCATACAGGTTCTCACTCTCACACACACATATATGCATACAGGCTCTCTCACATGCATGCACGTACATACTCTCAGGCCTCACCTTCCCACCACAGCCCCACTGGGCCTCCTCTTTCTTTGGGCTGCTGCAGAATGGGCTCTGCTGCGGCCCTGCAGGGCCTCTTTTTTCTTTGGGTCATGGAGCGATGCCACAGACCCGCCAGGCCTTTCTTTGGGCCACCCCTGATTTCAAGTCTTCCAATGGTACCCCCTTCTGGCTGGCACCGCAGAGCAGATTGCCCTCCTCGTACCCCATCTAGTATGCCACCGATGTGAGAAAGCCTTTAGTAATAAGCCCTTATGTTTGTTCCTGAGGCAATGGAGGGTGAAGTTACTTGGCAAAAGTCACAAGAAGCATTGGCAGGATTTGCATCTTGACTTCTCTGGTTCTCAACCTGCTGCTCTAACCACCAGGCTACTTCTCTATTCCATGTGGTGCTAAGCATGACCCATGAGACTAGGAGGCCCTATGTGGTTCTTACCACAGAACTGGACCCACATGGCAGAGCTGTATGTGCAGTTCAAACTATGTACCTGTGGTCACTTAAATGCATAGTTTACTAGTGAATGAGAATAAACAGATCATAGAGATGGTCACCGATGTTGCTCTGAAGCTGTTTCAATGAAACCCACTTATGTCTTAGTTAATAGATAAATATCCAGAGCTTTCTAAGAAAACTGTAAAAATACTCATGCCTTGCAACACATCTGTATGACGTTTAATAGTCGATGTACACAGAAACAAAAAAGAAATAAATGTGATAGAGGCTGCCAAGTTAAATAAAAACTTACAAAAAAATAAATGTAATGCAGATAAGATACACACCTTCAACTCTCCAATATCATTTCAAACTTTCTGTGCTGATGGACACAACCATCTCATTAAATGTGAGAATGTTTTTCATGTTTTTTTAATATAATCTCATTCTAAAAAATACACTGTACATCACTACAGTATTTTTTTTTTTTTTTTACATAGTCTGCAAAGTCAAAGCAAATGCTGAAAGGATTCCTAGTTATTGAAAAGTTGACAACCACTGTCTTAATTAAAAGCAGCAATATCAGCCAACATTGTTTAGTCACTCCCATAGGCAAAGTGCCAAAGCAACATCCCTTTGATTCGCTGCTGGCACATGGCTTTAAAGCAAACAGAAGCAAGCACATCCTTGGCCTGGATATGTGATGCTTTCAATTTGGCATCCTAGTTAGTTGTCTATATTGCCTATGCCTAATCCGGATCTGTGATTAATTAGAAAGGAAGAAAGATTAGAAGAATCCGGAATCAAAATCTGATTCCAACAGGATGTGACTCATTCAAATATACAGACTTAATGAAAAAGACTAATGTCACAGCAGTATACGTGGCCAATAGCGCCTTAGAAATTATAAGAAGCTGTAGTAATTCCTTGCCTTAAATCTGAATAAAAACAACCTTGTATGTGTTTATATTAAGGCAACATTTAAAATGCACTTATACTTTACAGATGAACTTTATTTTTTTTTGGCAAAATGTTCATTCATACGTTTATGTTTAAAAACAAAAAAGGGACTGTACTTATGGGTACTATGGAAGGAAATACCTTCGTATTTAGTCAAACAAAAAATACTTTGTTTTCAATATTTTATGAAAAACTAGAACATATAAGAATACTATAGAACAGCCCATCAGAAATGACAGGTGAGAAACTCGCTCTTCTCGGCACACCTCTAACCCTTTCTAGAACTGATTTTCATTAATACCTTTCCCTATCTGTTACGGGTCGTGGATCCCTGGGCCGACGGGGGTTGGCACTACCTATGGGGAGGAGCCCCACAGGTCCCCACCATCGGCTGGTGAGGCTGAGACCCCGCTGGAGCTTTGCCACTACCAGCCCTCGTTCCCCTCAGGTTGAGCCCTTGAGCACCAGGGCCGGCTGGACTTACGTGGGGTCTCAGGCACGGGAGAGAAGGGTGGAGGAGCTCGAGGTCAGGCTATGGCGTGGTTCTCGGCAAGTGGCGAATCTCATGGTCCGGGTACAGGCATAGGTCTGGGCAGGTGGTGAATCTCGTGGTCCAGGTACAGGCTTAGGTCTTGGCAAGCAGCGAGTTTCGTGGTCTGGGTACAGGCGTAGGCCTTGGCAGGTGGCGAGTCTCATGGTCCGGGTACAGGTGAGGATCAGAGTTCACAGGCAGGTCAGGATTCAGGAACGCAGAAATGGAACCTCCAGGAGTGGAAGCAGGAGCCAGGAAGCCAAGGTGAGTCTGAAGATCAGGCCTATCTTAATATAGGCCGGGGTCAGGAGGGAAGAGCCACGGCACCTCCTGTAGAGGGCCCTTTAACTAGGGACTGATGACGCGCATGCGGGCACCTGGAATACCCGGCAGTGCAGGAGGGCCCGGGCAAAGCTCAGCTGCGACCCGGCCGAGGAGGAGCGTTGGAAGTCCGGCAGGGAGTCTGTGTGGGCAGGGCGCGTCTGCTGCAGCTCCCTGCCGCCGGTAGGTGGAGGGAGCTGGTTGTGGGCCTCCGCGGCCGGTTCTCGTAACACTATCATCAAGTCCTCAGACAGCATCATGGTCTCACATTGCCCACAAGCAAACTCACACATCCCTCTGAGTTGGTCTCTCCCAACCTCCCTGAGTCTTATCCCATGGCAGTCCTTGGAGGTAGGAACTATCGATTGTGTCTGCTATGCAGGCTCACTCTGTTCATAGTACGGCAAGCCAATTGAGCTCACTTGGAAGTACCCAGCAGATCCTAATGTGGTGATCCATTCCCTGAAACAATGATCCCCATGTCTACCTGGCTAACAGTTGTTAATGGACCTGTCCTCTAGAAACATGTCCAAACCTTTCTTAAACAGAGTATACTACTGGCCTTGAGTTTATTCCCTCTTATTATTGCCAGGGAAAATATACATCTTGGGGTTAATATTCAAACCTTTTTAGTTGGATAATGTGTGAGTTATCCATTTAAATGGCCAGTTTTTAATATTCCCTTTCTTATCCAGCTAAAAGATAGCCTCGATAAGTCTGTATCTGGCTTAGACTTAGCCAAATAAGAAAGGGGCCTATTGAGGGTGTTCCGGGAAGGGGCAGAGTTAGATATATAATTTAACTGGCTATCTCTGATATTATGAGGTAGTCGGATAAGTTATCTGTCTAAATGTAGATGTGCCCGAGAGCAGGTCTAAAGTTATCCAGGAACCAGAGATCCAATGTTCGGCCCTGCCAGGCCAAGCATGCAGCACACACGCCCCCCAAAAAAACCTTCCTTTTTTTAAAACCACATGCTGTGGCTGGTCCCGGTCTCACCCCTTCCCCTGTGAAACGATGATAAAATCTATACTTTTCAGGGGCACCCCCACACTTCCCCTCCTCTCCCCAATCCCATACCCTCCTACCCTCCCATTACCTTATTATCCTTTATTTTTCTGCCCGCAGTAGTGGCCTACCATGACCTGGGCCCAGGGCTTTTGCTGTTGCTTAGCAGCTTTGCTGTAAATGTAGGCTTCTAGTGTTGCTCCATACACACTATGTTAGAAGCCTATGTTTCCAGTGTAGCTCCTAAGTGACAGCAGAAGTCCCCGGTCTGGGTCGTGATAGGCCACTACTGCGAACTGGGCAGAAAAATAGAACATAGAGCACTAAGAGGAACAGAGCCAAGGCCGGTGCTAGCTTTTTTGCTGCCCTGTGCAAACAATTACTGTGCTGCCCGCCCCCCACCCCCACTGGTTCATTCAGTCTTTGTCTCACGCCCCCTGCCAAAAAAAGCCAGCTCCCTTTGATACAAAAAATCTGACATCTCCTCTAACCCCCAGGTCTTCATCCGCTGCCCCAGAATCCATGGCCACTGCAAGGATATTAGATGCCCTTGGCAAATATTATAGCCTTGCACAACACACCTCCGGCCTGCTTCACACCCACAGTTAAGAGTTATGCATGTAACGCCCCCTTGACTGCTTACCATGTGGGGCGTACCTGGATTTGGGACCAACCTGGCAGGAGCTTCCCCTAGGGCAGACTCCGTCGGTCCTCGCGTTCTTGGTGCCTGGTGTCTCCAGCAGGGGAAGAAGGTGTTAGTGAGTGGGATTTCCCTCCCTTCACCCCAGAAACAGACTTACAGACATTTCAAAGTGTGTTTTTTGTTTGCATTAACAACCTACTTTTCAGTTGTTAGGGATAATTTGGACTTCGGTGATTTTTTACATATAGCCACATGGGCTACGTTTTCTTTTATTGGGATGCTCTGACTCTCCTGTTTCATTAGTATCCTTCAAGGATAGCAGTGCATGGTTCGGAGCAATGTGAGTGACTGTCGGCTTTCCCCCTTGTTCTAGTTTAAAAGCTGCTCTATCTCCTTTTTGAAAGAAAGATAGTGCCAGCAGCTTGGTTCCACTCTGGTTAAGGTGGAGCCCATCCTTTCAGAAAAGTCTCCCCCTTCCCCAAAACTTTCCCCAGTTCCTTACAAAACTGAATCCCTCTTCCCTGCACCATCATCATCCATGCATTGAAACTCTGGAGCTCTGCCTGTCTCTGGGGACCTGCACATGGAACAAGAAGCATTTCAGAGAATGCCACCCTGGAGGTTCTGAATTTCAGCTTTCTACCTAAAATCCTAAATTTGGCTCCCAGAACCTCTCTCCCACATTTTCCTTTGTTGTTGGTGCCCACATGTACCACGACAGCCGGCTTCTCCCCAGCACTGTCTATAATCCTATCTAGGTGACGCGTGAGGTCTGCCACCTTCGCACCAGGCAGGCAAGTTACCAGGCGGTCCTCACGTCCACCAGCCACCCTGTTATCTACATTTCTAATAATTGAATCACCAACTCTGATGGCCGGCCTAACCCTTCCCTCCTGGGCAGCAGCCCTGGGAGACTTGTCCTCACTGCGAGAGGACAATACATCACCTGGAGAGCTGGACCTTGCAACAGGATAACTTCCTGCTACACCAGGGTGTTCTCCTACTGGGAGTCCTTTCTGATCCAAGGTAGCACTGGGGCTGTCAGACTGAATTTGGGACTTGGCTACTATGTCCCTGAAGGTCTCATCAATGTACCTCTCTGTCTGCCTCTGTTCCTCCAAGTCTGCTACTCTAGCCTCCAGAGATCGGACTCGTACCCTGAGAGCCAGGAGCTCTTTGCACCAAGTGCACACAAACAATCTCTCACCAGCGGGTAAAAAAATCATACATGTGACACTCAATGCAAAAAACTGGAAAGCCATCCTCTTGCTGCTGCTCTGCTTCCTTCATCTTAGTTTTATTGAGTTCCTAGTTAAGTTTAGAATACTAAGTGAGTTGGAATTAGAGTACAGCAAATTTGCTTACCTTGTAATAGGTGTTATCCCAGGACAGCAGGATGTAGTCCTCACATATGGGTGACGTCACTGAACGGAGCCCAGGCGGGAAAACTTTCTGTCAAAGTTTCTAGAAACTTTTGACTGGCCCAGTGAGGCCACTGAGCATGCCCAGCATGCTATGATATTCTCTGCCACAGGTGTCTCTCTTCAGTCTAGTATGTAGCAAAAGCATTAGCAAAAAAGAATAATAAAAATAGAAGGCCCAACTCCGCGGGGTGGCGGGTGGGTTTCGTGAGGACTACATCCTGCTGTCCTGGGATAACACCTATTACAAGGTAAGCAATTTTGCTTTATCCCAGGACAAGCAGGATGCTAGTCCTCACATATGGGTGATTAGCAAGCTAGAGGCTGAGTCATTTTGTAATGGATGTTGTTGTTGAATGAGTCAGCCGAAGTTCACAGAACATTGGATGTAGAAGGAGTTGGGTTTAAGCTGGAAACAAGTTCTTTAAGACATTGTCCATAGGCTGAATCTTGTCTTCCTTGCTTGTCCAAATAGTAATGAGCTGCAAAAGTGTGAAGTGAACTCCATGTTGCTGCTTTACATATGTCAAGTATTGGCACTGAATGATAGTGTGCTACTGAAGTTGACATTGCTCTTACTGCATGTGCCTTTACTCGCCCTTGGAGAGGAAGGCCTGCTTGTTCGTAACAAAATTGTATACAATCTGCTAACCAATTGGATAGAGTATGTTTACCCACTGCTTTGCCTGGTTTGTTTGGGTCATAGGAAACAAATAGTTGATTAGTTTTCCTGTGGACTACAGTACGGTTTAAGTAGAAGGACAGAGTACGCTTGCAATCTAAGGTGTGTAAGGCTCTCTCTCCTTGGTGAGAGTGAGGCCTTGGAAAGAATGTGGGTAAGACTATAGATTGGTTCAAGTGGAATTCCGTAACTACCTTAGGGAGGAATTTAGGATGAGTACGGAGCACTACTCTGTCATGTAAGAACTTAGTGTAGGGTTCATATGTGACAAGTGCTTGTAACTCACTAACTCTTCTAGCTGATGTAATGGCTATGAGGAAGATAGTTTTCCATGTAAGAAATTTTAGGTCACAGGAATCAATGGGTTCAAAAGGAGAATGCATGAGTCTAGTTAAAACCAAATTTAGATCCCATTGTGTGACTGGGTGTCTAATTGGTAGTTTTAGGTGTATTAAACCTCTTATAAACCTGCTGACAAGAGGTTGTGTAGAGATAGGTGCATCTGCTACCTGATTATGGTAAGCGGAAATTGCACTTAAATGTACTCTTATAGATGAAGTCTGGAGACCAGATTCTGAAAGATGGTACAAGTAGTCTAGTAAAGACTTTGTAGGGCAAGTGAAAGGATTGATGTCGTTTTGCTTGCACCACAAAGCGTATCTCTTCCATTTGGAAGCATAGTTCTTTCTTGTGGAAGGTTTACGTGAAGCTATAAGAACTTGGGATATGTTGGATGAAAAATTGAGTGGTTGCAAGATCAAGCTTTCAACATCCAAGCTGTCAGTGATAGGGATTGAAGGTTGGGATGTCGCAACCGACCCTGATCCTGAGTTATAAGAGTGGGTGCTACTCCCAGGCGAATGGGATCCTTGACTGAGAGGTCTAGAAGTGTGGGAAACCATACTTGTCGAGGCCAATATGGGGCTACGGGTATCATGGTCCCCTTGTCCTGTTGTAGCTTCACTAGAGTTTTGGTTATGAGTGGTATCGGAGGATACGCGTAGAGTAGGCCTCAGTTCCAAGGGCGAGCAAAGGCGTCCTTGGATGGCCTGTTGTTCAGGTTGTATCGGCAACAGTAATGGTCCACTTTGTAATTCAGATGTGATGCAAAGAGGTCTACTGTTGGTTGTCCCCAACGTTGAAATATCCTGGTCACTACTGTGGGATCCAGGGACCATTCGTGTGGTTGGAATTGACGACTGAGTCTGTCCGCCACTACATTGTGAATGCCTGCTAGGTAAGTGGCCTTGAGAAACATGGAGTTGTTCAAGGCCCAACCCCATATCTGAGCTGCCTCTTGACAAAGGAGGTACGAGCCTGTCCCTCCTAGTTTGTTGATGTACCACATTGCTACTGTGTTGTCTGTTTGGATTAGAACAGTCTTGTTTGTAAGGCAGTCCTTGAAGGCATGCAGAGCATAACGTATAGCTCGAAGTTCCAGGAAATTGATTTGAAATGTTGCTTTGAGCTTTGTCCATGTTCCTTGTGTTTGGAGATTCCCTATGTGAGCTCCCCAACCCAAGGTGGATGCATCTGTAGTCAGAGTTATTTGTGGGACTGGTTGTTGAAAAGGTAGGCCTTTGCACAAATTGTCCTTGTTCACCCACCACAGTAGAGAAGAACGTAGTTGGTGGGTTACTCGAATTGGAGAATAAAGTGGTTGAATGGCTTGGATCCATTGTGATCTTAAAGTCCATTGAGTTATCCTCATGGCTAGTCGTGCCATAGGAGTGACATGAACTGTGGATGCCATGTGGCCTAGTAATGTTAGAAACTGATGAGCTGTTGCTTGTTTCTTGGAGTGAATCGAGTTTGCCAGTAGAGACAATGTGTTTGCTCGATCTTCTGGTAGAAATGCCCTTGAGAGGTTGGTGTTCAAATCTGCTCCTATGAATTGTAGGAGATGGTTTGGAGTTAGATGTGATTTTGGATAATTGATGAGAAATCCCATGGAGTGCAGTAGAGCAATAGTTTGGTTGAGAGACTGTATTGCTCCTTGTTGAGATTGACTTCTGATGAGCCAATCGTCCAGATATGGGAAAACATGTACACCTTCTTTGTGTAGTTGTGCTGTTATTACTGCCAGACATTTGGTGAACACTCTGGGAGCAGAAGCTAGTCCGAATGGTAGCACTCTGTATTGGAAATGTTGAAGGCCCACCATGAAGCGCAGATATTTGCGATGAGGAGGGTATATTGGTATATGGGCGTAAGCATCTTGAAGATCCAGAGAACAGAGCCAATCTCCTGCTTGAAGAAGTGGGAGCATTGTGCCTAGGGAAACCATCCTGAACTTTTCTTTTTTTAGAAATTTGTTGAGATTTCTGAGGTCGAGGATGGGACGTAGGCCTCCAGTTTTCTTTGGAATGAGAAAATATCTGGAGTAGAATCCCCTGCCCTGCTGAGACCTGGGCACTGGTTGAATAGCCCTGGCTGTCAGGAGGGTGAATAATTCTATTTGTAGTTGAATTATTTGGGAATTGTGTTGTGGGTAGGAAGTTGGTGTGAATTCTGGAGGAATTGAGAGAAAATTTAGTTTGTAGCCATGAGCTACAATGGAAAGTACCCATTGGTCTGTTGTTATCTTTTCCCAATTTGAGTGGAAATATGAAATTCTTCCTCCCACTGGTATGTGTTGTTTGGGGTTTAGGAGGGAGGGCCTGTTCTCTGGACTGTTGTTCAAAAACCTGTAGCTGGACCAGTCTGTGGAGGAGGCTGGGTACGGGCTGTTCTTGGTTGCCTGGCTTGAGAGCGCTGGGTAGGCCTAGAAGGCCTAGCCCTGGTAGGCTGATTGTAGTACCTTCTTGGTCTGTAGTATGGTCGTCTAGGTTCTCGACGAGGAAAACGCCTAGGGGCCTGAGTTGTTGGTTCTTGTGGTAATTGGGACAGCTGTCTTAAGGTCTCTGTGTGATCCTTAAGTTGTTGGACAGCATCCTGTACTTTTTCCCCAAACAGATTATCTCCACGACATGGCAGGTCTACAAGTTTGTCTTGCACTTCAGGCCTGAGGTCTGATGCTTTCAACCAGGCCCATCTTCGTGCTGTAATGCCAGCTGCTGCTGTTCTTGAGGCGGTGTCAAAATTTTCATAAGCAGCCCTTACCTCATGTTTCCCAGCCTCCAGGCCCTTGGTAATGATGGTTTGTCCAGATTCCTGGAATTGTTCTGGGAGAGAATTTGTGAAGTGTTCCATTTGCTTCCAGAGATCCCGTTGATACTGTGTCATATACAGTTGATAGGCGGAAATTCTGGAAGATAGAAGTGCACCTTGGTACACTTTTCTGCCAAGGGAATCTAGAAAACGATGATCCTTCCCTGGAGGAGCTGAAGAATGTGGACGTACCCTTTTAGATTTTTTCTGGGCAGATTCTACTACCGCAGATTGATGTGGTAACTGTGTCTTTTGAAAGCCTGGTGCTTGCTGCACTAGGTAGGTAGTGTCCACACGTTTGTTAACTGCTGGGACCGTGCATGGGTGTTCCCATACTCGTTGTTGTAGGTCCAACAGGACTTCGTGGATAGGGATTGCCAGAACCTGTTTCGGTGGGTCCACAAACTGCAGTACCTCTAGTGTATGTTGCCTTGAATCTTCTTCTGATGAAAGCTTGAACGGTATTGTATCTGCCATATCTTGGACAAAACTGGAAAAGGATAAGTCCTCTGGTGGGGATCTTTTCCTTACTTCAGGAGGTGAGGGTTCGGACATGAACTCCTCAGAAGAGGTGTTTGACCTTTGATCATCCCAAGAATCTTCTTCATCTGGTTCTTGATAAGGAGTTCTTGGGGTTTTTCTTAAATTTGTGGAAACACCCGATGGTCCAGGTAAAAGTTCATCGATGGAAATCATTGGAGGAATGTCTTCTATGGATTTCTGAGGAGTTGTGTCGATGACTTTTTGATATTTTTGTAAAAGTCGTTGAAAAAGTGCTAACTCCTGAGGGTCACTATCATCTGGGACAGTTGTCATCGATGAAATGATAGGTGGCCTCGACGTCGTTGTCGAGGGTGGTCCTCCCGGTGTCGATACTGTCGATGGCGGTATCATCGAAGTCATCGGTATCGATGAAAAAGACGGGATTTGAGCATATATCGACGTCGATGACGTAATAATCTTTGGTGTCGACGTCGAATCCCTCTGTACCGGAGTCAAGAATGACCCCGGCATCGGTGTTACCACCGGCATCGGCAAGTTTGCCGGCATCGATGTAGTAATCATCGGCATCGATAATGAAGTCGGTACTGCAAGTTGTTCCTTCAGAGCCTGTGAAATCGCTTGTCGGATTATATCTGACAATTCCGGCCGCGCAACCGTTGGGATCAGAGCGGTTGAGGGCGGTGGCGTAGGCTGAAGCACAAGTTCCTGAGACGTACCTTGTGCTGGATCCGGTGTCGGCAATGGAGTCGAGGTAGGCCGAGGCGTTGACAACTCCGACGTCTCCTGAAGTCTAGGCCGCTTCGCTGTCGAGGCTTCCTGGGAAGCAGGGTCGGACAACGAAGGGCTTCGATGCCGGTGTCGATGTTTCGACTTCGATTTTTCTGTTGATTTTGTCGACGTCGAGGACGACGAAGGGGACGAATGATCCCCCGACGGTCCCGGGCGAGGTTTTTTTTAAGGACTATGCGCTTAGTCGCTCCAGCCGGAGACGACTTCGATGACTGTGACGGAGAAGGAATAAGTTGCAGGCTGAATAAATGTTCCATTTTTTCGAGCCTGGTTTTTCGGGTTTTTGGCGTCATCTCCGCGCATTGTGGACAGTTATGAACATCATGTTTATCTCCCAGACACATCACACATTCGGTGTGTGGGTCTGTAAGAGACATTTTTCTTGTACAAACAGGGCATTTTTTAAACCCTGTTGACATTGTGAAAAAATCGACGGCCGTCGATTCGACTGAGGAGAATCTTTTACTCCTCGAAATAGAAAATTTAAGACTGGGTTACTTACTGGCCAGCAAGGAAAACCCTGAGAGATTTTTTGTGAGAGAGAATATCAATTCAAGACTAGTAAGTCGAGAGAAAAACAGTTGAGAAACTCTCAATGGCTCCGGACCCGCGATGCTAGCTGCAGCGCGGAAAAACGAAAGACTGAAGAGAGACACCTGTGGCAGAGAATATCATAGCATGCTGGGCATGCTCAGTGGCCTCACTGGGCCAGTCAAAAGTTTCTAGAAACTTTGACAGAAAGTTTTCCCGCCTGGGCTCCGTTCAGTGACGTCACCCATATGTGAGGACTAGTATCCTGCTTGTCCTGGGATAATTTAAAATTACAGGTGAATTTCCTAATTAATCAGCTAGTGTCCTACAAGGGGATGATAAAACTTTCAATAAGGGCTGGTACAATATTATGATTTAGATAAGACCCTGATTGATTTTTATGAGAAAGTGTCTCTTGCCTAAAATTCAAGGGTTGAGTGGGTGGGAAGGACAGACACTAGAAATAACTCTCTCTGGCTTATTACCTCAGACACACACAAACTCTAAAGAATATATCCCTCTATTTCACCTTTCACCAAACTTTAATAAGTCCAAAGATTTCCCAAAGCAATACTTATCAATCCTCTTTAACTACCATTAACTTGATCTTCACTCAGTTAATTGAAGGGTTTGAGATTCAGGCGGTGACCTTTGGACACCTCTCCCGGGGGATGCTGGGAGCAGTATGCAGATGAGCCTTCCGGTCCTCTTCTACTGCAAAGGGTGCGGGGCCTCTGGAAGCTGGGGCTGTGGAATTCAATCCCTGGATCGCTTGCTGTGACCTCTAGACTCCTCTCCCAGGGGATGCTGGGAGCAGTATGCAGATGAGCCTTCCGGTCCTCTTCTCCTCCTACAGGTGACAGAGGTTATCCACTGAAAACCTGACTCATGATCCCCATTGCCACCCCAGCAACTGCAACTGAGTTTTGTTACAACAGGGCACACCATAAGACCAGGGCTGTCATAGAGAGAATCTTTGGCTTACTTAAAACATGCTTCTGCTATCTGGACAGATCTGGAGGATGTCTTCTTTACAGCCCCCCTAAAGTGTGTGAGATCTTTCTAGCCTGCTGTATACTATATAACCTTAATCTAAACAGACACATGCCTTCTCCGGAGAAGGGCCATCAAGAGAATGAAGAGAAGGAAGAGCATCTGACTCAGGATGAATTGCAGGAAATACATTGCTTGAGTCAAAGGCAGGCTATACAACAAAGGAGTACTCTAATTGAAAGACATTGCAGAAGGTGATAGTGCATTTATTTACAAAAAAGTGCAGCAAAATAAAGGATGATAAAGTAAAGCATCACTTCCTTGGCTGGCCTTTTTTTCTGGCTTCAGGACGCTTAGGCTACCCCAACCTGGAGCTCTTGTGCAGTGGACTCCTGCCACTGCTCTCGCTGCCCTCAGAGGTCAAAGGAGGTTGTGGCAATTCAAGTTAAGGGCAGCAGTGACTGTGGTGGTGCTGGTGGTGGAAGTAAGACAGGTGGGTGCAGGTGAGGGTGGTGCTTGCTGAGATGCCATCCAGAGATAGCCTGCTGCAGGTGGCTCGGGCACAGCGGGATCTTCAGCATGGGAAGGTGCCATCCATGGTAATGGTGGCCTATAAGGTGTAGGGTACTGCATCCAGGGCACCATGAAAGGCCATGGAGCCACTGGTGGCTACAGGTGCAAGGGGGCATCCGCTGCAGCATCTCCTTTCACACTGCAGTTTGCTCAGCTGTTGCCTGGCAAAGGTCCCGTACTGCCTGCTGAATTCCCGGTCATTCCTCACTGATGGTATCACAGAGGGCCTCTGCTTCCTGCCTCACCACATCATGCAGGCCTGAGATAACCTCCAAGAGGCTGCCACTTTGCTGTATTAACAGCCTCTCAGCCTGACTGGCAACCATTTCAGGTTCAAGCTGGTCAGACACATTGCTGCCCTGCTGGTGATCCTGTAGCAGATCAGCCAGTGTGTCCTCCGGCTCCTCTTCCTGCTGCTGCTGCTCCTCTTCCCTCCTCAGGCTGTTGCAGCTCCTCACGGGCTCCCTTCTCCCTCCTCATCCGAGCTGTCAGGGATTATCCAAAGATGCCAATACCACCTTTAGGGTGTCTAGATGCAGGTCCTAGATGCTCATCATCTGGCTCCTCTAGAAAAAGAAATAGGTAAATGTCAAATGCTGGCATTCGGTGTTTTCTGTACTTTGGTTCATATGCCCTCATGCTCCACTAGATAGACCTAATTACTAGGCCTTTGGTACAGAGCTATAAATGGCGATAGCATTCAATATTGCCCCTACCCTGATTTACACTCCAGGTGGGAGTCCCTGAGGCAGAAGGAGGGCTTAATCTAGGTTGCAGAGTGCTTGGGTATTATGATTTTCTAAGGAGACAGAGCACTTTAAGAGCACGCTACATATTTGGGTCACAGTCTACCACTGACACAAAGACAAGGCCCTGTGTTTTGAAGAGTAATGAAAGGGAAGAGAAGCAGAGAAAGTCACAAAGACACCCCTAATGTAATTTCCACTGCTGGGACACAAGACACAGTCATGATTGACTTTTGGAGTCACTGTGCAGGACAGTTACTGTGGCTAGGAACACATTCACTGTTAGCTGATCCCACCCCACACCACTGAGGCTAAACATTTGCACAGCCCCTGCCTTGAGGAACACATGGCAGGAGATAGAAAACAGTTACATCCTAACTTGTTTAAATTTTGGGGCCCTGCTTGTACCTGCACACATATTTTACACGCTCATGCTTTAAACACACATCCTATTTTTGCAGGCTCTTTTGCAAGGGTGTCTTTTCCCTTAAGCTATAGGAAAGCACAGTAAAAACATACAACAGATGTTACCTCTGCCATTGGTATAGAAGTTTATTTTTGTGCCCACATATGTTTGCTATCACTTGGGGAACTTTGATGGGAAAACTGACAGAGAAGATAGCCCCAACAAAGAACATCCCTTATGCTCTTTAATATACAGGCTATGCAACAATGCATTAAACATTGCACTTTATTTTGCCATAAAATATATTGTATTATAGCTGACAGCATATTGTTGTACACACTAGAAACACCACTGCACACTTTCACATAAATGAAATCAACAAAGGCGCAGCAGACAAAAGGTGTATGCTGTCTTTGTTGATGTATGTGTAGATCAGGTATTCCTGCAATGTTTTTAGAGCTTTAAAAAAAGCTGTCCTGTGTGGTGAATAATAAGCTGACCACAAACTACTTTGCTCTATATTGTGTAAAAACAGATAGGTAGAAATGTAACTAATAATGGTTTGCATAGCATACATGAGCAAATTTACTATGGCATTACGTTTAAGAAGTACTT
The DNA here is from genome assembly GCF_901001135.1 of Rhinatrema bivittatum. Classification (NCBI taxonomy): domain Eukaryota; kingdom Metazoa; phylum Chordata; class Amphibia; order Gymnophiona; family Rhinatrematidae; genus Rhinatrema; species Rhinatrema bivittatum. The sequence goes on from NC_042618.1 coordinate 250,253,514, forward strand.
GATAGATATCTGTACACATAGCCTACTTTTAGAATGCAAAATACAATGCTCACCTTCCTGACGTACACATTGCATGGTGTCTAGCTGTCCAACTCCATCCACAGCTGTTTCAGATAAGGTGCTCAGCACCAGCTGCTCAGAGGGAGCGAAGCTGATGTGGATGCCTTGTCCCTCTGCAATCCTCCTGGCCTGCTTCTGCTTGACATGTCTCCTCAGGTAGCTTCCCCATGCTATGGTTGTGATGGAACACTGAGTTGACTGCATGCCTGATCCTCTTTCAGATCTGCTCCTTCCTGTAGGCACCCACTGTCTTGGACTGGAGACCATACTGCAGATTCTGGTACTGCATGATATGCTCAACAAGCATGTCCACCTCAGCTAGAAGGAAAGTTAAGCTTCCTAATCATCACTCCATGTACCAGAGACATGGTGCAAGTGGGACAGTGAATGAGGCAATAGATACTTTTGTAGGCAGCTTAATTTGCGCCCCTCCCCATGTACACAATGCTCACAGGTCGGTCTGATCTGCATGCATAGGAGGTAAGCGCACGGAATATTAAAATCGATGTGGAACAAGTGCGCACTGGCTGATTTGTGCGCTCTGCCAATTAAGATTGATGAGTAACATGTGCACATTGCAATTAACATTGATGCCACACATGTGCGTGCAGTTTGATTTCGGCATGTGTAAAGAAGATTCATTATACCTACACGAGTTAATTAGAATGAAGCTTAGGAATGGAGAGTCTTCACCCACTCATCACACAGCTTGACTCAAGTGTTAATGATACCCAGTGTGAAATGGCTGAGGACGTTTAAGCAATCAAGGGAAGTGTTTTGAAGCTTAAGCTTTATCATTGTGGAGAACATTAACACCTGACTGCCTTGCTGTGTGAGGGAGTGGGTTGATCATCATCTGGCCATGATTGGGTTGATCTTGTCTCTGACTTTGCAATCCAAATCTTGAGTCTTCACTAGGGTTATTATGTGTACAATACCTAGACTGGAGTTTTGCATGCAGCTGCTATAGGAACAGGACTAAACATTTCTGGTAAGTATGGTTTGCAAATTAAAGCCTAGGTGGTCATGTCTATTATCTTTATCAGTTCAGGGACATTTAGAGAGTTTGAATCTCCTATTTTCTTTTATGTGTCTTTTCTCTCTAAAAGGATCCATGCCAGATGTTAGATTTCAAACATGTCTCCTCTGCTTCCCTCCTATACCTATGTGAGGTCAATTCTCTATCAATGAGAACTAGCTGGTGAAATTTCCACATCATCTGAATCTCTTCCCTCTGTACCAGCTCTGTTAAATAGCTTCTAGCAAGACTGTATTCTACAGCTTTGTATGTTGAAGCCTTTTGAGAGATTGAGGGGATCTGCATTACATACCAGCTACATCAGACCTATTTTCAAGGGTGGGTGCTCCCTGAAGCTCTATAAAAAGTACAACATTAGATCCATTTTTTAGTTTTTTCCTGTCCTAAAGAATATGAGCATGTGGATGTGTGTACTAGCTTAAAGCTATGGATATAAAAGAATGGTAAATTGCTAGGTAGATATGAGTACTCTGCTTGTATGATATAGTATATATGTGATGTGACATTTAAAGAGTCTGTGTTTTAAAGATATATTTTTGCTTAAGCTTGCCCCCTAGAAATTTCTTCACAGTCTACATATACTAGATGAGGTACACGAGTACTGCTGTCTAGGCATTCTGACAGTAGAAAAAGGTATAGGGCTAAGTACTATGGTGCTCTGTCCCTCAAAACACCTCTTCTCTTTGCTGTGCAGATGAAAACCCTCATCCCTAGCTGTAAGGGATATTGCAGAATCAGCTGCAGCACTGACATTCGGCCTGGAATGGAGATGACCTATCCTTGAACTGCAAGAACAGATAGTGAGCAATCCTGTCCTGGCATAAATAAGTTTGCACCTGGCATACAGTAGGCTATAAATAAGTTTGCACTTCGCATGAACCCTTCGGCACCTGGCATACAGTAGGCTATAAATAAGCTTACACCTGGCATAAAGATAAGATTACTTCGCACGCACATAAGCTTGCACCTGGCATAAAGATAAGATTACTTCGCACGCACATAAGCTTGCACCTGGCATAAAGATAAGATTATTTCGCACGCACATAAGCTTGCACCTGGCATACAGTAGACTATAAAAGAAAGGTAACTTTGGACGACAAACTGAGAGAGAAAGTTCCTTTGCGGAAGAGCAAAGTGATGTTTATTCTTTGTAGACGTACAAAGAGAAAAGAGACCCCTTTTCTCGCCTGTGATGCGCTCTCTCCTTGCCAGGCTGATGATGAAAAGGGTGTAGTGAGTATTGGCCGAAATATTGTGCACGGATACAGATGTATATGCTTAAGCTTAGAACTGTATATGCTTAGAACTGTATATGCTTAGATACTTTTAATACTTGGACTTAAGATTGTATATCAATAAACATATTATTTTACTTTTTACCTTATTCTCGCCTACCTGATTCCTTACATTTGGCGACGAGGCTGGGATGGCTTTATTTAAAAAGAAAACGAAGCAGCCATCCGAACCTGTTACCCCTGTGGGTGTTAAAATCCCGGCACAGGAATGGGCAATGAATATGGGATTGGCAGAGGCATGGGATGCAGGTGGCGAGCCTGTAGATATTGTAAAGAAGCTACAAAAGGTCCCAGTAATTAAAGGGAAAGAACTAGGGACAGTAAGAAGATGTGGTTGAAAAAAAAAAAAAAAAAAAAAAAAGAGGTTCAGGGTTCTCCGGTGAGAACTTGGAGCCTCACTGTGCACTGATGAGTGGCGCAGGATCTTTCCCGTTGATAGCTACAGGAAATGAAGTATGTGTACTGTAAATAAAGCTATATTTTCATTATTGTATATTTCTTATCTTGTATCATAGTGTGTGTGTGTGTGTGTTCAGTACTGTGCGAAGTCTGCCTAAGAAAGAACAGAAGAAGGGCAGAAAAGAATTTGAAGGGGCAGAGGTGAAAGCCCTAGCAGAAATTCCCAGCTGGGAAGATGAAACTTACTCACTGCTGGTCAATGAGTGGGGGTGTAATATGGGGTTATGTGAAAATTGTGATAGGAAACTGGGCATAGAACCCCACAAGGGGATAGATATTTCTTACTAGACATAGGAAAGCTCACTTAAGGGTTAAGGAGTTGCAGTAGCAACTAGCCGCAGCCCGAGAAGAATTAGAGATATTAAGGCGGCATAGAGTGGCGTTGCAAGGTCAGTTGCAGCTTTTTAAAGATAACGTGGATATGTAACCAGTGGTGGCAGAGAGGGCAGCTGTACAAGTAAAATAAATACAGCGTGGTGCAGTGAGCCGGGTTACGTAGAAAATGAAAGCAAATTAGTATAGCGACTTCCTGGATATTCCGGGATGGGAGAATAAATCATATAAAATGTTATAGGAATACTGAAAATCAATGGTGAAAGTTTTATATGAGCCTTTAATTTGTGTCTGTGTATTCCTTGATCTTTTACTGTGAAGGGCTGATTTGTTTATATTGGGAACGTCTGGCCTGTGTTCAGAATTGTTCTTGTAACTTACAGACAGCAGGATAGTGCATAAGAAAATCTATTGCATATAGAATATTCTGTGTGTGTGTTTAACTTTAGCATTATGTGGCAACAAAGTGTCGCTTGTTAAGAATCACAAGGACACTAAACTAGAATTAAAAGCAGCAACTAAGAAAAAGCACTTTTTAGAGCAGCAGTATGTGGGAAGAATCCATGGCATTCTAATGCCTTAGCAGACAAATCCTTTTGATGATATAGAAAATAAGATTTCTAAGTATATTCATGCCCCAATGCTCAAAAATGAGCACAGCCTTAATATGGCTATTGTTAAATATTACAAATGCTTGGTCATAATGCTTTAAGATATTGACAAGCAAACTGTAATTGGTTAAAACTGGAGAATTTATTTTTCCTTCCCCTTTCTCCCTGCCCAGTTGGCAGAAGATAGACAATGCTATGAGCAGTGTGAGACTGATTTAGATAAGAAGCTAAAAATTGCTAGTACTCAGAATGAAACTTTAAAGTCCGAAATTAAAATCCTTTGGGAACACGGTAAACCCAAATCCTTCTCTGATTATAAAAATGAAAAAGAAGTTAACATGCATCTGTGACAGGATGTTAAAGAGAAGACCTGTATTTAGTTAGAAGTTTTGTGGCATTTGGTATCGATGCAGGAGAAAAGGACATACAGTAAAAAATTGTCACAAACCCCTGGATTTTATTTACCTTCCCTTCCCGGCAGGCCCCTATGTGGCCTCAGCTGATAACCTAATGAATTGTGCAGCTATAGATTTAGCTAAAAGATTTTACAGAAGATACCTCAGGGAGAGACTAAACTTTTTTTTCTTTCTCCCATCTATCCCACATGACTAAACTTGAAGGAATGTAAATAATTCTGGTTTCCGTGATTAAGCAATTAGAATCTTTTAGTTAGAAGATACTCAAAGTAGTGATTTTTAACCTTAATGGTGCTGCTCAAGTTACTTATAGCTCGCCGTTTAATACTTTGTAATGTGATTTTAAAAAAAAGATTAGAATTAACCTCTCTTTGTATGTGAGATTTTTCTTTTACAGATTTACAAGAATAAAAGCTGCCGTACAGGAAGCTGAGGGTTTTTCTTTCTCCTAGATTTTGTTTTTGTTTTGTTTTTTTCTGAACAGATCTGTTTTAAGAATTTTTTATTTTTGCTTAATTTTGGATCCAAAGATTTTTGTTTTTACTTTTAAAAGGCCTACTTTTTGAACTTTAATGTTCGATAATTGTTTTCTGTTTGTGGTTCTGTGTCATTATGTGTTCTGTTTGTGTATCATTATGTGTTGTACATACGTGACGACCGAGTTTACTGACTGTAGAAAAGTGCACTGCATACACAATAGCTTCTGACGTCATTTAAGTGAAGCAGTCACTGCTAAAGTTTTATGGACAGAATGTTTTAAATACTGTTCTAGAGTATATTATGCTAAGGGGTGACTTTTGATTACTTGTAGTATAGTTTTACCCAAGAGATTTTTCAGGTTATTTTCTTTTCCACTTTTAAACAGAATTCTGATTTTTGTTTTACCCTGGCCAATTCACCAGTTTTTCTTGGTCTAACTTTATTCTTTGATTTGATTTTTGAGCTCACAATATGTGTTAATTGTTGTTTTTTTTTTTTTTTTGTGCAATGAATAGATGTGTGACAGTTTGAATGAAAGGATGTTTAAGCATCTGGGTTATTTTTGTCTGAATATTGTGTTACTTTATAGAAAACTGGGGAAACAAAGAAGGGATTAGATATTGGGGTAGATTTTCAGAGCCCTGCTCGCCTAAATCCGCCCAAAACCGGGCGGATTTAGGCGAGCAGGGCCCTGCGCGCCGGGAAGCCTATTTTACATAGGCCTCCCGGCGCGCGCAGAGCCCCGGGACTCGCGTAAGTCCCGGGGTTCTCGGAGGGGGGCGTGTCGGGGGGCGGGCCCGGTCGTCGCGGCGTTCCGGGGGCGTGACGGCAGCGTTTTGGGGGCGGGTACGGGGCGTGGCTACGGCCCGGGGGCGTGGCCGCGCCCTCCGTACCCGCCCCCAGGTCGCGGCCCGGCGCGCAGCAGGCCCGCTGGCGCGCGGGGATTTACGTCTCCCTCCGGGAGGCGTAAATCCCCCGACAAAGGTAAGGGGGGGGTGTAGACAGGGCCGGGCGGGGGGGTTAGGTAGGGGAAGGGAGGGGAAGGTGAGGGGAGGGCAAAGGAAAGTTCCCTCCAAGGCCGCTCCGATTTCGGAGCGGCCTTGGAGGGAACGGGGGGAGGCAGCGCGGCTCGGCGCGCGCAGGCTATACAAAATCGATAGCCTTGCGCGCGCCGATCCAGGATTTTAGTGGATACGCGCGGCTCCGCGCGTATCTACTAAAATCCAGCGTACTTTTGCTTGAGTCTGATGCGCAAGCAAAAGTAGGCTGATCGCGCTTCTTTTAAAATCTACCCCATTATGTAGCTGTTTCTTTGACTTATGATAAAATAATATTGGATATCCATATGAATAGTGTATATAGGGCTTATTGCATACGAGAAGTTATTGATGTTTATTGTAGAGTTTCTTATTTACTTAATTTCGGTTTTTATCAGGTATTAATCCATACACACAAACATCTGAATTAGTGCTGGGAGTGCAGCGGCTGTACTGCGAGACAGCTTCCAGAGTGATGTGCTGCAAGACATATTCACTTCATTTGTCATTGACCTCATAACTTGAAGTCATCCCACCCTTTGCCACAGAAGATACCTTGAATCTTTCATTTTATGGACTGAAGTGCTTAGAATTTCCTTGTTCCATGGGGCTGGCCTTACTTAGACAATGTTTTTAAGTAATATGTATCTCTCTTTGAAATGTAATAACTGATAATTATGATGAAATATGATTGTGATACACCCAGTAGTACCTAGTCACACTGTTACTTGCAATTGTTATTATTTTGATTCTCACGTTAATGATACCGTTTAAATTGATGCAGTTTTATTGCTCTGTAGTTGCTCTTCTCTGTGTTAATGGTTCAGACAATAATTTATTTTTTTTTTTTTTTAGAAAGATCTAGACTAGATTTTTGAAACAGTAATTTTTGTTGTTTTCTTTTTGCCACCACCAGGGGGTGGGGGACTATGTACTACACCTGAGTTTAACTGTTCCAGATACCTAAAAGATCATGAGATTAGCAGGCTGCATGCTGCCAGTGGGAGATGCTGTTGAGCAAGGACCTAAGACCATACTTCATCGAGGGGTGGAGAGGCACCCAAATACCTGCACATGTGGACGCAGGCTATACTGAGCGCAGTAGGCCTGATGCTGGATAATCAATGAAAGGTGGCCTATATATATCTCCTGATGAGCTGGGTGTCCCCCAGAAGTCAGAGAGGCCAACCACATACAACAGGAAGAATGGAGATCGCAATGGATGACGAAGATTCAAGATACTGAGACCAATCACTGTGGACACTCCTGGCAGGCCACAGGCACGCCTTGCTACTGTTTTAAATTGGGCAGATCTCTGTGTCAGTTAAACTCCAGGGCCATGCAGTTTAGATGGGGTTTAGGTATTGATAAGGATATTCTGACCCATTACTCAGAAGGAGTTTTTCTTGCCTATTTTGTTTTTCTATATTTGCTAGTCCTAAAAGGACCAGTGTTTAATACATGTTTATACATATTGTTTTGACCTATGTAAATATAGATTAGCACACTGCCTACAGCACATATTAGCCTGTTTGAATAAGTCTATAGATATTGTGTCACTTAAAACTCTATTTGTAGCTGAACATCTTCATTCTTTGAGTCACAAAATCATTGACGACCGGTCGCTCCGCTATCATACTTGTCATGTGTATTTGTATCCTGTGTTGACCCATTGTGTTCACCAATTAAGTTGACCACACCCTCCTACTATAGCCTCTTCCACTGCTGTGGATTGCAGGACATGATTACTCAGGGGTGGAATGTAAGGGATATTGCAGAATCAGCTGCAGCACTGACATTCGGCCTGGAATGGAGATGACCTATCCTTGAACTGCAAGAACAGATAGTGAGCAATCCTGTCCTGGCATAAATAAGTTTGCACCTGGCATACAGTAGGCTATAAATAAGTTTGCACTTCGCATGAACCCTTCGGCACCTGGCATACAGTAGGCTATAAATAAGCTTGCACCTGGCATAAAGATAAGATTACTTCGCACGCACATAAGCTTGCACCTGGCATAAAGATAAGATTACTTCACACGCACATAAGCTTGCACCTGGCATAAAGATAAGATTATTTCGCACGCACATAAGCTTGCACCTGGCATACAGTAGACTATAAAAGAAAGGTAACTTTGGACGACAAACTGAGAGAGAAAGTTCCTTTGCGGAAGAGCAAAGTGATGTTTATTCTTTGTAGACGTACAAAGAGAAAAGAGACCCCTTTTCTCGCCTGTGATGCGCTCTCTCCTTGCCAGGCTGATGATGAAAAGGGTGTAGTGAGTATTGGCCGAAATATTGTGCACGGATACAGATGTATATGCTTAAGCTTAGAACTGTATATGCTTAGATACTTTTAATACTTGGACTTAAGATTGTATATCAATAAACATTATTTTACTTTTTACCTTATTCTCGCCTACCTGATTCCTTACATTAGCACACTCCATAATTATATGTGTGTATTCAGTTCCCCCTTCAACCTGTGTTAATAATGATCCCTATGTGCAATCCCCCTACCCCTTGTGAGTCTTTAATCTTTCCTCTCTCAGCCATATTAGAGTAAACATGTGTTACAAAAGAAAACGTTTGGTACACAACCCTGAGTGGCTCCCTGGGTCCCTGAGCTATGCTGAAATAATGAAAAGAAGATTGCAATGGAAATTTAAGTAATTTGTTTTTCTATATGTGTTGGATGTCCATGTAGTTGCACGTTGCAGCTGTATGTGGAGATGGTGCTGAGGATCTTCATTCCAACACCGATGCTGCTGTTGGCTGCACAGCTCCTTGGCTTGGCAGATGGCTGTTCCTCCTTGATCATTGGAAGATTTGGTGAAGGTGACAAAAAAGAAAAACCTGAACTCATAATAAATGTCTACAATTGTAAAACTGCAACTCTCAGGGAGGGGAGCACTAGGGACAAAAAAATATGTAAAAAAAAACAACAACAACTCCAGGGAGTTAGGGTGGCAGGGACAAGGGAGGATGCTCAGGACCGTGGTATGTGATTTCCCAGGACTCTTACAGCTGCCTCCAACAGCTGTATGGCCCGGAGAATCGTATCCATGGTCCTTAACATCCTCCCTTAGAAGGCATGCATAGCCCTCAACTGCTCTTGCACTCTCCTCACGTAAGTTCGAAAGTGGGCACTAAATTCGCCCCTAGTTAGAGGCTAATCATAGGGAGAATGTGCTCCCACTGATAAGCCTCTGAGCTGCTCATGTGGGGGATGGCGCAGAGGAACGAGAGGGCCATGGATGCCTGCCTGGGCCAGCAAAGGCTGATCTGTTTGTGTCCCCATGTTCCTAACTCCCTGGGCAAAACAGGGGGGAGGCCCTTCTTGTTGGGGGAATAGGAAGAGGCCCAAGGTGTGCCTCTTCAGCTGGAGGTGGCTCCATTTCTTCATGTTCCTCCCCCCCCCGCGGCAGCTGCTACTGGTGTGGGAGCTGGGCCTGGTCCTTCATCTTCTTCTTCAGGTTCTGGAGCATGTTAAACAAAAACAGGGGTCACAATAAAGTGTACATAAATATGGAAAAAAATGTCATCTATGTAAGAACACTGGCTATTAGCATGGAAGATTCACTTACCACCAGGCTCAGCCTGCTCTGCATGCAGCCACTCGAGCCACCTCCCTCTTCTTGAGATGCAGCCACTGAGCCTTCTTCTTCAGGTCCTCTATCTACAGGAAAGAAATGGGAAGATTACCATGAATGTGCTCTGTAGGTGCTAATGGAACCTCCATACTGATATGTGACAATGACTGCTATAACTATATTTCGCCTCCATGAAGAATCATGCTACTGAGCTTCAAAAGTCATGTAGCTGTGGGAATATCCTGCGGCATTATCATAAATCCTGCAACTACCCCTCATTTATGCCTTCTCTATGCATTGTTCATTAATAGCTCTCCTAATGTCTGTGCTTCTCAAGTCACTCATTGTCCAACAACAATGCATACAGTTTTTCTTGTTATCAACTAGGAGCATGCATGCTATTGAGTAAATGACAGGGCATGGCTGACTGTCTTATGCACATTAATTGTGTCTACCCTGAAAAGCTGCCTACCTAAGTGCAAGCCAACGAATTGATGAACATAACAGCAGGAAACCATTTTATATTCCTTGGGAAAGTAGCTACCATCTGTTCCTTACGGCATTTACAATACTTACAGCAGTAAGGCTATAAGTAGGCCATGTTAATTTGGCCTACTGCCTTTGTAACCTACAATGACCTCATTGTAACTATGTTCATCCATGCAAATAATCTTAGGTCTTAACATTACAGCCTCCATCCATAACCATATTCTATAACACTCTATGGTGCCCACTAGTATATTCCCAAGCATAACCTGACCTTCACATCCCCGCCAGTGCCCCCTTAGGCAGTAGCTTACATAACTGTAAAGATTGTCAACTTACATCATGGCGGTGGGAAGCACTCTGGTTAAACTGGAGCTGGAGCAGTCTCCAAGACTTCCTCAGCAGGTGGAAATTGGTGCGCTGCCCTTGCACTGGGAACAGGTATCTCTCCTTTGAGAGAGAGAACGAGAGAGACCTTCACAGTAGCCAACTATTTGTATCAATATAGGAGGGCCAGCTCATAACTCGAGGTGAGCTTTTGGTGGAGGTTTGCTGTACGAACAGCACAGTACACCTCAGTAAAGATTTGATGTCATTTGGAGTGAGGAAAGTCTCACAAAGATTAAATTTGTACAATGTTCACTTGCCCTAGCTTGATAGTACCCTTGTATAGAGTCCATCAAGACACGCCCCTTTTTCTTATCGCAGGCATTATCCATGCAAAATTACAGCATTTTGATGAATCTAGGGGTTAGTTTGTACCCACACTGAAGATATGTTAGGAAGCTGCGGGCTAGATGAAATTGCAAATAAATAAAATAAATAAATAGTGTCTCTCCCCCCCCCCCTGTTTTCTACATGTCCTAGTTTCACTTTAAATTATATTTAATTTTCAAAAATTACTGAAAGCAATGGGGTAGATTTTCAAATGGGTACGCGAGTAAGATACGCACGTACCCCCCGAAAACCTACCCCAAACCCCCCCCTGTGCGCGCCGAGCCTATTTTGCATAGGCTCAGCGGCACGCGAAACCCCGGGACGCGCGTAAGTCGGGATGCATGGAGGGGCGTGTCGGGGGCGTGTGCCGGGAGTGACGCGGCATTTTGAGAGCATGTCCGGGGGCGTGGTTCTGGCCCGGGAGCGTGACAGCAGCCCCTGGATCGGAACATGGAGCGCGGCAGCCGGCCCGGTGCGCGCAAAGTTACACCTGCTTCGAGCAGGCGTAACTTTCGTGATAGAGGTAGGGGAGAGGTTTAGATAGGGCCGGGGGGGGGGTGGGTTAGGTAGGGGAAGGGCGAAGGGCGAAGGAAAGTTCCCTCCGAGGCCGCTCCGATTTCGGAGCGGCCTCGGAGGGAACGGAGGCAGGTTGCGTGGCTCGGCGCGCGCAGGCTGCCGATTTTGGGCAGCCTTGCGCGTGCCGACCCTGGATTTTAATGGATACGCGCGCTTACACGCGTATCTATTGAAATCCCGCGTACTCTTGTTCGCGCCTGGTGCGCAAACAAAAGTACGCGTGTGCGCAGATTTATAAAATCTGCCCCAATATTCTCTGCTCCTCCAGTTTTGGCCTTTTGGCAACCGCTTGAAACAGAAACTTGTGAGAAGTAAGCTTCAAACAGAAACCCAAATGGAAGAAAATGGCACAAAGTACTGCAAGATATCATGATGCAAGCTATCAACACATATCCAAGGACCTACATGGAAAGGGCATTCAAAATAAAAGGTTCACATTCATGCTTCTCTATAAATGTAGTATACCTGATCCACTGCACAAAATGTGCAGCATGATGCTACATAGGTGAAATAAGCCAAATATTAAGGACATAAATGAAATAACATTACAGAGAACAGAATGACAGCTCAGTAAGGTGAACACTTTTCAAAGGAAAACTCTCAGGTTAGCTCTCTACTTAAAAAAACAAAAAGTGCTTCTCATCCAGCCTCTTTCCTTTCCTCTCCTCCCTGGACAATTACATCTAACTACAAACCTGTTCATCTCTTGATATTTAAATTTTTCACAGAAATTCTTGAAGAATTTGCATCTTGAATGATGCTTAGCTATTTCTGATCCAGGCATGATGCTGTGGAGAGTTTTACTATTTTTCTCTCTATTTTCTAAAGGCCCTGGTGATTCATTTCACAATTTTAAAACAGACAAAAATGAATCTGTTGCAGTACAAATCTACCAAGTTTAATTGACATGTAATATTTACATAGGAAAAATATCACATGGGAGAAAACCACACTTCAAACAGGCTCTCAGTGGGCAGTCTCGAAATCCAGTAATTACAATCAATCTTATATAATGTTTCTAAACATAAGGTCAGCATGATAAAGCAAAATATTAAAAGAATTTTATCTCAACTTGACCAATTACAGTTACATTTCTGCATTTTATTCAAATACCATAGATTTAGGGCCTGACTAATCAACAGGTCAGCCTGACCTAGGTTCTGTTTGCATTTACTTACAAGCACAACACATTTTATTATTGATAGGAAAACATCATAGATCATTACATCTATTTTCTACTAATTATAATTATCTTTTATCTTGTCCATGGAGCCAAAAGGTCTACTGATGTACAACCTTATACAAATTTGTTTAAATATCTTTTATTGTTATTATAATCTAAATAGTAACTTCTATATTTGTTCATGGCAAGCATACCAAGCAAAGCATAAAATCAGGAAAGAACTTTATAAGGATATGATGACAGCAGGTATAATTCGCCCAGCTGTTTCCTCCCTTTAACAGCCCAGTGTGAAATCCAATGGCACTTGGAGCATGATTGAAGATTAAACATGCTGTTAGCAAGTGCAGCTCCTCATGTGATTACTTTGTCATGATTCAGCAACATGAGGGGGAGTGGTATGTCATGTTAAATGCCTCTTTTTTTTCCTTTTTTTTTTTTTTTAAATATTAAGAATGAATTTACATGGGAGGGTAGAGAGTACACCTTTACAGGGTTACCACAGGGTTATTTGCATGGTCCCACCCTATACTATGGGCTAATCACTCAGGACCTGGAAAAGATCAATATACCATCTCCGATCCAAATCGTATATTACATTAATGATGTAATTTATGAGTACAACCAGCAGGAGGTGGAAGATTGTTTATCAGAGGAAGTGGAGTCACTTAAAACCAGAGGATGGGCTATCAATCCAAGGAAAATACAGGACCACCTGAGCAGAAAGCATTTGAGGAAGTGAAACAAGCAGTACAGACACTAGCTCTGAGTCCGATGGGGTATAGCCCTTTAGATGTACAGATCTTAACTACTGCTGAGTACACTGAGAGCCTCTGGCAAATGTGGGAGGGCAAGCGTAAGCCCCTAGGCATCTGGTCCCGGAAACTGCTGGCAGCTGTGGAGCAATTTACTTCTTTTGTAGGACAATTGCTGACATGTCAGTGGGCACTAGTGGATATAGAACGTATTAATGCTCCCTAAGATCCTCATCCAGCAATGGTTTCAGAGCATTCCAAAAACATATGACGTGGGCCATGCTCAGGAAAACAGGGTGCATGTCAAGCCAGAGCAGCAAGTGCTGGAAATATTGCATGAACAGATAGTCAAGCTCTCCTTAGCTGGGGTCTGCAGGATCAGCCCACACCTGAAGTGGGCTCACCTGATTCACAAGCTCTCTCATGTCCTCAGTTGTATGGTTCACGGATGGTTCTGCTCATTAGGAAAAGTGCTGGAAAGCTGTGGATTTGGGGCCCTACTGCCAACAACTGATCACTTTGTGGGGGATGGGACAGAGCTGTCAATATGCAGAACTGCAAGCTGTAGTGTTAGCTATTCAGAAGAGCTGTGATCTGGGCCATTCAAGGTGTCACCTATTCAATGACTCATGGGCAGTGGCAAACAGGCTAGCAATTTGGATGCCCCAAGGGCATAAATACGATTGCAATTGGAAGCCAGACAGCATGGGGAAAAAAATTGTGGGAGGAGATATGGGGATTTAGTACAGACAGTTTCCACCATTGTTTGTCATATAAGAAGACACTGCAGAAACTTTGTACAATCCTGCTGTGAATGTAGCTGCCCAAATATTCTCTATAAATCTAACAGACGTTCATGAGCAGGCAGAACATTTAGAAGCAGAAATTACTTACCAGTGGGCATTACAGTGAGGGGTACCATTAACAGGAGATCAATGCAAGACAGTTAATTCTCAGTGTGAGATCTGCCAGCAAATAAAACAGACTGCTCAAGCCTCTTGTAAAAGGATGAGGGCATATAAAGAGAGGCAAAAAATCAGCACAGGTCTGGCAGATAGATTGTACAGGCCGTTATCAAGGGGGAGTCAATATGCAGTAACTCTGGTGGACATCTATTCAGATCAACAAAAAAAGACTAGGACGTCTAGTATCAGTCTGTGTACACCTAGTGTAGTGCAAGTGCTACAAAAAGCTTTGTGGAATTTTTGTAAAACCGCATCAGCAAGCCTGACAACGGCCGTGAAAACACTTGCCGTTCGGACCACTCGTCATTTGCGGTATTGGTATGTCCATGCAAGATGTTTCTTGTTCAGAGAATTTATATGTTCAGAGAATTTATAAACATTGTCTGTTCCCCTATAAAGAGTTCATGAGCCCGACAGCGGCCGGTGTTTCGCGATCGGTATCTCTTCTTCAGGAGTCAATTGCAATATCATGGAACAGATGCTTTATCCCGGACGATTCCGTCTCTCAAATCGATAAATTCCAGCGGGACAGACCCTTTAGATCTAATTATTTACAATCCCCCACCCTCCTGACCCCCCAAAACTTGTCTAATGTCCCAAGTGGTCCAGCGGGGGTCCCAGGAGCGATCACCCGCTCTCGGGCCGTCGGCTGCCAGTAAACCAAATGGCGCCGGTGGTCCTTTGCCCTTACCATGTGACAGGGGCTATCGGTTCCATTGGCCGGCCCCTGTCACATGGCAGGAGCAATGGACGGCCGAAAAAAAAACCCCATCCGGACGGCGGGAAACAAAATTTCCCGTGGGTTCACGATACCGAAACCAGAACCGATTCTAGCACCCAATTCACATCTCTACTTAGCAGTAGCACCAGGGAAAAGGCAGAAATCATTGCATAAGGACCCAAAGGAAACCCCTGAGTAGTAATGATAAGAGGGACATACCAGTCCTATTGTCATTAACTCTGAAAGGTGTACTAAAGGGGGTAAAATGTTTATATTTCTTTAACAATCTTGTAAATCCTGTTCTACTGCTTTGCCAGAAAAGCAGAGAATGTGCCTGCAGTATTCATCATGGATGTGCTGATCCTACAGACCTAGTCTCTTCTCATCACCTATTACTAGATCTCATCCCCTAGCCTAAAGGATACTACCTGGAATCCAGAACCCACACCAAAGCCCATGGCATCTTATCATTCTACCTTAGCAGACAACTATGTGCACCAGACTAACGATGGAACAAGTCCTTACTGCAATAAAGTGGGACTCCTTTCAATGGAACTATGCATTCACCCCAAACTGCACCTGTTAGAATCTGCTATGCTGATGGGAGGAGCAAGCAGATGGGAGTTAACGATCTGTTAGGAATTAGCTCCTGGAGTGGGAGGAGTTAACAACCTGTTATGCTCAGCTCCTGAAGTAGGAGGAGTGAGCAATCTGTTGTAAATCTGCTGCTGGATACTCCTGTTGGGGAAGGAGTCAGCAATCTGTTATGAGTCACCGGGCGACGTTAGCAATCAGTTAGGGACTGGCTCCCGTGGAAGGAGGAGTTTAGCAATCTGATATGCTCTGTAGGCGGAACTAGCAATCTTGTTATAATATAGACTGCTGAGTTGGCAGTCTGAACCAGCAGAGTGCTAGAGAGGGTACTCAGCTCGAAAGGAATGTAAATAGGTGAATCCTTGGGCCGATGGCAGATGACAGCACCCCCAGGAGGATATCCTGAGAGGGACCACCGGCTAGGCTTGGGTATGGAGACAGACACAGATAGTTCTTTATTAGACAGGTTAGTAGAACCACCAGAGGTGGCAGTAGTGAGCTGATATGCCCGGCAGGGCTGAAGTCCCTCAGATACTGGAACTGCGATCCCAGGGTTGCTGAGCTGTATAGAGACTAGTGAGTAGACATGGTATGCTGTATTCATAGCCAGTAGTAGATGACAATCTCACATAGATTCTTAAGGAGTCTCAGTAGCTGGAAAGAGTTAGGCCCTCGAGGAGCGAGTACCTGGCTCCAGGGAAAGCTCTGAGAGAGCTGTGGTAACTCACGAATGTCTGTATCTGCGATAGCTTCCAGGCAGTAGAGAATCTTCAGAGTATTCAGGAACATGGGCCCTAGAGGAGCGAGTACCGGTTCCTATCTGCAATCTGAAATAGAGAAAAGAGAGCGAGGCCCCCGAGGAGCGGGTACCTCTGGTAAGTCCGAGGGGGCAGAGTAGCTTGGACGAATTTGTATCCTTGTCAGAGTTCGGGTCCGTGTCCTTGCTAACTCAAATCGTAAGTGAAGACCTTTTATGTTGGAAGCGGATGATGTCAATATAGGGGGACGCCCCGAGATTCGCGCCCTTGCTGGTACATACTTCGGAGTGCGCGCGCACGCCCTACGTCATCAGGAACATGGCGGATCTGCAGTGTCGAGCCGGTCCGGAGACGCCGGGGAGAAGCGGCAGCAAGCCATCCATCAGACCCGGAGGGAGTCGCCACAGAGGTAGAGAGGGTGGAGAGAGGGTGTAGAGCAGCCACGAACGCAACAGCACCAAGCCATTCTTTATAGTACCTTATGCATTACTGCTACTATTGTGTCTATTAAGCAGGAAGAGTTTTACTGGCATATGTCAGTGATGTTCTCAGAGCCTTGGGGGATTGAATATGTAAAAGAACTCAGAGTCGGTTAACTTGCATATTGTGCTGGTTGCAGAAAACAGACCCTGACACTTGTTAATGGATGATCCCTGACATAATTGTTTTCTGCTTGCAAATCCCCACACAATTGCTTTTCGTTAACCGATAACCTTAGGTGTACATGTCCTTTTGCTAACAGACCTCTAACACAATCTGCTTTTGATATCTTCCTTACTACACAGCAGCTGGCGCCTCCACCCAGCAACACCATATAAAAGACTAACTGAAACAGACAAGAGAGAGAAGAAAGAATACAGATGGACTGAGGAACATTCTGTGCCCTTCCACTTGGTAGTGTTACATAAGGGGCGTATTACACTGTATTATCATTACTATTCCTATTACCTACTGTATTATATATTAACTAAGCACATATATAAATATTATTTCTGAATAATAAATATTGATATTAATTGTCTTGGGATCTTCTATCATTCCAGCATGTGATGTGTGTGTGTGCCGTGTATGGTATGAAATACACCAAAACCTGTCAAGAGAGGGAAGCTGCAGGATTTGGGGCCCTTAGTGTTCTTGTGTTTGCCAGATTCACATGCAGTAGCCAGGATTGAAGCCTTGATGGACTTGTGCTACTGCTCACAAATTTCAAACTTATGCTAATTCAACCTCTTTTTATGTCTGCTACCATTTTTCAAAGGTCTCTCCCTTAACCTCGCAATTAGAACGTAAAAGGAACTTTTAGGAGTACAGAAGTATGCCAAACATTTGAAATTAAGATGATCACTTTAAAACATGTACAAAGAGGTTCAATTTCAAAAGCATTTAGCTGCTAACTCAGAAGACAGCTTGCTAAATGAATATTTGGGCACTTATCCGGTTAAATATATAACTGACTAGTATGATAGCTAATAGGGTTATTCATCAAGCCACATTAGGGAATTATGGTGTGACAAATGGGGTTTAACATGCAACAGACACATAATGTTTATTGTGTAGCGCATCAGCATGTAAATATGATGAGTATGCAAAACCAGGAAAATTATAGAAATGAAGGCCTCCTACCACATTTCATGGTAATATAACATGAGATTTAACGTGGGAAATAACATCTTTTTTTTTGCAGAAAAGGAGAAAAAAGTTTTTATTGCATCATAGCAGCCATTATCGCAGATTGCGCCTATTATTGCGATAAAATAGGCCTGCTCTCACACACACCTACACAGCCTGCTGGGCCAATAAAAACAGCTTTTCTTACCTACCCTGTCTTCCTAAAGTTACAATGTTAGGGGGAAGTGTACTAGTAGTAGGATATAGGCTGCTTTGAGCTGCTCAACAACAACAACAACTAATGCAACAGGCAAGGGAGGTTCAAGTGCCTCCTAGGAAAGTACCAGCACTGGAGCAGGGCATGCAGGTAGTACAGGGAGCTCAACTTTCATCCACGAACCACATGGTTGGGGATGCCAGAGCAACACGTGATTAATAGGCATCGTCTCACTCTCAGGCTATCATGGAATTATATCAGGAACTTAGAAGGGATCTGGATCCGAACGCAGAAAGATCCCACGCTATACCAGGCCTACCAAACTATTGTGCGCCCTACATTTTATGGCATCTGGCTCTTTTCAAACAACAGTCAGGGTTGTAGGGGAGTGTCACATACGTCTTTTTTTCCGCTGTCTGGGCCAGGTCATAACAGGTATATGTGGCTGCAAAATTGTTACATAAAATTTCCTCATGAAAAGTAGTACTTGATGGACTTGAAGAGAGGTTTTTATGCCATTGCCAACTTTCTTAATGTCCTGGGAGCTATTGACTGAAATCACGTAGCCATCATCCCACCCCATCACAGGGAGAAGATCTACCGCAACAGAAAGCTCTTCCACTCCATCAATGTGCAAGTGGTCTGTGCTGCTTGATTGCACATCCTTGATGTGGTTGCCATCAAGGTGATGTGTCAAGGACTTTGTGTTTTGCCAAAAATAGCAGCACCACTAAAGTTTTCAACATTCAAGCTTGGGGAATACACATTTGGTGGGATTGTCTGAGGACTTTGTGCCTTAAGAATGTGGTGCCTCTCACATAGGCCTTAGAAGACCGTTGGACAGAACTATAGCTCCTGGGAGGAAGGATGTTCATACACAATAGAACTCTTTTACGATAGCGTGGTCAGTTGCTGCCTTTCCTCCCCCAAATTCAGTTACATTCTCATATTTTATATATAGTGTATATATCCTGGATTCCTGGTCTGGTATTAAAGTCTTTTGCCAACCAATCAGTTCTTGAACCAGTTGTCAAGTAATGAGACAACCATACTGCCACCCACTGTCAGATAAACTCACACATACTCTTTCAGACACCTAGTTTGTGTCTGAAAGTGTGTGCGTGGATGTCTTTTTCTGACACAGAAAAATACCCACCCACACACAAACTCTCTGTGAAACAGGAAAGACACATCTACACAATGAGAGCGTGTGGGTGTCTTTGTATCAGAAAGACACCCACCCACCCATATATTCTCTCAGACACACACATTCCGTCATTGTGTGTATCTGCTGCTCGTGCTCACACACGGGCCGATACAGTACAGTGCGCTCCACTGTACTGTAAGGGGCGGAAAACACGCGTCCAACCCGCCGAACCTAATATCGCCCTCAACATGCAAATGCATGTTGATGGCCCTATTAGGTATTCCCGCGCGTTTCAGTAAGTAAAATGTGCAGCCAAGTCGCACATTTTACTTTCAGAAATTAGCGCCTACCCGGCGCGCGCACAGGCGAGTGGCCTGTGCGCGCGCCGGGAGAGCGGGCATTTGCCCGCTCTCCCGTGGACTTTACTGAATCGGCCCGACAGTGAGTGCCCCCACTCTATTACTGCCTACCACATCATTATGTCGTTTTTTTTGCTTGTTGCCAGTTCTTCCCCAGCCTGTAGCAGTCCTCTCCCTTTCCAAGTCCCTTCCCTTCTTGGCAACCCCACTCTCCAGGAAACTCACTGGTTTTATAGCCAGCTGCCAGAAGCCACCCAAAAACTGTACAGGCACTTCCTCTTGGCTCACCCCATCCCTTTCTGTGACTGTTGCTTGCATCCACTTCATTGTATTCCCATTGACTGTGTGGTACAGAGGCTACTGCTTTTATGGTTCCCTAGGCTCTGCACTTCTTACCTACTATTGGGGAGGGGGGACCAGAAGTGATTCATGCTGTTCCTCCAGGGCTTAGAAAAAGAGAAAAAATTAAGTCCTGGGCCAACACAGGGAATAGACACAGAAACCAAAGCAGCACAACTCCAGAACCCTGCTTTCCAATATGGAGCCAGTGCAGCCAGGGCAGATGTCATGGTTTTAGGTGCCATAGGGGAACCTTACAGCCTTGTACCTCCCACCCCCTCCCTCCCCACACAATTTAATATTATGCATTTATGACCACAGGTTTTACATCAAAAAGGAGATTCAAAGTACACTTATGAGGTAAAAATATCATTTATAACATACACAGTATATTTATATGCAATTCTATAGTCCCACCAGAAAACCCTGCAAAACAAATATAATAGGCCTAATGCACGTTTTATGTAACATGTTGGGAGTGAGCTTGGCTTTCACACAATCTTGGATAAATTGAATTACAATTACAACATAGTAAATCTCCTATACCAAAAGCAGCATTAAATGCCAGAATTTAAACAACGATAACCCTACCTATATAAAGGCAACACTGCAACTATTACACCGAACCCTAAATATCAATACACCTCCTATTTGGAAAAGAGAACAAGCCAAGCTATTATAAATCCCTGTATAGAAACACCATGCTAAGCAAAATACCTCAGTTTGGTTATCAGACCCTCACTAAATACAGAATAAAGAGACCAGAAAATGTAAACAGAAACGTGTAGACAAAAACTGAACTAGAAACCTCAACAAGTCAGACTCCATAAGCAGTACAACAATGGAAAAGCAAAAACATCACCATTCCTCATAAAACATCAAACAATGAAATCAAGAAATATAAATTATCAGTGAAACCATAAATAAAACAAATAAATATTTCAAAACAGCTGACATAGAACATCCAATAATTAAAAACAAATATAAATTGTTTTTTTTTAATTTCACGAAACACCAACAAAATATTTTAAAACAGCACACACATCAAATAACTCCCAATAATTAAAACCAACAACAATTCAAACTCCCCCGCTTTATATATTTGGGAACTTTAATTTCCAGTCATTCTGAGATTGTTGTGGATTAGTGGAGGTAGGGGTTGCACAAACTTTCTTCTTCCTCACATACAGTCTCTGACATTCGCATGTTCCCTCAGGATCTCTGTCATGCATGCTCTGGCATATACATGCTCCCTCAGGGTCTCTAAACACACACACACACACTCCTTCATGCACACTGACACACTCATTCCTTTGCACATGCTGATATACACACACTCTCCCCTCATACCTGCTGTGCACACACAAGCTCCTTCACACACAGTGATGCTGACACACATACTCCTTCACACACACATGCACACACACACACACACACACATACACTCACTGATATACTCTCACTCACTCCCCCCCCCCCGCTGCCTCTAAATATATAACAAAACATTTTACTTACATTGGTGCTCAGGGGGAATGAGGCAGGGATACTTACTGATGGTCCTGGTATGGGAAGAAGTGGCCAGGAAGGCCCCGATGCAAGGAGAAAGTTGAGGAAAGATTATGTTTTGCCATGGTCCCAATGTAAGGGGAGCCAGCCTGGCCAGCAGCAGAGATAAAGGAGAGGCCTCCCGCAGCTGAGACATAGAGAGAGGTAGGGCTGGTGTGAAGTGAGGCAGAAGGAGCATTTCCTGTCACCATGGTGCTGAGGGGAGAAGGAGATCAGTTGCATAGTACATCAACGATGCCACGGAATTATAAAAAGAGGCAGGCCCATGCAGCCATGGAGGTTAAAAAAAAAAAAAAATCAGAGGTGCAGAATCATGGAGGCAAGGCTCCAGGCACTCAAAAACCAAAAGTAAAGAACTGAGTGGAGAGCCTCAGGGGGAGGCTCCTGTTCTATCAGAACTGCTGTGGGGCCTGATATTGATTGCAGTGACTATGCAGGAATAGGGCTGCTGCAATCAACACCAGTTACACCACTAGCCTGACCGGCCACTAGGGCATGCCTGAAGCCCCAATAGAACAATCCACCCCTGGGTGTGAGTGATGCAGCCGTTCTCTCTTTGCCGCAGGAGATTTGGGATATACAGTTGCAGGACCTGGCTTCTCACGCCCATTGCTATTCCCAACATGCTAGCGGAAACGAGGTACAATGAGGCCTTATGTTCTACCCACTGTATCACTGAATGCATCTTTGGAGTTCTCAAAAGTAGATTTTGCTGTTTGGACAAAATGGGAGAAGCTTCAATGTGTGCCCCACCCAGAGTCGCTGAGATAGTGCTGTTCCGCTGTATATCCCATAATCTAGCTCTATAGTACGATATCCCAGTAAATGTCGTTCCAGATCTACCCGAGGATCCCTCATGTGCCCCTGCAGAAGCTGAGGAGACCAAATGGATTGGCAGCCAGCTTTGGCCAAGCATCATACAATGCTACTTTGCCTTTTAGTCCTCATCTAGTCCTTCCCCTTCCATGGAAGTGGGTCCAGCAGAATGGTTCTAGCTGATCTCATCTCCATCTTTCTTACTCACAGGTCCTCATCTGGATCAGTATGTAACAGAAACCACTTAGGCCCAGTTAGCCAACATCGTGACAATGGAGCAATAGGTGCAAAAGACAGTAGTACACAAAGTAGACACTAAATAAACCTAACATCAAAGAGATGTGGCTGGCCTAATGTATCCATATAGCTTGAAAGACCAAAAGAATCATGTGTCATCATAGCATTTGTGTTGGACTGCCAACAGTGTATGTAGCTTGCACCTTCTTGCTTGCCTTGGCTATGCCTTTGACCCTGTCCTAGGCCTCACATGTTGGTGATATAGTCATACAGGTATGATGAAACTCCAGCAAGGCCTAGGACATGGAGCCAAGTGCTCTAGAAGTCATAGAAATTACAAGTAGCTCAGCTGCTTAAAGGCACAGCCTGAAACTACAAGTTGACAGTTACAATCAATCACACACACTCGACATGTTACAGCAAGATTCTCTAGCTGTCATCTGTGTGCATCTCAATATATCCACATGTACATCAGAGGCATACTGTCACATGGGCCTGCAAACACACAGGAGTCAGCAGTGCTTCAGCTGTTTCTGAGGCTGTGCTGACATCGCAGTGCTCATATAGCAGGTTTTCACTTACAGTCTTTTGGGAAGCACATGTCAAAATTTGTGGTAATCCCAACCTTCTCACCAATCTTTGCAAGCCAGCAGATCTCTCAGGGTTGCACATGACCATGCACAGCTGGGCCCTGCTACACCTAGATAAGTAAACAGGCAACCTTCATGTAAAGATGGCGAGGGCCTTGGCCCTTGGCCTGTCACGTTGGTTATGTTAGCTGCTCGGGGAGGCTATTCAAGGATGCTGGACTCATTACCTGAAGGCAGGATTGGGAATATGATGGGGTTATGCCTTCACATTTATTTATTTATTTAGCATTTTTATATACCGACGTTCTCGATACAAATATCAAATCAGGTCGGTTTACATAAAACAAAACAATCGCGGTGAGGCGTTACAATAAACGGAGTTTCAGAACATGAGAATAAATATTAAATAAACAACAGTGACTCATCAAATGACGAGAATCTATATAGTAAATAACATGTAATAAAATAGATAATGGTGTAAATAACTAACTTGAAATAAAATAAATAATAAATAGAATAGTATAAAATATATATGTAAAGACAACAGTAACACGTTATGATACGTGAAACATGTAGAGAATAACTAAGAATAAATGATGTGTTAATTTGGGATATACAGGTATCAGGGACCAATGTTTATGTGCCTGGTTATGAGTAATGCATGGGCTAAAGAATTAATGCATCCACAAGTGGAACAATCAAACAGGTGGGCTGTCAAATAACATGGATTCATGTGGAGATAACTAAAAATAAATGATGAGCTGAACAGTGACCAATGTTTATGAGTTTAGATATCAGTAATGCATGAACTAAAGAATTAGTGCATCCATGCGGGAGGCTTTCCCTACAGGTGTGTTGTAAGTGGGTTGTCCAGATGAGGTGGCTTTCACTACAAGTGGGTTGTAAGTGGGTTGTCCAGATGAGGTGTAATCGGGCCTTGAAGAGGTGTGGGCGGTCGTGGAACTTGAGGTGTGGTCATGGAACTTGTAGTGAACTAATTTTACTCTTTTGCTCTTTGGCCCGTGTCAGAGTGTTCCTGCGATTCTGGAAATGCTTGCCGGAAGAGCCACGTTTTTAAATTTTTCTTAAAAGTTATATGACAGGTTTCTTGGCGTAGATCCGGTGGTAATGAGTTCCAGAGGGTGGGCCCAGCTGAGGAAAGTGCTCGTTTAGATCGTGAAGTTTTGATCGGGGGAGCGTATAAGGAACCTTTGTAGTTGAATCTGATAGGTCTTTGTGATGTGTGAGGTCGGAGTTGCGAGTTTAGGTTTAGGTGTGCGGTGCCCGTAATATCCTTGTGGATCATTGATAATGTCTTGAATGTGATTCTGGCTTTTATGGGTAGCCAGTGCAGACTGTAGAGAATAGGTGTTATGTGGGCTCTTTTATTTGTGTTGGTGAGTAACCTCGCGGCAGCGTTCTGCACCATCTGTAAGGGTTTTGTAGCTGTGATCGGTAGACCTAACAGGAGCGAGTTGCAGTAGTCTAATTTGGATAGAATTATAGACTGCACTACTAGACGGAAGTCACTGAAGTGGAGGAGAGGTTTCAGATTTTTGAGTACTTGAAGTTTAAAATAACATTGTTTTGTTGTATTGGAGACGAAGGATTTAAGGTTGAATTGATTGTCGAGATGCACCCCTAAGTCTCTGACGGAAGGGGAGTGGTTAATGGATGATTTTGCGAATTGAGATGCGCTTTGGGAGTTGATGAGAGTATGGTTTTTTTCGTCAGGTGAGATGATGAGGATTTCTGTTTTATTTGAGTTGAGTATGAGGTTCAGGCTGGATAACAGAGTGTTGATGGATTGTAAGCAATTGTTCCAATGTGCCCATGTTTTTTGTAGTGATTCTGTGATGGGGAGGAGTATCTGAATGTCATCAGCGAAAATATAATGCTTTAGCTTAAGGTTGGAGAGTAGGTGGCAGAGTGGGAGCAGGTAGATATTAAAAAGGGTAGGGGAGAGAGATGATCCTTGTGGTACTCCTCGGATTGATTTAATGGGAGGTGATTCTTCGTTGTTGATCTTGACTTTATAGAATCTATTCTCCAGAAACGATTGAAACCAGCTATGAGCCTCTCCTTGAATTCCTATATCGGATAGCCGCTCGAGAAGGATGGCATGATTGACTGTGTCGAATGCGGCAGATAGGTCGAGAAGAGCGAGAAGGTATGGTTGGTTTGTTTCAAGATTGAGGAGTACGGTGTCAGATAACGATGCCAGTAGGGCTTCTGTGTTTTGCGATTTCCTAAAGCCGAACTGGAAAGGGGAGAGTATATTGTTCTCCTCTAGGTATTCAGACAGTTGCTTGTTGACGAATCTTTCCATCACTCTTGAGATAAGGGGAAGGTTGGCGATGGGGCGGAAGTTTGCGGGGTCAGCCGTGGAAAGGTTAGGTTTTTTTAATAAGGGTTTCAGAATGGCTATTTTGAGTTGATCTGGGACCTTTCCTTGAGTTAAAGAGCAGTTGATGATATCTGCTAGTGCTTTGGATATAGTGTTAGGAGTTGATAGTAGAAGGTTGGAGGGTATGGTATCCGTGGATGCGATGAGGGTTTAAGCTTGTTGAGGATGGTTTCAATTTCCAGTGATGATGGGGTCTCGAACAATGATAGGCTGTATCCTTTATTATGTTGTGTGGTGCTGAGGGGTGTTGGTGTTGGCTGTTGGGTAGAGATTGGCTTAAGGAGATTGGTGATCTTTTTATCAAAGTAGATTGCTAGTTCCAAAGCTTTGTTGGCTGCTTGTTCGTCTGGGATGATAGGTGGAGAGGGTTTAGTTAGAGATGATACAAATGAGAATAAGGCTTTGGAGTCAAATGCGAAATTGTGGATTTTTTTTGCAAAGAAGTCTTTTTTGGCCTTGAGGATGGCTAGTCTGTATGAGTTGAGGTGGGATTTGTAGTTTAGGGTTGTGATGATGGAAGGGGACTTGCGCCAACTGTTTTCTTTTTTCCGAAGTTCTTGTTTAAGGATTTTGAGTGTTCGAGTGTACCATGGATGTCTGTTGGTTTGGGGTGATTTCAAGGATTTGGAGATGGAGGGGCAGGATAGGTCTGCGACCTCGTTTGTAATCTTGAGCCAGGAATTGATTGCTGAGGATGCGTCTGTGAGTTCCAGTCTGTCAAGTTCTTTAGAGAGCAGATTATTGAGACTGTCTATGGAGCAGGGCTTCCTGTATCGTATAGTGGTAGTTGGGTAGATGGGACGAGGCTGATCTTTGATATGAAGTTCGGCAGAGATGAGGTGGTGGTCAGACCATGGGACAGGGACGCATTTAGGGTTATTATTGAAAGTTATGCCGTTGTTGAGAAATATTAAGTCTAGGGTGTGTCCCGCTTTGTGCGTGGGGTCTTTGACAATTTGATTGAAGCCAAGGTGATTGAGTGCTGTGATAAGTATGTCGCAGTTATTGGTTGGACGAGCGCTGTTTACTTGTATGTTAAAATCTCCCATCAATATAGCTGGTTTGTCCTGCTTGAAATGTTTTGTTGTGAATTCTATTAAAGGTGAGGGGTCTGTGGCTAAGGTTCCTGGTGGTGAGTAGACTAGGGCTATTTGTAGATGGTCCGATTTGAAAAAGGCAATTTCAGTGTTGTTTATAGTAGTAGATAGTTGAAGTGCGAGTCCGAGGCCCTTTTTTGTGGCTAGCAGGATCCCTCCACCCCTTTTTTTTATTCTGGGGATTGAATGAAAGTCGTAGAGGTGATTGGGGAGTTGGTTTAAAAGAACTGTGTCTGTGGGTTTGAGCCATGTTTCCGTAATGGCGCAGATATCCGGGCTGTTGTCTGTCAGGTGGTCGTTGAGGAGGTGGAGTTTTTTGGTGATAGATTGGGCGTTAAATAGAGTGAGCGTGAATAGTGTTAATCCTAGCATTTGAGATATGGGGGAGATCATAATTGGAATCAATCTCTGTTGTCGGAGACCTAGAATCCTGGGTTTGTTAGATGTGAGTTTGGGAGTGTAAGGTATTGTAGGTATAGGGATAGGGTGCATGATGAGGTGCTTGTGTGATGGGTTGTGTCCTTATTGGGAGTCGGGGTTGTGATCCTTGTTTGAAATCCGGAAGTGTGTCTGCTGGATGACGGATGGATGAGTGGCTGCTGGATGAAGGGTGGATGAGTAGCTGCTGGATGACGGATGGATGAGTGGCTGCTGGACGAAGATTAGGTGAGTGTTTGCTCAGGACCAGCTTGGCAGCTCCTTCATTCAGGAAATGGTTGGTGGCTATAGTTGCCAGCCTCACAGCTGCACATTTCAATGGGACATAAGCAATTACTTCATCAGTTTGCCCAGTTCTTCTCTAGGTCATGAAGACCCTCTTGTTTGTTCAACCTGAGTTCCCTTCCAGTTCATCAATACCTCCCACTGAGTTGGATGCAGGATGGTTGCTTGCTGAATGTTTGCTGAGAGGGTGTTGGATGGGCACTGGATGGTGGATTGGTGGATGCGGGCTGGAAGGTCGTTATCTGGATGGATGCTGAATGAGTTCTAGTGCGGTATAGGTGTGGTGTAGCTCAGGGAGGCGAGGGTCAACACGAAGGGGCAAAACAAAGGGGCAGGCCCCTTTGTCGCGCTCCTTCGTGCGCGCGACGCCAAGGAGAGTGGTGGTTTAAATAGCCCGCCGGTCGCGCCTCTGACGTCACCGCCACAACGTTTTTCGTGGGCGGTTCGGGGCGAAGGCTCGCGGCTCGGCGCCTACTGGATGCGAGGGCTCGTGGTCCGGGTCGAGGCCGGGTAGACGCGCCGAATCGTGGCTCCGATCGCGGCCGGCTGGAGGTGGAGAATCGCGGCCTTTCAGGTGGGCGAGTGCTGGAAAGACAGGCCGGCGATCGGCGAGGGAGCCCGGTCGGGGAGAGCGGAACAGGAGGCCTTACCCCGACGGGCTTCAGCGCCGATCGCGCAGGCCTAGTTCACCGCTGGAGCCCCGTGGAGGTAAGAGGAGGAGGTTGAAGAGAGCAGCGATTTAAATAGCCCGCCGGTCGCGCCTCTGACGTCACCGCCGCGACGTTTTTCGTGGGCGGTTCGGGGCAAAGGCTCGCGGCTCGGCTCGGGGCCTACTGGATGCGAGGGCTCGTGGTCCGGGTCGAGGCCGGGTAGACGCGCCGAATCGTGGCTCCGATCGCGGCCGGCTGGAGGTGGAGAATCGCGGCCTTTCAGGTGGGCGAGTGCTGGAAAGACAGGCCGGCGATCGGCGAGGGAGCCCGGTCGGGGAGAGCGGAACAGGAGGCCTTACCCCGACGGGCTTCAGCGCCGATCGTGCAGGCCTAGTTCACCGCTGGAGCCCCGTGGAGGTAAGAGGAGGAGGTTGAAGAGAGCAGCGATTTAAATAGCCCGCCGGTCGCGCCTCTGACGTCACCGCCGCGACGTTTTTCGTGGGCGGTTCGGGGCGAAGGCTCGCGGCTCGGCTCAGGGCCTACTGGATGCGAGGGCTCGTGGTCCGGGTCGAGGCCGGGTAGACGCGCCGAATCGTGGCTCCGATCACGGCCGGCTGGAGGTGGAGAATCGCGGCCTTTCAGGTGGGCGAGTGCTGGAAAGACAGGCCGGCGATCGGCGAGGGAGCCCGGTCGGGGAGAGCGGAACAGGAGGCCTTACCCCGACGGGCTTCAGCGCCGATCGCGCAGGCCTAGTTCACCGCTGGAGCCCCGTGTTATAGAAAGTTACCTCTGAAATTGTTATATTCCTTTACCTCCCAACCTGTCAAACAATATAACCTACCTGCTCTATGTGTGTCATCACAAAATAAACTCTGCCATTGGCACTGGTAGCCCCTGTGGCATAGTAAGGGCAAAGGCTATCGGCGCCATTTTGAATACTGACAGCAGACGGCCCGAGTGCAGGAGATCACTCCCCGCACCCCCACTGGACCACCAGGGACTTTTGGCAAGTCTTGAGGGTGTCAGGAGGGTGGGGGGTTGTAGTTAATTAACTTTAAAGGGTTGGGATGGGGTTTTTAGTTTAGTTTTGTTTTTATATTCGCGCCATAAGACGCACAGACATTTCCCCCCCCCCCCCCCCACCCCACTTTTAGGGGGAAAAAAGTGCGTCTTATGGAGCAAAAAATACAGTACATTTATTTATTTATCGAGTTTTATATACAGTCATTCGGTTTCGCCATCACAACAGTTTACAAATTTCGATGTTTAACAATGAGTTAAAAAGGTTATTGAAGGTGTTAGTGTGTGGCAGGGGACAACCAATGGCACCGGTAGCCCCTGTGACATAGTAAGGGCAAAGGCTATTGGCGCCATTTTGAATACTGGCAGCTGACGGCCGGAGTGCAGGAGATCACTCCCGCACCCCCGCTGGACCACCAGGGACTTTTGGCAAGTCTTGGGGGGGGGGGGGGGGGGTCAGGAGAGTGGGGGGTTGTAGTTAATTAACTTTAAAGGGTTGGGATGGGGTTTTTTGTTTTGTTTTGTTTTTTTTCCAACAAAGAGAACAGTAAACGTTTTCTGATCCGGAAAGTGGACAGAAATGGCCCTCCCCAGACCCGAAAATGAAATGGGGACCAAAAAAAATGTTATGCCCTCCCCTAATTTGCTCCATAAGACGCACAGACGCCCAGGAACAGAGCCGGTTTAGCACACCATTATTATTATTATTTTTTTTATTTTATTTTCCTGCTCTGAATCCTAGGTGCGTCTTATAGTCAGATGCGTCTTATGGAGTGAAAAATACGGTATAGGTCAGAGTTTATTTTGTGATGACACAAGCTAGCAGAATGGTTTCCATGCTGAATTGCAAACGTTCAGGTCTTTTCAGGTTTGAGGCCCTTGCTTGTCCACATGGCTGTCATGAATTGTGGCCAACATAGCAGAGTTGCTGTCCTATAGGATGGGTGTCCTGTGTTGTGGAGCTATTTTGACTTTGTGGATACCAAGACCAAGGCAGGTGTGCTGAAAAGACTCTCAGTCATAAGCTCTGTGCATAGTATTAAGGCTAGAGAAGGTGTTGTCAGCTGACGACCTCATAAGCCAACAACAATTCTCTTTCAGAAGCCTGCCAATGTGTAAAATATTTAGGCCAACAGCTCCCAGAGGTATCATGTGGTAGGCGTGTCTTCTGCACTTTCAGTGTTATGTAGAAAGACAAACATTGAGGGGCACCTGAGGACTGGAGGGGGTCCATGTATGTTACAAAGAGAAATCATTGAGCAGGGAGGAGGCATAGCCTAGTGGTTAGAGCAGTGGACTATGAACCAGGAGACCAGGGTTCGAGTCCTGCTGTCGCTCCTTGTGACCTTGGGCAAGTCACTTTACCCTCCATTGCCTCAGGTACAAACTTAGATTGTAAGCCCTCTGGGGATAGGGAAATACCTACAGTACCTGAATGTAAACCGGTGTGATATCTCGATTGAGATCGAATGTCGGTACACAATCTTCTGGAGTAGGAGTAATGACTCTGACTACCTCATTAGAGGGTACAGACAAGTTTGGCACATACATCATTGATGGCTGATGACAAACAGGATAGGAACAGCAAAACTGGGCCTCAGTAGGTAACTAAAGTGCTGGAGGTAGTCTGTAAACAACAATGTTCTAACTGATATGTATGTCTGGGTGAGTGATGGGCTGTGTTAGCCTTTGTCTATATCTGTCTCTAGAGGTGATGTTGGGCTTGTTGTCATCTTCCTTACCACACTAATGCACAGACCAGAGCATGCACTATGTGTGTACCTAAATAGCACAGACCAGAGCATGCACTATGTTTGTACCCAATTAGCACTCACTGGCTTTGAACAGAAGCAATCTTGTACTTCCATTTTTTTATGAGGGGTGCTACAGCTATGCTAATGTGTAGGTGGAGAGAAAATGGCCTCACGCATTGTAACAAACATTCCACCTTGGCCTGACACTGTTTATTCATTCACTCGAGGGGTGGGGTGCGGAAAATGGTAGCGTCAGATTCAGATTTATTTATTTATTTATTTATGGTTTTTATATACCGGAGTTCCTGTATACAATACATATCACTCCGGTTCACAATTAACAGTAATAACTACTGCCGGGTGGCAGTTTACATGGAACAATATCACTTTGCTGGATAAGTAGATATCTGCCTGTAATGTACACCTTCCTTCGCCCCCACCCCCGGCATCTGAAGCTCTCCCACCCAGTACCCGGAGTAGGCCTATTTGTTTTGCTATTGGGGAGGGTGTGCCTGGTTGGAAGAGCTTCAGCTGCTGGGGATGCTGTGGTGTTTGGGGGAATTTAGATGATGTAAACATATTTTGGGGATGCAGGGATAGAGGGAAGGGGAGAGGGCAAAAGGTGTCCTTATGCCTGGTACTTTCAGGTTCACCTGATTAATGGGTTGGAAGAGGGATCTGTGCCAGTGGGTTGATGAAACCTGGGAGCAGGGCATGGCAGGCGGCCTGATAGGACCCCTATTTTATCTGGCTTTTTCTCGATAGAGGTCTACTTATTCACTTATGCTGCCACACAAGACAGCATCAGTTTAGGCTTATTCTACCATATATACATGATAGCAGGGTAGCCTTACAGAGAATCCGAATTATGTAGCTGCATATGTTTTGGGTGTATAGATTAGGGGGCACTTTAATCCTGCTGATTATAGGGACAGGTTCTGCTGCTAACTGGAGCCACATTACTTGTCCATTAGCCAGTCTAATAATTATGTATGTTATGTACAGATCACCAAGCCAAGGCAGTGCAGGGGTAGGAGCCAGTCGGTTTAAGTCTGCCTGCCCAAGCAACAGAAGGCTTCATCACTATCTGTTCTTGGGCAGTAGGAAATCTCTATCTTCCATACATCCATGACTCATCTGCAGCTGTCACACAGCAGTTGACACGGTATTCTAGCATGCTGCAAGTAGATGACAAAAAAAAAAGATCATACCCTAAAAAAGCTTTTTTAAGTGCCTTTTAAGTGGAGTAAGGTCACAAGTAAGGGGCCTTAAGTAATTTCTTGTGGGGTGATTAGTGTCACATTACCTAACATCACACAAGAATTACATGTAAACTATTGTAAAGGGGGTACCCTTTAAATAAATGTTAAAATAAAGTCTTGCCTGATTCTGGAAGTCAGTATAAAGTGATTACAACTGTTATGAGAGAGCCAGGGGCAGTGACAGGAACAGGACAGGGGCTGAGGACAACACTCTGCTGTACTGCAGGGAGCTGCCAGAGGCTGAGGCTGGAGAGCTGCTGAGATAATGAGAGACTGATTGCTGTGATTGAAACAAACAAACAAACAAACTTACAACAGAGAGAGTATAAGCATCTGGGAATATGATAAAGCAGCCTGAATTACAACTCTACCCAGATTTACACAGAACACTGAAAAGAGTTGTCAGTAGTTTACTCACTGTTGTTTAAACTCACTGAGTTTAACAGGAAAGAAATAAAGGAAACACGTTCTGAAGAAAAGCAGGAAATGCTGTTCTGTACTGTACATCCCCATCACAAGGGGGAGGAAGATTTCCTTGTTTACAGAAGTCACAGGAGACCCAGAGGGTGCAGTGAATGGGTTAACTTTCTGATCCCAGGAGGCTGCATTGAACAGGAAACATCCTTGCCATTGCGGAGAGAAGAGGCTGAGGTGCTGACCGAGTTTGAAAACTGCTGTTGCTGGAGTGTTTTGCTATTACCTACTCAGAGAAGAGGATGGAAGAAACTCTCTCTGTTGTGTTCACTGGCACTGATGAAACAGTCTGTAAAGTTTTGTTTTTAAGTTGTGCTGACACTCAGAATCAGGGAAGTCTAAGAGAGAGAGGTAAACAGTGCAGGCAGGTAGCAGTGACAGTTAATGATGATGTCATGAACCTCTCACCATTTCTGAGGTGGGGGGGTCACCAATTTAAGGAAAAATAAGGAAAATTAGCCCATGTTAAGCTAAAATAAGAGTAGTATTCAGGTTAGGGAAGGTTGATAACCTGTACAAAGCTGGCAAACATACTCTGAAAAGTATTTTAATTATTATATTTGGAATAATTGTTTTTAGACACAGAGGATGAACAAGGAAGTAAATTACTAGCAGAGACCTTTAAAGAAGAATATAAGAAGTACAGGAAAATAAAACTAAGTATTCTAAGACCAACAGAATTTAAATGAGAAAATTATAAATTTTAGTCAACACCTAAGTTCATATTAAAAGGTATTAATGAATAAAGGAAAATTAAATAGTAAGGAGACACATTTTTAAAAGGGAGGAAATGTTTCATGGAAATAAAAAGAAAGGAAAAACCTTTCTAAAAAGAACAAATGGTATAGTCTGCCACCCCTAGTAAACATAGTATGTTCAGATACATCATCATCAGTTTAGTGTTAAGCCCTATAATCAAGCTTGTAGGAGAGGCTGTTTCTAGGGACACGTGTCATTAGCTTCCTTGGATACGAGTAAAGAGGCCAGTGAAAGTGTATTGGAACTGGTAAAAGCACAAAGACTGAATTTAAAATCAGAGATGTTTTAAGAGTCAACAAAGCTACCTAAAAATTAATAAGAACATCAGTATGTAGTAAAAATTAAAAGAGGAACCATCAGACAATATTAAAAAGTAGAAATAGTTAGCTCCCAGGACTATTTAATGAAATGACATCATCAAAAGCAGGGATAGCCTTGCAATAATAACAAGTGACAGTTTATAGAGAAAAGCAGTTAGGAGTCAGCCCTTGAATGGAGAGGAACTGCTGATGGAGTTCTCTTCAATTAAGGCCTAATAAGTATAGGAAAGTAGAGATGGATAACAGAACAGCTAGGAATGATTGATAGATGTTTGAGAAGTGTGAATGAAATGATTTTCTTTACAATTTAAAGAAGTTTATATTGGTTTAGTTAAAGTAATTTACAAGTGACTCCGCGTATTAATGTCACTTTAGTAAGGGATATAAACAGTTGAATGAATGTTCCTTAATAGCTGTTCTGTGATTTTACAGTATGAGGGATAATAATTATTCTTTGTTTTAATGTGGTTAGTATGAACAAAGTGTCAATAAGTAAACAAAGACATTCATATTAGGGTACATTACAGACTAAGCTTACGGAAGATCAAGGAGCGGATTAGGGAGTTAGTATTATATTTTTGAGTTTTTTAAAGAGAGTATAGTAGGAAGAAGGTTAAAGAAAGAAGAAAGAAGAAATAACTGGCCAGCAACGAAAGAGCATCTGCAAGAAGAAGAACAGATAAGTGACTTTGCATAAGAAACATAGTAATAGCCAGGCCTGAGCTCAATTCATATAACAAGAAGGAAAATAAAGCAAAGATTATCATCAATCTTCTATAAATGGACATTATTATTATCTTTAGGAGTAACCTAAAGTAAAAAAATAATTACTTATTCAATATAAGTTACTATATTATGTTGTTCTATATGATTCAGGTTATATAGAACTTCATATATAACATCTGATTTGCTATAGAAATAATTTCTGTAGAAATAAAAATAATATATTACTATTACAATAGTGATATTATTCATTTATAATGTAATGGTAAACTACATTCCTGTGTATTAAACATCAAACTTGTTGCCACGGCTTTACTGCAACACTCGGCCGCTAGAAGTCTTCCCACAGGAATTGGTTTGCCAAGGGGGCTACATCCTTTGGTGTAGAAGCCGAGGGTGTAGAAGTGTTTTTTTAAAACCCCTATCGTTACACTATGTACTCTCTGGGTTTGGTAACTGCAGCTGCACATTTCTGTCCCTAGAGATGAAAAAGACCTAGTGCTTTTCTGACTAAAGACTTTTGTGATGTCAGTGTAAAGGGAGTACCCTTTACATAAATGTTAAAATAAAGTCTTGCCTGATTCTGAAAGTCAGTATAAAGTGATTACAACTGTTATGAGAGAGCCAGGGGCAGTGACAGCAACAGGACAGGGGCTGAGGACAACACTCTGCTGTGCTGCAGGGAGCTGCCAGAGGCTGAGGCTGGAGAGCTGCTGAGTTAATGAGAGACTGATTGCTGTGATTGAAACAAGCAAACAAACAAACTTACTGACGACTCTTTTCGGAGAAAGGAGTCGTCAGTAGTTTACTCACTGTTGAAGCAGACTGAGTTTAACAGGAAAGCAATAAAGGAAACACGTTCTGAAGAAAAGCAGGAAATGCTGTTCTGTACTGTACATCCCCATCACAAGGGGGAGGAAGATTTCCATGTTTACAGAAGTCACAGGAGACCCAGAGGGTGCAGTGAATGGGTTAACTTTCTGATCCCAGGAGGCTGCATTGAACAGGAAACATCCTTGCCATTGTCTCTACAATGGCAAGGATGTTTAAGGTGCTGACGGAGTTTGAAAACTGCTGATGCTGGAGTGTTTTGCTCTTACCTACTCAGAGAAGAAGATGGAAGAAACCTTTCCCTGTTGTGTTCACTGGCACTGATGAAACAGTCTGTAAAGTTTTGTTTTTTTTAAGCTGTGCTGACACTCAGAATCAGGGAAGTCTAAGGGAGAGAAGTAAACAGTGCAGGCAGGTAGCAGTGACATTTAATGATGATGTCATGAACCTCTCTCAATTTCTGAAGGGGGGGGGCACCAATTTAGGGAAAAATAAGGAAAATTAGCCCAGGTTAAGCTAAAATAAGATTAGCATCCAGGTTAGGGAAGGTTGATAACCTGTACAAAGCTGGCAAACATGCTCTGAAAAGTATTTTAATTATTCTATTTGGAATAATTGTTTTTAGACTCAGAGGTTGAACAAGGAAGTAAATTACTAGCAGAGACCTTTAAAGAAGAATATAAGAATACAGGAAAATAAAAATATGTATTCCAAGACCAACAGAATTTAAATGAGAAAAATATAAATTTTAGTCAACACCTAAGTTCATATTAAAAGGTATGAATGAATAAAGGAAAATTAAATAGTAAGGAGACACATTTTTAAAAGGGAGGAAATGTTTCATGGAAATAAAAAGAAAGGAAAAACCTTTCTAAAAAGAGCAAATTGTATATTCTGCCACCCCTAGTAAAAATAGTATGTTCAGATACATCATCATCAGTTTTGTGTTAAGCCCTATAATCAAGCTTGTAGGAGAGGCTGTTTCTAGGGACACGTGTCATTAGCTTCCTTGGATACGAGTAAAGAGGCCAGTGAAAGTGTATTGGAACTGGTAAAAGCACAAAGACTGAATTTAAAATCAGAGATGTTTTAAGAGTCAACAAAGCTACCTACAAATTAATAAGAACATCAGTACGTAGTAAAAATTAAAAAAGGAACCATCAGACAATATTAAAAAGTAGAAATAATTAGCTTCCAGGACTATTTAATGAAATGACATCATCAAAAGCAGGGATAGCCTTGCAATAATAACAAGTGACAGTTTATAGAGAAAAGCAGTTAGGAGTCAGCCCTTGAATGGAGAGGAACTGCTTATGGAGTTCTCTTCAATTAAGGCCTAATAAGTATAGGAAAATAGAGATGGATAACAGAACAGCTAGGAATGTTTGATAAATGTTTGAGAAGTGTGAATGAAATGATTTTCTTTACAATTTAAAGAAGTTTATATTGGTTTAGTTAAAGTAATTTACAAGTGACTCCGCGTATTAATGTCACTTTAGTAAGGAATGTAAACAATTGAATGAATGTTCCTTAATAGCTGTTCTGTGATTTTAAAGTGAGGGATAACAATTATTCTTTATTTTGATGTAGTTAGTATGAACAAGGTGTCAATAAGTAAACAAAGACATTCATATTAGGGTACATTACAGACTAAGCTTGCGGAAGATCAAGGAGCGGATTAGGGAGATAGTCTTATCTTTTTGAGTTCTTTAAAGAGAGTATAGTAGGAAGAAGGTTAAAGAAAGAAGAAAGAAGAAATAACTGGCCAGCAACGAAAGAGTATCTGCAAGAAGAAGAACAGATAAGTGACTTTACATGAGAAACATAGTAATAGCCAGGCCTGAGCTCAATTCATATAACAAGAAAGAAAATAAAGCAAAGATTATCATCAATCTTCTATAAATGGACTTTATTATTATCTTTAGAGGTAACCTAAAGTAAAAAATAAATACTTATTCAATATAAGTTACTATATTATGTTGTTCTATATGATCCAGGTTATATAGAATTTCATTTATAACATCTGATTTGCTATAGAAATAATTTCTGTAGAAATAAAAACAATATATTACTATTACAATAGTGATATTATTCATTTATAATGTAATGGTAAACTATATTCCTGTGTATTTAACATCAAACTTGTTGCCACGGCTTTACTGCAACACTCGGCCGCTAGAAGTCTTCCCACAGGAATTGGTTTGCCAAGGGGGCTACATCCTTTGGTGTAGAAGCCGAGGGTGTAGAAGTGAGTTTTTTATAAAACCCCTCCCGTCGTTACATTAGCATGCGGTGCTAGACTCAGAGAGAAGGCCCACTGTGTGAGACACTACTATGTTGCTCCCCCCCCCCCTTCCCCTTTCATTGATTCTCTGTCCCAGGTCCATCAAAATAAAAGCCCAGCTCCCTTTAGTGATACAAACTGACAACCCCCCCCACCCCCCCAAACCCATGGCTGGTACAAGGGTATTAGGTGCCCTAGACGAACCTTACAGCCTTGCACAACACCCCCTACCCCATTCCACAAACAGACTTAAGAGTTATGTTTTTATATTTTACATGAAAAATATCAAAGTATAGTATTCAGAGGTAAAAATATCACTTATATTTACATGTACTGCTGTGATGCCAACCAGAAATCCCTGCAAAACAATATTTGGAACCCATATGGTATTAGGCCTATTGTGATGTGTGTTGGGTATGGATTTGATCTTCTGAAAGCCCAAATATACTTCCTATTAAGAAAATGCCTCACTTCAGTCACACATGCAGAACAAACAGACCCTCACCCAATATAGAATACAGCAACCATAAAGTAGAAATACAAACACGCAGACAGTTTCCAGCTGAACTGGAAACTGCAAGAAGCCAGACCTCTATACGGTGCAATAATGAAAAAACAGACCCATCACCATTCCTCAAACATCAAACAAAATCAAGAAATAAAATAAATACATAAATCATAATACTAAAACATACTGATAACACTATTGCAAAGAAAGCTTTTGAATAAAAATCAATTAATTAAAAACTCATAAAAGTTTTTTTTAAATGTCCCGAACAATAAACAATTTATGTATATGCCATTTTTAACAATTTATGAACACTTTCAACATGGACTGTCTGGGTCACCTTCTTGAACTTTGCTGCCATAGCTCTTAGGCTGTCCCCCTTTGAGTGCATTCTTTCAACATGGAATATCTGGGCCATCTTGAACTTTGCTGCCATGGCTGTTTCCCTTTGAATGTACTCTTTCAACAGGGATTGTCTGGGCCTTCCCTGCCATCACATAGTTGTGCTGCAACACCTCTAACATTAGAGCTGTACTGTAACTATTGGGTTGCCACTTCCACTTTCTAGGTTCTTTGCAGTAATCATGATTTTGTAACAGGATAAGATCATAATATTGTATATGTCATGTTGCCATTTGTAACAATTTATGTACATGTTTTGACTAAATGTGCTTGTCATTTCAGTTACAATGTCATGTGCTATTTGATATAGTGTCCTTGCAGAATATGATTACCAAAAATATTGACTTGCTTTGAATCTGGTGACCTCAGTTGTTTAATAAAGTGGTTACATGCTTTGAAACTTCACTGACTAGTTCTATCTTTTCATTCTGGTTTTTTTGTCTTAAAGGTTCACTAGTTAAAAGGTTTGGGACCCACATGACCTTGCATGCTAGAGTGCCATTGGCCATTCCAACTAGGCACATTTCTTGCACGCAAGACCATATGGCTTACAGGCAGAGCATAGAGGATGGCATAACAAGTAAGCAGCAGGATAACACAAGCACACGGTAGACCATCCACATCAACAAGCTGGCACAGGAACTCTGTAAGGAGGACGGGCCCAGCAGTTTTCTTCCATCTAGCCGGAACAGGAACTCTAGTCAGAATGGGCCCAGTAGTCTTCTTCAATCTAGCTGGCATAGGAACTATATAGTCAGGACCAGCAAGGCTTGTTTGGACAAGTCATTTTTTATAGCATTTTTTTCCCTTTACAAGTAGGGCCTCATGGGCCTTTTCCTCTGTGAGGCTTTTTGGTTAGGGGTGGCATCCCTTTGGGGAGCCTATCCCAGCCCGTCCTGCTAGCTCAGGGGTCAGGAACCTTTTTGGCTGAGAGAGCCATAAACGCCACATATTTTAAAATGTAATTCCATGAGAGCCATACAATATGTTTAAAACTAAATACAAGTAAATGTGTACATTTTATGTAAGATCACACTTTTAAAGTACAATAAGTCTCTGAAAATATTACACCAGGCCTTAAGACACCAATACATCTCCTATTAGGAGAACGGACCAAGTCAGGCTGCTATAGAGTCCTACACAGAAACTACACGCCAGCAGAAAACCTCACCTGAATCACTTGCTGTCCCTCACCTAACAGAATAGAAACCAAAACGCATAACAAGAAGCATGCAGAAAAAACTGAATTGGAAACTGCAACAAGCCAGAGTCTCTGTATGCAGTGTAACAAAGGAAAAAAGAAACATCACCCATCCTTATAAAACAAATCAAGAAATATAAAATCATCAGCAGTAAAACTGTACTAACAAAAAGAACATATTTCAAAACAGCTGATGAGTGGAATATCCAATAATTAAAAACTCATATAAAACATTTCCAGATACCAACAAAATATTTCAAAATAGCAGACACAAAGACCCAGTAATGAAAAATGATACAAAAATGTTTTTGCTCTGCATACCTGGGAACGTTTGATATCCAGGTGTCCTGAGATTGTTCTGAATTAGCAGGAGGCGGAGTGGTTTGCTTGGAACTTTCTCCTCTCTCAGTCACATACCAGCACTCTCTCTCACACTGGCTCTCAATGACACACCTATACACACATGCTCTCAGTACTCACATATACACATGTTTTTTCTCTCTCACTTATAAAGGCTCTTAATTACACATTTACACACATGCTGTCTATCTTTTCACGCTTACACACACACACAGGCTTTCAATCACATAAATATATGCTGTCTTTTTCTCTCACACACAGACTCTCATTCACATGCGCTCTCTCTTTCTCTCATTTACACACAGGCTCTCAATCACATACTCACATGCTCCCTAACCTAAATCAGCTCTCAATCACACACAGACACACATGGGCTCTCTCTCTCATTTAAACACAGGCTCTCAATCACATACTCACATGCTCCATCACCTAAATCAGCTCTCAATCACACACAGACACACATGGGCTCTCTCTCTCATTTAAACACAGGCTCTCAATCACATACTCACATGCTCCATCGCCTAAATCAGCTCTCAATCACACACAGACACACATGATCTCTCTCTTACTTATACACACAGGCTCTTAATCATACATACACATGATTTCTCTCACACACAAAAGATCTCAATCATACACACGTGTGTATGATCTCAATCATACACCATGTGTGTATGATCTCAATCATACAAAAAATACTCTTTCACACAAACAGGTTTTCAATCACAAACTTACACATACAGGTTCCCAATGGTAAACTTACATTCATGCTCTCTCTCTCACAGGCAGGCTCTCAATCACAGACATACTCTCTTTCACATATACAGGCTCTCAATCATTCACATACATGCAATCTGTCACTCACACACACAGGATCTCAAACACACATGCTTGCTCGCTCATTCACTCTCTCTCCCCCCCACCCCGGGAACTCACGGCAGCAGCAGCTTCCTCCCAACACTAACCTCCTTCATTTTCAGCCCTCGCGGAGGCGGAGTCCCATCGGCCGCAGTTGAAGCTCTTCATTTTCCTCCGAGCCGCACTGCAGTCTTCTTTTCGTCGCGCACGCACCCGATGCGCTCCACTTCCTCTTCTGGGCCGCGGGGGGGGAGGCGGGAAGAAGAGACCACACTAGCGTTGTCTCTGCTTCCCGCGCACGCACCCAATGCTCTCCACTTCTTCTTCCGGGCTGCGGGGGGGGGGGGGGGGGCGGAAGAAAAGAGCACGCCGGTGCCGCTGACTTCAGCTGTCCTGCCGCGTTCCGCCCGGGCTGACAGCATTTTAAGCCCGGGCGGAGGAGGACCGGGGAGCAGCTGGGTGGCGACACTTGTCTGCGAGCCAGATGCAGCCCTCAAAAGAGCCATATCTGGCTCGCGAGCCATGGGTTCCCGACCCCTGTGCTAGCTGAAGACTACTGCACGGAGTGGACTCCTGGGAGGATGGGGATGGCACAAATGAGGTTCTGGCAAATGTTAAATGATTTGTGTTATTTCTGTTGTGAAATTGTTGATGGAGGTAGCAGCAATGGTTAGGTGCTGTGTAAGGCTGCTGTCTGTACCTGCAGAGCCTGGTTATGGCGGATCCAAGCCCTCCTCAACCACACCAGCTCTGCCTGTATGTGATGGAGGTGGAGGCCATGCCTCCTTTCCATGTCGTTTACTGTCTGCTCCGGTGCTGCTGGTGCTATGGTTGGTGGTTGAGATGCTGTCTAGGGCTCCAAAGCTGGCATGTTTGGGCTGGTAGGCTGATCTGGCTGTCTGTCTGCTGAATCCTGCTGGCGACATGGTGTGCTGGAGGCAGGTGGGACTGGCCAACTTGGTCCCATGGTATCAGGCTAGAGAGGTTTAGGCTCATGTCAAGTTAGATGGGTGAGGAAAGGGGTGGAAATAGCTGATGATCTTGAAGTGGCTGCTGCAGCTGCTCCTCCTCTTCATCACTCCACTGTGTCTCAGAGTCCTATTGCAAGGCTGCAGTTAAAACTGGTGTTCTACAGGCGTGGAATTCTAAAGGTGGGAGAGATGCCATTTCGAAGTGGCTGCACCTGAAAGGGAAAACTAGAGTGGAGATAGCCAACGCAGTATTGCTGGAACAGTTCCACGACAGCCTCGTGGGTTTGCCGGCATCCAGGCCTTATGGTTGAAACAGCTCTAGAAGTGGCAGAGGATTATCATCAGTCCCACACCATGTGAAAACTGCCAGGTCCTTGACAGAAACCCCTCAACCTGGATAGGAGTCGTCAGAGTCCTAAGTCTCAAAGGTCTTGTCTGTCAGCAGAGCCGGTGCGACCAGACAGTTCACCCCAGCTACAATCCACAGTCGGACTGTCAAACTTCAGTTGTGGCAACAGAGGTCATTTCACAAGAGACTGTCCCTGCAGGGAAGATGAGATGATGGATATTAATGCGATCACTCCACACTGT
Source organism: Rhinatrema bivittatum (assembly GCF_901001135.1). Classification (NCBI taxonomy): domain Eukaryota; kingdom Metazoa; phylum Chordata; class Amphibia; order Gymnophiona; family Rhinatrematidae; genus Rhinatrema; species Rhinatrema bivittatum. Next base: position 250,295,663 of record NC_042618.1, read on the forward strand.
TGTAACTTTGTAGGTGTCTCTAGCCAGGGATTTTCTAAGCTTGTGATCCCAGTTGAGTTGGGTGGGGTCCCAACACATGCGCTAGTCAACTCCTGGAACTTGCTTCAACAGGTACAGAGGGACCTGTTGAAGTAAGTCCAAATTGACTATAATAAAGTAGTGACCCTGGCATGTATTCATGGGGACTATCAACAATATCCCACCAGCCGGATATGCCTGTAGACCCCAGCCAGTCAAGAGATGATAGAAGTGGGGGTACTCCCTTGGATCCTGTGTCCTGTGATCATTGGACAGGACCGTCCAAATTTCAAGTCTCTTTTAACTCAGCCTATGGAAAGTTTGTCCAGTCATTACCCTGAAGAGTTGGAGTTCCCAGAGCTCTTTCCATTGAAGGACCCTCATCTTTTTTCACAAAGATTCTAAGACTCCTAAGTCCTAGAGGCAACATCGGTAGGACAAATACACCTATGCTGCTAAATTAGAGACTGCAGGCGAAGAGGATTGGAGTCATAGGAAGAACCACCCACCCAGAATGTCTTGCCAGGTCCCTGGGAGTAGGAATGGGGTGATTTGGGGAACTTTAGGCAAGCTCAGAGGGAGGATGAATCCTTCAAGTCAGCCTGCAAGAATATACAACAGGTGGATGGGAAGGTAGTCCCTAGGGCCCAGAATGCAGACACTGTTCCCCCCTATTTTGTGATAAAAGGGATTCGCTGTAAAGACTCACCAAGGGAAATGTGGAATTGGGAGGCGATAGAACAAACTCCTGGTTCCCAAACCCTATCATCAACAGGTCATGCAGTTAGCTCACAGTCATCTTCTTGGGGGGGGGGGGGGGGGTCACCTAGGAGAGGAAAAGACTCAGCAAAAGATACAGGCACAATTCAATTAGCTAGGACTTCATAAGCAGATCCAGTGGTATTGCCAGTCCTGACCTACCTGCCATCTTACAAAGCCTGCCGGGGTATGGGAGGCACTTCTCATACCATTGCCTATCATCAAGAGTGAAAGAGTGGGCATTGAATTTGTGGGGCTGTTAGAGAGAACAACCCAAGGAAACAAATACATCCTCATCATACTGGACTTGGGCCACCAGGTATCCAGAGATAATGCCTTTATGGCATATGAAGACCCCATCTGTAGCAACCTCCCTAATAGAAATGTTCGCATGACTTGGGCTATCCAAGGAAATCCTGACATATCAGGGTATCCCTTTCATCTCCAAATTCATGAAACAACTCTGCACCTTGCTTAACGTAAAGACCCTCTGGACCCTGGTGTCTCACCTGCAGATGAATGGCCTGGTTGAGTGCTTCAATCAGCTGCTCAAACAGATGTTAAGAAAGTTTGTTAATGAAAATGGGAAGAGCTAGGACATACTACTACACTACGTGCTGTTCGCAATCTGCAAAGTACCACAAAGCTCAATGGGGTTCTCCCCATTTGAATTATTATACAGAAGGAGACCGAGAGGAACCCTTGATATAGCTCACAAGACCAGGGAAGAGGAAACAAATCCTGGCAGAACATAGTAGACTATGTACTCAGAGTACAAGATCACTTAAAGAAGGCTGGCGAGGCAACTCGCCTGTGTCTTGTGATAATAAAAGCAAGTTTGCTTACCATAAACGGTGTTTCCGTAGATAGCAGATAGATAGTTTTACTTCACCAATGTATATTCTTATTATTTTTTCAAAAACATTTTTAAAGATGGAAGTGGAAGCTTCATTCAGTGACCCTTTCAATTAACGTCAAATCCATTGAGTTAATGTTGGTCTAGTTCATGTATTTAATCATTGACATTCCACCATACCATCCTATTTTTTTATTCAAAACCTAAAAATCCTATCTATTTATTTTTATTTATTTCAATGTAGCAATATGCTTCCTTAATTGTTTAAACACATTTTTCCATCATTTAATTAACTTAGTGCTGTATCATGTATCTCTGTTAAATGTTCTCCCAACAAGGCCTTGCTTCGAAATGTCCAAATTTCTTCTTCAGGGGAAATAATGATATGTCCTTCTTCCTTCAAACGTTCTTTTGCACTGCGACAGAATTTCCTCTTGTTCCTATCCCCACCTCTTTTATACTCCTCCTACTGCTCCAGAAACAATCAATCAGGCTCACCTTCTCAACCACTACACAATGATAGCCAAACGAGCTCTTCGTTAAGTCCATTGGGAATTACTGAATTAAATCTAAAGATCCATTCTTGTTCCTGATAGTTTAATTTTGCTGCATTGTCTCCTCCCCTTATTGATTGCATCACTTGCTCAATGATTGTCCATCGAAGATCCTCAAACTTGTGCTGTATGTCTATACAATGCTGAACTACAGGTGCCAATAAAGTTCCACTGTTTAATCGTGAACGATGTTCCACCAACCTTATTCTTATCTGCCTGCTTGTCCTACCAACGTACACCTTCAGACATGAACATATTAAAACATAAACCACATTTGTTGATCTGCAGTTTGTTTTATATCTTCTTCTGACTTTTACCTTGGACACCGGATCCTTCCATACTTCTCCTTCTATTGTCTGCTCACAAAAATCACATGTTTGGCATTTTTCATGTATACCCTTAGATGTCATATTTCGCTTGTCTATATGGGTATGTACTACTTGATCTCTAATATTTGCCCCACGAGATGTTGCAATTAAAGGCATGTCCTTAAATATTTCGTGTAATGCCAATACATGCCAATGGCATCATATCAAATCTGCTATCATTGCTGTAGATATACTGTGTCCCAATACACATACCAATCTGTCTTCTTCCTTTCTTTGCCAATATTGTAACAACGGCTCTCGATCAGCATATTTTGCTGTTTTGTATGCTTTTTTAATTACTGATTTGGGATAACCTCGAACTTTAAAAGTTCTGACAGAATGCCGGCCTGGATTTCAAATTCTGTTAATGTAGAGCATATGTGTCTTATATGAAAGAATTGACTGACCGGCAAACCTTTTTTGAATGAAGGCTGATGGTGATTGTGATATTTTAACAAATTGTTTAGATCTGTCGGCTTCCGATTTATATGGTGGTGGTAAGTTTCCCTTCACTCACAATCAACAACACGTCAAGGTATGCGATTGATTCCCCACTGGCGTCATATGTAAATTTTAGGCTGGGATTCAATGAGTTTATCCAATTGATAAATTTTAATAGTTCATCCTTTAATGCTTTCCAGATGAAAAATATATTGTCTATAATGTGGGAATTATGAGCTTTGCTCCTGATAGCTGTTAGACCATGTCAGGGGTTAAATCTATCAATTCATATAACTGCCCTTTTCTCGGGCCTACGCTGAATGCAGCAGAAATGTCATATTCCAACCGCAGTTAGCAATAGCCTATAAACAACCCCCATCTGCCACTAGCTAACAGGAAACCTGACGTCACGTAGACATATCTAGTGCAAGCTTTAGCAGCCTCCGAGACAGCTCTTGGCCTACTTGCTCTTATGTGGTTTTCACACTTAGGCAAATAGGTCAAAAGATCGCAACTGCCACATGCCCTGCTTGTGACCTCTCCCCTCCCTGCCTGAAATACACTGACCACCTGCACCTACTCGGAAAAAAAGGTCAGGAAAGACATTTATGGTAGAAAAGCTATAGAAGCCAATTATGTGATGTATGTATTTGCAAGTACCAATGATATGATAACATGTCTGTATGCTATGCTATGGAATTATGTACAATAAAAGGAGAGCCTTCCGAGGAGTCGGGAGGACGCTTCACCACGAATCCTGCTTGAGGTGTCTTCATTGCTGCTGTATCTTGCTGCTACATCTGGTGACCCCTTCAGATGTGAAAAACCTCATACTCTTCGAGCTGGAAAAGCTCAGGTGCACCGCCTCAGCAAACTCGCTCCCACAGATGTAAGTATATTCCAGCGAGTCTGCTCCCAACATTCGTGAGTATGGGGGGGGAAACTGTCAGTTAAGCAGACATGTCATGCTAAAAAGCTGCAGGAAATAATTAAGAATCATTATTTCGTCACCAAAGGGGAAATAGCACAAGTCAAACTAGGGGACGTAGAAAAATTGGTAGGGAAAATAGCCTGTCTTTGTCCCTGGTATCCGGAGGCTGGAACTTTGGATGTTCAAGATTGGATTAAGATAGGCAACACCCTTCATACAACCCCGCGTGCTCCCATAAGGCAATTGTTGCTCAGGCAAAAATGCACAGAAGCTATAGAACATCTGGGGACACACACTCACAAGGCACCGTCCCAAACCACGGCTCCCGTGGCTTCCTCTGCGTTCACCTCAGAGGAAAAAGCCCAGGAAACTAAAGACACTGAAATCAAAGAAGGTAGTCTCCCTCCACCTCACCCTCAAACCCCTCCACCACTCACAAACTCCCTGTATCCTGAGCTGTCACTGCCTCTGCCTCCTGAGCTTCCTGAATTGTCACTGACTCCTGAACCTCCTGACCTGTCACCTAACCCTTGCCTCCAATCCATGCCTATTTTGCTTGAGAGTAGTGAGGAAGACACGGAGAGTAGTGAGGAAGTTGAAAAAGTCACTGTACCTTCGGCTGTTGCTGGTCCCCCAGCAGCCCAAGTTGCCAAATTAGAACGTTCATTTTTTTATGTCACCATTTGGGTTGATTCATTTCATGGATGGACGCTTGCCTTAAGCCCACAAAGGAGAGTCTGTCCTCTGGAGGGATCCCTGACTACAATTGAATTGAACACCGCCCAGAGTGCCGTAAGCAGTAACTATGCCCCCAGGTCTTCAAAGAAATTAGCATATATGACCTTGGGCCAGGCAGCCGCACTCCTGATATCGCAGCGAAGTTACAAACAAAAACAGTTCCAACATGAGAGAAATGATCTGGTAAGACAATACAATGCTCTGTTACAAACCAGACTAAACCAAGTGATTGAGCAGACAAACCAAACCTGGAAGGAATGTTTATCTTGGGCTTTGATATTCCGTTACAGGAAGCCTGCATACTTAGAGCGCATTTCCCCACAGGAAGTGGCAGCGGCCCCTCACACATAAAAAAAAAAAAAAAGATTCAGTGTATGCAGAGCCTTAAGTTGTAACTACAGTGAAATTTGGACAGGACACTGTGTAAATTTCATGTGAAATGATCCCCTTTGACAAAGTTAAATTGGACCACATTTAAAATGACCTCGTTACTCTGAGCCTTATCTTTATAACTATTGCTTACATTACCAGTGCACAGAATTTGCATGTTGTTACTGCAATTTTCGTCTTAGGACAAAGTAGGTTAAGATAGAATCTGTTTACAAAAGATTAGCAAATCCTTGCCAGTCTCATTGTCTCTGGTTAATGTTATCTAGTTATGTTATCACTTGCTGGTACATTTCTTGTATAAGGATTTTAGTTTTACTAAGTTAATATTTTAAGTTCCTCTAGACTTGAAGGATTGATTCATTGAATGGAGTTCTTTCCTCTGTTTATTTTTCTCTTGAGAAACACTGTTCCTCCCCCTCACTCTGTCTTTCTGTTGTTAACTCTTGGTTGCCACTCGTGAGGGGGAAGGGAGAACTTTTGAAAAGAAAAAACTGGACTTAGTACTGCAGTTTCTCTCCCTAATTCTTGTACCTGTTATATCCCTGTTACAACATATACTTTCCTTCTTGAATTACGTGATCCTTCTTTCACCACAAGAAAAAATAAGGGGAAGAGTGAAGAGGGGAACGGGACAACATCGGATGAGTCCTAGATACCTTTTTGCACTCATCCTTTAATGCTGAACTTTCATTTACATTAATACTTTCAAACTTCGTTAATACTGAACTGAGGTTACTGACAAGGACATTTACTAGGGTTAAAATTTAGAATCTGAGCTACTGAAATCTGAAAGGACACTTTCACCAAATAGTTAATTGAACTGAATCTTAGCAAAAAGAAAAAAACCCCCAAAAAACGGGAAGTAACAGTTGCTTTAGCATGTAGCAGACAGAGCACTGCTTATAGGAAGTACCTTTGTCAGTGCTGTGCGGTGAACGGAAAAAAGGAAAAAAGAGTTACTTTTGTTTAAACGGTTTAAGTTCTACTCATTTGATAATTAACTGATGTTTCAGTTCTAATTATTCTAATTATTTAGTATTGCACATTACACTTCAGCTCAGAATCTTATTGATTGAATTTATTCCAGGTTGACATCTATACAGTGATGATAGTGCATTCTCTAGGAGGCACTGTGCTATTCTACCAATTGTACTATATTATTATTTTAATAATTCTTTGTATACTAGTTTTTATTTTTCAGGTCTACAGTCCTCCTGTCTTAAGGAAACTTCAGTTTTATTTCCTTTTTCTAAATTTTATTCAGAATTCTGAACCTTTATTTTTACTGATAGAGGTTGCTACATCTAAAGCAATCCCTCCCCTAGCCTTTTCTTGCAAATCCAAATTGATTTTATTAAATTGTATAATAGAATTGATTCTCCAAGGTTAAAAAGTAAAAATTTCACTTTAATCATTACCTTAATAATTTTTTGCTGTGTGCCAGATTTTAATTTTTTCCAGATTGACAGCCTTCCTACCATGAGAGATGTGAAGATGAACACTTTGCAGACACTTACGTTGTTTCTTCATTGTTTTTAATAATAAAGTGGGAAAAACATTATATAAGATTAGTAATAGTAGAGTTATAGCCATGATGAAATCTTCTCATTAATTAATTTGAATTTGACTGAATACATCATTGATTTTCAGAAATCATCCCCTCAAGCCTTTTCCATGCCTTTGCCACAGAGGACATCCTGCAGCTATCATTAGGAACTGCACTGTTGATACTCTTTGCCTAATTTCCTCTTTGCGTTTGTTTTGCTCTAGATGTGTTTCCCTTCATTAGATGAGAACCTGTTATCCCTTTTTCTGACGCTGCAGTCAGCCCTCCAACACCGCAGACACCAATTCTACATTGCCCACATCAGAAGCCACCAGCCTTTCCCTGGATGGATTTCTGAGGGCAATGCAGTTGCAGCCACAAAACAAGCAGTACTTACTGTGACACCCTGGAATAGCCATACCATGTTTCATCAAAATGCTAAGTCTATCACAAAACAATTTAATATCCCACTAGAACAAGCCCGAGCCATTGTACAGCAATGCCCCCAATGCTCACAAGTCACCTTCCATGGGCGTGAACCCACGAGGCTTACGTGCTAATGAAATCTGGCAGATGGATGTTACCCAATACCCCTCCTTTGCCCCCTGGAAATTTTTGCATGTAACTGTTGATACTTACTCGCATTTCCTCTGGGCCACTCCCCAGAAAGGGGAAGCTACAAAACATGTCATTAATCACTGTATTAAATCATTCTCTATAATGGAATTACCCTCTGTTCTGAAAACTGATAATGGCCCTGCTTACAGCAGCCATTCCCTTGCTGAATTCTGCCAACAATGGAACATTAAACACATATTTGGCATACCCTACAATTCCACAGGGCAAGCAATTGTGGAACGAGCCAATCACACTCTTAAAACAGCGCTTGATAAACACAAACAGAAAGCGGGGAATGCCATTGGACTTCCCCCTAAACAGGATTGGATGAACAAAGTATTGTTCACTTTAAATCATCTAAACATATCAAATTCAAATCAGACCACAGCCGTGGATAATCATTATGGGACTAGGGTCAGTCACCCACAACCGTCAGTTTTGTATAGAATGTTGCCTAATCCTGTCTGGCATGGCCCCGTTCCTTTGCTCACATGGGGACGCGGGCATGCTGCTGTGCTTACTCCCACAGGTCCAGTTTGGGTTCCAACAAGTTGCATGAAGCCTTGGAAAGATGGCATGGCATCAAGGGCTACAGGACCCGATCCCCAACTTCACCCTGAGCCTCCACAACCCACAGAAGGACAGAGACCGGACTCCCCGCAAAAAGCAGCACCATATGACCTGGGGACAGATCAAAGCCCTATCCCACCAATCTGCACAACTCTTGGAACAGCAAGGCCTTGAAAAAACTCCAGAGAACTTCTTATTAGCTGCCTTCTCTTGCCTGAATGCCAACTCATTAACAATTGTGTTCTGTATCCTCATATTCAGCTTCATCTCTCCTGCCATGGCGATGTCTGAACAAGAACTATTGGCAATCCAATATGTACATTACCAATGCACAGACTTTATCACAACTATTGAACCAAACAGATTGCTGGGTTTGCACGCCTATACCAACCCATTCCAGAGAAGGACTATTGATGCATGCAGTTCTTCTTTTTAACCTATCCGGATGGACTACTTACCCATGGACTTACAGAGGGGTCTCTATAAATTCACCAGTCAATTACACAGTAATGCATTTGGATAGTAGGGTACAAAAGAACGCTGTTTTTGTTGGAATATAATAATGACAGTATCACAGGGCTCAGGGTAGGGAAATACCCATATTGCAATCAAAAATTAATTCTGCACCACATCATGTCTAGAAAATACTCCTTCCTTAATGCAACCATCACTGAACACATGCACAATTTCACAACATCTCCTGGCTCCAGGTCTCAGAAAGCAAATGTTGCTTACCTGATGTAACAGGTGTTCTCACAGGACAGCAGGATGTTAGTCCTCACAAATGGGTGACATCGAGGATGGAGCCCACCACGGAAAACTTCTGTCAAAGTTTAAACAGAACTTTGACTGGCCCCTACTGGGCATGCCCAGCAAGGCACTGACCCTGCAGCCAGCAGGGGTCTCCCTTCAGTCTGATTTTCAAAGCTACAGGCAGTGCCTAAAAAGTAAAAAGAAAACGAACCCAACACCGCGGGGTGGCGGGCGGGTTTCGTGAGGACTAACATCCTGCTGTCCTGTGAGAACACCTGTTACATCAGGTAAGCAACATTTGCTTTCTCACAGGACAAGCAGGATGGTTGTCCTCACAAATGGGTGAGTACCGAGCTGAGGATGTCCTGACCTGCACCAAATGTACCCAACGATGTGCAACAGGCACAACAACTGGGGTGGAATTTGGGAAAGGGCATCCGCACCCTACCGGGAAGGTGGAAGGGTGTTGGTACATCATGTTGGAAAAAGGTTACGCAAGACAGATTGGCCGAAGATGGAGTCTTGTCTTCCAGCTTTGTCTAAACAATAATGGGCTGCAAAGGTATGGAGAGAACTCCAGGTTGCAGCCCTGCAGATGTCAGGAAGCGGCACCGATCGAAGGTGTGCTACTGAAGTCGCCATGGCCCTCACAGAGTGTGCTTTGACACGGTCTTGGAAAGGAATGCCAGCTTGTTGATAACAGAAGGAAATGCAGTCCGCCAACCAGGAGGAAAGAGCCTGCTTACCCACAGGTTGTCCTAACTTGTTAGGATGGAAGGAGACAAACAATTGAGTGCTCTTTCTATGAGCAACTGTATGGTCTAGATAAAACGCTAGAGCTCGTTTACAGTCTAGGGTATGCAGAGTCTGTTCCCCAGAGTTGGAGTGGGGCCTGGGAAAAAAGATAGGTAGTATGATGGATTGATTGATATGAAATTCAGAAACTACCTTGGGTAAAAATTTAGGGTGAGTGCGGAGCACCGCCCTGTCCTGCAGGAGTTTAGTGTAAGGCGGATAGGTGACTAAGGCCTGTAACTCACTAACCCTGCGAGCTGAAGTAATAGCCAACAGGAATAATACTTTCCATGTGAGATACTTCAATTCACAGGAGTGCAGAGGTTCGAAAGGTGGTTTCATAAGACGACCAAGAACCAGATTAAGGTCCCAAGATGGGGCCGGAGGACGTAAGGGTGGCTTTAGATGGAGTAAGCCCTTAAGAAAGCGTGTTACTAGGGGTTGTACTGAAATAGGAGTACCCCCAATACCTTTATGGAAGGCGGCTACCGCACTGACATGCATTCTGATAGAAGAGGTTTTAAGACCTGATTCAGAGAGATGCCATAAATAGTCCAAGAATTTGGAGAGTGGACAGGAAAGGGGATCAAGGGACTGAGAAGTGCACCATGATGTGTACCTTTTCCATTTGTATGAGTAAGACTTTCTTGTGGAAGGCTTTCGTGAAGCTATCAGGACCCGAGAAACGGAATCCGAAAGGTTAAATGGTTGAAGGACTAACCTTTCAACATCCATGCCGTCAGGGACAAGGCTTGGAGGTTGGGATGGAGGAGGCATCCGTCGTTTTGAGTGAGCAGATGCGGGTCCATTCCTAGAGGAATGTGCCTGCGGATGGAGAGATCCTGGAGTATTGGAAACCATACTTGGCGTGGCCAGTAAGGTGCTATCAGGATCATGGTTCCTCCGTCCTGGCGTAGCTTCACGAGAGTCTTTGACACAAGAGGAAGTGGAGGGAATGCATAGAGCAGACCGGTTGTCCACTTGAGGGAGAATGCATCTCTCGACCGAGAGTGCTGGCTCCGAATGAGAGAGCAGTAATCGTCCACTTTGTGGTTCTGAGGGGACGCAAAGAGGTCTATGCGGGGAGAACCCCACTTGTGAAACAGAGAGGTCGCTACCAGAGGATCGAGTGACCACTCGTGTGGTTGGAAGACACGGCTCAGGTGGTCTGCCAGTACATTGTCTACTCCCGGCAGGTAAGTGGCCCTGAGGTACATGGAGTGGGAGAGGGCTTCCGCCCAGATCTGCGCAGCTTCCTGACACAGAAGGAAGGAGCCTGTGCCTCCCTGCTTGTTTATGTACCACATGGCCACTTGGTTGTCCGTCTGAATTAAGATTATCTGATGGAATAGATGATCTTTGAAAGTACGGAGCGCATAGCGGATTGCTCGAAGTTCCAGGAAATTGATCTGGTGTTCGGCTTCCTCTTTGGACCATAACCCTTGGGTTTGGAAGTCGTCCACATGGGCTCCCCAACCGATGTGAGAAGCGTCGGTGGTTAGGATTACTTGCGGATCCCGTGGAAGAAAGGGTAAGCCCTGAAGGAGGTTGACCTGAGTCGTCCACCAGGTTAAGGATAGGCGTAGCGCCTGTGTGACTGTGATAATGGAGGACAGAGGCTGAAAAGCTTGAATCCATTGGTGTCGTAGAGTCCATTGTGTTACTCTCATGGCTAGTCGGGTCATGGGAGTGACTTGAACCGAGGATGCCATGTGTCCTAGGAGAATGAGGAACTGGCGAGCCGTGGCAGTGTGTTGCGACTGGAGCTGGCGAGCTAAGGACATGAGAGTGTGGACTCGTTGAATTGGAAGGTAGGCTTTTGCCTGTAAGGTGTCCAAGTCTGCCCCAATGAAGGATAAGGTCTGAGATGGGACCAAGCAGGATTTCTCGTAATTGACAAGAAACCCTAAGGAAAGGAGTGTGTGAATTGTCAATTTTAGGGAGGATTGAGCAAACTGAGGGGTAGAGGCCCTGATGAGCCAATCGTCCAGATAGGGGTAGACGTGGACACCTTCCTTCCTGAGAAATGCTGCTACTACTACGAGACACTTGGTAAAGACTCGTGGAGCAGATGCCAGACCGAAAGGTAGTACCCGGTATTGATAATGGTCGTGGCCTATCAGAAAACGCAGATATTTGCGATGAGATTGTGTTATCGCAACATGGGTATAAGCGTCCTTGAGGTCGAGAGAGCACAGCCAATCCCCCTTTTGCAACAGAGGGAGCAAGGCGCCCAGGGTTACCATCTTGAACTTTTCTTTTTGCAGATACTTGTTGAGGGCCCGAAGGTCCAGAATTGGACGAAGCCCCCCTGATTTCTTTGGTATTAGGAAGTATCTGGAGTAGAATCCTTTCCCTTGTTGACAAGGAGGGACGGGTTCTATAGCATTTGATTGTAGAAGAAGGAATACTTCTTGTTGTAATTGAGTCAAATGGCTGGTTAGACTCCATGCCTGAAGGGGCGGGGAGTCTGGCGGAAGTGTTATAAAGTTGAGGTGGTAACCCTGTGCGATAATCGCTAGCACCCACTGATCTGAGGTGATCTGTTTCCAACGGTGTAAGAAGTGGTACAGACGACCTCCCACAGGGATGTGTGGAAGAGGGAGTTGGCTTGTGCTCAATACAGGGAAGTCAAAGGCCCGCCGCAGGCCCAGGAGGTGGGGCTACAGTAGGCCTTTGCTTTCGCGGCTGACGAGGCTGAGGCCTGTTAGAGGACCGTGCAGGACGAGCCCTAGTTGACGGAGGGTAGTAGCGACGTGGTCGAAAGAATGACTTCTTAGAGTCCTTCTTTTGCGGTTGCTTGGAGGTCACCTCAGGTGGGATAGACGAGAGTTGTTTCAACGTCTCATGGTGGTCTTTTAACTCTGCCACAATCTGTTGAATTTGTTCTCCAAACAAATTGTCGCCTAAGCAGGGTAAATCAGCAAGACGATCTTGGACCTCTGGGCGAAGGTTGGATGACTTTAACCAAGCCCAACGTCTGGCTGAGATGGCTGTGGCTGAAACCTTCGTGGAAGCATCGAATATATCGTAGGCAGTCCTAATCTCGTGCTTCCCTGCCTCAAATCCCTTGTGAAGAAGGGCTTGAAGTTGCGGTTGGTACTGGTCCGGCAACGTGTCAGCATAGTCTTGCATCTGCTTAAGGATAGCTCTGTTGTATTGAGTCATATAGAGCTGATATGAAGCTATGCGTGAAATCAACATAGCTCCATGGTACACTTTCCGTCCCACACTATCCAGGAACTTGTTGTCCCTGGTAGGTGGGGTAGAAGAGTGTGGCTTAAGACGCTTGGCCTTCTTTTGCGCAGACTCAACTACAACAGAGCGATGATCCAGTTGAGGCTTTTGGAAACCTGGTGCTGACTGGACAAGGTATGTGGAGTCAGCTTTCTTATTAACTGGAGACACCGATGAAGGAGATTCCCAGTTTTTCTTGAGCAGATCCAAAAACACCTGGTGTATAGGGATGGAAGCGATGATTTTTGGAGCATCCAGAAATTGAAGTAGTTCCATCATCTGGTGTCTATCATCGGCTTCAGATTGTAACTGAAAAGGTACAACTTCTGACATCTCTTTTACAAAATTAATGAAAGAGAGATCCTCAGGAGGAGATCTTTTTCTACTCTCTGTAGGAGATGGCGGCGAAGGTAAATCCGTGTCAGAAGATGTATCATCATCATCACCCCAGGTATCGTAGGGATCATGTGGGGCTTGTAGTCCTGATGGACCTGGCTGAGGTTCTGAGGGCATCGATGGAAACCGAGGTGGAATCGGTGCCGTAGGTGGAATCAGAAATGGCATCGATGGCTTCGGTGCTGCCGATGGAATCGGTACCTGGCGCGGAATCGATGGAGCCGAAGGATATATCGGTGGAGATATGCCAGGAGGTACCGATGGAACCACCCCGGAAGGGGGAATCCGAAACGGTGTTTCTCCTGCCGATGAGAATCCAGTCGGAGACGGTGGTGTTGTCGATGGCACTGGAATCACCGATGGAAGGGCCGTCATGAGCGCCTCCATACGGCTGAGTAGCGGTGCTAACGCTTGTATCAACGGCTCGGTGGTCGGTTCCCTCCTCGGTGGCGAAGCCGGTGCCGGTGTCGGTGCTGGGGCGGCACTGGAACCGGTGCCGGAGACGGTGCCGATGGAGGTTGTAATTTCTTCATCGCTTTCTCGATGGCCTCCTGGACCAGCCGGTCCAGTTCTGCCCGGAGACCAGGGGTAACTATACCCGGCTCAACGGGAGAGGGAGGCTGAGGCAGGGCCGGAAGGACCACTGTAACCGGTGGGATCACGGCCCCCGCACCCCGGGAGGGTGAGGGTTTCCTCGATGCCGGCGAACGAGACGTGGAGGGTGTCCGGTCTGTTCGCGGCTTCTTTGTCGGTGGCTCGGCTTGAACAGAGGTCGATGGCTGTGGATCCTCGACAGGCCGAGACTTGTGCCGTCGATGGCGATGCTTTTCTTTCCGATCCCCTCGCCCATCCGGGGAAGGGACGGGAGTTGACGGCCGAGAAGCGATCGATGGCGGACGGTCACCGGAGGGTTGGCGATGATGGTACAACTTCGACGGTGCCGGTTCCGATGACGTCGATGCTATCGATGGCGTTGGGGTGGGTGCATGGAAGAGGAGCCCCATCTTCTCCATCCTGGCTTTGCGACCCTTGGGTGTCATTAAGGCACATTTGGTGCAAGTCAGGACATCATGCTCACTACCCAAACACATTACACAAACCCTGTGGGGGTCTGTGATGGACATAGTCCGGGTACAATCCGGACAACGGCGGAACCCCGTTGCCATGGCTTGAAGCCAAAATTTAGGCTGGGGATCGGTAAGTGCCAACAGGCCTCAAGGGCCAAAATCGACGGTAGTCGATGGAAAAAGGCAAAAAACTTACCGGGTTCCGAAAGATGACTAAGAAATTTGTCGAAGGGAGACCCCTGAGGGGCAAATTTTCTTAGGAAATTAATTTCCAAATTCCTGTCAGGAACGTGGTTAGAGAGCTCCTTTCACCGCGTGGCAACTGCTGCGCGGAAAAAAGAAGACTGAAGGGAGACCCCTGCTGGCTGCAGGGTCAGTGCCTTGCTGGGCATGCCCAGTAGGGGCCAGTCAAAGTTCTGTTTAAACTTTGACAGAAGTTTTCCGTGGTGGGCTCCATCCTCGATGTCACCCATTTGTGAGGACAACCATCCTGCTTGTCCTGTGAGAAAGACTATTCTCATTGTATTACTTTATATTGTTATTTTAATATGTTGCTGTTGCTGTATTCATTGCTTACCCAATCTCGTGTCCATACTGAAACCTCGCTTTCCACCTGGATATAAAAATGTCTTGTATGCTGCTTAATAGGGAATCATGAACCCTGCAGTAGTTGGCACACCACGCTGCATAAGTTCTAGGTGATGTGGGGAATCAAGAGCTTTGCGGTAGCTGGCACACCACGCCGACTCGAGTCTTCTCTCCACATCTCCCCTTCCCTATCTCCAGCCTATACGCAAAGCACAGCAGATTCCAGTATGGGTCTAAAGCATGGATACAGAGATATTCTTTATGCTGTTTAAATAAAAACAGAAAAGGTGATATGTGGGAATTATGAGCTTTGCTCCTGATAGCTGATAGACCATATCAGGGGTTAAATCTATCATCACATCTAACTGCCCTTTTCTCGGGCCTACGCTGAATGCAGCAGAAATGTCATATTCCAACCGCAGTTAGCAATAGCCTGTAAACAACACCCATCTGCCACTAGGTAACAGGAAACCTGACGTCACGTAGACATATCTAGTGCAAGCTTTAGCAGCCTCCGAGACAGCTCTTGGCCTACTTACTCTTATGTGGTTTTCACACTTAGGCAAATAGGTCAACAGATCGCAACTGCCACATGCCCTGCTTGTGACCTCTCCCCTCCCTGCCTGAAATACACTGACCACCTGCACCTACTCAGAAAAAAGCTCAGGAAAGACATTTATGGTAGAAAAGCTACAGAAGCCAATTATGTGATGTATGTATTTGCAAGAACCAATGATATGATAACACGTCTGTATGCTATGCTATGGAATTATGTACAATAAAAGGAGAGCCTTCCGAGGAGTCGGGAGGACGCTTCACCACGAATCCTGCGTGAGGTGTCTTCATTGCTGCTATATCTTGCTGCTACACTATAAAACGACTCCAACAGCCTATGTACTCCCACCATTTGGACTTGTATACATGTCTGCTCAAACTGTGCAACATAAATATTTGCCACAGAAGGTGCTACCGCTGACCCCATCGCTATACCATGTTTTTGGTGACAAAAGTTATCCTCAAATAAGAAAAAATTACTGCATAACACCAATCTCAGTAATTGGATAATAAACTCCACTGGGATACGTTGTGGTTCCCAATCGCCTCTCAATTTTCTAGATACTATTTCCCATGCTTCTTCTTGGGGAATCTGTGTATAGAGCGACTGTATATCCATCATTACCAGTATCCATTTATCATTTACACATCTCAATTACCTGTAGTTTTTTAAAAAAATGACTGGTGTCCGTTAAGTAAGATGAAGCTTGCTTAACTACTGGTTGTACAAAAATATCCACAAATGTGGCTAATTGTTCAAGCACAGAATTTCTCAGTGATACATAGGCCTGATGGGGGTTTTTTTTGTATATTTTTATGAATTTTAGGCACTGAGTACACTATAAGTGTACTAGGATATTCTCTTACTAGATACTTTTTCTCTTTCATTGTTAGAAATTTCATTCCTTCTATAAGTTCCTTGATTCGCTGTAACAACATTGTAGTTGGATTTTGTTCAACCAAACTATAATATTTTGTATCTTGTAAATGCGCCATAATATTCTTTATATATACTTCCCAATCCTGCAGCACGATCGCACCTCCCTTATCAGCAGGCTTGATGACCACTTGTTGTTCTTTAACCAATGCTGACAATGCCAGGAAGAATATTTAAACCATTATTTGTTTATGTTGCAGAAAGTCTTGATGTCACACTTGCAGAAAGTACGAGCATCTTTTTCCTCCAGTGGACCCTGCGTCTACTGAGAGTGTGCAACTCGGTGATTTTGTTTTTCTGAGGATTTTTCCGACGAAAGAACTCCTTGGCCCCCAGGTGGAGGGGCCCCTATCAGGTACTTTTAACCTCACATTCTGCAGTAAAAATAGGAAGGACACCCTACCTGGGTACTTCTTTCCCACTGTAAAAAATACTTATGTACTACAACTACAGGAAGCTCTTGAATATAGAACTCTCTCTCACGAGGCTGCAGAACAGACATGATCCTGCTTTTGCTTCTGATTCATTTGCACTCCGCAAAATGCATGGCCCTATCTGGGGCCCCATGTACAGATTTATCTGGCCTATACTAAAACACTGCAGAAATCTTTGAATCCTTCAGATTGCTGACTATGTTATCATCTACAGCTGGATGGTTCTAGGTTTGTTCCTATACCTTTTAATGCATCCTCCATCCTCAATCGGGATACTTATATTGCACCTACTGCTGTCTCTCTTGCTCACGCTAACCCTTATGCCCTACCCTGCGCACCAAACAGGCAAGATGGTGTTTTCAGCTGGAGGATGCCACATCTTGGGCAAACTGTACCGATACTATGACCGTCACCTATAAAAAGGGTTACTACTGTGTGGTGAAATACTGTTTGTCTGCACAATGGAGCTTTGTGCATGAATGCTTTGACCATGAACTAAACAGGACTGTTCATCTATACAAGGTTAACAACAAGGTGGTGG
This sequence comes from Rhinatrema bivittatum, assembly GCF_901001135.1. Classification (NCBI taxonomy): domain Eukaryota; kingdom Metazoa; phylum Chordata; class Amphibia; order Gymnophiona; family Rhinatrematidae; genus Rhinatrema; species Rhinatrema bivittatum. The sequence continues at coordinate 250,312,755 of NC_042618.1, forward strand.
CGGGGCACATCCTTCATGCTGCAGAGACTATAAGCATAAGTGTCCCACCTATCCCCCCATGCTTTAACAGGAGATTTATATTCAGACAACAACCAACAAGGACTGAATTACATAGTCTGGGTAAACAAATAAGCATGGGTGTAGCTTGCTTGTTACGGCAGTTACTACCCCGAATCAATTAAGCCTGATACTTCACTTGGAATACATATCCAGCGCAGCTCACTGCTTCAACGGCAGGGGGAATGAAGAAAAGAAGATTTATATTTATTTATTTAGTGCTTTTTTATACCGGCATTCATGATACAGATCATATCATGTCGGTTTACAAATAACAAGGGTCGCAACCTAACTATTAACATGGTATAGAGAAGACAAAAGTTACAATGAACAGGGGTGCAGGAACTGGCAAGAGGAAAATATAGCAGACAGTAACTAGATAACTGTATCAATTATTTACAAATTGTTGAGTGATTGTTCATAACAGCTGGGGAGCTCTGGGTTTATGGAAAGGCCTGTTTAAATAACCACGTCTTGAGCCTTTTTCTGAAAGTCAACAGGCAAGGTTCTTGTCTGAGCTCTGGTGGGATAGAGTTCCAAATAGTTGTGTTACGATCCCCCCTGTTGCTGCGCTACAGGTGGTCTCTCACCTTCCACCGGAGGCCGCTCCGAAGCCAGGGCCTCGCCTGTGTTCCATCCGGGACTTGCTCCAGGGCCTGAGAGGCCTAGCTGTTCCTGTGGCTTGCTTGGCTGTTTGGACTTCCTGGTTTTCAGCCACGCCCGTTTCCCTAGGGGCTGGCCCGCAGCTCTCCACCTTACTTATAGGACCGGTGAGGGGCGGTCCTGGCAAACTCCTCCCAGGGAGTTGCCTACAACCTCCAGTATATAAGGACTTTCTTGTCACTTGCAACTTGCCTTCGGATTGAGTGCTACAGTTGCCTGTAACCTTCTCCTCGATCCAGGTCATCCGTGGTCTTGCCTGTGTTGATGGTGCCTTGTCCTGTCTCTGTCCGGATGTCTGCTTCCTGATGTTACTGTCGTCTGCCTTGATGTGTTCCTGATGTCCTGATCCAGTTCCGCTTGTTCTGCCCTACGTCTTGTCTGGCTCCTGAGCCTTCTGGCCTGTTGGGCCCTGGAGTGGCCAACAGGTGGGATTCTTCCCTGTGCTCTGGAGCTTCCCTGCCTGCCAGCCGAAGGGGCTTCGGATGTCAGTATCCCAGCATCGGAGTTCCTGCTCGCCTGGATCTTCCCTGCGCTCTCCTGTTCTCAACGTGGTCCGCGACCAGCCTTCCTGGGCTGTGTAGGGCGCGTATGGGACGGGGTGGTCCGCGACTCAGTCCCGTGGGTGGGCTGAGTAGGGCGCCCTCAGGGACAGTGCCCGTGTCTCCTTCCAGCCCTCCTCTTCGATGTCTGCACTAGCCTTTGTCTACGATGTCTGCACCTGCCTTGTCTGCGATGTCTTCCGTGTAAAGGACTCTGTCTGCCCTCGCCTCTGTCCGGCCTGCTGCCCATTGCCGTTCCCAGCGGCAGGTCCGAAAGGGCCGGGAACAGTCGGAGGACCGTTCATCAGTCAACTTCCCAGTGTTGGCTACTACCATGGGCGTGCAGGTCCGGCTGAGGGTCAGACTACGTGCCTGCTCCCCTGCTTTTGTACCCACCTGGCTCCCCATGCCTGCTCAGCTCACCTCCCACGGTGTGGCTTTGGGCTCCTCCTTGAGTCCTGCCGTGGCCCAAGGGCTCACCACCCGCTGGAGACGACCGCGCCCGCTCGTAACAAGTTGGTCCCGCTGTGGAAAATGCCCGTTCTCTGGTGGTTAGATGGTGGGTGGATTTTGTAGGGGGGTATGCAGGTATCCTCTGTAAGCTTCTCTGGTCGGTCTGGAGGACGTGTGAAGTCTGATTGGGAATTGAAGGTCCAAGGGGGCTTGGTTGTGAATGGTTTTGTGGATAATGGTGAGGGACTTGTGTAAAATTCTGAAGCTGATTGGTAGCCAGTGCAAATTTCTGAGGATGGGTGTAATGTGGTCTCTTCTGCGGGTATTTGTTAGGATTCTGGCTGCCGCGTTTTGAAGCATCTGCAGTGGTTTGGTAGAGGAGGTGGGGAGACCAAGCAAGACAGAGTTGCAGTAGTCTATTTTGGAGAATAAAACTGCTTGGAGTACAGATCTGAAGTCTTGAAAGTGCAGCAATGGTTTAATTCTTTTTAGTACCTGTAGTTTGTAGAAGCAGTCCTTGGTAGTTTGATTAATTTTTTTAGGTTTAGACAGTTGTCGATTAATACTCCCAGATCTCTTGAATGGGAGACCAGGGAGTTGTGTGTTGGTATTTGTGGAGTATCACTGTTGTCGGGAGAGATGATGAGTTCAGTTTTATCTAATTGAGTATTAAGTTTAGCTTAGTGAGGAGGGAGTTGATTTCTTGGAGGCAGGTGTCCCAGAACTTGAGGGTTTTAGTAATAGACTCTGATATGGGGATCAGGATTTGGACGTCGTCCGCATAATGATAGTGTTATAAGTTTAGGTTCGTTAGTAGTTAGCATAGGGGAAGGAGGTATATATTGAAGAGAGTAGGGGATAATGAGGAGCCTTGGGGGACTCCTAGTGATGAATTGATGCGAGGGGATTCTTTATTATTTATTCGGACCTTGAAGCCTCTGTTTGTGAGGAAAGATTCGAACCATCTAAAGGCAGTTCCTATTATCCCAATGTCGGATAGTCTGTTGATGAGGATGGAGTGGTTAATGCCGCCGAGAGGTCGAGGAGTATCAGTAGGAAGGATTGTCCCTTGTCCATACCCATGATGAGGTGGTCAGTTAGTGAGAGGAGGAGGGTTTCGGTGTTAAGAGATTTACGAAACCCGTATTGGGAGGGGTGCAGTATTTTGTAGTCTTCGAGATACTCTGAGAGTTGTTTGTTAACTATCTTTTCCATGATCTTGGCTATGAGTGGCAGATTGGAAATAGGGCGAAAGTTGTTAGGTTCTGTATTGTCTAGGTTGGGTTTCTTGAGGAGTGGTTTGAGAGAAGCGAGTTTTAGGTCATCCAGGAAGATACCTTGAGATAGTGAGCAGTTTATGATATTTGCCAAAGGTTTTGAGATAGTGTCTGGTATCAGTAGTAATTTTGTTGGTATTTGGTCGAGTGGGTGGGAGGATGGTTTCATTTTCTTTATTATAGATTCAATCTCCAGCGCGTTAGTGGGTTCAAAGGACTCAAGTGCGAACCCTTTGTTTGCGGCATGATGGGAGCTGGGTGGAACAGTAGGGCTTGAGGGCAGGCGGCTGGTGATTTTGCTTTGAAAGAAGGTGGCAAGTTCGTTAGCTTTAGATTGCACCTGGTTGCCAGGAATGGGTGGGTTGCTGGTTTGTGTGAGTTCCGATACGTAGGTGAATTGTGCTTTGGCGTCGAATACAAGGTTGTGAATTCTTTGAGCATAGAAATTTCTTTTTGTCCGTAGGGTGGTGTTTCTGTAAAGGTGGAGGCTGGATTTATAGGCAGATAGTGTGCTGGGGCAAGGTGTCTTGCGCCATTTGTTTTCTTTCTGTCAGATTTTGTTTGAGAATACGGAGCTCGTTGGAGAACCATGGTTGTTTTTCTGTGCGAGGTGAGGTTGATTTTTTATTTTTTTTTTACACTAGTGGACATACTTTATTAGCTATTGTCTCAGTGATGTCTTATCTGGAAAATAGTGCTGAGTTGGGGATTGAGAGGTCTAAATGAGGTAGTTTTTTGGCCAGAAGGTTGCTGATGGTATCAGAGGCGCATGCTCTTCTGTAATGAAGTGTGGTTTGCAGTGGGTGCTTGGTGAGGCTTTCATTCACTGTGAGGGTGGTCGTGATTAATGCGTGATCCGACCAGGGGACCGGAGTGCATTTGGGAAGGGAAGAGTGTTTGAGGCCGGAGTTTATGAAGATGAGGTCCAGGGTGTGGCCAGCTTTGTGAGTGAGCTTGTTGATAATCTGTACGAAGCCCATGGCCGATAAGGCGGAGAGAAACGCCTCACAATTGGTTGTTAGGGGGGTGCTGTCCACATGAAGGTTGAAATCCCCTAAAATTAGGGCTGGGGAGTCCAAGTTTATGTATTTTGCGATGATTTCTACAGTGGATGATGCGACCATTTTGAGAAGTCCTGGCGGTGCGTATATGAGGAGTATTTGGAGTTGGTTAGTTTTGAAAAGGCCTAGTTCCAGTTTAGAGGCTGATTTGATTGGGATTCGAGATAGTCTCAATTCTTTCTTGGCTGCTATAAGAAGGCCTCCACCTCTTTTCTTTTGTCTGGGGAGTGACAGGATATTGTAGAGATGTGTGGGGAGTTGGTTGATTAGTGCTATATCTGTTGGTTTAAGCCAAGTTTCTGTTATGAAGCAGATGTCTGATTTTGTGTCTAGGAGAAAGTTGTTGAGGATATGTGTTTTCTTAGTAAGAGATTGAGCATTAAAGAGTGACAAGGAGAATAATTCAAGGCCTAGAAATTGCATGATGGGGGAGATCATGATTGGGATGAGCGTCCTGCTGGGGCGTGACCTTGGATGAGTGAATGCTTTTCCAGTAGTGATGAGACTGTGGTGTAGGATGGGGATTGGGAGACCTGCTGTCATGTTCCTGTTATTAGGAGAGGGGGATGATGTGGAAAGGTGGGTGTTGTAGGAATGCTGGTGAGGTTGAATGTTGGAGGAGATCAATGCTGGTGCCTGTTGGAGGAGATCAGTGCTAGTGAGTATTGGATTGAGTACTGAATGAAATGTTGGGGAAGATCAATGCAGGTGCGGTTGAGTGTTGGAGGGTGACAGCTGGTTTGATGCTGGAGGAATGTTGAATGATGATGATGTAGCTGGTTGAATGCTGGAGGCTGAGTACTGGATGATGATGCTGGTTGGGTGCTGGAGGAATACTGGTAAAGGGTGTCTGCTGGCGGAGAGTGGACGCAGTGAGAGTAGGAATGAAGTATGAGGTAGGGTGCTGGTAGCGGGAGAAAACTGGAAAGGGGTCCTTCAGCTGGTGAACTGTCGGTGGGCGGGCACTGAATAGAGTAAAGAGTTGGTCATTACTGTGATGTGTTCCTAATGTCTGGCGACGTAGTGGAGGTGGTCTCTAGGAGGATGAGTACTGAGATTAATCTGGGAGTTGTATTGTAGATGGAAAGGAAGTGCGGAGGTTTAAAGGCCTCTAGCCACCTGTTGATAGGCCGGCTGCCTCCAGGGGGGCGCAGTCAGGGACTCAAGGACTCACCGCGAAATTTCTTAGGTTTGCTGGGTTTTTTTTTTTCCTTTCACTTCCCTTTTTCTTCTTTTCTCTTGCCGCTCTCTTCTCTGTTCGGCTCACTCCACGAGGGGGGGTGAACGGGCTCTTGCCCCGAATGGGCCACGCCGAACGTGCGAGCCCCGACAGAGGTGTGGTTGCAGCTGGGGATGGTGATCTTGTTGCTAGGAACAGGATGAGAAATTGGGTGTGCATCCGTCTGCAGGAGAGCTTGAGTTTGAGAGGGATTCCGATTGTTAGGGGGGAAGGGATGCTTGATGATCTGCGTTCTGCTGCGCTCGAAGGGGCGCACAAAGGGGCAGGCCCCTTTGTCGCACTCCTTAGGCGCGCGGCGCCTGCAGGGGCTGCCCTGGTTTAAGGGCGCCGGCTCTGGCCTCTGATAGGCCGAGGGATGGAAGGTAGGCGCGGCTTGATCCAGCCTGGCGGCATCGGGGCCGGTCTGCCTCCCACCTGGGATTCAATGCCACCTGGGGACCAAGGACCTGTACAAGGAGATTATCACCTTTTTCTTATTGGTTATTCCTCTCTCTATGCAGTCCAGCATTCTTCTGGCTTTAGCTATCACCATGTCACATACTGTCTAGTGATCTGAAGATGGCGAAGCAATCACCTCAAGGTCCCTCTCTTGCTCCATGCACAACAGCCCTTCACCTCCCATCACATACAGCTCTTTTGGATTACCACACCCCAGATGCATGACTCTGCACTTCATGGCATTGAATCCCAGGTGCCATATCTTCAACCACCGTTCAAGCTTCCTTAAATCATGTCTCATTCTCTCTACTCCTTCCTGCATGTCCACTCTGTTGCAGATCTTAGAATCATCCGTAAAAAGACAAACTTTATCTTCCATCCCTTCTGCAATGTCACTCACAAAGATGTTGAACAGGACTGGTCCCAATACCAATCCTTGTGGCACTCTGCTTAACACTGTTCTCTCTTCAGAGTAGGTTCCATTTATCAACACATGCTGTCTGTCAACCAGTTTGTAATCCATGCCACCACTTTGGCACTCACTCCCAAGCTTCTCATTTTATTCACAAGCCTCGTATGCAGGATGTATCAAAAGCTTTGCTGAAATCCAAGTAGATCACACTGAGCACTCTTCCTCAATCCAATTCTTTAGTCACCCAATCAAAAAAAATCAGATTTGTCTGACAGGACCTTCCCCTGGTGAATCCATGCTGCCTCTGCCTCAGGTCCAGCAATCCTCCTGACTGTAGATAGTTCACTATCCTTTCGTTCAGCAGATTCTCCACAGAGGTGAGGCTAACTGGCCTGTAGTTTCCAGTCTCCTCTCTGCTCTCACTTTTATGAAGCGGGACTACTCCTGTTTCCAGGGATCTATTCAACAGGTTGTGCTGCGGACCTGCTAGCACATCTCTGAGCTCCCTCATTATTCTGGGATGAACCTCATCAGGCCCCATGGCTTTTTCCACTTTCAGTTTTCCTAGCTCTTCCCATACATTCTCTTCTGTAAACAGAGTTTCATTTACTCCACCCCCTCCAATGTCTTGTTAACTAGCATCAGTCCTTTTCCAGGGTCTTCTTCAGTGATGTCATAATCCTCTATGTTGGTGGGAGGAGCAATGAGATAAGAGTAGCAATCTGATGTATTCCGTAGGCGGAGTAGCAATCTGTTGTATAGACTGCTGGAGATAGTAGTGGGTGGATCCTTGGGCCGGTGGCAGATGACCACGCCCCCGGGGAAAGATCCCAAGAGGGACCACCGGCTAGGCTTAGAATATGGAGACAGACACACACTAGTTCTTTTATTAAACAGGTCTTGAAACCACCAGAGGTGGCAGTAGTGACCTGTAGTGCCCGGCAGGGCTGAAGTCCCTCAGATACTGGAACAGCGATCCCTGGATGGCTGAGCTGTTGAGAAACTGTAGACAGTGAGTAGGCAGGGTATGCAGAGTTCATGAACAGAACTTAGATGACAACACTCACATATTGGTCTCAGGGAGCTCAGGAGCTGGAAAGGTTAGGCCCTCGAGAAGCGAGTACCTGGTTACAGGGAAAGCTCTGAGAGAGCGAAGGTAACTCACAATGATGTAGACAGTGATGGCTTCCAGGCAGAAGAAAATCAGCAGATAGTCAGGAACGAGGGCCCTCGAGGAGCGAGTACCGGTTCCTGTCAGTAAACCTGAAAGGCAAAGAGAGAGCGAGTCCCCCGAGGAGCGGGTACCACTGGTAAGTCCGAGGAGGCAGAGTAGCTAGAACGAATCCTTGCTAACTCAGTTTGTTAGCGATATCAGAGACTTTTAAATATCGGAAGCGGATGATGTCATCTCAGGGGGACGCCCCTGAGGTTCGCACCCTTGCTGGTACTTCAATCAGAGAGCGCACGCGCCCTAGGCTTCAGGCAACATGGCGGATCTGCAGAGTCGAGCCGGTCCGGGGATGCCGGCGAGAGACGGCAGGGAGACGCCGCGGCAGCCAGCCGTCCTTCAGACCTGGAGGGAGTCGCCACAGAGGTAAAGAGGGCGGAGTGGAGACATCGGGCAGCAACAGTCACAACAAGTGAACACTGAACTGAAGTATTTAATATTTCCGTCTTTTCTTCATCCCTCTCCATACATTGATCTTTTTCTCCTTTCAATTTCACATACCACTTTGGACTTTCTCCTTTCTCTGATATATCTGAAAATTGTTTTGTCGCTTCTCTTTACCTCTTTGACAACCCTTTCTCCCGCCTGACATTTTGCTTTCTTGATTACTTTCTTTGTCTATCTCAGTTTCACTAGAAATTCTTCACTGTGTTCCTCTTTTTGGCATCTTTTATATTTCTTGAATGCTGTTCTTTTTATCAGCCACCTCTCTTTGAGAACCAGATACAAAAGTAAACAAAAGCAAGAGAAACCTAACATATAGATTAGTTGCCTTTGTAATTGCTCCTTTTAGTTTGGCCCACTGTTCCACCTCTCTCGTTTTCTCCCAGTCTTCTAGTTCTACCTCCAGGTACTTCCCCATTTCAACAAAGTCCATATTTTTGAAGTGCAAAACACAGGTCTTCGCGTGACTTCTCCGTATCCTATTTGCAATATCAAACCATACCGTTTGATGATCACTGGTACTGAGGTGGGCACCCACCTGGATATTAGAGACATTATCCCCGTTGGTGAGCATTAAGTCGAGTAGCAACAAAGATCATGACGCAATCAAATCTGACCTATTAACTGGAGGACTTTATCTGTGGAAGGGCAGCGTTTTTGGAGCTATCTCCTTGACCAGTTGCACTTTATATAAACTGTCTGAAATCTTTTGAGAAGGCCTTAAAGACCAATTTATTGATATAGGCATTTGGGTTTGAATCTTCCAGCCGAAATTTCATTGTTATGATCGACTGCAAAGTGGGTATTTCTGTTTGTTTTTGTGTGTGGTTTCATTGTTATGGCCATTGGATCTGTGTCATCTTCTGATGCATTTTATATGGGTTTTATTTTAATCTGCCTCAAACATAATATCTATAAGTGCAGAATATAATTTTTAAAAATAAAATAAGGAAAACTACTGCTTTAGTATTTAACTTTCAAAAGGGAGAGTTTGATAAAATGAGGAAAATAATTGCAAAAAACCTAAAAGGCGCAGCTGCAAAAATTAAAAGGTGAGTTTTAAAAGCCCCACGTGAACCAAAGCCGGGAGTTACAAGAGTACGTCCGGCAGGCGCGCGCCACATGGATTTTAAAAGGCATCCATGTATCTCTCAGTATGCGCACAAGTGAGAAAGCCCAAAAAAGAGGCATGGCGCAGGCTTGATCTGGGCAGGACAAGGGCGGGACATGGGCGTTCTGGGACCTTAACATAAAATACGCGTGTAAGTATTTATGCACAGAAGCGCGTGCTGGGATCCCCTATTGCATAACTTTATTTCTGCTATTTCTACTAAACAATTCTAGGCTAGTCACCAGGGTTTTAAGAGTTGGTGCTAACAGGGTAAAAGGGAGGCTATTTAACTAGGAGGGTTAGGAAGTCCTATCCTTTCCCTGGGCAAACTAGGAACGAATTGGGGAAACTGGTAATTGTGTCGGTGCACATGTCTACTAAATTCCCCTTATTTACGAAGTAGAGGCGGCATTTGCACACACATGCGCGCATCCATATAAAATAATGCACACATGTACAAGTGTACAGCCTATTTTATAACATACATGCATATACACATATGTTATAAAATGGCTGCGTCTCTGGGCGTGAGCTGACATACGCGCATACATGTGCACCGGCATCAAAGTTTCCTCTAAGCGTTTTTACCAGGCGTGGACATTGATTAAAAATACCAGACCAGATGAATTCAACACATTAAAAAAGGTGGAAGGAAGACTAAACAACTGCCAGCATAATTATAAGGTGAAGTGAAAAAGGCTATTATAACCAAAACATTTCTTTCAAAAAATAGAAAAATGATGTGTGTGTGTTGGGTGGGGGGGGGGGGGGGGGGGGGGGGGGGGAAACTGGATACAGACAAAACCAACATGGGCTTGAATTATATGGTCTGGGTATTGACACGTAGGCATAAAGGAAAAAGTACAGGATGGCTTCTACGGCCAAGTCCCAAAGTTCCAGAGCAAAGAATGTAAAGCAGCATTGTCTGAATTATCAAGGCGGCTCTTCACCCAGTAAAAACGTTGCTAGCAGTAATTTATTGGTTTGACAGTTGCTTGGTTTTGATCGTAAATATTACTACCCTTATCATAAAGCTTGGGAGTAACTGCGCAGAGCAGCAGATAATCTTAAGAGAAATATGAAGATATCCTGCACGGAGCAGCAGATAATACAATAAGAAGCTTGCTGAGCAGACTGGATGGACCATCTGATCCTTTTATGCCGTCAATACTAAATTACTATGTAAAATAGGAAAAAGCATAAGCATTGGCAAGTTAGATGCAAAAACTTTGAAAAGAAGCTTGCCATAGAGGCAAAAACTCCAAAACGTTTTCAAATATTTCCAAAGTATGAAACCTCTGAGGGAGTCAGTTACACAGATGATCAAGGGGTAAAAAGGCACTTAGGGAAGGCAAGGGCATAGGGGAATAAAATAAATGAATTATTTGCTTCACTGTTTATGGAGGAGGATGCTGGGGAAATACCCATGTAGTAAACAATATTTAATGGTAATGATTCAAAGGAAATGAAACAAATCACATGAACCTGGAAGATGCAATAGGGTAAACTGACAAAGTAAGGAGTAGCAAATTACTGGGAGCATATGACATACATCCACAGTTCTGAAAGAACTAAAAAAATAAAATTGCAGACTTATTACTAGCAATTTATAACCTATCATCAAAATCAAATAATGAACCTGAAGACTGGAAGGCAGCCAATGTAACACCAATCTTTAAAAAAAAAAAAAAAAAGGCTCCAGGGATGATCCATAAAACTAGCTGGGTGAGTCTGACATCAGTGTTAGGAAACGTTCTAGAAATCATTCTAAAGAACAAAATTACATAACTTATAGATAGACATGGCTTAATAGGACAAGGCCAACATGGATTTACCCAAGGGAAGTCATGATTCACCAATCTACTATATTTTTTGAAAGGGTTAATAAAGATGAGAATAATGGTGAGCCAACAGATATAGTTGTGATGGAGGCTTTGCCTATCACTGATAATATATCCAATATTTTTCCATCATTAGGCATTGGGAGAAAGATTTAGAATTTTTTTTTTTTTTAATTCTCCCCTTGCCAAATCCCCACCTTTTTAGGGGATAGGCATCTTGAGGTAAGAACATAAGAACATAAGAAAATGCCATACTGGGTCAGACCAAGGGTCCATCAAGCCCAGCATCCTGTTTCCAACAGTGGCCAATCCAGGCCATAAGAACCTGGCAAGTATCCAAAAACTAAGTCTATTCCATGTAACCATTGCTAATGGCAGTGGCTATTCTCTAAGTGAACTTAATAGCAGGTAATGGACTTCTCCTCCAAGAACTTGAGCATGCTCAATTCTTTAGAGGGTTAGCATGGCAGTAAGAGCTAAAAGGAAAGAGAGACCTGCAAAGGGTGGGAGATAGAGATTCCCCCAGAATCTCAAGCAAGAAATAGTTAGAGAAGTAGAGTTGGAGAAGAAAAGCTAGAGATCTCCTCAGGATCTCAAAATCAGTGATTTTTGGAGTTTGTGAACTTTAAGAAGATTTGAGGTTTTTGGAGTCTGGGGACCAGGATTCAGAGATAGGAAGAAGAATTTTGGAAAGATTGATCAATCCAGAGGGAAGAGCACCCCCCAGTATCCCAAAGGACTGGATTGAGTTTCTTTTTGCTCAAGCAACCAGAAAAGCAAGGCTGAAAATATTTGTATTTTGAACTCTTGTATTGGAGACAACTAAGAAGACTGGTTGGATTCTTGTACTGGAGACATTTAAACAGAGTAGGATTTGTATTATAAGTTGAGAGTTTTTGACCCACAGTTTGGGATTTTTGCTATGGATAATGGTCCAAGGGACATGAAAAATTAAACAATTGTTTCAGTGTGACTATTGGTTGATGCTGATTTTGATTTTTTGTGATATTGGACTGGATGTTATTTTTATAAATTGCAGAAAAGACTTTAATTTGAATACCACTTTTGGCATCCTTGCTTTTATTTTTGGTGACTGCACCGGGGGGGCCCTGAACATTAACTTCTCCTCCCCCATCTGGACGTGGACCTGGATCTGTGACACCCCTAGTGTTCACAGCATATGACAAGGGCCAGATACATAGTATATTTGGATTTTCAAAAGGCATTTGACAGTCCCTCATGAAAGACGCTTGAGAAAATTAAAAAATTATGGGTAAGAGGCAATGTCCTATTGTGAATTGCAAACTGGTTAAAAGACAGGAAGAGAATAGTGCTAAATGATTAGTTTTTTCAATAGAAGAAAGTAAATAGTGGATTGCTCCAGGGATCTGTACTGGGAATGGTGCTTTTTCATATATTTATAAATGATCTGGAAAAGAGAATATATAAGGTAGAGGTGTGAATCGGAATTGGTTCCGATTCTGGTTCCGATTCACATGTGGGTTTTTTTTCCATCGGGCCCGATCGCGTTTTGTTTATCGGCTGCGCCCCAGCCGATAAACAAAACATACACCCCGACCCTTTAAAAGTAACCCCCACCCTCCCGACCCCCCCAAAACCTTTTTACAGGTACCTGGTGGTCCAGTGGGGGTCCCGGGAGCAATCTCCCGCTCCGGGCCATCCTCCGGCTCCCAGGCCATCGGCTGCCACTAATCAAAATGGCGCCGATGGCCCTTTGCCCTTACCATGTGACAGGGTATCCGTGCCATTGGCCGGATCCTGTCACATGGTAGGAGCACTGGATGGCCAGCGCCATCTTGTGCTCCTATCATGTGACAGGGGCTGACCAATGGCACAGGTAGCCCCTGCGACATAGTAAGGGCAAAGGCTATCAGCGCCATTTTGAATACTGGCAGCCGACGGTCCGAGTGCAGGAGGTCGCTCCCAGACCCCCGCTGGACTTTTGGCAAGTCTTGTGGGGGGTCAGGAGGGTCCCCCAAGACTTGCCAAAAGACCCTGGTGGTCCAGCGGGGTTCCGGGAGCGATCTCCTGCACTCGGGCCATCGGCTGCCAGTAATCAAAATGGCGGGGCCCAAACCAGGAAGTCCAGGCGAAGACTGAAGCAAGCCTCAGGCAGGCCCAGAGGACGTCAAAGGCCTCCCAGGCCAGGGAGCAAAACCTGGGCAAGCAGATCAGGCGAGGCGGCTTCGGAGCGGCCTCCAGAGAAAGGTGAGGAGCTACGGTAGGAATCGTAACAAAGAGCTCCATGTTGCAGCTTTGCAGATGTCAGCAATCGGTACTGAATGAGAGTGTGCTACTGAGGTTGCCATTGCCTTGAGTGCGCCTTTACTCGTCCTTGGAGAGAAAGGCCTCCTTTCTAATAGCAGAAGTCTATACAATCTGCTAGCCAGTTGGAGAGAGTTTGTTTGCCCACTGCCATACCCGGTTTGTTTTTGTCAAAAGAAACAGAGCTGGATGGATTTTCTATGGACACTAGTGCAATCTAGATAATACGCTAGCGTGCGTTTACAGTCCAAGGTGTGTAAAACTCTTTTGCCCTGGTGAGAGTGAGGTCTTGGAAAGAATGTGGGCAAGTTTATAGATTGATTCAAGTGGAAATCTGTAACCACCTTGGGAAGGAATTTAGGGTGAGTACGGAGGACCACTCGGTCATGTAGGAACCTGGTGTAGGGTGAGTATGTTACAAGTGTTTGTAACTCACTAACTCTCCTAGCCATTGTGATAGTTACTAGGAAGAGAACTTTCCATGTAAGAAATGTAATATTGCAGGAATCTATGGGTTCAAAAGGAGAACGCATGAGCCTTGCCAGTACTACATTAAGGTACCATTCTGAAATTAGTGGCTGCAAAGGGGGTTTTAGCTGAATTAAACCTCTCATAAATAATACTGACAAGGGGTTGTGCTGATATAGGGGCATCCCCTACTCCTTTGTGGTAAGCTGAGATAGCACTAAGGTGTACCCTTACCGACGAAGACTGGAGACCAGAGTCGGAAAGGTGCCAGAGGTAATCTAATAAAGATGATGTGGGGCAGTAAAAGGGGTCAATACTTTTCTGTGTGCACCACGTGGTGACTCTTTTCCACTTGCAACGATAGGATTTTCGTGTGGGTTTTCATGAAGCTACAAGTACGTGATGTACATTAGTTGAAAGATTGAGTGGTTGAAGGATGAAGGATCAAGCTTTCAACATCCAGGCTGTGAGGGATAGGGTTTGAAGGTTGGGATGGCACAACCTGCCCTGATCCTGAGTTATGAGAGTGGGTGCTGTGCCCAGGCGAATTGGTTCTCTGATGGAGAGATCGAGGAGTATGAGAAACCATACTTGTGAATGCCAATACGGGGCTATGCGTATCATTGACCCTTTGTCCTGTTGTAGCTTCACCAGAGTTTTGGTTATTAGCGGTATCGGGGGATACGCGTATAGAAGACCTGAGTTCCAGGGGCGAGCAAAGGCGTCCTTGGCTAACTGGTTTCGCTGTTTGTGCAGGGAGCAGAATCTGTCCATTTTGTGATTCAGCTTGGATGCAAAGAGGTCCATTGTTGGCTGACCCCAACGTTGGAATATCCTGGTCACTACCTAAAGGATCCAGGGACCACTCATGGGGTTGGAACTGATGACTGAGGTGGTCTGCAACTACGTTGTGTATGCTTGCCAGATAAGTGGCCCAGAGAAACATGGAATGTGTCAGGGCCCAGTCCCAAATTTGTGCTGCTTCTTGGCAAAGGAGATAAGAACCCGTACCCCCTTGTTTGTTCAGGTACCACATGGCAACTGTGTTGTCTGTATGTATTAGAACAGTCTTGTGTGAAAGGCAGTCCTTGAACGCATAGAGAACATAACGTATAGCTCGAAGCTACAGGAAGTTGATTTGAAATGTTGCTTCGAGGCTCGTCCAAGTACCTTGAGTTTGAAGATTGTTGATATGCGCTCCCCAACCTAAGGTGGATGCATCCGTAGTCAAGGTTACTTGCAGAACTGGTTGCTGGAAAGGTAGGCAGATGAGCAAATTGTTCGTCCACCAGAGGAGAGATGTAAGTAACTGCTAGGTTATCTGAATTGGAGACAACAGTGGTTGAATGGCTTGGAGCCACTGTGATCTCAATGTCCATTGCATTATTCTCATGGCTAATCTGGCCATAAGAGTGACATGGGCTGTGGAAGCCATGTGGCCTGGCAGAGTGAGGAACTGATGGGCTGTAGACGTTTGCTTTGCACTCAGAGATTTCGCTAATTTGGAGAGAGTGTCTACGCGATCTTTTGGTAGGAAAGCTTTTGACACGGTGGTGTTCAATTCTGCTCCAATGAACTGTAGAAGATGAGATGGTAGGAAGCAGGATTTTTGGTAGTTGATA
This sequence comes from Rhinatrema bivittatum, assembly GCF_901001135.1. NCBI lineage: Eukaryota > Metazoa > Chordata > Amphibia > Gymnophiona > Rhinatrematidae > Rhinatrema > Rhinatrema bivittatum. The sequence goes on from NC_042618.1 coordinate 250,327,895, forward strand.
AGAAATTCCAACGAGTGAAGGAGATTGATTGTGAGCTTGAGAGAAATGAGAGCTCCTTGTCTTGATGGTTTTTGATGAGCCAGTCGTCCAGATAAGGAAAAACGTGTATGCTTTCCTTGCGTAAATGGGCTGCTGCCACCGCTAGGCACTTTGTGAATACTCGGGGTGCTGAGGCAAGTCCGAATGGCAGGACCCGATATTGAAAGTGTTGATGACCCACCAGGAAGCACAGGAACTTGCGATGAGGAGGGAATATTGGGATGTGAGCATAAGTGTCTTGAAGATCCAGAGAACAGAGCCAATATCCTGCTTGAAGAAGGGGAAGCATGGTGCCTAATTACACCATCCTGAATTTTTCTTTTTGTAGAAATTTGTTGAGATTTCGGAGGTCTAAAATGGGACGTAGGCCTCCTGTTTTCTTTGGAATAAGAAAATAGCGGGAGTAGAATCCTCTGCTCTGCTGAGGTCAGGGAACTGGTTCCATGGCCCTGGCTCTCAGGAGGGTGGATAATTCTGTTTGTTGAAGAGTGGTATGATCGTTGTGTATCCAAAGAGGCCTTGGTGGAGAGTCTTTAGGCACTGTGAGAAAATCCAGATGGTAACCGTGTGTTATAATGGATAGAATCCATTGATCTGTGGTGATGGTTGACCAGTTGGGTAGAAAATAGGAAACCCGGCCTCCGACTGGTAAGTTTGGATTTGGGTTCCTGGAGAGGCTGCTGGTCCCTGGGATCACTTCCTCCCAGGTGTCTGAAATTGTGTGGGCGTGGACTGGAAGGAGGAAATGAGAATGGCATCGATGGCGACGGTCTTCGATGGATCCATCAATGATTTCTGTTTTTTCTTCTCTGGCATCGATGGCATCAGAACCGGCATCGATGGAATCGGTGTTGGAATTGGGCAGCTCGATCCCAATAGCTCTGGTATTGGCTGAGTGGTTGACAGTCGGAGTCGGTGGAATCAGCATCCGAAGAGTCCGGAATCAGAATCGGTTGAGTCGGATGCTTAATTGGTGTCTTCAGCCTTGATAGCACCGGTTGAGTCGGCTGGCACCGTCAAGGTATCGAGCCGGGACAGTAACGGTTGAAGCATCGATGCCTCCCACGTCGGTGGAGGTATGGACACCGGCACCGGCGGATGGAGTTCGCGGATGGCATTGACAACTGCCTGGTGGATAAATCCGTCCAGTTCCTCCCTGATAGCTGATGTGGACAGAGCAGCTATAGGGGGTGGCAGAGGAGGCAAAACTGGCTGCACCACAGGTCCCTGTGGGGGCTCAGTAATCGGCACCGATTTTGGTGGGGATTGCCTCGGTTCTGGCATCGATGAGTCTTCGATCCTGGGCTTCTTAGTGGGTTCTATCGACATGGAACCTACTCCTGGATCGGAGTCGGCAGTGGGCGGTTCCCGTTGATGCCAATGACAGTGTTTTTCACAGTGCTCGTTTTTAGAGCACTGGTGCTGATTTAGTTGACGCTTTAGATGGAGTTGGGGATAGCGGGTCCCCACCACCCCCATGTACACGGCGGGTTTTTATGATTACCGCTTTTGTAACTCCTGCTGGTGACGACTGCGTTGATGACGATGGAATGAGCTGGATATTAAATAGGTGCTCCATTTTATCTAGATGGGCCCATCTACCTTTGGAAGTCATCTCGGCACATTGGGGACATGATGAAACGTTATGTCCGGGGCAGAAGCACAAGACACATTCGATGTGGGGATTGGTGATTGACATTGTATGGGGGCAATTAGGGCATTTTTTAAAGCCAGTTGCCATTGTGAAAGGCCGGGCAGCCGTCGACGGCCTGCGGTCACCGATGAAACTAAAAAACGGTATCGACCGCAAAATATTTGTTTAGTCACTGATCGAAGAAAAATAGATCCGAGACTGGGAGACCCCCAATGAGGAGACTTTTCTGAGGAAAATTATTAGTTTTTCCATGAGGAAAAGTTGTGTGAAATCACACAGGGCTCCTGCCTGCGAAGCAAAGTGCAGCGCGGAAAAAAGAAGACTCAAGGGATAATGGCATGCTGGGCATGCTCAGTGGGCTCAGTATGCCAGTCAAAAGTTTCTAGAAACTTTGACAGAAGGTTTTCAGTGATAGGGCTCCATCCAGTGATGTCACCCATATGTGAGGACTATCATCCTGCATGTCCTGGGATAATGATCTTTTTCAACTTGTTAGTTCATGTGATAATGTTGTATACTTAAATGAAAAGCTAATATAAAATATGGCTTGGAGGGTTTAGGCAAGTACACAAAGGGGCGGATTTTCAGAGCCCTGCTCGCGTAAATCCGCCCAAAACCGGGCGGATTTACGCGAGCAGGGCCCTGCGTGCCGGGAAGCCTATTTTACATAGGCCTCCCGGCGCGCGCAGAGCCCCGGGACTCGCGTAAATCCCGGGGTTCTCCGAGGGGGGCGTGTCGGGGGCGTGTCGGGGGCGGGCCCGGTCGTCGCGGCGTTTCGGGGGCGTGTCGGCAGCGTTTTGGGGCGGGTACGGGGGCGTGGCTACGGCCCGGGGCGGTCCGGGGGCGTGGCCGCGCCCTCCGTACCCGCCCCCAGGTCGCGGCCCAGCGCGCAGGAGGCCCGCTCGCGCGCGGGGATTTACGCCTCCCTCTGGGAGGCGTAAATCCCCCGACAAAGGTAAGGGGGGGGTTTAGACAGGGCCGGGCGGGTGGGTTAGGTAGGGGAAGGTGAGGGGAGGGCAAAGGAAAGTTCCCTCCGAGGCCGCTCCGATTTCGGAGCGGCCTCGGAGGGAATGGGGGTAGGCTGCGCGGCTCGGCGCGCGCCGGCTATACAAAATCCATAGCCTTGCGCGCGCCGATCCAGGTTTTTAGCAGCTCTGCGCGTATCTACTAAAATCCAGCGTACTTTTGTTTGCGCCTGGAGCGCAAACAAAAGTAGGCTATTCGCGCGCCTTTTAAAATCCGCCCCATAACTTGTATTGGCTTCCAAGCTTCCAAGTATTGGCTTCCAAGCTTCCAAGCAGATATCATTTAATGTTTCAAAAGGTTTTCTAAAGTCAGAAAGAAATGAGCTGTACCTTCTGAACAATTTTATTTTCCTTAAAGATACTGGTCTAAAATTGCCAAGAACTTTAATGAGAGCACTTTCTGTTGTTGGGCCAATATACATACATCCGTTTTTTTGTGGAATGCAACAATGAGAACATTATTTATAAATTTGGCACTCTGATCCAAAATCACAAGACCATTTCTGTATACTCCCTATATTTTCCCAAGACAATATCACACTAACAGCAGCAGTACTTTAAAGACATTACAAATTAACTGTGCCAACTATGGCTTCATTAAAAGTAAATCATATCTTCTGTACTGGGAAAGGTTTCAAATGCAGACATAACAAACAACAATAGTTTGCGCTTATTAAAAATTACATGTTAAGTCACTATGTTTGAAATTCCTGAGGCTGTCTCTATACTCCAAAAGAATCTGCGGCCCTACCCCCTCCCCTCCTTTGGCCATTAAAAGAAAGGCTGGGCTATCTCAAAACTGCCTAGAAGGGGTCATTCTAAACTTTTAATATTTTGTTTAAGATCCTGTTAGTTTGATCCTGTTAGAAGAACTATGATATATGGAACACCTGTTAACTGCACTGAGCAAGCTTTTGGAGAAGAGGTACAACATTTTTTTTTTAACTTATGGGACTGTCTTTCCAAATGCGGGTCAGCTGGCAGTCAGCAGTTTCAGCCCCTCTGAATTATAAATGTGAGCTATCTACTCTTTCTTTTCTAGTCTCACTTATAGCATCCTGCTGCATTTGGTTTTGCTTATTTTTTTTTCTTTGCAAGAGGTTTTGTCTTTACCTTAGTTGCAGAAAAGTCAATACTGTGTAGAAATCTGCAGTTCTGTCCCAGTGCATTCAAGGACACATCTGTGATACCCAAGCAGCCACCTAAGTTAACTATCTGCAGAAGTCTGCAATTGAATGCAAGAGCCAGGATGCCTTCATCTGTTAAATTACAGCACCGTTTCAAGGACGCTTCAAATAAATATGGACAAGACAAGGCCATAGCTTTGATTCCTAAAAAGAAAAAAATAATAAACAGAGATTTTTAGGTAAACAGTCCTTTATTCCTCTGACAGATCAGTTATTGGCATACACCATTTTCAAAATTATGGCCACTATAAATTATGAAAAATATTTTCTTAATTATAAGATGTGGAGAGCTTTAACCAATCAAGCATTAGCATCAAAGGGATTAATCCATGGAAAACACCTTTATAATGATGATATTAGAATATTTAAATTACTTTGTAAGTAGGACTTCTGATTTTAGGTGCTTATAAATAGTTGGATCCATATTCAGAAAGCCATTCATATTCAGCAGAATAAACATCTCGCTGAATATACTTGTTTAAAGTTATTCGGCTACATTTAGCTGGATAACTTCAACCTTAACTAGCCAGTTAGGCCTAAAGTTATCTGGCCTCATGTGGCACCCACCAATACTCCATGATTATACACCTTCCCTCCTTGAAGGTGCCTACAAGCTGGCTCAAACCTGTAGAATTCAAAAAGTTTAAAAAGTTTCATCCAACAATCGCCGCCGGCACAGGCCTCTCCCTCCCTGTTAAAAATACTTTGTCTCTCCTCTGCCCTCCCCCCAGTCATCTCCCCTCCCCCACCTCTGGCTGATACCCTACGACCCATCCATTACCTCCAACATTGGCCCCTCTGTGCCGTTCGTTCTCAGTGTTCCTGGCTGCTTGTAGCGTAATGTTAACTATTATTCTGCCCAAAGTTGCTTACCTGTAACAGGTGTTCTCCTAAGACAGAAGGATGTTAGTTCTCACATGTGGGTGATATCATGAGATGGAGCCCGGCATAGAAAACTTTTATCAAAGTTTCTAGAAACTTTGACTCGCACATTGAGCATGCCCAGCATGCCACTATCCACCCATCCAGGTGGGATCCCTCCTCAGACTTGTAACAGAGAAGTACAAAAAAATAAAATAATAAACATAGGAGAAACCCAACTCCACAGGGTGGCAGGTGGGTTTCCTGAGGAGTAACATCTTGCTGTCCTAGGAGAACACTTGATACAGGTAAGCAACTTTGCTTTCTCCTAGGACAAGCAGAATGGTAGTGCTCACATGGGGGTGAATACCAAGATACAGGCTGCTCCCAGGAACAAAAATGACCAACAGACACCTAACTGGGTGCCAAACGGGCAACAGAGGGAGACAGCCTGAACCCGAACAAAGGGCCCTAGGCAGGGAGAGTTGGGTTTACAGCTGAAAGAGATTCCGAAGGACGGATTGGCTGAAGCTACTGTCATGTTGGCCATCCTTGTCCAAACAGTAGTGAGCAGTGAACGTGTGGAGAGACCTCCACATTGCAGCCTTGCATATTTTGGCAAAGGGAACTACTTGAAAGTGAGCTACCGAAGCCGCCATGGCTCTCTCAGAGTGAGCCTTGACACAGCCTCCAACCTGAAGGCCTGCACAGCAGAAGGAAATACAATCTGCCAGCCAGTTTGACAGAGTTTGCTTGGTCACCGCAACTCCCAACCTATTCTTATTGAAAGATATGAAGAGCTGTGTGGACTGCCAGTGGGCCGCTGTGCACTCAAAATAGAATGCTAAGGCCTTCTTGCAATCCAAACTGTGCAGAGCCCATTCGCCCTGATGTGAATGAGGCCTTAGAAAAAAGGTGGGCAGAATAATTAAGAACATAAGAAATTGCCATGCTGGGTCAGACCAAAGAGTCCATCAAGCCCAGCATCCTGTTTCCAGAGGCCAAACAAGGCCACGAGAACCTGGCAAGTACCCAAACACCAAGAAGATCCCATGCTACTGATGCCAGTAATAGCAGAGGCCATTCCCAAAGTCAACTTGATTAATAGCAGTTAATGGACTTCTCCTCCAAGAACTTATCCAAACCTTTTTTAAAACCAGCTACACTAGCTGACCTAACCACATCTTCTGGCAACAAATTCCAGAGCTTAATTGTGCGTTGAGTGAAAAAGAATTTTCTCTGATTAGTCTTTGTTGCGTTGATGGTGAATCCTTGGCCCGAGGTGGGGTTGACATTACCCGCACTTTGGCCCAAGTTGGGGTTGACATTAGCCCTACGGGTCCCCACCGTTGGGAGGCGGAGCAGGCGAGGAGACGGAGGCTGACGGGAGCTTCGCCAATACCAGCCCACGTTCTCCTTAGGTTGAGCCCTTGGGTGCTGGGGATGGCTGGACTTAGGTGGGCCTCCGTGTGACGTCTCCCAGTTGATGTAGACAAGGGTATGCCAGAAACCAGCAGAGGTATTGGAGAGCAGAGGACGATCCGGATGAGGCAGGGTTCCAGAAACCTGGACACCAACAGGAACAATGGAAGACAGGGGGCATCCAGGCAAAGATAGGCCAAAGCCTGAGAGGCCAGGTCCGTAGGACACAAGAGGGAAGGCCAAAGCAAGCTGGAGTCCGGGCAGGCAGCAGGAGGCGAAGTACCAGAAGCAGAGCTGAGGTCAGACCCAGGAGATCAGATCAAACGTAGTCCAGACGAAGCAGGGGTCAATACCAGAGAATCAGTCTAAGGGTACGAGGAGCAGATGAGGGATCAAGCAGGAACAGGAACCAGGAACGATGACAGGAACAGGAATCAGGAACGAGCAGCAAGCACACAAGTAATCGTGGAGACCTGTTGCCAAGGCAGGGGAACAAGTGGCTGGGCCCTGCCTTTTATACAGAGGCCCAGTGATGTCTTCATCCAGGGCCGCGGGCTACTTTGCCACCGCGGCCCCTTTAAGAGTGTGCGAGTCGCACATGTGCGCACATAAGCCAGGGCCCGAAGGAAGCAGGACGGCAGCGTCACTCCGTGGCTCAAGCGGGGAGGCCCGCTGGGTGCAAGGAGGAACCGCGCAGGAGTCAGACGCGGCAGAGATGGCTGCAGGTGCTTGGGGACGGAGGCAGCTGCCCACCACCTCGAGCGAGGATGAACCAGAGCTGGCAGCTGGATTTCTGGGTTGAGTAGGCCCGGGCGAGGGCCTGCAATGGCTGGGACGCGTAACAGTCTTAAATGTGCTACTTGCTAACTTCATGGAGTGCCCCCTAGTCCTATTATCCAAAAGTGTAAATAACTGATTCACATCTATTCGTTCAAGACCTCTTATGATTTTAAACACCTCTATCATATCCCACCTCAACCGTCTCTTCTCCAAGCTGAATAGCCCTAACCTCGTCAGCCTTTCCTCATAGGGGAGCTGTACCATCCCCTTTATCATTTTGGTTGCCCTTCTCTGCACCTTTTCCATCGCAACAATATCTTTTTTGAGATGTGGCAACCAGAATTGTACACAGTATTCAAGGTGCGGACTCACCATGGAGTGATACAGAGGCATTATGACATTTTCTGTTTTATTAACTATTCCTTTTCTAATAATTACTAACATTCTGTTTGCTTTTTTGACTGCTGCAGCACACTGAGCAGACGATTTCAAAGTTTTATCCACTATGATGCCTAGATCTTTTTCCTGGGCGGTAGCTCCTAATATGGAATCTAACATTGTGTAACTACAGCAAGGGTTATTTTTCCTTATAAGCGACACCTTGCACTTGTCCACATTAAATTTCATCTGCCATTTGGATGCCCAATCTTGCAGTTTCGAAAGGTCCTCCTGTAATGTATCACAATCTGCTTGTGATTTAACTACTCTGAATAATTTTGTATCATCCGCAAATCTGATAACCTCACTCGTATTCCTTTCCAGATCATTTATAAATATATTGAAAAGCACTGGTCCAAGTACAGATCCCTGAAGCACTCCACTGTTTTTTTTCCACTGAGAAATTTGACCATTTAATCCTACTCTCTGTTTCCTGTCTTTTAACCAGTTTGTAATTCATGAAAGAACATTGCCTCCTATCCCATGACATTTTAGTATTCTTAAAAGCCTCTCATGAGGGACTTTGTCAAATGCCTTCTGAAAATTCAAATACACTGCATCTACTGGTTCACCTTTATCCAAATGTTTATTAACCCCTTCAAAAAAATGAAGCAGATTTGTTAGGCAAGACTTCCCTTGGGTAAATCCATGTTGATTGTGTTCCATTATACGATGTCTTTCTATATGCTCTATGATTTTGATCTTTAGAATAGTTTCCACTATTTTTCCTGGCACTGAAGTCAGGCTCACTGGTCTATAGTTTTCCAGATCACCCTTGAAGCCCTTTTTAAATATTGGGGTTACATTAGCCATCCTCCAGTCTTCAGATACAATGGATGATTTTAATGATAGGTTACAAATTTTAACTAATAGATCAGAAATTTCATTTTTGAGTTCCTTCAGTACCCTAGGATGCATTCCATCTGGTCCAGGTGATTTGCTACTCTTTAGTTTGTCAATCTGGCCTACTACATCTTCCAGGTTCATAGTGATTTGGTTCAGTTCATCTGACTCATCACCCTTGAAAACCATCTCCGGAACTGGTATCTTCCCAACATCCTCATTAGTAAACTGGAAGCAAAGAATTAATTTAGTCTTTCTGCAATGGCCTTATCTTCCCTAAGAGCCCCTTTAACCCCTTGGTCTTCTAACAGTCCAACTGATTGAGATGAAAATCAGTCACCACCTTAGGCAGGAACTTGGGGTAGGTAGCAGGACCATCCTATCGTGGAAGAATTTTGTTTACGGTGGATACGTCACCAATGCCTGAAGCTAACTAACCCTGTGTGCCCAAGTGACTGCAACTAGGAAAAGAACTTTCCAGGTCAGGTATCTCAGACTGCAGGAGCAAGAGGCACGAAAGGATCAAGCATGAGCCGAGCTAATACAATGTTGAGGAGTCCCATGACACAATGGGAGGCCTCAATGAAGGATTCAGTTGAAGCAAACCCCGCGTAAACCGTCTCACTACAGGCTGCACAGAGATGGGCGCTTGCCCTTTGATCGCTAGCGAGTTTGATCCACCACAGCCGGGAGGTCTCTGCACGCCTTTTGCTTCGTCTCAGCCACTTGGCTGCGTCAGTCCATGTCATGCTTGTGCATGCGCAGGGCGCAATGAACTCTGCGGTCACAGTGGCAGCAGGCCACCAAGGACCTGATCCCCTTTGTCCTGCTGGAGCTTCAAGAGAGTCTCTCTCACCAGTGGAAGCGGAGGATATGTGTACAGAAGGCCCTTTCCCCAATGGTGGGCAAAGGTGTTCGAGGCTGGTGTTCTGTCTGATCTAAACAGGGAGTAGAAGTGGCTCACCTTGTAGTTGCAAGGGGAGGTAAAGAGGTCCACTTCGGGGATCCCCCACAGGCGGAAGATGCAATCCACCACTATTGGATTCAGGAACAACTCGTATGGCCAGAACGCCTGACTCAGGCGATCTCCCACCACATTCTCTGTCCCAGACAGGTACATCGCTCGTAGGAGCATGCCTCATGACAGAGCCCAGGACCAAATCTGCACTGCTCCTGACAGAGGAGGAACGACCCAGTGCCCCCTATTTTTTGATGTACCACATTGCCACCTGATTGTCCATTTGGATGAGGACCGAACGGATGGACAAGCGATCCCGGAACGCCCAAAGAGAGATTGCTTGCAGCTCCAGGAAGTTGATCTGGAACTAGGATTCCTGAGCCGTCCATCGACCTTGCGTCCAGAGGTTGTCCACATGCGCATCCCAACCCAGAATCAATGCATCTATGGTAAGTACAACCTGAGACAGGGGAGCCTGGAAAGGAATCCCCTGCTCCAGATTGGAAAGATCTTCCAACCAAGACAGGGAGATGTGAAGAGGCTGCGTAAAGCAGATGCATACACTGAGGTCCTTGGTGGTCTGCTGCCACTGTGACCGCAGAGTTCATTGCGCCCTGCGCATGCACAAGCATGACATGGACTGACGCAGCTAAGTGGCTGAGCTGATGAAACAAAAGGCATGCAGAGACCTCCCAGCTGTGGCGGATCAAACTCGCTAGCGATGACAGGGCAAGCGCCCACTCACGGGGTAGGAACGCCCTGGCCTGAACAGTATCTAGACGGGCCGTGATGAAGGTCAGCTGTGGCAATGGGCTGAGATGGGACTTCAAGTAATTGATGACAAACCTGAGAGACTGTAGCACCTGAATGGTCAACTTCAAAGTGTGATGCGCCTCCTCCTGGGTGGTACTCTTGACCAGCCAGTCGACCAAGTAGGAGAAAACGTGCGCTCCTTGACGGCAGAGGTGTGCTCCCACTATTGCCAGGCACTCTGTGAAGACCCATGGGGCTGATGCAAGGCCGAATGGTAACACAATGTACTGGAAGTGTCCTTCACTCACGGTAAATCGAAGATACTTTTGGTGACCAGGAAAGATCTCAATTTGGGTGTAGGCATCTTTCAAGACTGAGGGAGCAAAGCCAATCTCCTCTTTGCAGGAGTGGGATTAGAGTGCCCAAAGAGACCATCTTGTACTTTTCTTTTTGAAGGAGTTTGTTCAAAGTCCTCAGGTCTAGAATAGGGTGGAGTCCGCCTGTTCTCTTCGGTATCAGGAAATACCAAGAGTAGAATCCTCAGCCCTGCTAACACAGCGGAACGGGTTCGACCGCTCCAGCCATTTGAAGGGCAGGGAGATCTGTCAAGAGTATCTCCTGATGAGGGGACAGACCCCAAGATGGACAAGGGGGACAGTATATGCAGGGATGTCCCTGAAGTTCAGCCAGTACCCTTGCAAATGATGGAAAGGACCCGCTGGTGAAAGGTAACATGGGGCCAGTGGTCCACAAAGAGACGCAGCCTGCCCCCTACTGGAGGGCAAGACATTTGAAGGTACAGCGATTTGGCTTATGCTCCCTTGCCACCAGTCAAAACCCCATAGCAGGGCTCTGCTGCGGGGCTGGCGGAAGCCTGGGTGTTTGTTGCTGCCGGGAGTGGCCCCAGGAGCTGGTATGCAGTGTACATGCCTGTGAGGCAGGAGAATAATACTTCCTCTGGCGATAGAAGGACTTCTTAGAACCCTAGTGCGAGAATCTCCTGACTGAGGACGGCGGGTCAGAAGTACTGGCCGAAAGATGCCGCGGGTTTTATTGTGATCCTTCAATTGGGCCACCACATTCCTGACCTTATCTCCGAAGAGATTTTCACCAGTGCAGGGTAGGGCTACAAGTTTCTCTTGGACCTTCAGCCGGAGGTCTGAAGCTCTGAGCCAGGCCATCCTGCAGGCGCCAATGTCCGCTGCAGCCACCCTCACTGCCAACTCAAAAACATCATAGGTGGACCTCAATCGTGTTTACCAGCCTCCAGGCCCTGCTGCACCACTGTCAAAAAAGGATCCTGCTGTTGTTGGGGCAGGCGCTCAGACAATTCCTGAACCTGTTTCCACAGGTTTCGGTTGTATTGAAACATATACAGCTGGTAGGAAGCAATACAGGCAATCAGCATGGTGCCCTGATATACCTTCCTACCCAAGGCATCCAACGTTCTTTGCTCCCTACCTGGAGGAGCTGAGACATGAGTGTGAGAATTCTTGGCCTTTTTGAGGGCGGACTCCACCATCACAGACTGATGTGAGAGGTCACATCTCTCAAACCCTAAGGCTTGCTGCACTAGGTAGATGGCATCCACCTTCCGATTCACCAGAGGAATGGATACAGGAATAATTCCTTAAAAAAGATGTCATGGACTTGAACAGCCACTACCTCCTTTGGGGAGTCCACATCTTATGCCGAGCGTCCTCCTCCATGAGAAGCTGAAACAGGATAGCCTCCGCCATAGCCTGGACAAAGCCCGCAAAGGAGAGGTCTTCTGGGGGGGGACCTGCGCCTCTCATCTGGAGGAGACGGGTCTGATAGAAGGTCCCCTGAGTCATCCAAGGACGAGAGGTATCATTCCCCCCATGGATCCTCCTTGCTAAAGTCCTCTGGGAGCCACTGTGGAGAGTCCCTGCCCACGCCTCTCGGTTTGGGCAATGAAGGCATTGACAGCACCGAGATCCCTGAAGGCCCAGGAACCGAACTGGCGAATGTCTCTCATGGGATCGACAACCCCAGTGGTACCAGTGGCCACATTGGCCCTTCCGCCTCCTCGGACCCCACAATGGGAATTGCTCCGGAGGGGGGCATCTGTGGCCACTGGGGAATAGATGGCCCCCGGGCACTAGTTTCATCGGTAGTATGCCCAGAAGGACATCTAGATGGCTCTAGCAGAGGCGCCAACAGAGAAGGCACTGGTTCCGGCACTGGTATGGGGGCCGGTACCAGGGGAGACTTGAGATCCTGCAGAGTTTGTAGCACTGCCAACTGCACCCTGCGATCCAGCTCCTCCTGGAAATCTGTTGAGGTCAAGAAGGATTGAGGAGGAGATGGAGGAGAAGGTATCACCAGATCCTCCTCAGCGCTCCAATGCTTGGTGGCTATTCTCTAAGTGAACTTAATAGCAGGTAATGGACTTCTCCTCCAAGAACTTATCCAATCCTTTTTTTAAACACAGCTATACTAACTGCACTGACCACATCCTCTGGTAACAAATTCCAGAGTTTAATTGTGCGTTGAGTAAAAAAGAACTTTCTCCGATTAGTTTTAAATGTGCCCCATGCTAACTTCATGGAGTGCCCCCTAGTCTTTCTACAATCCGAGAGAGTAAATAACCGATTCACATCTACCCGTTCTAGACCTCTCATGATTTTAAACACCTCTATCATATCCCCCATCAGTCGTCTCTTCTCCAAGCTGGTCTGATGTAATTCTTAGCCAATGTGTGTGAAAATAGGATACTCTTCCTCCTACTGGCAGGTCTGGTCGAGGATTCAGGAGATGGACTTGTTCTCTGGCCTATATTTCAAAAGCCCGCAGCTGGGCCCGTCTGTGGAAGGGGTTGCGGGTGAGCAGTTCTTGGCTGTCTAGCTTGGGAACGTTGTTGTGGCCTGGTTGACCTACTCCTAGAGGCTTGGGGGTAGTATCTCCTTGGCCTGTAGTATGGGCGTCTGGTTTCTCTCCTAGGTTGTCGACGAGGAGGTTGTGTAGAGGGTTCTTGTGGAACCTGAGACAACTGTCGTAAGGTATCTGTATGGTCCTTAAGCTGCTGTACTGCCTCTTGGACCTTTCGCCAAACAAGTTATCCCCCACACACGGTAAGTCAACAAGTTTATCTTGGACCTCAGGCCTGAGGTCCGAAGCCTTGAACCATGCCCATCTACGAGAGGTGATTCCAGCAGCTGCTGTCCTGGAAGCCGTCTCAAAACTGTCGTAGGCCGCCCTCACCTCATGTTTCCCGGCTTCTAGGCCTTTATGGACTATGGCCTGTGCTGCTTCTTGAAATTGTGTTGGTAAAGAGGTGACAAATTCTTCCATCTGCTTCCAGAGATTTCTCTGATACTGTGTCATATACAGTTGATAAGAAGAGATTCTGGAATTTAGGATGGCACCCTGATACACCTTTCTTCCCAGGGAATCTAGAATCCGGTGCTCTTTACCTGGTGGGGTTGATTAGTGTGGGTGGACACGCTTAGATTTTTTCTGAGCAGATTCCACTACCACAGATTGATGTGGTAGTTGTTGTTTTTGGTATCCTGGAGCTGCCTGTACCAAATATGTAGGGTCTACATGTTTGTTTACTGCTGAGACAGAACGTGGGTGCCCCCAGATGCGGTGTTGGAGATCCAAGAGTACTTCATGTATTGGAATAGCCAACACTTGCTTAGGTGGGTCAACAAACTGAAGGACTTCTAAAGTTTGTTGCCTTGTATCTTGTTCTGCAGTCAGCTTAAAGGGAATGGTGTCTGCCATGTCCTGTATGAAATTGGAAAAAGCAAAATTGCTTACCTTGTAATAGGTGTTATCCCAGGAATGCAGGATGTAGTCCTCACATATGGGTGACGTCACTTACGGAGCCCTATTGCGGGAAAACTTCTGTCAAAGTTTCTAGAAACTTTTGACTGGCACTGTGAGCCCATTGAGCATGCCATGATATTCTCTGCCACAGGGGTCTCACGCTAGTCTCGTATGTAGCAATAAGCTTTAGCAAAAATAAAATAAAAGGAATGTGACCCAACTCCGCAGGGTGGCGGGTGGGTTTCATGAGGACTACATCCTGCTGTCCTGGGATAACACCTATTACAAGGTAAGCAATTTTGCTTTATCCCAGGACAAGCAGGATGCTAGTACTCACATATGGGTGATTAGCAAGCTAGAGGCTGAGTCATTTTGTAGAGAAGCAACAGTGAAGTATTGCTGAAAATGAGTCAGCCAAAGATCACAGCAGGTTGGATGTAGAAGGAGTTGGGATTAAATTGGAAACAAGTTCTTTAAGACAGATTGTCCATAGGCTGAATCGTGTCATCCTTGTTTGTCCAGACAGTAATGAGCTGCAAAGGTGTTAAGAGAACTCCATGTTGCTGCTTTACATATATCAAGGATTGGCACTGAACGATAGTGTGCTACTGAGGTTGACATCGCTCTTACTGAATATGTGCCTTTACTCGCCCTTGGAGAGGAAGGCCTGCTTTTTCATAGCAAAATTTATGCAATCTGCTAGCCAGTTGGATAGAGTATGTTTACCCACTGCTTTACCCGGTTTGTTTGGATCATAGGAAACAAAATGTTGATTGGATTTCCTGTGGACTGCAGTGCAGTTTAAATAGAAAGATAGTGCACGCTTACAGTCCAAGGTATGTAAGGCTGTTTCTCCTTGGTGAGAATGAGGCCTTGGGAAGAATGTGGGTAAGACTATGGATTGGTTCAAGTGAAATTCCGTAACTACCTTGGGAAGGAATTTTGGATGTGTACGGAGAACCACTCTGTCATGCAGGAATTTTGTATAGGGTGAGTATGTGACAAGTGCTTGTAACTCACTAACCCTTCTAGCTGATGTAATGGCTATGAGGAAGATAGTCTTCCATGTGAGAAATTTAATATCACAGGAATCTATGGGTTCGAAAGGAGAACGCATGAGTCTTGTTAAAACCAGATTCAGGTCCCATTCTGTGATTGGTGGCCGAATTGGTGGTTTAAGTTGAGTTAAACCTCTCATAAATCTACTGACGAGAGGTTGTGAGGATATAGGTGCATCTCCCATCTTGTTATGGTATGCTGAGATTGCCCTTAAATGTACTCTTACAGATGAAGTCTGAAGATCGATTCTGAAAGATGGTATAAGTAGTCTAGTAGAGAAGTAGTGGGGCAAGTGAAAGGATCAATATTCTTTTGTCTGCACCACAAAGTGAATCTCCTCCATTTCAAAGAATAGTTCTTTCGTGTGGAAGGCTTACATGAAGCTATAAGCACTTGAGATACATTGGTGGAAAGATTGAGTGGTTGTAGAATTAAGGTTTCAACATCCATGCTGTCAGGGATAGGGATTGAAGGTTGGGATGGCGCAACCGACCCTGATTTATGAGAGTGGGAGCTACTCCCAGGCTAATGGGATCCCTGACTGAGAGGTCTAAGAGTGTGGGAAACCATACTTGTCAAGGCCAATATGCGGCTATGAGTATCATAGACCCCTTGTCTTGTTGTAGCTTCACTAGAGTTTTGGTTATGAGCGGTATCGGAGGATATGCGTATAGAAGGCCTGAGTTCCAAGGGCGAGCAAAGGCATCCTTGGCTGGCTGGTTCTTCTGTATGTGTAGTGAACAGAATTTGTCCACTTTGTGATTCAGATGTGACACAAAGAGGTCTATTGTTGGTTGCCCCCAACGTTGAAATATCCTGGTCGCTACTGAGGGATCCAGGGACCATTTGTGTGGTTAGAATTGACGACTGAGTCGGTCCGCCAGTATTTTGTGAATGCCTGCCAGATAAGTGGCTCGGAGAAACATTGAGTGATTCAGGGCCCAACACCAAATCTGAGCGGCTTCTTGACAAAGGAGATACGAGCCCGTACCTCCCTGTTTGTTGATGTACTACATGGCTACCGTGTTGTCAGTTTGGATCAGAACAGTCTTGTGTGAAAGGCAGTCCTTGAACGCATGCAGCGCATAACGTATAGCTCGAAGTTCTAGGAAATTGATTTGAAATGTTGCTTCAAGTTTTGTCCAGGTTCCCTGGGTTTGGAGATTGTCTATGTGAGCTCTCCAACCTAAGGTGTATGCATCTGTAGTTAAAGTTATTTGTGGGACTGGTTGTTGGAAGGGTAGGCCCTTGCTCAAATTGTCCTTGTTTGCCCTCCAAAGTAGAGATGAACGTAGCTGATGGGTTATTTGAATTGAAGAATGCAGTGGTTGAATGGCTTGGATCCATTGTGATCTTAAAGTCCATTGAGTTACTCACATGGCTAGTCTTGCCGTAGGAGTAACATGAACTGTGGAGGCCATGTGGCCTAGTAAGGTTAGAAACTGATGAGCTGTTGCTTGTTTCTTTGAGTGAATCGAGCTTGCCAACAGGGACAGTGTTTCTGCTCGATCTTTGGGTAGAAAGGCTTTTGAGAGGATGGTGTTCAATTCTGCTCCTATGAATTGAAGCAGGTGAGACGGGATGAGATGGGACTTTTGATAATTAATGAGAAAGCCCATGGAGTGGAGTACCGTAATTGTGTGACTGAGAAAAGACAGAGCTCCTTCTTGAGATTGACTTCTGATGAGCCAGTCATCTAGACATGGGAAGACATGGACACCTTGCTTGTGCAAGTGTGCTGCTGTTACTGCCAGACTTTTTGTGAATACCCTGGGAGCAGAGGCAAGTCCGAACGGCAGCACTCTGTAATGGAAATTTTGATGACCTACCATGAAGCGTAGATACTTGCAATGAGGAGGGAATATTGGAATGTGAGCGTAAATGTCTTGAAGATCCAGAGAACAAAGCCAATCTCCTTTTTGAAGAAGTGGAAGCATGGTGCCTAGAGAAACCATTCTTTACTTTTCTCTCTTTAGAAATTTGTTGAGATTTCTGAGGTCTAGGATGGGTCAAAGGTCTCCGGTTTTCTTTGAAATGAGGAAATAACGGGAGCAGAACCCTCTGCCCTGCTGAGACCGGGGCACCGGTTCTACAGCCCTGGCTTTCAGAAGGGTGGATAATTCTACCTGTAACTGAAGCATGTGATTTTCATTGAGATGAATTTGATTCGGTGGAAAATCTGTTGGAATTGAGAGGAAATTTAGTTGGTATCCTCGAGATATTATGGATAGAACCCATTGGTCTGATGTTATCAGTATCCAATTGTTGTAAAATTTGGATAACCTGCCCCCTACCGGGAGGTCTGGTCGAGGATTTGTGGAAAGGCTGAGTTCTCTGGGTAAATTTTCAAAAGCCCACAGCAGGACCGGTTTGTGGAGCAGGTTGGGGCCTAGCTGTTCTCTGCTGACGTGGTTGCGGTCTTTGCTGAGTTCTGGAGGGCCTGGGTCTGGAGGAAGCAGGGTAATATCTCTGATGATAAAAAGGCCGTCTTGTGTCCTTCCGTGGAGGCCTATGGGTAGTATGAGTAGAGGGGTCCTGTGCGAGGGAGGATAATTGTCTCACTGTTTCAGTGTGCTCTTTTAACTGAGACACAGCTTCCTGCACTTTAATCCAAATAAATTGTCTCCTATGCAGGGGAGGTCAACTAATTTATCTTGTACCTCTGGCCTAAGGTCTGAGGCCTTGAGCCAAGCCCACCTTCTGGCGCTGATGCAGCCAGCCTTGAGGCAGTCTCGAAGCCATCGTAGGCAGCTCTGACTTCGTGTTTTCCGGCCTCTAATCCCTTATTGATGATGGTTTGTGCAGCATCTTTATATTCATTTGGAAGAGATGGAATAAATTCCTCAATTTGCTTCCATAGGTTTCTTTGGTACTGGGTGATGTATAATTGATAGGATGAAATCCTAGAATTTAGCATTGCACCCTGAAAAACCTTACAACCCAGGGAATCTAGAAACCTGTGGTCCTTTCTTGGAGGATTTGAGGAGTGGACTCTTGTCCTTTTAGACCTTTTTTGTGTTGATTCAACAACTACTGAATGGTGGGGTAGTTGTGATTTTTGATATCCTGGAGTGGACTGAACCAAGTAAGTGGTGTCCATCCTTTTGTTTACTGGGGGCACAGAACAGGAATGTTCCCACAGGCGATGCTGAAGCTGTAGGAGAACATCATATATGGGAACTGCCACTACTTGCTTTGGAGGATCAACGAATTGTAGTACTTCCAAAGTTTGTTGTCTAGAATCTTGTTCTGATTCCAATTTAAATGGAATAGAGTCAGCCATTTCCTGTACAAATGTGATGAAGGTCAGGTCTTCTGGAGGGGATTGTTTCCTGGGATGTGGTTGTTATGAATGCGCTGCCCGCAGGTTTCCCCGCGAGCAGGCACGGACTCACCATGAGCTGCATCTTCTCCCGACGTGGCAGGACGCCACCGTCTGGCCTCCCACGTGGCTGGAGCCACGCTCTGCTTTCCACCCGCGCGGCCAGGAGGCCACCCTGTCTCTTCTGCAGCTCCGCGGGCAGAGCCGCAGCTGTCTTCGGGGCCCGGGACGCCCTCGACGCCATCTTGATCTTTGCGGCGTTTAGGCCGCAGCCCCGGGCTCGATTGGCGGCAGGAGGCGCCCCCGGGGCCTCCCGCAGCGGCTGGAGCCGCTGTCGACGTCAGGGTCCGTCTCCCAGGATCCCTCCTGCCTCTTCAGCGTCTTACGCGAAGATGCTGTGCAGGCCGCTGTCCGCGGCCCTGCACAGCCCTGCTCCTGCCTGCTTAGACGCTCGGCCGCATCTCTCTTCAGTATTTAAAGGGCCAGACACAGGAAGTGTCTGGGCCCCACCTAATGACTGTTTCCTGGCTCCAGCCCTATAAAGGGCTGCTCCGTTCATTGTGCTTTGCCTTGCATCGTGGTCAGTCTTCACTCTGGAGGCTCCGGCCTGCCAGAGACTATGTAAGGTCTTCTTCTCGGAGCTCCGCACCTTGATGTTTCATTCCACGTTCCATGTTGTGCCTGAGGTCCATGTCCAGGTTTCTTCGTCTTCGTCCTGGTGTTCCTGCCTTCCTGGATGTTCTTCCCTTCACTCCACCTCATCCTCGCTCTTGAGCCTTCTGGTCCGGTAGGCCGGGGGTTCCCCAGATGTAGTTCCTGGGTGGACTAGGCTGCCGGTGGACGGTTGTCCTGTGCTCCTGAGCCGTGAAGCCTGCTGTGTGTTCCTGTGCTGTCCCGCTCCCGTTGTGGTCCGTGACCAGCCTTAGGGCTGTGTAGGGCGCGTAACGGACAGGGTGGTCCGCGACTCAGTCCCGCGGGTGGCCTGAGTAGGGCGCCCTGAGAGACAGTGCCAATGTCCATGCCTTGTGTCTTGCCTTGATGCCATGTGTCTTCGTCTGCCTTATTCAGCCATGTGTCTTGCCTCGGATGCCGTCTGCATCATCCCAGCCATGAATCCTCGTCTTGGATGCCGTCTGCATCAACCTCATCAAGTGTCTCGTCTGCGATGCCGTCCGCATCGATCCTAGTGTCTTGTATCCACAGCCCTGGTGTCACATCTTCTGCCAAGTGTCTTCGTGTCATGTGATGCCGTTGCATCAACTCCAGTGTTTCCATGTCAAGGCCCGTCTGCCCTCAACCTCAGGCCAGGCCTGCTGCTCCATGCTGCTCGCAGCAGGTCCGAAAGGGCCCGGAATGGTCGGAGGACCATTCACCTTCCAACATCCTCGGATGTTTGGCCATGGGAGCTTGCCGGCCTGGCAGAGGGTAGAGTGTCCAGCCACGCGGAGCCACCGTCAACCCTTGGTTCGGCCCTGGATGGCCGGGGTCGGGCTGAGGCCCATGGGCACACTAAAACCACCGAAACACAACAGTGGTGGTAAGGGATCAGACATGAAGGCTTCTGATGAAGTGTCTGAAGCAGTGTCACTCCATGTATCATATTCTGGAGTCTGTTGTGTTTGTGGTGCTGCAGGTTTAGGTGGAGGAAGAAGACCAGATAGCCCTGGCAAAGGATCTTCAGGGGAAGAGTCATCTTCCCGTGGATTGGTCGGTAAAGATTCCAATAAATCTTGGTATCTTTTTTGTAGTATAGAGAATAGTGCTTCTTCTGAGGATCCTGGAGCTGTAGGAGGAAGTGGCACCGTTGATGAAGTAGTTTGCATCGATGATATCGGTGTTTTCGATTCTTGTTTAGTGGGCATCGATGATGTTCCACTTTTCTTTTGTGATGGTGCAGAAGTGACGGTAGGCACCGAGAATGGAACCGATGACGTTATTTGCATCGATGGAGCATCCGAAAAAAGAAGAGGAGGCATCGGTATCGGAATCGATGGTGCTGTTGTGCGTGGTATCGATGGCATCGGGGATTCCCCCGGCATCGGGAACATTCCCGGCATCGGGAACATTCCCGGCATCGGCGGCGTCGCCGGTATTAAAGATGTCATTGGTATCGGCTGTACCGGCATCGGTGATGTTACGGGTAAAGAAGACGTCACCAGCATCGGCGGTATCGCCGGCAACGGCATAGTCGCCGGTATATGTTCTTTTATAGCCTGCAGCACCACTTCTTTAATGAATGTCGCTAAGTCTTGTGACATTGGAGGAACGCTCGGCACCGGTATCAGCGGAGAAAGTATCACCTGCGATGGTGTAGGTTCTACTGAGGGGAGGCCTAGGCGAAGACGATGTATCTTTATGTTTCGGCCTTTTTTCACTCGGTTCCTCATGGGAGGAAACTGATGGTGATAACGAGGCATATCGATGCCGATGTTTATGTTTAGGCCTTACCTCGGTCTCCGAGCGTATCGATACCATCGACGGTGTTGGCGAGGTTTTGTCTCCAAAACCGTCCGGTCGACGTTTTTTCAAGAGGATTTTCTTGGTACCTCCAGCTGGTGAAAATTTTGTTGAAGTAGATGGTGAAGGAATCAGTTGCAGGTAGAAAAGTTGTTCGATTTTTTCCTGCCTGAGTTTTCTTCCTTTTGGTATCATTTCCTGACATTGCTGACGGGAAGAAATATCATGGTTTTCACCTAGACAGACAACGCATTCCAGGTGCGGGTCTGTGACCGACATGGTCCGATTACAGGCCGGGCATTTTTTGAAACCCGAGGCCATGGTGATATCGACAGCCGTCGATGGATGAGAGAAAAATTATTAGCGTTTTGAAATAAAACCGCTATAAATGTCTCACCAGCCGGTGAGATATCAAAAAGTGAGACCCGTGAGGGAGAGAAAAAATTTTTAAAGTGTGACTTTTCAGTCAGAACTGAGTAAAACTCAGAGGGCTCCGATGACCGCGATGCTTGCAGCAGCGTGGAAAAATGAAGACTAGAGTTAGACCCCGGTGGCAGAGAATATCATGGCATGCTGGGCATGCTCAGTGGCCTCACAGTGCCAGTCAAAAGTTTCTAGAAACTTTGACAGAAGTTTTCCCGCAATAGGGCTCAGTCAGTGACGTCACCCATATGTGAGGACTAGCATCCTGCTTGTCCTGGGATAAAGACAAATCTTCTGGTGGGGACTTTTTTCTCTGGTCTGGAGGTGAAGGCTCAGATATGAAGTCCTCAGAAGATGTATCAGTCTACTGATCATCCCAGGATCAGTAGACTGATCCTGGGATGATCAGTGGTTCAGGATCTTCAGATGGTGGTTGCATCGATGGAACAATAGTTGGTATCGATGCAGGCGGTATTAGAAGTGTCCGTAACGGTGTCGAAGACATCGACTGTGTTGGCATCGAGATCGGTCTCGAGGATGTCGATGCCATGATGAATCTCGGTGCCGGCATCAATTCCATGGTTGTCTGTGTCGATATCGACACTGGCATCGGTGGGACCACCAGCATCGGCATATTTACCGGCATCGATGCTATGTGCATCGGCGGAACCGCCGGAATTTGTTGTTGATCCTTTATAGCCTGTATGACCGCTTGTCTGATGAGATCAGACAATTCCGGTGTTATAACTGATGGAACCAGAGCAGTTGTAAGCGGTGGCGGAGACTGAGAGATCAGATCCTGCACAGAGCCCTGTGGAGGATCAGGCATCGATGGTGGTGGAGGAAGAGGCCAGGCGGTGAAGGGACCGATGTTTCTTGCGTCCGTGGCCTCCATCCCCAAGAAGGGGATGGAGGACGTAAAGGTGGTTTGATATGGAGCAAACCTTTAAGAAAACGTGTTACGAGGCGTTGGACCGATATAGGGACATCCCCGACACCTTTATGGAAGGGGGCCACCGCACTGACATGCATTCTGATTGAAGAAGTTTTTAAAGCTGACTCAGACAAATGCCAGAGATAGTCCAAAAACCTTGGGATTGGACAGGGAAAGGGATCAAGGGATTGCGAAGAGCACCATGATGTATACCTTTTCCATTTATAGGAATAAGATTTTCTTGTGGAAGGCTTCCGTGAAGCAATCAGGACCCGAGAAACCGAATCTGAAAGGTTAAGTGGCTGAAGGATTAGCCTTTCAACATCCATGCCGTCAGGGACAAGGCCTGAAGATTGGGATGGCGTAGACATCCGTCGTTCTGAGTGATCAGAAGCGGGTCCTTTCCCAAGGGAATGTGCCTGCGGATGGAGAGATCCTGGAGTATTGGAACCCACACTTGGCGTGGCCAGTGAGGTGCTATCAGGATCATGGTTCCCTTGTCCTGACAGAGCTTCACGAGAGCCTTCGAGAGAAGAGGAAGTGGAGGGAATGCATAAAGCAGACCGGTTGTCCACGAGAGGGAGAATGCATCTCTGGGCTGAGAGCACTCGCTCCGAATGAGGGAGCAGTAATTGTCTACTTTGTGGTTCTGAGGGGACGCAAAGCAGTAATTGTCTACTTTGTGGTTCTGAGGGGACGCAAAGAGGTCTATTTGGGGATAACCCCATTGCTGGAAGAGAGAGGTCGCTACCAAGGGATTGAGCGACCACTCGTGCGGTTGGAAGACACGACTCAGTTTGTCTGCCAAGACATTGTGCACTCCCGGCAAATAGGTGGCCCTGAGGTACATCAAGCGGGAGAGCGCTTCCGCCCAAATCCGCGCAGCTTCCTGACACAGAAGGAAGGAACCTGTGCCTCCCTGTTTGTTGATGTACCACATGGCCACCTGATTGTCCGTCTGAATTAGGATGACATGATTTGATAGGTAATCCTGAAAAGCTCAGAGCATATCGCATTGCTCGAAGCTCCAGGAAATTTATCTGGTGTTTGGCTTCCTCTGGAGACCAAGATCCTTGAGTCTGTAGATCGTTCACATGAGCTCCCCAGCCGAGGTTGGAAGCAACGGTGGTGAGAATGAGTTGAGGATCTGGTAGATGAAAGGGCAGTCCCTGGAGGAGATTGTTCTGATCTTTCCACCAGGCGAGAGACAGACGGAGTGCGTCGGTGATGTGGACAATGGTTGACAGAGGCTGAGTCACTTAAATCCATTGTGACCTCAGAGTCCAATGCATGACTCTCATGGCCAGGCGGGTCATTGGCGTGAGATGGACCAAGGACGCCATTTGTCCGAAAAGGACAAGGAATTGCCAAGCCGTTGCTGTATACTGAGATTGCAACTGGTGAGCGAGAGACACGAGGGTTTGCACTCGTTGTTGAGGTAGAAAGGCTTTTGCCTGTAAGGTGTCCAATGAAAGACAAGGTTTGAGATGGGGCTAAATAGGATTTCTCGTAATTGACGAGAAATCCTAGAGAGATTAGAGTGTGTAGGGTCAAATCCAGGGACGACTGAGCAGCTTGCTGGGATGGGGCCCTGATTAACCAGTCGTCTAAATAGGGGTAGACGTGAACACCTTCTTTCCTGAGAAAAGCTGCGACAACTACGAGACATTTGGTAAAGACTCGTGGTGCCGATGCTAGGCCGAATGGAAGCACCCGGTATTGATAGTGCCTTGGGCCTACTAAAAACCGGAGGTACTTGCGATAAGCTGGAGCTATCGCGATGTGGGTATATGCGTCCTGGAGGTCCAGAGAGCAGAGCCGGTCTCCTCTTTGTAGAAGAGGTAGAAGCGAGCCCAAGGTTACCATTTTGAACTTTTCCCGTTGGAGGTACTTGTTGAGGGCACGTAGGTCCAGAATTGGACGAAGCCCCCCGGATTTTTTGGGGATCAAAAAGTACCAGGGATAGAACCCTAGGCCTTGTTGTGAAGGAGGAACGGGTTTCTATTGCCCTTAACTGGAGAAGAAGGGAAACCTCCTGCTCCAGAAGGACAGAGTGGTCAGTTACTCTCCATGCTTGTAGAGGTGGGGAGTCTGGTGGAACAGCAAGAAAATTCAGATGGTAACCCTGAGAATGATTGCCAGCACCCATTGGTCGGTTATGATTGATTGCCATATTCCATGAAAGTGGCGTAATCGGCCTCCCACTGGTATGCTTGGCAGAGGGATCAGGCTGCTGCTCTCCAAGTGAAAGTCAAAAACTTGAAGCAGGCCCTGGCTGGGGAGCTGCTTGTGGCTTTTGCTTTCGGGGCTGGCGAGGCTGAGATTTCTGATAAGGCCTCGTAACTCGGGACCTTGTTAGTGGAGGATAGTACTTCCTTGGACAGAAGAATGACTTCTTGGAGTCCTTCTTGAAGGGCTATCTAGAAGGGAAGTCAGAAGGCATCGATGAGAGCTGTTTGAGGGTCTCATGATGGTCCTTTTAACTCAGCCACAATTTGCTGAATTTGTTCACCGAATAGATTATCTCCTATACAGGGCAGATCAGAGAGCCTGTCTTGTACTTCTGGGCGAAGGTCAGAAGACTTGAGCCAGGCCCAGCGTCTTGCCGAAATGGCAGTTGCAGACACTCTAGTGGATGTGTCAAAGATATCGTAAGCTGTTCGTATCTCATGCTTCCCTGCCTCAAAGCCCTTGTTGACAAGGGTTTGACGATGTTCTTGGAATTGGTCAGGCAGGGTTTCAGAGAAGTCCTGAATTTGCTTGAAAATGACCCTGTTGTATTGGGTCATGTACAGCTGGTAAGAAGCAATTCTGGAGATGAGCATGGCATCTTGGAACACTCGTCGACCAATACTGTCTAGGAACTTGTGTTCCTTGACAGGAGGCGTAGAGGAGTGAGGCTTCGTCCTTTTTGCTTTCTTTTGAGCTGATTCTACCACAACTGAGTGGTGGTCAAGCTGAGATTTTTGAAAGCCAGGGGCTGACTATACTAGATAGGTAGTGTCAGACTTTCTGTGTACTGGGGCAATGGATCCAGAATTTTCCCAGTTCTTTTTGAGGAGGTCAAGAAGAACTTGATGAATGGGAATAGAAGTGATCACTTTAGGGGCATCCAGGAATTGGAGAAGCTCCATCATCTGGTGCCTATCTTGCTCTGTCTGAAGCTGAAAAGGGACCAATTCAGACATTTCCTTCACAAAGTTAATGAAAGAGAGGTCCACTGGAGGAGAACGCTTTCTACTTTCAGTAGGAGAAGGAGGTGAAGGTAAATCATCAGTGTCTGTGGAAGTATCATCACCCCAGGTGACATAAGGATCAGCAGGCTGACCTGTAGGACGAGAAGGGGGTTGGATACCCGAAGGGCCCAGCTGAGGCTCCGAGAAAATCGAAGGAATCGCCGGGGGCACCGTGGATGCCCTGGGGGGCATCGGTGCCGGCATCGATGGCGCCGATGTGCGTATCGCCCCCGATGAATGAATCAGTGGCGAGGGACGACATGGCATCAATGACTGAGGCAATATCCCCGAAGGAGGAATGCAGAACGGTGTTTCTCCTCCCGATGAAGCAGTCATCGGGGAGCGCACCGGAGCCATCGGAGACCCGGGAATCACCGGTGGAAGGGCTGTCATGAGCGCCTCCATCCGGAATAGCAGCGGTGCCAGCGCTGCTGGAATCAGGTCGATGACCGGTTCCACTCTCGGTGCCGGAGGGACCTGGAGTCGTTGCATCGCCTTGTCGATGGCCTCTTGGACCAGCCGGTCCAGTTCTTCCCGGAGACCTGGGGCAATCAGCTCCGGCTCCGTGACAGAAGAGGAAAGCTGAGGCACAGTCGGAGGGACCACCTTTACAGGCGGAATCGCGACTCCCAAACCCCGATCGGGTGAGGGTGGCCTCGATGTCCCGGTCGCAGGAGTGGTTGGAGCCGCTCCTGGACGGGGCTTCTTCGACAGTGACTCGGACGGTGGAGAGGTCGATGATTTCGCTCCCTCGACGGTCCGAGACATATGATGCAGATGGCGATGCTTCTCCCTACGATCCCCTCGATCCTGAGGGGGAGAAACTCGAGTCGATGGCCATGAAGACGTCGATGGTGGGCGGTCACCGGACGGTTGTCGATGGTGGTGCGACTTCGATGGTGCCGGTTCTGATGACTTCGATGCAATGGACGGCGTTGGGGTATGAGCACGGAAAAGGAGTCCCATCTTCTCCATTCTGGCCTTGCGACCTTTCAGTGTCATAAGGGCACATTTGGTGCAAGTCAGGACATCATGCTCACTACCTAAACACAGTACACAGACTCCATGAGGGTCTGTGATAGACATGGTACGAGTACAGTCCGGGCACCGACGAAAACCCGACGCCATGACCATAGAAAAATCGAGCCGCGGTACGGTCAATGGCCAGTAGGCCGCGAGGGACAAACTCGACGGTAATCGACGAAAAACGGTGAAAAACTTACCAGAGTTACCGCGGCTTGAGAAAAGTTAGAGGAGGGACCCCTGTGGGGTGAAGTAATTTTAATTAAGCCCGTGAGGAAAATTCCTGTCAGGAATCTCTTCAGAGGTCCTAAACCGCGAGGCTACTGCTGTGCAGAAAAAAGAAGATTGAAGGGGGACCCCTGCTGACTGCAGGGTTAGTGCCATGCTGGGCATGCCCAGTAGGGGCCAGTCAAAGTTCTGAAAACTTTGACAGAAGTTTTCCGTGATTGGGCTCCATCATGATGATGTCACCCATATGTGAGGACTACCATCCTGATTGTCCTGTGAGAATGTGTGATACAGTTCACTAGCCAGTTGGACACCAACATGGGCCCAATATTCTATCCAGTTTTCTAAGTTATCCAGATATTAATTATCTGAATAACTTAGAATGGATATTCAGCAGCATGGCTATGCTGCTGAAAATAACCACATAACTGCTAGTTAACTGGATAAGTTATATCCGGATAACATTATATCTGCTATTGAGCTGTCTAATTCTTTGGTTAACTTAAGATCAGAGTACAAAGGGATCTCAAAACCTTTAAGAAAAGTTTAAAAACATGGCTTTTTAAACAAGCTTTTTATAAAGAGACCGGAGAATAAAAAATAAACAAGAGTAAGCAAAAAAGCACCAGCACACAGCACTATTCTCAGAATGTGCATTAAAATAGTTTAACAACTCTACTTCACATCAAACATAATTGTAAAACACAAAGATTATGTATTTTATCTGAGAATAGTACCTTACAGGCACACCTGGTCATGACCGTTTTTACTAAACAATCGATTGTATTATTTAATATATTATAACTGAACCTATTGTGGCATCTGATAGAATGTACTACAGTACACATCTCACCTACTTTAATTTATGTGCCTACATGTAAACCATTGCGATGGTATATAACTTAGCGACGGTATAGAAAAGATTTTAAATAAATAAATAAACAAACAAACAGATAAGATGGATTATAGCCACTTATTCATTTTGATATCCAGATAAGTTGCCCCACCCTGTCCGCCCATTACCCATCCGGTTATCTACTTAATCGTGTATATATATACTTATCAAGGCTAAATGGCGGCCGCTGAACATAGCTGGATATTCAGTGGCTGCCATTTAGCCAGATAAGTCCTACTTATCTGGCTAAGTAGCATTCAAATATCTATCCCTGCATGGAATATCTATTCCTAGTCTGTTAGAATCATGAGACGAAAAGCTGAGAGGCCTGATGATGTGGGTAAATTCTCATTTGCCAATATGCCAAGGCCCTTTTATTATCCAGTAAAGAAGAGCCTTCTCTCCTTCAAGCACATGAGGTCTGAGGAAGAATGTGGGCAACACAATGGCTTGATTCAGACGAAAAGCCAAGACTAGTTTTGGCAGAAACTTGGGGTGAGTACAAAAATTGCATGTCCAGTGAGTAACAAAGCAATATCTGAAGCTCACTGACTGGCCTAGCTGATGTAATTGCAACTAGGAACACTACTTTCTAGGTAAGGAACATCAGGTTCATAAGGTGGTTTCATGAGTTGTGCCAATACCATCTTAAGATCTCATAGCACTGATGGTTTAGCAACTAGAGGTCTCGGAAGCCACAAGCCTTTCAAGAACTTTGATACTAAAAGATGTATGGATATTAGTTTGCCATCCACTTGAACATGGTAAGTCACAATGGCACTGAGATGCACTTTGACTAATGTCATACTGAGATCCTGGGAGGAGAGGGAGAACAAATACTGATGCAACTCCAGGGAGCTAGCTTGACACTAAAAAGAAAAGTTTTTCCATTTCAAACTGTAAGCTCTTCTGGTTGAAGGCTTCCTAGAGGAGATTATGATATCCTCCACTTTCTTGGGTAATGACAATTAAATTAGTGAGATCTCAACATCCATGCCATCAAGTTGAGAGAGAAAATGTTTGGATTACATAGGTGACCCTCCTCCTGAGTTAACAACATTGGACCAGATCCTAGCAGGATCAGAAAGTTGACTGACAACCAGACAAGGTAAGAAAACCAATCATTAAAAGCTGGGGTCCCACAAGGCTCTGCCTTGTTGGCTATGTTATTTAACATTTATTTGGCCCCTATTGCAAAACTGTTGTCCATCATTACTGATGGATTTAAAATTTATGTGGACGACATTCAGTTCTATATTAAGGTACAACAGTCATGGCAAGTTACTTCTGATACCTTGCATTTGTGCACAGATTCAATTAAGCGATGGCTAAAACAAAATAAACTCATGCTGAATACCAACAAGACTAATATTGTATTGATCCATCATCCCCATTGTACACCTTCCCATGATTCAATTCGCATTGATGACATCTCATTCACTATAGATAAACCCATCAGGAGTTTAGGAGTTTTACTTGACCCCACTTTGTCTTTTCGTCCTCACATTAGATCTCTTATCAAAAGTGGATTTTTCAAACTTCGTCTTATTGCAGGGTTAAGGCAATTGCTATTTGATCGAGATTTCCTGATTGTAACTCGTGCGATCATCTTTCCTCACTTAGATTATTGTAACAGTTTGTTCATTGGTATTCCTAAAACGACACTACATTCGTTACAATTATTACTTAATTCGGCTGCACGTCTAGTATCTCATTCGAAGCGTTGTGACCATATTTCTCCAGTCCTATACAATCTGAATTGGCTACCAATAACTGAACGCATTACTTACAAAATAGCTATGGTTGTTTTTAAGTTGTTAACTTCAGATTCCTCTTACTGGCTAAATGCCCTTTTATGCATTTATAAACCAGTAAGATGCTTACGTTCTTCTCAATTGAATCTGCTAGAAGTTCCTTCTGTTCAACAAGCTCACTTATATAGTACTCGTGAGACCTTTTTTTCCATTGCTGCGCCAACACAATGGAATCTCATTCCATTTGAGCTCAGGTCTTTGGATGATGCAAAAAAATTCAGACAGTTATTGAAAGAGCATCTTCTCCAGCGTGCATACAACATATTCTAGAGTGCTGCCAGCAGAATAAATATTCCTATAGATGTGAGGATTCTGTTACATACTTTGGGTGATCGATTATTCATTTTTTCACATGACACTGAGTATTTCTGTTTCTGTGAAACATATGCAATTCGTCTGTTATTGTATTTGTTATTTTTTATGTTTTTATTATGTATGTTAATGCTGTAAATTGCCTAGGCCTCCCTGTGGTAGGCGATTAATAAATTTTAATAAATGAAAAAAATGAAATGAAAAATGAAACCATACTTGTCTGGACCACGCTATAGTGGTGAGGATCAAGCATCCCTGATATGTGATTGCTTTTTCCAATGTTCTGTCCACCAACGGAAGAGGTGGGAAAGCAGACAAATCTGTATCTCATTTGAGTAGAAACGTATCCAGAGCAGATCTGGATTTGCTTTGAAGAATGGAGCAGAATCTTTCCACTTTCCTGTTGTCCTCTAATGTGAACACTGATCGATGGAAGATCACATATTCTGCCACTGTTTGATCTAGCAACCATTTATGAGGCTGACATGATCTGCTAACTTGTTGGAGATCACAGAATGGTAGGTCACTTGTAAAAAGGCTTACTGGTTGCAAGCCCATTCCCAAATTCTCAATAAATCCTGGTAGAGGGTCCATGAACCTATGCCCCCTTGTTTGTTCACATAGAACATTGCTACTTGATTTTTGGTTTGAATTAGTATTCTCTTTCCCTGAAGGAGATGTAAAAAAGCTTTCAATGTATGTATGATAGCTCATATCTCAAAAGATTGATATGAAATAGACATTCTGTTGATCATCAGATTCCTTGGACCTGTGTGGGCACCCCATCTTCTGGTGGATGCATCCATTGCCAGTGTTTCTTGATGAGGTAGAAACCGAAGGGGAGCTCCCATCTCTAGGATGTCTGGACCTAGCCACCACTGGAAAGTCCTTTTCATCTATGCTATGACTCTCACCAGGGATGACAACAGCTGAAGAAACTGACCCCACTGAGCACAGAGGCACCACTGGGGAATCCACATGTTGAGGCAGATCATGGTGATCACATGTACCGCAGCTGCCTTATGATCTAGGACAACCAATATTTCCCTGGTCCTTACTTGATCTCACTGTATCAGGCACTGGATCAAAGCTCAAAGGCAGAACGCTCTTTCCATGCCCCTATGAACTTGATTCTTTGAGTGGGCACACGTTTTGATTTGATGAAGTTAACAATGAACCACGGTGAGTGAAGAAGCTGGATTGTCTTCTACAGGGAGTCCAATATTCCTGCCTGGGAAGCTCTGGTCACTAACCATTCATCCAGATAGGGAAAGACATATATTCCTAACAAAGATGTGCTGCTACTACTGCTAGGCACCAGTGAAACCCCAAAAGGGAGAATCTTGCATTGGTAGTGAGAAGAAATTCACTACAAAAATGGAGGTATTGCCAATCTATAGGTATACATTGTATGAGCATATGCATCCTTCAGATCCAAGGCACACATCCAGTCTCCCACTTGAATGAAAGGTAGGATGCTGTGAAAAAGAGTTCATTCTGAACTTCTCCCGCAACAGGTTGTTGTTCAGACTTTGTAAATCCAGGATGGGTCTTGGTTCCCTTGACTTCTTTGGGGTAAGGAAATAGAAGGAGTAGAACCCCCTTGCGATAGTGATTGAGAGGGACAGCTTCTATTGCCTGTTGACTGAGAAGTGATTCCACCTCAAGATAGAGCTGGATCAAGTGAGACAGATCCAGATTGAAGACTGAACAACGGTGCAGCCCTAGAAGGTGAGAGAAGCACAAATAGTAACCAGACTCCATAATTTTGAGGAGTCAACAGTCCTTAGTAATCTGCCATTCTTTAAATGGCACACCAGTTCTACATGGTACAATACTTACATGATTGAGTTGAAAAACTGAAGCCTTTGTTGGAGTCCCTAGACGGAGACAAGACACCTACTGGGGTGGTAGTGGTGGTGGAGGCTTGAGAGTCAAGTCCAGTCAAACATTTGGCCCAGACTTGGGCTGGGCTTGCTATGTTGTCTTTAGCTGATGTCTTTTATGCGGACATCATCCATGAACTAGAATCTGCTGTTGTGGAAGCACAGGTGGTGCATGACACTGGTGAAATTGGTGGAAAGGGAGTCTGTGGAAGGAGTGCTTAAATGCAAAGTAAGAGATCTGAGAGGAGATCATGTGATGCAGTGGGCTCGGTAGGCAGCAGGTAATCCGAGCTCCAGCTGCCACCTCAGCTCCATCCCCCACCTGCTATATTTTCAAGACTGACCCATATCGAACAACTTGGGATCTCAGGGGCTTACCCGATCGGTGCCATGGAACAAACATGGCCTCCCATGCAACCAAAAAAGAGAAAGAGAAGGTGAAGGCCCAAGATTCTAAAATGGCAGCTAGCCCACCCAGATACCCCGATGGAAGAATCGATAAGAGGATAAAATCTCGCACTCTATGATTACGGCCCTGGACATGCGTCTGCATCAGATCTCTGAGCAGATCACGGATGTCCGGGCCACATTAAACAAATTTGATTCCCGAATGGAGTGGGTCGAGGGGTGCGTCGCTTTAGCAGAAGATGACATCGGAGCCTTGGAGCACCGTGTGATAGAGCTTGAAAAAGTGGCAAAAACCAGCGAAGATAAATTGGACGATTTAGAAAATCGTTCTCGCCTTAATAACGTGCGCGTCGGACTTCCAGAAACTATGGCAGATGCTGAACTACCATGCTTGCTGGAGGCATGGCTGTTACATATCATTCCCTCCCTTGCTTCACTGTCTGGCGGATTACTGGAACGGGCCCATAGGCTGGGCCGAAAAAATGAGGAAGACTCAGAGCAGCGGCCACGTGTGGTTATAACCAGATTCCTTCACTTCGCACACAAATCACTGGTCCTGCAGCATTACAGGAAAATTCAGGAGTTTCATTATGAGTCTAAGAGAGTTTTGGTCTTCCAAGATTTCTCTCCCCGGGTCACTATTCAGAGGAAAGAATTCGCTGGCTTATGCACCGAGCTGTTCAATAAAAACATTTGATTTGCACTGCTGTTCCCTGCAAAACTTAGAATATCTCATCAAGGAACAACCAAGATTTTCATATCGGTATCTGAAGCTCAGGCATTTGTACAAGGCCTAGAAGGGGCTGCCACTCCTGCGCCTACTTGAAGTGCACAGACGCGAGGAAGTCTGGAATTACTACGTTTCTGTGGTGCTTCACAAGTGAGAACATTCATTTGGTTGAGAAGGCATTATTAATGCCATTTATAACTTTTCTTTCTCTGTTTTTTGAAGCCCGTGTACTGTTTGTGAACTTGGCTCAGCAGGTGAGGTACAAAAAAAAAAATACTTGCTTCAGAAGTGAGGAAAATATATATTTTTTAATTTCTCTCAGTCAAATATCTGCTCTATACTCAGCTCTTACACACACGTTTTCCTTACATATGTTCCGAAATTGCCCAGTTACTTCTGCTCTGTGTGGTCCTTTGTTTTTTGTGGTGGGGAAGAGTTCTTTTTTTTTTTTTTTTACGATTGCATGGGTGGCCCTGGGGTGGCGGCCGAGCACATCTTCTCATCCATGTGCTCTCTAATCCTGTAAAGGGATCAATGCTACGTTTGGGGAAGTGGGGTTTTCAACATTCAGGGCTGAACACATTTTCTGCTTTGAATGGTTCTAGTATCAGGGGGGAGGGGGGAATTGGGTGGGCAGGGGGACATACAGAGAACCTCAAAATCGATATGCTACATTGTGTGGGACTGTTACTTGTACTTTCATGCTTAGTAATTTTTATTTTTCAACGTCTTTGGCTTACTGCTCTGATGGGTCTTTTCAATTATCAGGTAAGGGGGGTTTCTTATTCTGGTGAGGGGTTCCTTTGTCCACTAGATCACATTTTTATACTACATTAATGGCGTTAGATATGGTGACTTGGAAAGTAGCAGGACTCGGCACTCCAATTAAAACAGAAAAAGTACTTGCACGCTTAAACAGAATCCATGCCAAAGTGGTGTTCCTACAGGAAACACATTTGCTAGCAGAGGAAATACTTAAACTAAGGAAGAAGTGGGTAGCCCAGGTGTTTTACGCCACAGGTACCTCAAAGAGCCGAGGTGTAGCCATTCTCATTCATAGGTCTGTTTCTTTTAAAATCCAGGATACTATTGTGGATCCTCAGGGTAGATATGTAATATTACAGGGGCTAACAATGGGGTCTCTATTAGTATTAGCATCAGTATACGCGCCTAATACTTATGACCATTCCTTTTATACCACATTACTTACCCATTTCACTAAACTGGGTGACCATCCCATTATTGTAGGGGGTGGGGGGGTTAATTTTGCAATAGACCCACTATTAGATTGGCAGCCCCTGACGGGGGGGTCACCACATCAGCGAACACAAGGGCCCCAGCTTCCTTTGTCGACAACTCAAATTACTGGACTTGTGGCGCACCCTGCACCCTGGGGAGTATGAATTTACACACCTTGAGAGGGTGCGCCACACGCGCTCGAGAATAGATTATTTGTTCATATCCGAATCCCTATTTCCTAGATTCTCAAAGTCTTCCATAGAAACCTTAACTATTTCTGATCACTACCCAGTAGTGGGGACCTATGGCCAACAAGATAGCTTTTCCCAAAGCCCATGGAGACTTCCCTCCTATTTGGTCACTGACCCAGAGTTTCCAGCCTTTCTACGAAAAAAGTGGGGTGAGTTTTTGCAGTTTAATTAGCAGCATAGTGCTCAACTGATCCTTCTGTGGGAGACAGCGAAAATGGTACTCTGAGGGCATATAATAAGATATACCAGTTTAAAAAAAAAAAAAGAGAGGCTGGATAAGGATATTATCTCCCTAGAAAAACAAATGAGGGCTCTCAAACGTAAGATTAATAGTCGGGGAGACCAATCTCTGGTCCCACGGTTTAAAGTACTGCAAGTGGCACTTAATGACCTGTTACATAGCTGAGCTGCTAAAACCCTGCGTTATAAGCAATTTAATTTTTTCCAAATTTGATAACAAGGCGGGATGCCTCCTTGTGAATTTGTTGAAGTCACAGGAGGCCTCCAAATTTATTGCTAATCTCCAATCACCCCAGGGAAAGGTGCAGTCCTCTACTGCGGAAATAGCAAAAATATTTTCTGATTACTATCGCAGTTTATACTCTGCAGATCCAATAGATGAATGGGCCATAATTGAGTTTATACAATCGCTTGCTCTGCCTCAGTTGACGGAGGCTCAGCAGCTCAATCTACAGCAGACCTTAGCAATTGCAGAGGTGTTGGAAGCTATAAGAGCCCTCCCTGGCCACAAGGCACCTGGCCCTGGTGGCATGACTGCTATTTTCTATAAATCTTTGGCCGATGATATGGCTCCCATTCTGCAAGCTGATGCCAGCTACCATGCGAGCGGCAACTATTGTAGTTCTCCCAAAGCCAGGTAGGGATCCCTTACTCCCTTCTTCGTATCGGCCTATCTCTTTGTTAAACTTGGATATTAAGATCTATGCCAAAATCATTGCCACTAGGCTGAAGCCTATTATGCCACTGCTGATTTCTCCCAATCAAGTGGGCTTTGTGGTAGGGAGATGGTCCACAGTTTACTTGCATAATGTACTAACTGCCCTGGAAATGTGTCATTCATCATCTCTTTTAGAACCTCTGCTTGTGACATGTGATGCTGAGAAAGCTTTTGACAGGGTTGCATGGCCATTTTTAAAACAGGTTCTCCTGAAGATGGGTTTTGTAGGGAAAATGTACATTACACTACTTTACTCCAACCCCACAGCACGGATTCTGGTTAACGGCATACTATCTGAGGAATTTCATTTGATGCGGGACACAAGGCAGGGATGCCCTCTCTCGCCTCTTTTGTTTATATTGACTGTAGAGCCCCTTGTGTATAAATTAAAAGACACTCCAGGAATCACAGGTATTTCAGTAGGATCCCAAAGGTACCTGACACTACTGTTTGCGGATGACATTCTGCTCCTGTTAACTCATGCTCGCACGGCACTTCCAAGGGCATTGAGGGTGTTTACATCATATCAGGCCATCTCCGGCTTTAAACTAAACTTGGATAAAATGGAGGCCTTGGAAATATCGAGGTCTTTGAGATGTAATTGGATGGATTTCCCTGTGAAATGGGCTGACTCCGTTATCAAATATCTGGGCGTCATTATTCACCCTAACCCAAAGTAATGGTACGCTTTAAATGTTCCCCCCCCCCCCCCGTGATTGAAAAAGTGACTAAGAAACTGGCAGGATGGCAGTCCCTTCCCCTATCTATCTAAGGTTGCATAGCAGTAATTAAAATGGTGATTGCCCTACAATTACTTTACAAATTTTTAATGCTCCCTTTTCTTCTTCTAACTAAAGATAACAGAATCATTCACAAAATTTTGCAGAAGTTTATTTGGAGAGGGAAAAAGGCTCGGATCTCTCTCTCTACTATGATGGTGCCGAAAACACAAGGTGGGTATGGAATGCCAAATTTTATAGTATATTCATGGGCAGCCAACCTTCGCTTCCTAGGAGACTGGATGTTTGGCACTTCAGAGTATACAGATCCCCACCTTATAAGAGCAATCTGCTCTCCTCTGGACCCTAGTTTTATTTTACATGCCCCGATCAAGGCACTTCCACAAATATTCACACATTTCAGTTTAATCAGAACGCTCAAAGATCTGGGGACTAACACGTAAACTCTTAAATTTACCTGTCCACATATCTCCCTATTATCCTATGAGGGGATCGAATATGGAGTCCCTGTCTTTGCTACTGGAATCTCATACATTTCACATAGCTCTGAATTGGCCCCTCAAGGATTTACTGGATCCGGATACGGGGACAATATATACCTTTGATCAATGCCAAGCCGTCTTAGGCTTGCAAAAACACAATTTTCTACTATATGGTTACCTGAGGGCCGCCATCCTTGCTTTGCAAAAAGGGGTAATGGCTGAAATTGATAATAACAGGTACGTTGAATTGTCTGATTGTTTTGTTGCAAAAAAGGGTACGCTATCATATCTGTATGCTTTCTACCTCTATGCTCAACCATATAATTTTTTTTTGGATCTTCTACCTAAATGGTCTCGGGACTGTGCGGAAGAAATAGACGTTAGCATGCTCAAACATGCTTACCTTTCGATCCCAAAAATTACTAATAATGTAGGCTTGCGTGAACTGCAACAACAAATTTTTCATCATATTGTATACTCTCCCGCACGAGCACATTAAATGGGTCTGATCTCGCACTGCTCATGCCTTAAATGTGAACAGACAACGGCTTCATTGATTCATTGTCTATGGGACTGCTCAGCTATTCAAGCATTTTGGAACATTATTCGACACAAACTTTCAGACCTCTTCAACACTGATATTACATGGTCTTGCTCTTTTTGTATCCTGAATAACGATATTGGCGACAGTAGTCTTGATAATGTGGGGTTCATATCGAAAGCATGTTTAATTGCCAAAAAATGCATCATGCTTTGCTGGATAGAGAACCAACTCCCTACTGAAGCTGTGTGGTCTACTCTGATGACTGAGTTTTACCAATTAGAATACTGTACAAACATTTTTCCCTTCATAAGAGACGTATGTTTAAAGAAATTTGGGAGATCTATTATCGTTTACCCTCGAGCATCCAAACTCTGGCTTCACTTCAAGATACTCACTGATGGTAGCAATTGATATGGGGAGATGAACCTTGTTGTGTACTAGTATTGGTATACCCAAGATGCCTCCAAAAGTTTTCATAGTTAATGTTGCATAACTGACTATCTCTCTTTGTTCCACCTGAGGTTCTCTGTATGGGAGGAGTGGGGGGGGGGGGGGGGGGGGGTTAAGTACTTCTCTAACTTATAAGCCTATAAGAGACAAAATATTCCAAAGCAACCAATGATTATGCCTTCATGCACATAGAAGCTTTCAGCTCTTAAGGGTTACCTGGTACAATTCCTGGAACCTAGTGCATTATGATGGTTGCTAGAATTACAAAGTAAACTTGTCCCATAAGTCCCATATTCAGTGAGAAATAATTGTATTGTGTGTGTATAATTGATTTTTCTCACTTCAAGAGGTTTTTTTCTAATACAGGGATGGGGGATATGGCAGAATGTAAAAAAATGTGAGGCGAAGTTACTGTTCCTGTTATCTGTTTGAATTGTTTGCATATGTTCATTGCCTCAATAAAGAAAATATTAAAAAAACAAAAAAAAGCAAAGTAAGAATGCTTGAAAGACAATGTCTGCTCGGATTCTGTTGAGAGAGACTGGACAGCGCGGCTCCTTAATTTTGTTTCTCTGAGCTAGTTCTCCAAAGAGATTGTCCCCAGAACAGGGAACATCTTTCAGCTTATCATGCCCATCCTCTTGCAGACTTCTGGCTCTTAGCCAAGCCATTCTGTGTGCTCCAATGGCTGCTATCAAAGATCTGGCTGAATATGAAATTATTCCAGATGGTATAAAAAGCTGAGAAGATGATGCTTGCACTCTTCTGCATTCCAAAGAGCCTGCTGATATTCTGTCTTAGCTCCATCCAGGGACTCCAACAAGGGCTTCAGTTTTTCAACTCAAATCATGTAACTTTTACAACTGAAACTATCAATGAACCCCAAAAAAACCTGAACTAATTTGGTTGAGACGAAACCTACCAAAATTTATTCCACCTGGCATTGATCTTGGATACTGCCAACTCACTCCAACAACTCAGGTAAGGTATTGTGGTGTCCAAACTGATGAAAACTTATCTATGAAGACCCATATCAGCAAACTGATCAAATCTGGTTTCTACAAACTACATATCCTGAGACGACTGAAACCTCTACTAAGCACAGCTGACATTTTACAATCCCTAATATTCTCAAACTGATTACTGCAATTTTCTGTTCCTAGTCATCTTAAACCACTCCAACTACTGCAAAATGCTGCAGCCAGACTACTAACCGGAAAAAGAAAATTTGACCACATCACCCCAACCCATTGGCTACCTGTACACTGAAGAATAATATCCAAAGTACTAACAATAATGTACAACTACAAGAATCCAAACAATGATCTCATGGGAACAACATTCAAACTATATATTCCCACACAAGCGCTAAGATCTCAGAACAAAGGCCTGCTAGAAATCCCTACCATAAAAAATTCTCATCTAACACAAAGGAGAGACAGAGCCATATCTATTGCAGGCCCAAAGCTATGGAACTCAATGCCAGAGAATCTTCAAATAACAACAGACATTAAGAAATTTAAGAAAGAACTGAAAACCTGGCTATTCAATAATGCCGACTCTGTGAGTCACATAACCAACTCCCCTCGCTCTGATAACCAACTATGTCCTAAACATAACCCCATTCTCCCCCCTCCTTATAATGATTACTAATGCATCCTATATGAATGTCTTTGAAGTATACCCTTAGATTTGGAATGTTTACCCACATACAAGCCTGCCTTTGTAAATCACCCTTTGTGAGTGTTAAACCTGCACACCATTGTGATCTAGTGATTCTCACATGGAACATCGGTACATAAAACACTCAAATAAATAAATAAATAAATAAATAAATAAATAAATAAATAAAATATTGTATACCACATAGAAGTGATGTGCCACAGTTTGAGCACTGAGCTCTGAAAGACCTTTTTCCCCCAAAGTTATTCAATAGTCTAGGGTCCAGTGTAGTGTTAATAGAAAATCCTAGTCTTCTTTGCCTGTTTCAGCACCAATTCCACTACCACTGACTGGTGCGGTAGCTAGACTATCCCAAACCTCAGGGTCTGTTGAACTCTATATTTAAGGTCTAGATTCCTGGTAACTGGGAGGCAGGATACCGGATTCTCCCACATTCTTGTTTGTAAATCCCATAGGATCAAGTGAATCGGGATCGCCATGGGCTCAGACCAAGTTCCCAAGATCCAGAGAAAAATAAAGACTTCAGAGCTGGAGTCTTTATCTTTGCAGATGTAGACTCCCAAGGCCGTACTCAACTTATCCAAAAACTTGGAATATGAGATTTCTTCTGATGGCGCAGATCAGGTAGTAAGTGAAAGGGGATCCCTGCAGACCCTTTCTTAGATCTGAGAGGCAAAAGAACACTGAGAAGGATCCCAATGATTATGTAGACAACTGGAGTGGGTCCCCAGTCATTTCAAAGGGCAATATCCCTGGGGCATGCTCTAGACGGTGGTATCTCAGGCTTCCTGACTGGGCTTTATAAGCAAGGGCCCTGCAGCAATGTCTCACCTCAGCAACGGGTCTCCCACGTTAGTAGTGTGTATTGCTCCTGTGTGTCCTGCGATTGCCTTCTCCCGCCAGTGTATCTAATAGAATATTCCAGACATACCTGGAGAGCCTGAACCTTGGACAATGTTAACTTTTTACCATTGCTAACTTTTACCCTTGCCCTGCTCTCATCCTGGTGATACTATTTTGAGATGTATGAGCAAGGGAAATTTGTGGGTAGCAAGGAAACTGACGTGACAAGCAATACTCATTGCTCCCTTTCGGTGGCAAAAGGCAGGAACTTAGCTCCCTGGAGGACCCTGGTGCAGACCCCAACTGATGATTTATTTCTGACAAGACAGAAGTGAGAATTCCAAAGGGGGAAGCAGATGCTGATGTAGTTGATGTAAGGGATTGGG
Organism: Rhinatrema bivittatum; assembly: GCF_901001135.1. Classification (NCBI taxonomy): domain Eukaryota; kingdom Metazoa; phylum Chordata; class Amphibia; order Gymnophiona; family Rhinatrematidae; genus Rhinatrema; species Rhinatrema bivittatum. The sequence goes on from NC_042618.1 coordinate 250,367,953, forward strand.
GAAATAAAATACATGCACGCCAACATATGATGGCATTTCTAGTTCACTGTGAACTTTTGTATCACTGCACAAAGGGGAAAAGGGGAAACTAGAAAATACCGTATTTTTCGCTCCATAAGACGCACTTTTTTCCCCCAAAAGTGGGGGGAAAATGTATGTGCGTCTTATGGAGCGAATATAAAAAAAAACAAACAAAAATCTAACAACCCCCCCCCCCCCCGACTCCCCCAAGACCTGCCGACTTAATTTACCGCAACCCCCCACCCTCCTGACCCCCCCAAGACCTGCCAAACGTCCCTGGTGGTCCAGCGGGGGTCCAGGAGCGGTCCGGGAACAATCTCCAGGGCGTGGGCCGTCGGCTGCCAGTAATCAAAATGGCGCCGACGGCCCTTTGCCCTCACTATGTCACTGGGACCGACCAATAGCAGCGGTCGGTCCCAGTGACATAGTGAGGGCAAAGGGCCGTCGGCGCCATTTTGATTACTGGCAGCCGACGGCCCACGCCCTGGAGATCGTTCCCGGACCGCTCCTGGACCCCCGCTGGACCACCAGGGACGTTTGGCAGGTCTTGGGGGGGGTCAGGAGGGTGGGGGGTTGCGGTAAATTAAGTCGGCAGGTCTTGGGGGGGACGGGAGGGTGGGGGGTTGCAGTAAATTAAGTCGGCAGGTCTTGGGGGGGTCAGGAGGGTGGGGGGGGTTGCGGTAAATTAAGTCGGCAGGTCTTGGGGGAGTCAGGAGGGTGGGGTTGTTAATTTAAAGGGTTGGGATGGGGGGTTTTTTTTGGGGGGGGGAGGGGTTCCCAGAGAAAGAAAAGTTTTCTGATCTGGGGAGTGGACCGAAATGGCCCTCCCCAGACCCGAAAACAAAATGGGGAGGAAAAAAAAAGCTATGCACTCCCCTAATTTGCTCCATAAGACGCCCAGACGCAGAGCCGGTTTAGCACAAATTTTTTTTTTTTTAATTTTACCCCTCTGAATCCTAGGTGCGTCTTATGGTCAGGTGCGTCTTATGGAGCGAAAAATACGGTATATGATAAAAATATAATCAAGAGGGATGTAAGGGTGGGAGTAAATGAGTAATGAGACATAAGAAAAATGTGTCCTGGTGACAAGGAACAAGGATTTATTACACACAATGATATTGTAAAAATCAGGTATATAAGGAAGTACAGAAGAACTGAGAATTTTGGAGAAGGCTAGCATGTTTACTGAGGCATGTGACTACATTATTACGTGGCACTCCTTACCTTCTCCCCAGGCTAAACGAATAAGAGAACTAATTTTGGGATATTGCTTTTGTGCTTTTTAATAATACTTATAGCTGAGCACAAGATTATGATTATTACACAAATTATACTTATAAAAGAAATTACTATAACTAAGTTGTAATAATTTTCATATTGTTACTAATAAAAGAACTATAATTATAATAAATAATTCTGAATACAAGTATCTCTCTTCCTATATATATCTATCTATATATACATATCTATCTATATATACATATATATATATATATATATATATATTGTAGAACATGCTGATGGAAAAAATACCAGAGGCCTCAAAATGAATTAAGGCTCTGAAGAAAGAAGAAGCAGCTATGGTGAACTATGGCCTAGTTTTGCAAAGCAACATATGAACTATGGCCTAGTTTTGCAAAGTAACACACACATTAGCAGAATCCAGGTGAAACGTCAACAAGTGAGTCACAGGATGAGCATGAGATAACAAGATAACAGATATGAGAAAGGGTATCTGTGAAGATAACAGATCTGAGAAAGGGTATCTGTGAAGAAAGTTTGTGCATATGAAGTAAGATAAGATCAAACGGGAACAAAGAGTAGCTGCATTTAGCAGCAAGGTTAACTGAAATCTTGTGGTTTGGAACAAATAGTAGTTATCAATTAGCTTACAGAAAATGTATATAAAAAGAGCTTGCAAAAAGAAAAAAACAAGCAAAAGTTCCAGACCTCGATGTGCTATGTACATGTTGTAAGTATACCTTTGCTTCCTAAGTATACCTTTGCTTATACTCAGTATAATAAATATATTATTGTGTGATTTAAGACTTGGTCAGAGTTGTTTATTTACAAACAATATCTATATATATCTCTCCTCCATTTTATTTGCCATTCCTTTCCTAATAATTCCTAACATTGTTTGCTGTTTTGATCACCACAGCAAACTGAACAGACGATTTGAATGTAATATCAGCTATGACGCCCAGATCTTTTTCCTGGGTGGTAACTCCTAAAATGGAATCTGGAATCATGTAACTACAGCATGGGTTATTTTTTGCTATATGCATCACCTTGAACTTGTCTACATTATATTACATCTGCCATATGGATGCCCAATTTTCCAGTCTCACAAGGTCTTCCTGCAATTTATCACAAGCCACCTGTGACTTAACTACGCTGAATAATTTTGTGTCATCTGCAAATTTGATCACCTCACTCGTCGTACCCCTGTCTAGATCATTTATAAATATATTAAAAAGCACCGGTCCAAGTAGAGATCCCTGAGGCACTCCCCTGTTTACCTTTTTCCACTGTGAAAACAGACCATTTAATCCTACTCTCTGTTTTCTGTCTTTTAGCCAGTTGCCAACCCACAGAAGATAATCTCCTCTTATCCCATGACATTTTAGTTTATCTTAGAAGCCTCTCATGAGGAACTTTGTCAAATGTCTTCTCAAAATCCAAATATACCACATATAACGGTTCGCTTTTATCCACGTTTATTCACCCCTTCAAAAAAAATGTACCAGATTTGTGAGGCAAGACTTCCCTAGTGTAAATCCATGCTGGCTATGACCCATGAAATCAAATCTATTTATATGTTCTGTGATTTTATTCTTTATAATAGTTTCTATGATTTTTCCCAGCACTGAGGTCATGCTCACCAGTATATAGTTTCCCAGATCATCTCTGGAGCCCTTTTATATATATATAAAACTGTGAACTGTGAAGGACTTCAAAGGGGCGTGGGATAAACACTGTGGATCCATAAAGTCAAGAGGCCGCCAATGAAGAGAGGGTGACTCGCCAGAATGATAGCTACTGCCTGGAGACAATACCCTTATTAAATAAACATACACATGCTTACTGTGACTCCAACATCGCTCTAAGCTTCAAAAACAAGAGGAAATGTGGAAAAAAGGATTCACACTCACAAAGAGGGGAGTAGCTGGCTTGTTACGGCGGTTACTACCCCAAATCAAATAAGCCTGATACTTCACTTTCAATGCATATACAGCATAGTTCTCTGCTTCAACGGCAGGGGAGAAGAAAAGAGGGTTCGGCACTCACAAAGCGGCACTCAAGGCACTCAACGGCAGGAAGCTTCAACGGCAGGGGAAAAGAAAAGAAGGTTCGCACTCACAAAGCGGGGAGTAGCTGGCTTGTTACGGCGGTTACTACCCCAAACCAAATGTGCCTGATACTTCACTTTCGATGCATATCCAGCATGGCTCTCTGCTTCAACAGCATGGGAGAAGACTGATACTTCACGCATATCCAGCATAGCTCTCTGCTTCAACGGCAGGGGAGAAGAAAAACAACCAATAAGGGCTGTATAACAAGGTCTGGGTATAACAAATATGCATGGGTGTAGCTTGCTTATTGCGGCGGCTACTACCCCTAACTAATCAAGCTAGATGTTTCACTTGGATGCAGCTCCATCACTGCTATCTACATTAAAGGTGGGGGAGGAAGGGAAACAGAACCAAGAGCTAAGAGAAACAGATAAGTATGAGAGATAAAATGTGTGAAGCTTGCTGGGCTGACTAGATGGGCCATTTGGTCTTCTTCTGCCGTCATTTCTATGTTTCTATATTCGGGCTATATTGGCCACCTTCAAGTCTTCAGGTGCAATGGATGATTTTTATGATAGGTTACAAATTACTTGTAATAGGTCTGAAATTTCATTTTTTAGTTGAGTTCTTTCAGAACCCTGACATGTATACCATCCAGTCCAGGTGATTTGCTACTCTTCAGTTCGTCAATCAGGCCTAATATATCTTCCAGGTTCACCATGATTTGTGTTAGTTCATCTGAATTATCACCCTTGATAACCGTCTCTGCAACGGGTATCTCCCCAACATCCTCCTCAGTAAACACCGAAGCAAATAATGAATTTAGTCTTTCCGCGATTGCCTTATCTTCCCTAAGTGCCCCTTTAACCCTTTGATCATCTAACGGTCAAACTGACTCCCTCATAGGCTTCCTGCTTCGGATATATTTTAAAAAGGTTTTATTATGAGTTTTTGCCTCTATAGACAACTTCTTTTTTAGCCTGTCTTATCAATGTTTTACATCTAACTTGCCAACATTTATGCTTTTTCCTATTTTCTTCAGATGGATCATTCTTCCAGTTTTTGAAGGACGTTCTTTTGGCTTAGCCTCTTTCACCTCACCTTTTAACTATGCCATCAATTGTTTAGCCTTCCTTTCACCTTTCTTAATACATGGAATACATTTAGACTGCGATTCTAAGATGGAATTTTTTTTAACAATGTCCATGCCTCTTGTATACTTAACCTTTGTAGCTGCACCTTTCAATTTTTTTCTATTTCTCTCATTTTATCAAAATTTTAGTGCTAGGGCTGTGGATTTACTTATTGTTCCCCTTCTATTTACTAATTCAAATTTGATCAAGTTATGATCACTATTGCCAAGTGGCCCCCACCACTGTTACATCTCTCACCAAATCCTGAACTCCACTAAGAATTAGATCTCTCGTTTGTTCCTGAATCAATTGCTCCATATAGCTGTTATTTATTCCATCCAGAAACTTTATTTCTCTAGCATGTCCTGATGTTACATTTATCCAGTCAAAATTGGGGTAATTGAAATCTCTCATTATTACTGCACTACCAATTCAGTTAGCTTCCCTAATTTCTCTTAGCATTTCATTGTCCATATCATCATTTTGGCCAGGTGGACCGTAGTATACTATCGCTATACTCTTCCCCAACACAAATGGGATTTCTACCCATAAAGATTCTATTGTGCATTTAGTCTCTTGCAGGATCTTTATCTTGCTGGACTCTATGCCATCCCAGACATAAAATGCCCCCCTCCCTCCAAGTTGCTCCTCCCTATCACTACAATATAATTTGTACCCTGGTATCGCATTAACCCATTGGTTCTCATCTTTCGACCATGTCTCTGAGATACCAATTAAGTCTATCTCATCATTCACTGATACACTCAGACTTCTGGCACTGGAATGTAGCCATGTCAAAGTGTGTTTTTTGTTTATATTAACAGCCTGCTTTTGAGTTGACAGGGATAATTTGGAATCTTTTAGCTCAGGTGATTCTTTACTTATAGGCTCACCGAATACTTTTTCTTTTATTGGAACCTCTGTTGGGATGCCTCAACTCTCCTGCTTCATTAGTATCCTTCAAAGATTCCTCCCACTGAACCATGCGCTGCTGAGCAACTGTCAGCTTTCCTCTTTGTTCTAGTTTAAAAGCGGAGTCCAGTATCTTCTGTAAGTCTTTGTTGACCTTTTGCCTGTCTTTCTGGATTATGACCTCTTGCCTAGACCTGACCACATCTGCTCATCACCTGGAACTGACCTCTTTCCTGGACCTAACCATGTTTATCCACAGCCTGCCCCAATCTTAACCTGTTTCCGACTTCCTCAATCTGGGGCCTGAACTGACCCCAGCGTGCCCCTGCACTCCTGCTCTCTTCACCACCCTAGGGACCTGGCTAAGCTGCCGGCTGCCAGAACCTAATGGTGGCAACTGGTATAGGTGAAGCTCCAGACTGTCCCAATACCAGGCGTGGTCATCAGCTGCTGTAATAGGCCTTGTAGGTTCACCTACAAGACTGCATCAACTACATCGCAGCACAAGGGGCTCACTTTTATGCTGCTCTTTACATCTACACCTCTCTCTATGAAGAAATATTTTCTGTTGATTCTGAGTCACCCCTTTGGAATTTCATATCATGACTCCTAGTTTCCTTCCCAACAGAAAAGGCTTGTTTGTGCATCATTAACACCTTTCAAGTATTTAAAGGTCTGTATCATATCTCCCTTGCACTTCCTCTCCTCTAAGGTATATATATTCAGGTTCTTCAATCTCAACTCATATGGCTTTTGATGCAGACCCCTGCAGCAATACAAGATTGCTGGGCAGCTGCAAGAAACCAAGCAGTAGCTGACTCTCGGCCTACATTGGTCCAGATGATCTTGCTGACAGAGCACAGAGGCTTCATATCACCTTATCCAAGGCCCACTGGATCTTTCTGTCCAGCTCCTCCTCAAAGATTGTCAATGCTAGCACAAACTTGGATACAGGAAACTTGGCCCCATCTGCCTGGGAAACCAGAGGTGTATCGATGGCCGACACCTGGACCCTTGGAGACTAATGCAGTTCCCTAGACTACATCTAGGATGAGCTGTCCTCTCCACCAGACTGCTTTGGAAGATTCATGGCCACAGCCAGAATTTCCTCATTCCTGGGCTTGTGCACCAATAGAAACTAATGCCAGTGTTTCTTCTTCTTTGATCAATGCTTGGCATTGGCACGCCTCAACAATGGAACCAAAAAGGAAGAACCCATCACCTTCTCTGGATGGGAGAAGGCAGGTGACAACCTGTCTCCCTGGTCCTTCCCAATGCTCAATGGCTCCTCAATGTTGATGCATCACCAGCATCCAGTAGGGCCAGTTTCAAGGTGCCTAAAGTGCTTTTTCATGAGCTCCAGCCAGGACCAACATTCCTTTTGGGTCATGGTCATGCATCAGTAACAGCTCTGAACATTACATGATGCCCCCAGGCATAGGATAAATCCATCAATTGGTTTGTGATAGACATGATCTTGTCACTCCAGGTGCATCGTCCAAAGCTACTGGTTTGCTTATCCATGACTAGACAGAAAACTAGACAAGCCATATCAAATGTGGAGATTACTTACCTGATAATCTCGTTTTCCTTAGTGTAGACAGATGGACTCAGAACAAATGAGTATAGTGTGCTCGTGCTAGCAGTTGGAGACGGATCTGACGTCAGCACGGGTACATATACCCCCACAGGAAGTGAAGCTCTTCAGTAATCTTCCTTGCAAAAGCTGTTATGGATAGACGTGTACTGACAATCAATGAAATAGTGAAAAACAGGATTCCCCTGACTGATAGTAGCTGGAGACCACCAGCATTCCCAACCGGAAGGCGTCGACACCTGGTAGAGTGGATGCACTAACGTAAGAAGTGAGAAGGCTTACCTTGAATTGGTGAAACCCCTGTATACAGGCAGCTGGGTGGGATGCCGAGTCCATCTGTCTACACTAAGGAAAATGAGATTATCAGGTAAGTAATCTCCACATTTCCTGTCATGTAGCCAGATGGACTCAGAACAAATGGGATGTACAAAAGCTTTACTCCCGGACTGGGCGGGAGGCTGCCTGAGGACCGTGTAAAACTGCCCTTGCGAATGCTGTGTCCTCCCTGGCCTGGACATCCAGACGGTAGAACCGGGAGAAGGTGTGGAGGGAGGACCACGTCGCCGCTTTACATATTTCTGCAGGCGACAGCATCCTAGATTCCGCCCAAGATGCTGCTTGGGCTCTGGTAGAATGAGCCTTGATTTGTAGAGGCGGTGACTTCCCGGCCTCCACGTAGGCCGCTCTGATGACTTCCTTAATCCAGCGGGCGATGGTGGACCGAGAGGCAGCTTCTCCTTGTGTCTTCCCGCTGTGAAGGACGAACAGATGGTCAGTCTTTCATACTGTTTCTGTCATTTCCAGATATCTGGGCAGCAATCTGCCAATGTCGAGATGGCGTAGCAAACACCCTCCTTCTGATTTCTTCAGGCCTGCCGTAGTTGGCAAGGATATGGTCTGGTTGAGGTGAAATCGTGAGACTACTTTAGGCAAGAAGGATGGAACTGTGCGAAGATGGATAGCCTCAGGAGTGAGTCTGAGAAAAGGATCCCGGCAAGACAGTGCTTGTAGCTCCGAGATGCGGCGTGCTGAACATACAGCCAGCAAGAACACCATCTTCAAAGTGAGAGAACGTAGAGACCTTCCACCTTCCGGCCCCGAAGGGGTCTGAAAGTGGATCCCGCGAGGAAATCCAAAACTAAATTGAGGTTCCACAAAGGCACTGGCCACTTCAGTGGCAGACGAATGTGCTTGACTCCTTTCAGGAAGCGAGAAACATCTGGATGCCTGGCAATGGTCTTGCCATCCCTCCTGGGACCATAGCAAGCCAGCGCAGCCACCTGAACCTTGATGGAGCTGAGGGAGAGGCCCTTCTGAAGCCCATCCTGCAGGAAATCCAGAACCATAGGGATGGTAGTCGCATGTGGATTGGTACCATGAGTATCGCACCAGGCTTCAAACACTCTCCAAATCCTGACATAGGTGAGGGATGTGGAGAACTTGCAGGCTCGGAGGAGTGTGTCTATCACTGGCTCCGAGTAACCTCATCTCTTTAGTCGAGCCCTCTCAATGGCCAGACCGTAAGAGAGAAGTGAGCCGGATCCTCGTGAAGGATGGGACCTTGACGTAGAAGGTCCCGGAGAGGAGGCAGGGGAAGAGGCTCCCCTGCCAGTAGTCTTCTCACATCAGTGTACCAGGGTCTTCTTGGCCAATCTGGTGCCACTAGAAGTACTAGGCCCCGGTGTCGCTGAATCTTGTGGATGATGGCGCCCAGCAGAGGCCACGGAGGAAAGGCATATAGCAGAGTCCCTGGAGGCCATGGCTGGACCAGGGCATCGATTCCGTGTGAGAACGGGTCGCGCTTGCGGCTGAAGTATCTGGGTACTTGAGCATTGGACCTGTCCGCCAGTAAATCCATATCCGGAATCCCCCAGTGCTCCACAATCGTCTGGAAGGCTGTGGGTGACAGCTGCCACTCTCCCGGATCTAGGCTTTCTCTGCTGAGGAAGTCTGCCGTGATGTTGTCCTTCCCGGCAATGTGGACGGCGGCGATGTCCCGAAGATTCGCCTCTGCCCAAGCCATCAGCGGGGCGATCTCCAGAGATACTTGTCGGCTTCTGGTTCCGCCCTGACGGTTGATGTATGCCACTGTGGTGGCGTTATCAGACATCACTCTGACTGCTCTGTACTTCAGTCTGTGAGCAAATCGAAGGCATGCCAATCGGACTGCCCGAGCCTCTAGACGGTTGATGTTCCACGCTGACTCTTCTCTGTTCCACCGTCCTTGTGCGGTAAGTCCTTCGCAGTGGGCTCCCCAGCCGCTCAGGCTGGCATCTGTGGTGAGCAGAGTCCACGTGGGAGAGGACATCTTCGACCCCCTGCTCAAGTGGTTGGACTGCAACCACCATCGTAACTGGGTCCGTACTCTGGCCGGCAGAGGTAAGTGCGTGGAATAGTTCCGTAGACGTGGGCTCCAGAGAGAGAGCAGGGAGTGTTGTAGAGGCCTCATATGGGCCCTTGCCCAAGGTACCACTTCCAGGGTGGATGCCATGAGACCGAGAACCTGCAGATAATCCCAAGCTATGGGCCGACTGGCTCCCATCAAATACTGGATACGCATCTGAAGTTTCAACCTTCTCTTGGTAGTGAGACTGACTGTGTCTGCCTGGGTGTCGAACTGTACTCCCAGGTATTCCAGTGACTGGGAAGGCTATAAGCAACTCTTGCTGAGGTTGATTACCCAGCCCAAGCTTTCCAGAAGAGCGATCACTCTGTCGGTTGTCCGATGGCTCTCTTCTCGGGATTTCGCACTGATCAGCCAGTCGTCTAGGTAGGGATGGACTAGAATTCCTTCCCGTCTGAGTGCCGCTGCCACCACTACGACCACCTTGGTGAAGGTCCGTGGGGACGTGGCCAACCCGAAGGGCAGAACCCGGAATTGGAAGTGGCGTCCTAGAACCTTGAAGCGTAGGTAGCGCTGATGATCTGGATGGATCGGGATATGCAGGTAGGCTTCCGACAAGTCTAAGGCCGTGGGGAATTCTCCTGGCTGTACTGCGGTCTTGACGGAGCGCAGAGTTTCCATGCAAAACCTCGGGACCCTTAAGTATCGATTGACTGACTTGAGGTCCAGTACGGGCCGAAAGGTGCCCCCTTTCTTGGGTACCATGAAATAGATGGAATAGTGCCCAGAATTCACTTCCCATGCAGGTACTGGGATGATGGCTTTCAAGGACAGGAGCCTTGCCAGGGTAGCTTCCAATGCTGCCTTCTTGTGTGTGGGATAGGAAGATTCCACAAACCTGTACGGAGGGAGGTTATGAAAGTCCAGATAATACGCCTCTCGGATCATGGCGAGGACCCACTGGTCCGACGTAATCTCGACCCATCTGGGGTAGAAGAGGGTTAACCTGCCCCCTATGGCCCCGTCCCCCAGATGGATCGGCTGAATCTCATTGGGAGGCGCGGCCGGGACCTGAGCCCGAGCCGGCTCCTCTCTTCTGCTGCTTGGGCCGAAAGGACTGGTTCCTGGCCTGAGGACGAGGTGCCTGGTAGCGACCCCTATAGGGATTGAAGCGTTGAGAACTTCTGCCTCTGGAGGGCCTTGGAAAGGCGCGCTGGTTCCTTTTGAACCTGTCCTCTGGCAGTCGAGGTATGGGAGAAGCACCCCATGTGCTGGCCAGTTTATCAAGGTCGCTGCCGAACAGGAAGGACCCCTTAAAGGGCATTCTGGTGAGGCATGTCTTCGAAGGAGCATCAGCAGACCAATTCCGTATCCAGAGCTGCCGCCTGGCAGCCACAGAAGATGAGATCCCCTTAGCTGTTGTACGGACTAGGTCGGATGCGGCATCCGTGAGGAACGAGAGAGAGGACTCCATGTCCACTGCCGGAGCATTGTTCCTAACCTGTGACAAACAGGAGCGCGTCACCACTGTGCAGCAGGTTGCAATTCGCAAAGACAGAGCTGCCACCTCAAATATCTGTTTCAGGATGGCGTCCAGTCGCCTGTCATGAGCCTCCTTGACAGGCTCAACTGGAATGGTAGTGCGCTTGACCACAGCGTTAACTAAGGCGTCCACCTGAGGGCACACCAGCATCTCCTTGATTGCCGGATCCAGGGGGTACATGCCTATCAGGCCCCGCCCCCTTTGAATGAGGCCGCCGGTGCAGCCCATTCCAGATCTATCAGTTGCTGTGCAGCTTGCAAGAAGGGAAAATGGCGGGCTGAAGGACGAAGACCTTCCAGCAGAGGGTTCTGTGTAGGTGGCACCGCAGAGCCGGGCCCTGAAATATCCAACTCCGCCAGGCACTGAGATATTAGGTCGGAGAGATCTTCCTTGGGAAAGAACCGCCTCATGGTTCGATATGGCTCCATCCCCGAGGGAAGTTCCCCCTCCTCGGAGGATTCTGAGTCGGTCTCCGAGACATCAGGGTCCGCCTGAACCGGACTGCCCGGAGGCGGGTGCGCTCGCCCACGATAAGGGCGCGAAGGTCCAAACTGATTCGGAATGCATCTGTGTGTGCTGTGGTTCAAAAGTTGTTCAGTCACAATTTCTACAGCTGATGTTTGTGAAATATTGGTATACAAAGATTTGATATCCATAGTCACCATTACTATATCCCCTTTTACTTGTTGGAAGTTTTCCAAAATTGTAATGAAATCGGACGAATCTCTGATATACGACAGAATGGAAGGGATTTGTTTTTTGAGGAATGCATCTACAAAAGTGGACAATGGTTCAAGCAAGGAACCAATTGCTGAGATGATTGGCCTGCCTGGTGGTTCACTTAGAGACTTATGGATCTTAGGTAAAATCTATATTGTAGGAAGAACCGGATTTGTTCACAGTCAAAAATTCTAATTCTTTGTTTGTGATAAAGTTGCCTTCTTTAGCTGTTTTTAATAATTTGTCAATCTGATTTTTAATTTTTTTTGTAGGATCACTAGGTAATTTACGGTAAAAGGATTGATCAGATAATTGTTTCTGAATTTCTGCTATATATTTCAGGCGGTCCATGATGACAATGGACCCTCCCTTATCTGCTGATTTAATCACAATATTCGCATCATTCCTCAGTTCTGTAATAGCATTCATTTCATTTTTAGTCAAATTCCGATAGTGTTTATTAGTATCTTTTTGTTCTTCCTTAGCCAAATCATTTAATACCAGACTTTCATAAGTATGTATAATTGGGTGGACAACACCAGGGGGTACCCATTTACTTGGTCGTTTTACAATTGAATTATCAGTGTTCATTTGTCCTGTGCTTGAAAAAAATTCTAATACCTTGAGTTTTCTAGTAAACTTAAATAAGTCTACGCGGGTCTTACAAGCGTTGTATGTTGCTTTTGGTACAAATGATAAGCCTTTGTTAAGTACTTTTCTCTCATCCAGACTCAGTGTACGCGAAGAAATGTTTACTATCTTATTATTTGTTTCTACTCTCGATAGTTCCGAAATGGGTTGTGGAACTGGTTGTATGCTTGATTGTATGGCTGATGTTGAAAACCTCTCCCTCTCCATCCTCCTCTTCCTCTGAAAAAAGGGGAATCCCATTTTTTATTTTGAGGTACATCTTGTTCTGAATTCCTTCTCCAAATTCTATTTATCTGTGATAAACAGGAGTCACATTTGTCCTGTCTTACATATTCTGTATCTGAGCTAAAGAGGGGTGCTGAGGGGTCTATTTCATCATCTGTAGTACTACGTATGCACTTAGCATTTCTATCTATGTTAGGACTAGAATTATCAGCTTGTCTATCTTCATGATATCTCTTTTTCGTGATAAATGATGGTTCTTTATCATTCTTATAAAAAGGTTTGTGGAGAGGTTTGTTAAAACCATGCCATTGATAAATCTTATTATTCTTATAATCTGCTTCGTCTCTTTTAAATTTTTCATATTTCTGAGATTTTAACTTTTGTGAAACTTTCCAAATTTTTCTTATAATTGCTATGAATTATATCAAAACAAAGATCATTCTTTTTAAGAAAATCGAGTTGTACATCCAGTTCGCTCTTTATCTTTTCTTCTCTCATTTTCAACATCTTAATTATTAAAATCATGAGGTCCAAAGAGCATTTATTCAATATCGCTTCCCATGAGTTCATAAATGCAGCGTCCTCTCGGAACATACTAGGCAGCTTGTTAATCCTTAGACCTCTGGGAATTCGCTATAGCGGCAATAGTCCAAAAGCGTTGATGCATGTAAATTGCTTCTTGTCCAACTCTTGCTTAAATTGATTGTATCTTCCCATTTTTTCAATAAGTCAACAAAGACCTCATCGTTTTTGAAAAAAGGTTCTGATGGTAAGAGATCATTCAACTGTCCATCATCAAAACTTAAAATATCCTTCCATGGTGAGAAGGACATCTTCCTTAAAAGGGAAGGACCATGCCCTGCTTATTTATTTTTGATAATGTTCACTTCCAAAACCATCCAAATTTATTGCTTCTAGCTCACTTCTGTATGAGTGTAGCTTTATCAAAATGTCAGTTTGTTACTATAGGTATTACAAGGATATTCAGTTCTTTGTATTAGTTGCACTGTAAGTGCAATTGACAATAGCGCTGATAGTGTTTTTATTTGTTATAACTAAAATCGCGGGATTGCAGAAAGATTGTCAGCGTGGTTGAGCTATTGTCTTTCAGATTTTTGAGTGGATTATATTTATTATCAGTTGATTTAATGAATCATTGTGTATTTGATATTCGTGGCAGCATTTAAAGGTAGTAATATATCATGTTTGATAATTTTGATTTTGAGTCGGTAGTACATGGGTTCTTTTTTTATATATATTTATACTTTTTTTAGTATGGTCACAAGATTGACAACGTTGGTCAGTTTCTTTAGAAAATAGGGTTTAGATTTAAAGTTCTCTTCTACAAGTGTCACTTAAATGAAACATTGCCACTGTTATTCGCATAAGTGAATTCTGTTCAAATAAGACAGATAGACATCGTATGTTTAGAGAACAAAGCGACCTCTGCACACTCTGTAAATTAAAAATCATGTTTCATTTTTTATCTTTTTATCGGATTATTTAATTTAGAACATCAGTTGTAACCTGTGTACACATTCTTTTGTCTAAGTTGCTTCAATCGCAATTGAGAACTTTTGTTGTTGGATGGATACACACCACTCGTGCAGTCAATTGGACAGTGTGAATATGAAGGCTCATTAACTGTGTTTTTGTGAGGTAACCATGGTTTATAATATTTTTATGACTTCAACTTTTCCAAAAAATTATTAATATGATTTTTTATACTAATAATATTTTTTACATTTAAGTCTGTGATGAACCTCCATGGACAGAGCACACTTATGAATATGCCAATCTAGATTTAAATCAGGTATGTTCTCATAGAATTGTCTATTATAGTGTCAAATTAGTTTTCAATTCTTTATTAATGCACGTGTGTTTGTAAGGTGCATTTTATTGTTTTAGTTGATATAACACTTTTTTTCGTGTTTTTATCTTGCTGTAATTTTCATTCCTTTTTGTTCTCCTTTATTTTGCATTTTAGAATATAATTAATTGAATTGAATTTTTATTATGAACTTGAATTGTTTATGTTGATCTGATTTTGTGTCTGTGTTTAACCATATTTTAATTGCTATGATTTTTTCATATTCTAATTAAATTATTTATTATATTATTTCTTATAGCCCCTGAAGCAGCCCTTTGAAGGGCGAAACTCAGGCCTAGAGTCGGGCAATTAATAAAGAGATTTCTGAAGGACTTTCGGCTATTCCTTTTTTTGTTTCCTTAAGGTGGACCAGGCCCAGATGCTTAGAGCTGGGCCCTTAAAGTGTTCTGAGGGTTTCTCTTGCATACTATATACCTCCACCCAGCCCCCCCCCCAGTTCAAGCTTCTGAAGTTGTCAGTCCCTGCTAGTGTTACATCCTTAAGTAGGAACCCATTTTTATTATTTTCAATTTCCTTTCCTACTTTGTACTGGAGCTTCTTCTTTCTTTCTCTAACAATCTGAAGAGTCGGGTTATGAGCCTCTGAACCAGAGAATGCCTCTTGCTCTAACTCATGTGCTTGCCCCCAACCAAACTTAGAGAAACCAACTTCAAGTGGAGTCTGTTCACCATTTATCAAGGTATCCTTCCCCAGACTTTTTGAGAACTCCATTAAGGGTTTCCAGTGTGCCTGTGGCTTCTCTAGTATCAAAGCCAACTTCTGCTTGGACTTTTGAGTTTAGGGCTGTTTAGCTTGGAGAAGAGAAGGCTGAGGGGGGATATAATAGAGGTCTTTAAAATCATGAAAGGTCTAGAACGGGTAAATGTGAATCTATTATTTACTCTTTCGGATAATAGAAGGACTACGAGGCACTCCATGAAGTTAGCATGTAGCACATTTAAAACTAATCAGAGAAAATTATTTTTCACTCAATTACACAATTAAGTTCTGGAATTTGTTGCCAGAGGAAATGGTTACTGCAATTAGTCTAGAGTTCTCCGGCTGTTGGCCATCTTGGGCTCCGATCCGTTGATTTTTACTTTGTCTTTTCTTGGCGGCTTTGTGGTCATCTCCGGCTGTTGTTGACTTACAGGTCAGGGTAAGCAGACTATCCGGCAAGTTAATCTCCTTTTGGGTGGTTTTATATGGCTGTAGCCTTTAATATGGCAGGTTTCAGAGGATCAGCACCCGGATCCCTGGTGAGTGCATCTCACCGCATCTCAAAAAAGATATAGTTGCGATGGAGAAGGTACAGAGAAGGACAACCAAAATGATAAAGGGGATGGAACAGCTCCCCTATGAGGAAAGGCTGAAGAGGTTAGGGCTGTTCAGCTTGGAGAAGAGATGGCTGAGGGGGGATATGATAGAGGTCTTTAAGATCATGAGAGGTCTTGAACGAATAGATGTGAATCTGTTATTTACACTTTCAAATAATAGAAGGACTAGGGGGCATTCCATGAAGTTAGCAAGTAGCACATTTAAGACTAATCGGAGAAAATTCTTTTTCATTCAAAGCACAATAAAGCTCTGGAATTTGTTGCCAGAGGATGTGGTTAGTGCAGTTAGTGTAGCTGGGTTCAAAAAAGGTTTGGATAAGTTCTTGGAGGAGAAGTCCATTAACGGCTATTAATCAAGTTTACTTGGGGAGTGGCCACTGCTATTAATTGCATCAGTAACATAGTATCTTCTTAGTGTTTGGGTAACTGCCAGGTTTTTGTGACCTGGTTTGGCCTCTGTTGGAAACAGGATGCTGGGCTTGATGGACCCTTGGTCTGACCCAGCATGGCAATTTCTTATGTTCACACATCACATGTCTCCCTTTATATACCTTATATAAATTGCAGTTGTTAAAATGATTAAATGATAATTTACCCATCACAGATTTCCATACCATGGTGCAGTTGTTTGTACTTTCAAGTTTAGACACATTGTTTATGGGCCTATCTAGTTCATCTACATGAGCACTGCAAGTAGTGCACAATTCCACAGCAAAGGTCTTATTTGACCCTAAACTTAGGGATCATATAACCCCAATACTGCAGTCCCTTTGTTGTCTACCAACTGGGTTAAATTTAAAATCTTAACCTTAGTGCACAGAGCTCTAGAAAATACGACCTCATATGTCAGTGCACTCCTTAATGCCTATAAGCCACACAGATCTTTGAGATCTTCCAAACGGAATCTCTTAGATATTCCATAAATAACCTAGATCACACTGGAAGAAACAAGGGCAAAGACATTTTCAGGGATTGGTCCACAATAGTGGAATACTTTTTCAGATGAGCGCAGAGGTATGGAAATGTCCAAAGTTTCAGAAAGAAACTAAAAGCTTTTCTCTTCAAGGAGGCAGTTGGGTAAAAAAGAAAAAAAAAGCAACATCCGCCATATTGATGGTCCATGTGTTCTGGCAGCGTATCAACATGATGTTATACATGTTAGCATTCCTGTCATGTATGTTTATTTTATTATGGATGTTTTATTGTGCTCCACCAAAATTGTAAGATTGAGAGGATTCTAAATCTTTTAATACACACATTTGGATTCATGATCCAGTTATTAATCAAAAATTATGTTAAGTAATATTTTAAAACAATTCTTTTTTTGTTTAAACATACTTTCTAATATTCACTTCCTTTTGATTTTACAAGATGTGCCTATGCTAAGCAACAGCATATGCGCACTATATGTGTTGTACTTAATTGCTATGTAACTTCTCCCTTGAAAGCTAGTCACAAATGTATTGTTAGTTCAATTAAAAAGTATTACCATGACAGGAGCAGGCAACTCTGATCTTCAAGCGCTGCAAGCCAGTTGGACTTTTAGGATATTCACAATAAACAAACAGATGCATTTGCATACAATGGAGTGCATACAAATGCATCTCATCTCATATGGATATCTTGATATTGTGAAAACCCAATCGGCTTGTCATACTCATGAACCAGCATTGCCTATCCCCCGACCTCTGTCGTGTTTGTTGACCTTTATTTCTATGTACCATCTTCATGCCAGTTCCAAAACAAAACTCAGTAGAAGCTCCCCAATTTAAACAATGAACTAAGTATACCTTTAGATGTGATTGAGATTCTGTCTCCTTTACGGGAATTCAAATTTATTTTCTTTAATTGCTTGCAGTCACTAAGTTGCTGTAGAGCATTATCTGTGACATCACAGTCCCGAAGGTTAAGACTTTCTACTGCAGGGTGCAGGATCTAATAAGTAAATCATAGTTTCTTGCTTCAGTTACATGCAAAAGGACTTTTATTAATATGCAAAGGATCAAACATATATTACATGAGTATTGCTCCATCTAGTAGATATTTGTCCACAGAACAAAAATGCAGAATTCTTCTTTTACACACACACCCAGACTTTGCAGCCCTGCGGGCAGTTTGAAAATTACCCCATAAAAATACAGTGAATACTGTAGAAATCAAGCTTAGTCTAGATTTCTTGATGCATGTACATTTTTCCAATGTTCCAGGGATGCCTGTATTAGAGGTAAGAACAAGGGTATTTTTGTGTAGGAGAAATGTACAGTACCAAGTTAAACATAAGCAGTAATTGTAGATTAAAAATGACTTGCAATATTTTTTTTAAATCCAGAATTAACCTTTCCACAAACATTTGTAACTTTATAATAAGCATATGCATTTTTGTGTTTTATACTCGTTATTTTTCTTCTAACAGCATTTAGCATTATTCCACACAGTCATATGACACAGATCACATAACACCAATATTAAATCAATTGCACAGGCTTTCAGTTCAATACCGGATACAATTTAAAACTCTTTACTTTGTCATCAGGTGTGTAAACAACTCTCTCTCTCTCTCTCTCTCTCTCTCTCAATTGTTATCCTATACTCCTGCAAGAGAACTTTCTTCCTCCCAAATGTCCTTCCTTTCCTCTCCCCGACTCAACTTCCACTAGATTATTAAGTTTATTTATTTAAAAAATGTGTAGCCCGCTCACTCTAATATTTGCAGTGGGGTACAATAAAACATTCATAAAAACATAACATCAAACTAATATCAACATGACTCAGCCAGTGAGTTTACCATAGGTATGTGAAGCCAGGGACAATAGGCTAAATAAATCTAGGTATCTGTATCAAAAGCATTCAAAAACAGGAATGTCGGACTTCCGGCGATGACGTGAAGGAGAGAGAAGCAGGGGAGACTAGCTCCGCGGCCCCACTCCCTTAAACCCCACAAAAAGTATCGATTTTGCCATTCAATTTGTGCATCTTACCTATCTGCTGCCAGCAGCCGAGGAGAAATGCTGCGCCGGTAATGAGAAATAAAAGCTCCCGCTGCAGCTTTGACCGCCAACCACACCGCCCGCGCGCAGCCAAGATGGCAGCGGCTCAGACCGGGGAAACAGTGATGGCCTCTATTACAGAAGATGCCTTGCAAAAGGTTTTGCAGCGGGTCACTGATGCCCTCAACGGGAGACTAATTAAGCTTCAGACCTCCATAGAGGTCATTAAATCGGCCATTGAAGGGCACTCTAAACGCCTGCATGTGGCTGAGGACACCCTGTCTGATTTGGGAGACAGTCTAGCAACATGAGTGCCACGTAGCAGACCTGCAACATAGGCAGTGCGAACTGCTTGCCAAAATAGAAGAGCAGGAAGATTGTGGCAGAAGAAACAATTTAAATATTATTGGTCTCCCTGAGGCGGTAAAAGATGGTGAGTTGAGAGATTTTGTGGAGAACTGGCTTCCAACGCAGGCTGGGCTGGAGCTGGCTGCAGAGCACCTACAGTGTGAGCGAGTACACCGCGTGGGATCATTGCGTGAAGGCAGTGCTTGGCCCAGGCCTGTCATGGCTCGTATCCTGAATTGGGCCCATAAAACCCAACTGCTACAAGCCTATCGGAAGAAAGGAGCGGTGGATTATCATGGCCATGAGCTGTTATTGTTTAATGATTGCTCCGCCAAACAGCAGCGCAACAGAAAGTTTTGGCTTCTGCTTGCACAGAGTTGCACAAGAGGGGCATTAGGTTTGCCCTGCTATATCCAGCAAAATTACGTGTTCACCATGCCAACAAAATCCTGTTTTTCAACTTAAAGGAGGAGGCGGATGGCTTCATTGTAAATCTGCCGCAACCTGAAGCGGTCTGAAGTGGTGTGCAGAGAGAAACAGCACGTTGGAAAGTTTCCTGTTACCTAATTGTGTTTAACCCAGTTTGAAGGGGTGGTTCTAGTTAGCCTGTATTTCTCAGTCATGGTCCGGGCTCAATACTCAGTGGACCAGGGTGGCTCTCTCAGCTATCTCTTCCGAAACGGAATCTACAGCTCTTCGAGGCCTAGCCACCCGGTGGAGTTTCACTTTTCACAAGTAGTCGCTCGACCTATAAAACCCTATCTTAGAACTCATTTGTGGGCCCTGGGCTGACATTCCTTGATGTCTGCACTCTATGTGTTACTTCACGACCACACCCAGGAGACAGAGGAAACACTTGAGTGCCCGAGGGGGCTCCCACTGTTGTTCAGTTCAGAACTCTACCCTGGCATTGGCATATTTTACAGAGCTAAACAATGACACGTGGGGAGGGAGTGGGGCCGGAGGAGGGCGAACCTGACACCCGGCGACAAGTGTACGGAACTGGGTTGGCTCTGAGCCTCTTGGAGCGGAGATTTGTATGTATGTTTGTGGTACGAGTGGTATGGATGCTTGGAATGGCTGAGGGTGTATTGGGGGGGGGGGGGGGGGGGGAGAAAGGGAAATATAGACCTGGGCGAAGACTCTATAACGTGGCGTGTAGTGTTGATGTTTTACTTTTCTCCAAGATCTAGGCTGGGAGATCTTGGGGAGTTCAGTGTATCTGTAACGGAGTTCCTTTTGGGGCTCCTATCTGTTTTTATACTACCTAAGTGCTATGGCACAAGTTAAGATTGTTTCCTTGAACATGGATGGCATCCATTCGCCAGTTAAGCGGACAAAATTATTCACCATGTTTAAACATATGCAAGCACAGGTGGTGTTCCTGCAAGAAACCCACCTGAGGGATGTAGAGCATGCTAAATTACAGAGAGATTGGGTGGGCCAGTGTTATTATTCCTCCTTCACTACGCATAAAAGGGGGGGGGGGGGGGTTTGCCATCCTCGTTCACAAAAACCTGCCATTTCAATTCATGTGCACCAACCAGGATGCAGAAGGGCATTATATTGTTACAGTGGGGACTTATACCAGCAGAAAGTAGCACTTTGTAACGTATATGCCCCAAATGTGTATTCCCCGGCATTTTTTACCACCCTGGTAAGTTTATTGACTGAGTTTCCCCGACTGCAGCTTGGTGGTAGGCGGAGATTTTAATATAGTTGCTAATAAGCACCTCGACAACAACCCCCCCTAAACCTATCTCTGAGACAGATCAAAACATGGGCAATAACCTATTGTGCCGGGAACTGCAGTTGCTGAACGTTTGGCGGGTTCTCCACCCTGGTGAACTGGATTTTACGTTTTTTTCCAATCCACACCATATTTATTCCCGGTTGGATTACTTATTAATCTCGGATCAGTGCTTCTCCAGGGTGAAAGATGCGAGTTTTGGTACCATCTCACTCTCGGACCATGCTCCTGTGACAATGGTCTTGCAATGTGGACCCAGTGCCAGACCCCCATTCTCATGGCGTATGTGCCCAGATTTATATTTAGATAAGGCGTTCCACAGCTATTTACAAGGTTGCTGGAAGGAGTACGTGGCTCACAATGACATCCCGGAGGTCACCCCTGCGATGATGTGGGAAGCAGGGAAGGCGGTAATGAGGGGGGCTATTATAGCCTATGTGGCCAAGCCAAATAAAAAATGTAATGCGGAAATTTTGAGACTAACTGCGGTTCTTAAGGCAGCCCAAGAACATCACATGGTAAGTATGACAGCTGAAGCCAAAGCACAGGTGGACAGGGCCCGGGAGGCTTTAAATTGCTTGTTACATCAACGGGCGTTTAAATCCCATCGCTTTTACCGATATCAACTTTATCAGCATGGTAACCGGGCAAGTCGACTCATGACTCACTTAGTATGACCTAGAGGGCAGAGGGCATCCATAGTGGGTAACAAAGATGGTCAGGGTGTACACCAGACAGCCCCCGCAGCTATTGCGGCTCGGTTTTTAAGCTATTATAAATCACTGTATGGAGTTAAACCCTTGGATGAGGAGACCGCGGACTCCCTTTTCCATGTGATTCCGTGGCCCAGACTAATGGCGGAACATATCACAGTGTTAAATGGCCCTATCACTACTCAAGAAATTTATTCTATGATCCAGAAACTGAAAATGGGTAAAGCTGCTGGACAAGACGGCCTTGGTTCTGAATATTACAAAATTTTGAGGTTTCTTGTCCTGTCCCCTTTACAAAAATACTATACTGACCTGTTACATACCAATGGAACATCTGTGGCTTCCAATCAGTCTGTCATTGTGGTACTTCCCAAACCGGGGAAAGATCCCTTAGAGGTATGATCCTATTGTTGCGTTCTTCGGTCGCAGACGGCTGCAACTGCTCTGCCTCACCTCTCTTCTACCCTTTTCCTCCTCCCTGGGAAAGATGGCTGCCTCCGATGTTGATTGCCGAAACCCTCGGCATCTCCGATACAGCACTGGCGTCCCCGTCTGCCATGCTTCTTCCTGAGGCCTCATAGGTGCGCGCGCATGCCACCTACGCTTTTGAATACTTCATGGTGGGAACTTGGGGGGCGTCCCCACCGCATGATGTCAGGACCTCCAGGTATTTAAACCTCCGCTCCGCTATAGCCCAATGAGTTAGCAAGGATTTCAGTTTTGCTACTCTGACTGCTTCTAAGCTGCTCACTTGGATTCCTCTTCACCCTCCGGGGTAACTCACTCCAACAGAAGTTCTAGGTACCTGCTCCTCGGGGGCCTCTCGCTTCTATCTGCCCTTCAGGGTTCAACTACCTAACCTTGGACACCCGCTCCTCGGGGGTCCTGTCTACTTTCTTCCAGGATCCTTCAGTGCACTAGATACTCGCTCCTCGAGGGTCTATCCTGCTCAGGGTATCCTGCACCTCAGACCGCAGGTGTCTCTTTCCATTCTTCTACCAAGAAAGTTATCAGCATTACCAATCTGAGTATCGCTACGCTCCAGCTCTCCTATTCCACCCTTCAGGTTAGGCTTATCCTGCACTGCCGAACACTACCCAACCTTGCTACATCCAGTTGAGATCATCTATAGAGATTCTGAGCTTATTGTGATATCGCTGGCTTACAGTACTATCCCTGCCTTGAAGCAAGATTCAACTTACATCAGCAGTACAATAAAGCTTTCTTTCCTCAGTATCTGCTTACTAGAGTCTAGCCTGTCGCTGTGATTCCCCACGGAGCCCCTCCCCGTGGGAGGAGTCATCGCCACTGCAACCAAGAGTCCACAACATGCCACAAACCCAACAGATTGCTAACTCCATGGACTCGGCTCAGCTCGTGGCCTTGCAGGCCATTCCTTGCCTATCCCAGTGGATCACCGAGCAACAAAGTCTCTGGAAAGCCTAGCTACTGCCTTCAATCAGTTACATGCACAACTGAATACTTCAGCAACTCCAGTGAAAGAATTGCTGCCTCCGGTGGTGACTGTCAAGACCACCGTACCGTTATCCATGCCTACCCGATTCATGGGCAAAGCACGGATGTGTAGAGGGTTTGTCAACCAATGCAGTATGCATTTTTCTTTGCAGTCTACCCTCTTTCCCACAGAAGCTTCCAAGACCAACTATATCATATCTCTACTTGAAGGAAGAGCCTTGGTTTGGGCTTCATCGTTATGGGAACATGAAGATCTTATCCTGAATGACCTCTCAGGATTCCTGAAACTTTTTAAGTCTGTCTTTGATGACCCGGCTCCTCAGACTGTCGCTGGATCTGCTCTGCTTAACGTCCAGCAAGGTAATAAGCCACTTACAGACTATGTGATCGAATTCAAGACTTTAGCATCCGAACTACACTAGGACACTGGATGTCTACGTGCTATCTTCATGGAGGGCCTCAGTTTTCGCTTGAAGGACGAACTGGTGGCTCATGACCTGTCTGATACCCTTGAGTCTCTTATGGAACTGGCTGGGAGAACAGACCGCCGTATTCGAGACCGAACTCAAGAGGGTAGGAGTCCTCGAAAGCCCGCCTCAGGAGCTAACCGCCCTAAACCTGTGCCAGTTGCCTCAAGCCTACCGTCTGCTCCCTTAGACGAAGATGAGCCTATGCAACTAGGCTGAAGTCATTTAACTTCTAAAGAAAGACATTTTCACAAACGCATGGGGTTATGCATGTACTGTGGCCAATCAGGCCATGCCGTCTAAACCTGTCCCATCTGACAGGCCTAGGATCTGCAGGAGGACTTCTCCTAGGCCTCACCTTTCCAACTCCTCAATTATCTTTACCAGTCGCACTACTCTACGGAAGCCTTGAATTTCAGACTCTCGCTCTTATAGACTCCAGAGCCGGAGGAAATTTCATCTTAAAATGCATAGTAGAACATCTATGGATTCCTACCACACCAATAGCTAAACCATTGCTATTGTCTTCAATCCATGGGGAACCACTTCCTGGAGAAGTTTCATTGATTACCCAGGCTGTTGGCCTGCGCACCGGAGCTTTACACTCTGAATCCATTTCCTTCCTCGTATTGGAAAAGGCCATGCACCTGGTGGTACTTGGACTACCTTGGCTACAAGAACATATGCCACAGTTTGATTGGGCCATGCTGGAATTATCCCAGTGGGGACCTGGCTGTCATGGCCGGTGTCTCGTGGAAGTCTTGCAGCTAATTTGCATGCCCACTACACCATCGCTACCTGGCTTACCACCACAATACGCCTCCTTCCAGGATGTCTTCTCTAAACAAGCAGCAGATGTACTCCCTCCGCACAGAGTTTTTGAGTGCACTATAAACCTGAAACCTAATACGGAGTTTCCAAAGGGAAGAGTTTACCCTCTTTCTGCAACTGAGACTAAGGCAATGTCCGCCTATATACAAGAGAAAGTTCAAAAAGGATTCATCAGACCCTCCAAATCCCTTGCTGGTGCAGGATTCTTTTTTGTAGGGAAAAAGGATGGCACCTTACGTCCCTGCATCAACTAC
This sequence comes from Rhinatrema bivittatum, assembly GCF_901001135.1. Classification (NCBI taxonomy): domain Eukaryota; kingdom Metazoa; phylum Chordata; class Amphibia; order Gymnophiona; family Rhinatrematidae; genus Rhinatrema; species Rhinatrema bivittatum. Next base: position 250,392,428 of record NC_042618.1, read on the forward strand.
AGGGGTCTGAATGAAATTACCATCAAGGCCCGGTATTCTCCTACCCTTGATTTCTGAACTATTTGACAGACTCCAGGGAGCCAAGATATTTTCTAAACTGGATCTCAAAGGAGCTTACAATTTGGTGCGCAATCGTGAAGGAGACGAATGGAAGACAGCTTTTAACACCTGCGATGGACACTTCGAATATCTCGTCATGCCCTTCGGATTAAGTAACGCACCTTCAGTCTTTCAAAATATGATGAACGACATCTTACGGGACTTACTATATCAATATACTTACTATATCAATAATGCACTCCTGTTTCATGTAAACCAGCAAGATATGTTCTCATGATTGCCGGTATATAAAAACCTTAAATAAAATAAATAAAAATAAAATAAATATGTAGTAGCATATTTTGATGATATTCTGATCTTCTCGCAAGATCTACAAACACATCAAGAGGACGTCAAGAAAGTTCTAAGACGCCTGCGGGAATACCACTTATACACAAAACTAGAGAAGTGCAAGTTCCACAAGGAGTCTGTACCTTTCCTGGGCTACATTGTTTCTAAAAATGGGTTTCAGAGGGACCATAAGAAATTAGAAAGCATCAAGGATTGGCCCCAACCTACAGGCCTGAAAGCTCTGTGCCGCTTCTTGGGCTTCACAAACTACTACCGTTCCTTTATTAAGAACTACTCATCATTGACAGTTCCTCTCACTGCTATGACCAGAAAGGGAGCCAAACCCACCAACTTGTCGCCTGAAACCATATCAGCCTGACTCTCAAAGAGGCTTTTCAAAAAAAGTCATGCCTCCGTCATCCAGACCCACATCGCCCACTCGTCGAGGTCGATGCATTGGACGTCGGTGTGGGAACAGTTTTGAGCCAGTATAGCAAATCCAATGTGCTCCATATCCCTGCTCCTTCTTCTCAAGGTGATTCTCGCCTGCCGAAAGAAATTACGGAATCGGAGACAAAGAGTTACTCGCAATCAAGCTGGCCTTTGAGGAATGGCATCCTTGGCTGGAAGGCGCGCAACATAAGATAGTAGTGTACACCGATCACAAGAACTTAAGAGTATTTTAGACATGCTCAACGACTCAATCACCATCAAGCAAGATGGTCACTCTTCTTTAACAGATTCTATTTCCTCTTGAAATACCGTCCAGGAGAGAAGTACGTGCGGGCTGATGCCCTGTCACAATCCTTCTCATCACAGGATGTGCTTGACGAACCCCATCATATCATTGACCCCGGGAGAGTGGTTCTTGCAGCCACTCATGTCGTACCCGCTGAGAAGACGGTTGTGGTTAGAAATAATAATATAAGAAATTGCCATGCTGGGTCAGACCAAGGGTCCATTAAGCCCAGCATCCTGTTTCCAACAGAGGTCAAACCAGGCCACAAGAACCTGGCAATTACACAAACACTAAGAAGATCCCATGCTACTGATGCAATTAATAGCAGTGGCTATTCCCTAAGTAAACTTGATTAATAGAAGTTAATGGATTTCTCCTCCAAGAACTTATCCAAACCTTTTTTGAAACCAGCTACACTAACTGCACTAACCACATCCTCTGGCAACAAATTCCAGAGCTTTATTGTGCGTTGAGTGAAAAATAATTTGCTCCGATTAGTCTTAAAATGTGCTACTTGCTAACTTCATGGAATGCCCCCTAGGCCTTCTATTATTCGAAAGTGTAAATAACCGAGTCACATCTACTCGTTCAAGACCTTCAAGACGTTCAAGACTCGTTCAAGACGTTCAAGACCTTCCAGCACACCCCATGCTCCCCCTAACTCCCCCCCCCCACCCCCCACCCCACCCCCCCCCCCCCCCCCCGCCTCTTAAGCCTCCCCCCCCCCGCCTTCTTTACCATATCAATCTCTCCTTTACCTTTACCTCCCCTCTCGCATATTTTCTCCCCCCCTTTCCCTCTCCCCTCACCCCTCCCCCCAACGTTGTAAATAAGTTCACATATGTAATATGTAATTTTAAACCCATATCTTTCCAATTAAGTTATCCATGCTTGCTTTCTCTTTTCTCTCGTTCTTCGCTTTTTACCTTGTTCCTTTTATCCAATTATTATCCAATTCTCCCAGTTAAACCCCCCTTGTTCAATGTAATTTCCTTTCCTTTCTCAGTTAATTGTGAACCGACATGATGTGTCCTACGAATGCCGGTATATAAAAATGTTAAATAAAAATAAAAATAAATAAAAGACCTCTCATGATCTTAAAGACCTCTATCATATCCCCCCTCAGCCGTCTCTTCTCCAAGCTGAACAGCCCTAACCTCTTCAGCCTTTCCTTATAGAGTAGCTGTTCCATTCCCTTTATCATTTTGGTAGCCCTTCTCTGTACCTTCTCCATCACAACTATATCTTTTTTGAGATGCAGCGACCAGAACTGTACCCAATATTCAAGTTGCGGTCTCACTATGGAGCGATATAGAGGCATTATGACATTTTCCATTTTATTAACCATTCCCTTCCTAATAATTCCTAACATTCTGTTTGCTTTTTTGACTGCTGCAGCACACTGAGCCGACGATTTTAAAGTATTATCCACTTTAATGCCTAGATCTTTTTCCTGGGTGGTAGCTCCTAATATGGAACCTAATAGAGGAAGAAACTGTTGAAGTGGGCACACTATTCCCGCCTAGCCAGCCATCCTGGACAGAGTCGCACTTTGGCTATGTTACAGCGGTATTATTGGTGGCCAACCATGAAAAAGGATGTACAAGCTTATGTGGGTTCCTGCGCTGTCTGCGCCAAGCAAAAGCTGCCAGCTGGACGTCTGTGGGGTCTGCTACAACCCTTGCCAGTGCCCGATGAACCCTGGACACATATAGCAACTGATTTTGTGGTAGACTTACCACTCTCCAACGGGAACAATAACATTTGGGTCACCGTTGACCGCTTCTCCAAGATGGCACATTTCATAGCTTTACCGGGATTTCTTTCTGCTGTGGAGTTAGCAAAACTCTTCATCAATTATATCTTCCGCCTTCATGGAATGCCTAAGCATATTCTGTCCGACAAAGGAGTACAATTCTCTGCCAAATTCTGGAGAGCCTTATGTCAGAAATTTGATATCTCCTTGGACTTGACCTCCGCTTACCACCCTCAGTCTAATGGTCAGACTGAAAGAATGAACAGAACACTTAAACAGTTTCTACGGTCCTACATTAACTCAAGACAGAGTGACTGGGTGGAACTGCTGCCTTTGGCAGAATTTGCTATCAATTCGCATCCTGCTACATCAACAGGATCTTCTCCCTTCCAACTCGTCTATGGATGACAACCACTTCCTCCTCTGCCAATTCCCTTATCTGTGGCTTCTCCTGCTGCACAGGCTGCTGCAGCACAGTTATCTCAGCTTTGGAAGCAAACTAAGGTCCTGCTCCTCAAAGCAGGACAGAAAGTAAAAAAGATCTACGATGCTCACCATCGAGAGGCACCTCAGTTTCAGCCTGGAGACAAAGTCTGGCTGAGTACCAAGTTCCTCCATCTTAAACTACCTTCAGCATGCTTTGCGCCTCGCTATGTAGGACCTTCTGCAATCCTTCAGCACTTGGGAAATCTGACGTACAGTCTAAAACTACCTCCATCTATGAGAATACACAATGCTTTTCATGTCTCTCTGTTAAAACCCTTGATGCTCTCAGTGTTCTCCAAGAAGATCCCAGAACCCACAAATCTGGACACAGAGGATGACATTGAATATGCGTAGATGACATCTTGGATGTCCATAAGAGAGGCAAGACGTGGGAATACCTCATCTCCTGGGAGGGCTATGGACCAGAAGAAAACTCATGGGAACCTCTGGCCAACATCATGGATACAGACATGGTACGTCAATTTCATCTCGCACATCCTCGAAAAACCAGACCACCAGGAAGAGGTTCTGGAGGGGGCTCTTTGAAGGGGGGTACTGTTACGTCCGGTCGCAGACGGCTGCGACCGCTCTGCCTCATCTCTCTCCTACCCTTTTTCTCCTCCCTGAGAAACATAGCTGCTTCCGGTGCTGATTGCCGAAACCCTCGGCGTCTCAGACATAGCATGGGTGTTCCCGTCCACCATGCTTCTTCCTGAGGCTTCCTAGGCAGGCACGCACGCGCATGCCACCTACACTTTTGAATACGTCATGGCAGGAACCTTGGGGGCGTCCCCACCGCATGACGTCAGTACCTCCGGGTATTTAAACCTCTGCTCCGCTATAGCCCAACGAGTTAGCAAGGACTTTGGTTTTGCTACTCTGACCGCTTCTAATCTGCTCGCTTGGATTCCTTTTCACCCTCCGGGGTAACTCGCTCCACAGAAGCTCCAGGTACCCGCTCCTCGGGGGCCTCTCGCTTCTATCTGCCCTTCAGGGTTCAACTACCTAACCTTGGACACCCGCTCCTCGGGGGGCCTGTCTACTTTTTTCCAGGATCCTTCGGCGCACTAGGTACTCGCTCCTTGAGGACCTATCCTGCTCAGGGTATCTTGCAACTCGGGCCCCTCTCTCCATTCTTCTACCAAGGAAGTTACCAGCACTGCCCCTCTGTGAGCATCGCTATGCTCCAGCTCTATTCCACCCTTCAGGTTCGGCTTATCCCGTACTGCAGAACAGTACCCAACCTTGTTACAACCGGGTGAGACCATCATCTATAGAGACTGTCTGAGCTTACTGTGATATCGCTGGCTTACAGTACTATCTCTTCCTTGAAGCAAGATTCAACTTACATCAGCAGTACAATAAAGCTTTCGTTCCTCAGTGTCTGCTTACTAGAGTCTAGCCTATCGCTGTGGTTCCCCATGGGGCCCCTTCCTGTGGGAGGAGTCATCGCCACTGCGACCAAGAGTCCACAAAATGTCACAAACTGTTGCATCCGGTCTCAGATGGCTTCGACCTTTGTGCCTCACCTTTCTCTCTGCTCTCCCCGCTAGCCTTGGGAAGATGGCTACCGCCGCGTCTGCAAGACGCTCTCTCCAGCGTCCCCGGAACGGCTATGGCAAAGCCTCACGCCATGTTTCTCCTAAGAGCCTCCTAGGGCGCACGCGCGCATGCCACCCACATCTTTATCCATGTCATGGCGGGAACCTTGGAGGCGTCCCCCGCGAGTGATGTCACGCCATCCGTGTATTTAGCCTGCTTTTGTTTGCTAGCTAATCGAGTTAGCAAGGATCGTGAATGGATGGAAAGTCTCCGGTCTGAGCTACTCTGCTGCTTCCTTGCTGCCGCTGGAAGCTCTCTCTGCCCTTCGGCGTATTTCTCTAACCTGGGTACCCACTCCTCGGGGGCCCTTTGCTTTCTTTCAGGTGCCTATCTGGGATCAGGTACTCGCTCCTCAAGGGCCTGCTCTCCCTGGCTTGGTGCCTGTATACAACTGCTTCTGTCTGCTGGTATTTCCACCTATACAGCTACCATCTAGTGAGTAATCTAACATTGTCAGTCTGTCTCATCTACAGCTCTGTTGCACTGGGAACCTGCAACCGGATCTCCCTATACCATCTCTGTGAGACGGGTCTCCTCTGCTGAGGGTCCCTGGACTGCTACCTCTGGATCACCTCACTACTGCCACCTCTGGTGGTACACCTCAGCTATATAATAAAAGACAATATCTGTGTTTGCGTGTGTCGAGTCTAGCCTGGTACTGTGGTCCCTCACAGGGCTCCTCCCCGTGGGCGTGGTCATCTCCACAGTACCTACGAATCCACTCAAGCACCTCAAAACCATAACACAAACCCAACACCTATCGCCCCATACTTAATATCGATGCGAAAATCTTAGCGACCGACCTGGCATCCCGGCTAAACACTATATTACCTCACCTTATTCATGAAGATCAAACTGGTTTTGGCAAGGGCCGCCAGGGGGTACGAAATATGAGGCCTCTTTTGGCAGCGCTTAGTTATCAGGCAGAGGCAGAAGCATTGATCCTGAGTCTAGATGCTAAAAAGGCCTTAGATTCTCTATCTTGGGACTACATGTTTTGGGCGCTGCAGAGGTATGGCTTTTCGGGCGAGTATTTACAATGGTTGCAGATTTTATATAGTAACCCAAGCGCCACTATTCTGCTTAATGGGACAACCACAGAGGCTTTTTCTCTGCACTGTGGGGTTCAACAAGGCACTTTCCCCCTCTATTGTTCGTATTAGCCCTATAACCTTTTGCCATCCGTCTCAGAGGGGAAAAGAATTTCAGTGGGATTAGTGTGGGGGGGCCACCCCCTTAAAACTGCTGTGTTCGCTGATGACATCTTGTTGTTTGTTGGCAAACCACGAACTAGTGTGCCAGTCATCATTCACCTGTTTGATCAATTTCAGAATGTTGCTGGCCTCAAAATAAATTATACTAAATCGGAGGCCTTGGCCTTAAATACTCAAACGGATACCTGGGTGGGCTCCTTTCCCTTTCATTGGGCCCCCGGTAAATTCAAATACTTAGGGATTTGGGTCCCGTGACAATTAGAACAGCTGTATGCTCTGAATATTTCTGCCTGTATCACTAAGCTGCAGTCGCACTTAACACTGTGGAACCCCCTTCCACTGTCTCATTTTGGTACATGTGCCCTGGTTAAAATGGTACTGGTGCCCAAGATCATATATCTGTTACATATGGTTCCCTGCTGGCGAGGGAAGCGTGCCCGGCTTACCTTTAGCGTGTTAGAGCACCCCCGCGAAAAGGGCGGGCTCAATATGCCAGACTTTAGATTATGTAATGCAGCTTGTCAACTGCGCTTTGTGGGGGAATGGCTTATGAGGTCCTATCACTACTCGGACAATGGAATGTTAGTTAGGATGTCTGCCCCTGGTTCCCCATTAAGCATCATACAGATGCGTCCGGGAGGGCGCTGTGCAGCGAACTATCCTAAGGTATTATTACATCCATGTATACGGGCCTGGAGATGACTGCGTAAGCGCAGTGGTCTGTCAGGAGTCCGATCTCTTTTAATACCCTTTTTGGGGAATGAGGACTTTTTGCCGGGCCGGGAGAGTAGTGCTGTCTTTCAGTCCTGGGCGGATAGGGGGGTAGTTTTTACCTTTCACATGTATGATCCAGAAGCCCACCTGCTGCTGGACTTTGCCACCCTGGCACATATCTATCAATTACCAGTGCGGCAATTCTATGCTTACCTTCAAGCTCGCCATTATCTGCAGTCGGTTTCCTGGTTGCCAGCCGAGCTGAGAGACGAAATTACCTTTGCAACTAATGTTTTTGATATAGCCTGTCTTGCCAGCACCATCACCAGCTGGAAGAAGATGGGCCAAAATCTTCGGTCTGCCGGCCGCTTGAAATATCTGGCAACCCGTTGGACTTCTACATTGGACTATGCCATCACCGTGCCACAGATGACAGCCTGTTTTATCGCTTTATACAAGCTAATTCCCGATGTCGGCCTTCGTGAAGTACAGTTTAAAATCTTGCACTGCATTTATTATGATGACGTCCGCCGATTTCGGATGCGGCTTACTCAGTCCCCTCTGTGTATTAAATGAATATGGCATGACAGTCGGCATACTCTTTCACCACCTGTTTGCTTGCCAATTAGTGCGGCCCTTCTAGACAGCTAAAATGGATGTGATCAGCAAATGTACAGGCCTCCCTGTCAGCATCTCAGGAAGGGTGTTGCTGATGAGCTCGCTGACTGGAGGCCAACTGGAGGCTGCTCGCAGGTTAAATTCGAGCGTGTGGCTGTCATGCTGGCCTGTTGTACCATCTTGACGGACGCGACGGCAAAACCATCCCTTGCTGCGTGGTTCGAGAGAATGGCCTCTGTTTTGCAGCTAGAACGAATGGACTTTTTGGCTGGGAAACGGAAGCCGGACAAATTTTATTGTGACTGCTGGAATTCATGTTTTGATACCTTCCCCATGGTTTTACAAGATGGGCTTAGGAACAATGGCTACATGCCAATATGGTCTACATCGGAGTTAGGGGGCGGGGATAAGGGGAAGAGTAGTGTATGACTGAGATTGGTCTCCAGAAACCGTATTAGCGGGGCCTCGCTGTATGGATAGGAAGGAGGGTGGGATAAGAGGCGAGGGGTTACAAACACCATTAAAAACCAGGGATCAGCACCAGTGAGGGTGTTTTGCCTGTTATATGTTCTCCTTGTAGTACTGATTATGCTGTTATTTACTCATTATGTTCATGACCTTAAGTGTATGTGTGCGCTGCTTTTCCCTGTTAATAAAAAGTATTTTGACAAAAAACCCCCAAAAAAACAGGAATGTCTTTAACACCTTTTTAAATGCCTGTCAGTCATTGATCATAGCTACTCCAGTTGTGAGTTCCAGAGAAGCCCAGCAATAGAAAAGGCATACTCATGAGCTCACACGGTGCATTCATCTACTTTACACTAAAACCAAGGAACAAGATTATACCATCCCTACCCCTAGAGACATCTTACCTTACTTACAAGGCATGGCTGAAGCTTAAATTCACTTCAAAAACTGTAACTGTGACAAGACAATAATAGAGACTCCTTTTATCACTGACTACTGGAATTGTACATATGACGGTCTTCACTGGACTTTCTCCTGTTAACTCTACTTCCTCCACATTAGGCACCTGCCTTTTTTTTTTTTTGCCAAGGACCCTAACCTATTATATCTTCTGTTACCCTGGCCCTTTAAACAAATAGTAGTCCATTACTAATACCAAACCTTATGCTACGCCTTAGATTATCAGTATAGTCCTCCTCAAACATTTAATCATCTCTTATATACTCCATGATTATGCTCCCTACTTGGGTTTATTTTCCTACGTTATTGTGAATTACATTAGTCATAGCACACAATTAGTGTAACTGGAATTTAATTTCAGACCAGCTTGGAAAAAGCAGAATATCAAATGTTTATAAAATAAAAAAAATTAATAAAAATGGTGAACTTTGTCCTCTATGGAACATTTTCAATATTATTCTTACCTGACTGATATTAGAATCTGTTATGTGTCCTTTCAAGCTCATTAATTTGATTAATTTATCTTTTATATTTGGAGGCAAGGTTTTAATGTCTGCAACATATCTGGAAATGTTGCTTGTCAAGCAAAGCAGGCATCTGAAATAAATGTAAGAAAAATGTAAATGTTACAAAGATGTCGCAGTAAGAAGATTAATTCATTTTCTCTCACTTTAATACAGCCAGCTTTTTTACATAATTGCTAAACAAATATTTTCTTACAGTTCTACACCACAGCTGTACAGTAACCAAGTATTGCTTAAAGAAAAATCAATATGGTAATTATTTAAGAAAGAAAATTCATTTTATGCTCTATTAACTCCTACACAAGTCAGAAGCAATAGCTATTGCTTCTCAAGGTGGCAGATGTACTAAAGTATATGTTTATTTGGGTCCAATGGCAGCAGACTTGGATCAGGAGTATCCCATTTTAAGTCAATCAAAAACTTGACAGACTTGTGCAAAGGAAAGCTTTTACAAAATAAACATAAGATCCTCAAAAGAACTGGGACCCTCTACCACTTTTTCAGATACTTTTAGAACTTGCAAGGATAGAGAAACCAAGCCAGACTGACTCCTCCTTCTGAAAAGCAAGTTTTCTTATTGCAGATAGCAGGATGAATTAGCCATTACACATGGAGTGACATGATCCAGCAGCACAAAACTAACTCATCTCTCCTAGTTAGTACAGTTTTGAGCTCTATTGAGCATGTGCGGGAGTTTCCATGTAGATACTGCCTTGTGAGCCTGCTCAGTTTATAATCAAAGTAAATTCTAGCTACGTAGTCAACCCTCCAGGGAAGCTATTCCATTGCTAATTCATCCTGTTATTTACAGATAACTCCATTTACAGTAAGCAAACTTGCTTTTTCTGTCAATAAGCAGGCTTAATTATCTATTACATGTGGGGAGTCCCAAGCAGAGGGTTGCAATGGAGTGTTTACAGAAGTAAAGAATGGACTACTGTAAGTACAGATAACATAAAACCTCCTGTCCAAATCTACTGTCAGTCCTTGAGAGGCTGTCTAGATAGTAATTGGACGTAAAGATGTGAACTGATGACCAGGTGGCAGCTTACAATCCTACTAAGATATAGCAGTGTTGAATACACTCAGATATCCAGTTGGGCAAGATATGTTTGGCAACTGCCATGCCTAGCCGGTTTGCATCATATGACAAACAGTTGTGAAGTTTTGTGATATGGTTGAGTTTGTTTCTTGTAATAGGCCAAGGTATGAAGAGTTTTCTCTCCTTCATGCGCATAAGGGCTTGGAAAAAAGGTAGACAATATGATGGATTAAATGATATAGAGATCTGAGAAAACCTTCGGTAGAAACTTAGGCTGAATACGGAGGACTACCCTGTTATGAAAGAACTGCATGTATGGTGGATAGTATATAAGAGCTTGGAGTTTATTGACACTCCTATCAGAGGTGATTGTGACAAGGAATATCACCTTCCATGTCAAGAATTTTAGCAAAGTTAACTCTGGAAACTCAAAAGAAGGCTTTATCAATTGAGAAAGCACAACATTCAAATCCCATGAAACCAGAATTTTTTGTACTGGAGGCTTGACGTGCCATAGACCTTTCATAACTCTAGATATCAGGAGATGGGTGTGAGGGAATCCATGCCAGGTTTTCCTTTCTATTCACCAGTCCAGGCTAGGGTTTTGATTCTTTTAACAATAGCTCTCTGGAGATGGATTTCACATTTATTGAAGCAGTTTTTCTCTCTCACCCTCTCAGAAACACTAAAGATTGATTCAGTTCCTACTATTGGCTGCCTTCAGACTGCAGCTTTTCCAGAAACACAAAAATTTGAATAAAATAAAGAGTTCCATCTGCTGATTTACTTCAGTCTGCAGGTTTCTCATAAGCACACAAGTATTGAATAAAGAAAAGGGTTCCAGTTGTTGGCATGCTCCAATCAGCAGTTTTTCTGACCTTTCTGGAGATTGCTCCGGTCCAGTTCTCTGGGTAGGAGTCCTACATCTTGACAAGGCTTTCTTCCTTGTGGATTGGGTGTTGCAAGGTCTCCGCTGGCTTCCTGGTGCCTCCTTTAGGAGTCCTGGGCTTATCTTCTTCCCTGGCAGTCCAGCTCCCTGCTTCTTCCCACCTGTTTTAACCTGTAGGACCCACTTAGTGAATCAGCAAGTTTAAGTTTATTTTTAAGGTAGTCCGGTCTACTTCTTGGGGGTTTTTAAAAAGTGCCTTCCCTTTCCCTTTGTTCCTTACATATCCTTCTCCTCAGGCACCACATTTCATCAGGAAGTACTTGCTTCTCTGGTTCTTCCTCCTTGAAATAGGAAATCTGCATTAATGTTTTATCAACCTGGTCAGTGCTCTGCCGTGAAAGAGAAATATTATAGGACTAGAAACCACCTCAAGACACACAAATTGGTTTCTTTATTTTTATACAACCACTTGAGGAGGTTTTTGGTCAATGATTAGCATGAACTTTTGTCCCAGCAGATTTCAAAGCTTCCACTGCCCATTTTATAGTGAGTGCCTCCTTCTCGACTAATGAATATCTGATCTCTCTGGGTAGTAGTTTTCAGCTTTCATAAGCTACTAGGTGTTCTTCAACTTCCTTCCTCTGTAGTAGTACCACTCCTAGGCCCACAACTGAGGCATCTGTTTTTATGAAAAAAGGCTTATCAAAGTCCAGGCTGTTTAGAATGTGCTTAAAGCAGATCCTTTTTTTTAGGATTTGGAATGCCAAATCTGCCTTACCTGCCCCTTTGAGCTTTATTGAGAGCTGTTTTCTTGTTCTTGTTAGAGGTTCAGCTTTCATGACAAAATCTGTAAATCTTTGTAATGGCCTACTAGGCCCAGAAAGGACTTGACATCTTTCCTGGTTTGCGGATATTTCAACTTGGCTATTGTTTCCACATTTATTTATTTTTATATACCGACATTCGATCTGGGATATCACATCAGTTAACATTCAGGTACTGTAGGTATTTCCCTACCCCCAGAGGGCTTACAATCTAAATTTTCTAGATGAGGCAATGGAGGGTAAAGTGACTTGCCCAAGGTCACAAGAAGCGACAGCAGGACTCAAACCCTGGTCTCCTGGTTTGTAGCCCACTGCTCTAACCACTAGGCTATTCCCCCTCCCCAATTTATGGATGTGTCTCCTGCCTAAGACATTCCCAAGATATCGGACTTCTTGTCCCCCTAGAACACATTTCTTTGGGTTTGCAGTCAAGTGGCTAATATTGATTCCAGGTAGTGTAGGTGGAAAGGCCAAGCATCAAAGACCACAACGTCATCTACGTAGACAGCAATGTCCCTATGGTGAGCTCAGGGTAAGCAGTCTGTAAGGTGCTGAAAAGGTAGCATGTGGACTGCAAATTGAAACAATCCGTTTGGGGTGGAGAAAGCCATTTTTTCCTTTCACAGTTGGGGGTCAATGGAATTTTCCAATAACCTTTTGTGAGGTCTAAGGTTGAGAGAAATTTGGGCATACCTAGTCTTTCAATTAACTCATCAGTTCAGGGCATAGGATAGTCATCCAGGCAAGACACATCATTGAGTTTTCTGAAATCTATGCAAAAGCGAATAGTCCTATCTGGTTGTAGAACTAAGACTACTAGTGAGCACCAGAAGCTAGAAGACTCTTCTATTGCTCTTTTCAATTTCTTGAGAAATCACCTTGAGCTTCTGGGATTTGATATGGTCTTTGTTTGATTATGATGCCCAAATCTGTAATGATGTGATGTTTCATTATATGGGTTTGCCCTAGGGTCTCACAAAATACATTCTGATTCCAGTGCACTAGCTGAACAAGATCCTTTTGTTGGCTCTCCATCAGCTAGGCTACAAACTGGATCTCCGGTCTACCTGATTTAGGGAGTTTAGGCCCAAACTCCTCTTGAATGTCCTCTCAATGGATCAAATTAAAAGACCAGCAGGTTAATATGGAGGATCTGTAACTTTTACTTCTTACTGAGTCTAGAAATCTTATACTTTACAGGTCCTATCTTTACTACAACCTCAGAGTCCTTGCCACTTTACAAGTAATTTGCTCTCTGTTAAGGGAAGAAGAAGGACTAATACTTGGTGTCCAGATTAATGGCAGATCAATTATAATAGGTAGCTTGTGGGGCTTTTACCTTATGTTCCTTCTCAGCCTAGCCCACAAAATTCCTTCTGGAGTCCAATTGCTCTTACCAGCTTTCCTGGGCCACATGGAGGACACCAAGGAGCTGTCACCTATACAATGGGGAGAAAGATGTTGAGTTTTAAAGTACCACCTGAAAGACAAAGAGAGGATAGGGGAGGAGGCAATCCCAATCTTTTCCATTGGTGATGACTGTTTTCGAAGCATCTGTTTCAATGTTTTATTGAAATTTTTTATGAGACCATCTGTTTGCAGATTGTAGACTGTTTGCAGACATATGTTGACTCTTAAAAGGCTGTAGACTTCTTTCATAATGGATGGCATAAAGGGGGTCCTTTGATCTGTGAGGACCTCCTTCAGTAAGCTGACTCTTGAGAATTCTACTAATGTATTTGCTATGGTTGTCTCTTTCATATTCCAGAACGGTACCACTTCTGGAATAGCATTAGTCCACTAATGGTAGAATAAATTGGTGGTCCTGAGAAGACTTTTTTGCTGGTCCTACAATGTCCACAGTGATTCTTTCAAACAATGTATATATTATGGACAACAGCAATAATTGGGCTACAGTATGTTGCGTCCGTCAGTCTTTGATGGCTTCGCCCCGCTTGCCTCACCTTATTCGCGGGTCCTCCCGCTTACCTGGGCAAGATGGCTACCGCCGCGTCTTCCAGCCGACCTCTCTGGCGTTCCCAGAATGGCTATGGTGCATCCTTCCGCCATTGCTCCTCCCAGGTACCTACTAGGCTGCGCGCGCGCAACCCATGTCTTTGTACCAACCTTGGCGCGAACCTCGAGGGCGTTCCCTCATGCTGACGGCCTGCCATCCGGGTATATTACCTTCATCAATTTGCTAGCTCTCCGAGTTAGCAAGGACTCAAATCCGTTCCTGACTACGCTACTCTGCCGCTTCCGTGCTGCCGCAGGAAGCTCTCTCTCTCTGCCCTTCGGGGTACATGCTAACCTGGGTACCCGCTCCTCGGGGGCCCTCTGCTTTATTTCAGGTTCCTTTCAGGGAACAGGTACTCGTTCCTTGAGGGCCTGCTCTCCCTGCCTCGGTGCCTGTACCTTCAACTACATACCTGGTGGAATAACATATCTACAGCTAACACCAAGTGAGTACTCTATTTCTCAGTCTCTCTCATCCACAGTATCTCCTCGCTGGGAGACCTGCTGCGGAACCTCCTGACATCATCTAGGAGAGAAGGGCTCCCTCTGCCGAGGTTCCTGAAACTACAACTAGACTGCCTCACAACTGCCACCTCTGGTGGAGATCTCAAGCTGTATAATAAAAGATTTATCCTGTGTTGTGTGTGCACGAGTCTAGCCCAGTGCTGTGGCTCCTCAAGGGGCTCCTCCCCATGGGCGTGGTCATCTCCACAGCACCCAAGGATCCACAAAACACACATTATCATAACACAGGGGTTTTTTGTTATGAGATTAACTGGCAAGTAGGGCATGTAAATCTCAGCCAATAAAATAGAGGAAAACATTTTCTTCAAGTTTTGTCAGCTCCTAGATGTCCCCCCTAGTAGATGACTGTGGGAGAGTCTCAAAACCTGAATTCAGCATGGCTTAGGTATGAGTAGTTGTTCCCAAACTTCAACCTTGAACGCCCCATTTATCAACCTAAACAAGAGATCATTTTTTAAAGAGAAGAATGGTCTGCTGGAAAGGGGTCACGTGATGCTTTGAGCCTGCAACAGTGTTTCAACTGAGCTCCTGCCGAACATTTGCTAAAAGCAAGTTTGCTTACCGTAAACAGTGTTTCCGTAGATAGCAGGATGAATTAGTCATGCTGTCATGGGAACTGTCAATCAGGCCCGGGAGGCAGAGCTTCAAAGTGATGTCAGAGCTTTGCTCAGAGGCTGCATGTGAGTTCCCGCGCTGGAATCGACTCTCCTCAGTCTGAGATTAAGCAAGCGTGGTCGTAAGGTGGAGTCGTCTGTTCAGGGAGGTGGGTGGGTCAGCATGGCTAATTCATCCTGCTATCTACGGAAACACAGTTTATGGTAAGCAAACTTGCTTTTTCCCGTCGATAGCGAGGCTGAATTAGCCATGCTGTCATGGGAGTCCTAAGCTGCACATCACACTGAAGGAAATTTTATTAGTCTCTTATACCTTTGAAGTGTGATGAACCTGAGTGACAGTCGACTCAGTTACTCTGTGGATAAGGTTTGTAGAAGAATTCTTCCCAGTTTAGCATCTTCAGTGGTCTGTTGATCAAGACAGTAGTGGGAAGTGAAAATATGAAGAGATGACCAGGTAGCAGCCTTGCATATGTCCAGCGGTGCTACATGTCGAAGATAAGCCAGTGACGTTGACACTGCTCGTGTTTGATGAGCTGTGGGTTGAGAAGGCAGCTTGCACTGCTGCTTTTCGTAACAGAATCGTATACACTGGGTTATCCAGCTAGAGATCATACGTTTAGCTACTGGAAGACCCGAAGCATTGGGATTAAAGGAGACAAAGAGCTGTGAAGGTCTGTTCTGCGAGTTGGTCCGTTGTTTGTAGTACGCCAATGCTCTCTTACAGTCCAAAGTGTGCAATAATTTCTCCCAATCATTGCGATGAGGCTTCGGACAAAACGTTGGAAGCTCTATGGACTGGTTGAGGTGGAATTGAGAGATAACGTTTGGTAAGAAAGTTGGGTGAGTTCATAAAAGTACCTTATGGTGGTAAAATTGGAGATATGGGCTATAATGTACCAATGCCTGCAACTCACTTACTCGTCAGGCTGACATAACCGCTGTTAAGAATACCACTTCCCAAGTGAGGTATTTAATATGTGCCGAATCCATCGGCTCAAATGGTGGTAACATTAATTGTTCCAGAACCCAGTTGAGGTTCCAGGGTACTGGAGGCTTAGAGACTGGCGGTCGAAGATGAAGGAGACCCCCGCATGAATCTAGAAACGGACGGGTGTAATGAAATTGATTGACCGTCCAAGAGTCTATGGTAGGCAGCAATGGCACTCAGGTGAACTCTGACGGAGGCGGTGGCAAACCCTGCGGAGTACAAGGTGTGTAAATAGTCCAATAATTTGTCCGGCGAACAGGTGAGTGGATCTAACCCTTTGGAGCAGCACCATGTCACATATCTCTGCCACTTGCCACTGAAAAACCTTGTTCAGCAAAAAAGACCCGTTCAACCTCCAAGCTGTTAGATGCAAGGATGAGTGGAGCAGAGTTCCCTGCTCTTGTGACAGGAGGTCTTCGCGTTGCGGCAGGCGCAGTGGCGTGTCTGCTGATAGTTGCAGTAGATGTGTGTACCATGGCTGTCGAGGCCATGCTGGCACAATCAGGAGTAGTTGAACCCCGTCCTGCGTGCACTTTTGTAGAGTACGTGTGATGAGCGGAATCGGTGGAAACGCATACATCAACGGTTCTGTCCATGGTATGAGAAAGGCGTCTTGGGCGGTCCTGCAGGGACTGGGCCACACGGAGCAAAAGCGGGTCACCTTCCGGTTCAGTTCAGTGGCAAAGAGGTCTATCGAGGGTCTTCCCCACTTGTGGAAGAGGGTTTCCATCACCTCATGATGGAGGGACCATTCGTGTGGGTGGAATACTCGACTCAATTTGTCCACTTGAGTGCTGGCAATGCCGGGTAGATAAGTTCCTGTAACTGAATGGAGTGATTGTTGGCCCAGTTGAAGATGGTGATGGCCTCTTTGCATAGTATCCAAGAGCTCGATCCTCCTTGCTTGTTGATGTAGAACATGGCGACTTGATTGTCCGTATACACCATTACCCGATGACCACGGAGGTGAGACACAAAGGTTCTGAGGGCGTATTGTATCGCTCGTAGTTCCAGGAAATTGATTTGGTAAGACTGTTCCTGTCTGGTCCATTGACCTTGCGTTTGTAGGTGGTTGAGATGCACTCCCCATCCCTTGTGGGAGGCATCTGTAGTGAGTACCGCATTGTGCGGGAGTAGGAGAAATGGGACGCCTTTGGAGAGTGTCATGTGTTGGAGCCACCAGTCTAGGTCCTGGACCATGGCATTCGTCAAGCGCATTTTGTATGTCAACGGCTGTGAATGTTGCTTCCATTGCCTCTTGAGATCCCACTGAATCTGTCGCATATGGAGGCATGCATTGGACACTGAGTGAATCGATGCAGCCATATGCCCTAGGACGGTTAACACTTGACAGGCGGATGGGATTGGGGTTAACTTGAGATGACGAAAAAAGCAGCGCATGGTAGACCATCTGTCCTGTGGCAGAAACACTCTGTATTTGACCGTGTCCAGACAGGCCCCTATAAACTGAAGCCGCTGAGACGGTTGCATGTGGGATTTCTTGTAGTTGACTACTAGGCCCAACCTGGTGAGGCACTGGATTGTGTCGTGGAGGTGTTGGTTAAGTGTGCTTTGGGTGGAAGCCACAATTAGCCAATCGTCGAGATACGGAAATAAGAACATAAGAAATTGCCATGCTGGGTCAGACCAAGGGTCCATCAAGCCCAGCATCCTGTTTCCAACTGAGGCCAAAACCAGGCCACAAGAACCTGGCAATTACCCAAACACTAAGAAGATCCCATGCTACTGATGCAATTAATAGCAGTGGCTATTCCCTAAGTATAATTGATTAATAGCCATTAATGGACTTCTCCTCCAAGAACTTATCCAAAGCTTTTTTGAACCCAGCTACACTAACTGCACTAACCACGTCCTCTGGCAACAAATTCCAGAGCTTTATTGTGCGTTGAGTGAAAAAGAATTTTCTCCGATTAGTCTTAAATGTGCTACTTGCTAACTTCATGGAATGCCCCCTAGTCCTTCTATTATTCGAAAGTGAAAATAATCGAGTCACATCTACTCGTTCAAGACCTCTCATGATCTTAAAGACCTCTATCATATCCTTATCCTTACTGTCTGAGAAACGCCACCACCACTGCCATGCACTTGGTGAACAACTGGGGTGCCGTTGAGAGACCAAAGGGAAGCACCCTGTATTGGAAGTGCTGGCTGTTGACTTGGAAATATAGGTATTGCCAGGAGGAAGGATGCATTGGGATATGAGTGTATGCATCCTTGAGGTCTATTGAACACATCCATGAATTGGGTTGGATCAGTGGTAAGATGGCCTCTAGTGAAATCATCTTGAACTTTTCCTTGGCAATGTACTTGTTGAGGTCCCGAAGATCTAAAATGGGAAGGAAGTCCCCCGATTTCTTGGGTATGAGGAAGTATGGAGAGTAAAACCCTGAGTTCTGATGAGATGGTGGAATGCGTTGAATCGCCTTTTGTTGTAACAGGATGGAAACCTCTTTCTCTAAGATGGTAAGGCTGGTGTTGGTCCCTCGAAATGACAAGTGAGGGAGCGGAGGAGGAGAGGGAAAAGGAATTCTGTATCCCAGATGAACAATGTCCAGAACCCACTGATCCGTTGTTATGGCCCGCCAATGTTGGATGTGTTTCTGTATGCCCCCAGCTAGCACCTTCTGTGGTGGTGGCGAGGGTGTAGTTAAAAAGACTGAGCCGGTTTATTGGAGGTTGTTGGTTGGTGTGCCTGTTGGCGTTGTGGACGGGGGCGACCTCTTCGAATTTGCGAAGTCTGGTTCTGTGGTCGAACTTGAGGTTGGTAAGGAGCAGGTCTATATGACGCTTACGGGCGGTATGCTCTCCATTGGAAAGGCTGTCTCCTAGGGGAGGCGTAAAATCTGCGTGAAGAGGAATATGCCTGCGGGGTGTTGAGTGATTGGACCGCCACTGACTGTTCTTTAAGTTGGGCTACAGTCTCCTGGAATCTGGTACCAAACAAATTGTCTCCTTTACAGGGTAAGTTAGACAATTTGTCGTGTACATCGTCTCTGATGGAACTGGCTCGGAGCCAGGCCATACGTCGTGCTGCAATCAATGCTGCTGAGGACCGTGAGGAGGTCTCAAACCCCTCATACACTGTCCGCAAGAGATGTCTGGTGGCCTCCTCCATGTCTCGGATAAGGGCTGGATTCTCCGAAGTGGGGTCCAAATTTGGGCATATGTCCTTCACTCGTTGGATCAACTCGTGGATGTACTGGACTATGTAAAATTGGTGCTGGTTGATCCTAGCCACCAGCATGGAAGATTGGAAAGCTCATTTCGCAAATTCATCCAAAGATTTCAGATCCCTTCCCGGGGGTGCTGCAGAGTGAAGTTTGGACTTTTTGGCTTTTGCCATGGCGGACTCCACGACGATGGAAGCATGCGGCAATTGAGGGGTAGCATAATACGGAGACAGTTGCATCTTCTATTTTATGACTGTTTTCCGAGACATGGCAGAGAGAATGAAGGGTGTCTCCCAGGATTTCTCTAGGACAGAGTTGAGTATCTCATGAGCGGGTAGCGCGGTGGGTTCAGATGGTAGGTCAAAATTTTTAAGAGACCAAGGGTGCCCACTCTCGGGTCTGGCACCTTTTGGATTAATATGTTCAGTGTCTTACCCATTTTGTCTAAAATCTTTGGATATGTTAAGTCCTCCGGTGGGGAGTACAGTTCCGCAGGGCCTTCTCCCGGATCAGAGGGGTATCCCATAGAGGAATCCGAAGATGTAGTAGGGGCCACCAGAGAGATTGGTCGAACAATGGGTTCTGGTGCGGGTGGCACCCTTGGAGACGGCGGGGTTTTTTCTCGTGGAGATGACGACCTAGATTTTGAGGGTGATTTGTGAGTGGAGGGACGTGGAGATTGCCCATCTCCACTCGGCGAGGAACCTGGCATGTTGAAGGAGGCTTGCATGACCTCGTAGAAGCCCGGAAGAGCCATGGACAAATTGAAGAAGGCCTCCTTTGTTTGGGGAGGCATTGGAGGGCAAGGTAGCCCCATGGGGCATTCCAGTGGTATCGTCGCTTTAAGGATGTCCAAGTCCGGCTGTGGTGAGAGATTACGGGTCACCCCGGCAGTCTTTGATAATTTTCGTCTTTTTGTGAGGGGCTCCTGTAGTACGTCCCCTGTGGATCTGTGGTGCAATGTAGAAGAGAGGTCAGAGAAGACCTGGAGGGATGGCGAGGAAGATCCCGAGGAGATGGATGTACCCCGCGGTTGCTTCCTGCTCTCGGTCAGGGACGAGGATCCGGAGCTCAGGTGTGCGGTAGTCTGGGTCTTCTGTGGTGTCCCTGTGGGCTGCGACGTTCTATAAGCAGCTTTCAGTCCTGGCCTCGATGCATGCGTCGATGGCACCGGGAGTAGACATATGGGAGACATCCCGCGTTTTTTCCCTCATTCCTGCGTCGATATGCACCATGGTTGTGTTGAAGCACTATCACCCAGCACCAGCGATGCATGCTTCATCTTCTCTCGCGCTTTCGCTGTGTGCGTCGTCTTCAACGGTCACTTATGTGTCGGCGCCGTGTCTGGCATCGTTGTATTGGATGTGCTCTGCGTCAGCAATGCGTCAGCGCGGATGAGGATGCGTCTTGTCTCGGCGCTGATGGGTGCGTCTGCGCCGATGTGGATGCACCTGGCATCTGAGCCGATGAGGCATCTCGCAGCGCCGGCACACCATGTGGCCTGACTGAAGCCTCAGTTTGAGTCGCAGATCTTTTGGCCGTCCAGCTCATCGATGCCATCGACGCATCGCGACCATGGCGGTTGGCACATTTCCGATCACAGCCTCAAGGCCTATCATGCTTGGGCTTCTTCCCATGCTCCGTGGTCGACCTGGTCATTGCCGGTTCTAAGGACGACGCCCGACACATTTGTGGGGGCGTCAGGCGTTTTCTCTTCAGAGCTGAGGTCTGAAGCTCCACGTGCGATCCCGCGCGCGGAAAAACAGAGTGAGGAGAGTCTATTCCAGCACGGGAACTCGCGTGCAGCCTCAGAGCAAAGCTCTGCCATCACTTTGAAGCTCCGCCTCCCGGGCCTGATTGACAGTATGGCTAATTCAGCCCTGCTATCGACGGGAACATATTCTTTTCAGACACTGGGGAGTAGTTGTAAAGATTTAGAATGAGTGCCAAAGAACTGCTGAAACGATCGATCCCTAAGATGGATTCAGATAAAGCTGTTAAGAAAAAGTCTATGGAATGTCAGCCAGAGAAAGACACAGGCAGCAGCAAGGCTGATGACTCATCCTTCAGAGATGATGATTACTTTGATCAGCTAATGGTAACTGCTTCTGGAGATGCTTTTAAAAATATTTCGATAAGCTCTCAGAAAAGATGGCTAGAAATATTGATATAAAATTATCAATAGCAGTGGAAAAGTCGCTAAATTAGTTACTTACGAATGGGAGCAAGAAGAGCAGTTGGACGACAGAGACAGAGATCTGAGACATGGAAAATGCCTATACAGATTATGGACAAAAGGTTAATAAACTTGAAAAAACAGTTAAATTTCTGGAAGAACGATTGGAAGATCTAGAGAACCGCAGCCACAGAAATAATCTTTGAATAGTCGGTTTGTTGGAATCGGCTGAGGGTCGAGATGCAGTGGCCTTTATTTTAAAATGACCGCCAGACCTGCATGAGTTGCCAATGAAAGGGGGCCATATGAAGATCGATAGAGCTCATCGCACATTAGCCCTACAGCCCGGCCCAGGGCCTTGATTGTGAGAGAACACAATTTCACTGATAAAAGATTTTGGATGCCACCAGGAAGAAAAACGATTGAAACTATTAGGGGAAGAAAATCTACCTCTATCCTGATTTTTCAGTGGGGGTACAAAAGCAATGTCAGAGATTTGTTATTAAAAGAAAACTGCATGAAAGAGGTATAAAATATACAACGCAATACCTAGCAAAACTGCCAGTTTACGATCAAGTAAAGCAATATATTTTTAAAGCTGAAGAGGAAGTGGAAACTTTCTTGAATACAACTGCTGCATCTGCTGACAATGGCACAGATAAGTGACTTCTCACTGGCAACCTCTGAATAGAATGGGCGGGAAGCAAACTGTTCTGTCCCCAGCAGTGGGTACATGTTTGTATCTGTCTATACTGCAGTTTAACTGTGTTTAGTGCAGTCCTCCCTTCTGAGGATTCTTAATACTGAAGCACTGTTTGTAACCTATGATACAATTCTGTGAACCTATGATACAATTCTGTGAACCTATGATACAATTCTGTGAGGCCCCCTCCCCCTCCACTTTCTCTCACAATCAGGAGAGCTTGAATCCCATTCAATCTAACTTAGGTTTTCCAGGGTGCCTTTTAGGTTCAAAGGACTGCCCTTCATGCTCTCCCTGTGTTACATGGTTCTTAGGCTCGCTGCCATTGGACCCTGTCCCCCGCCTCTAGCTTGTGGAGGAGTTTCCTTTAGCAGCTTTCGACGAGAGTCAGTCGCTCCACGCTTGCTTCTGAGTAGCAGTGCTCAGTGTTACCCCTTGAAACGGATTGAGTTTCATCTTCCCTCTTATCACCTTCTTCTAAGGACTAAATCAGCCTCAGAATCCTCTTACCTTCCCACCCTTGCAACACAAGTAACTCCATTCTCCCTTCTCCTACCTTATCTCCAGTTACCAAAGATTCTTGCCTGGGGCTCGCGTCTGAAATTCAACAATTGTGAGTAGAATTTACTTATTTATTATTATTATTTTTTTTTTTTATATACCAACATTCGATCTGAGGTATCACATCAGTTTACATTCAGACTTACAGAATCTTTGTCATGAGGACTGACTGGGGGGTTTTATCTGAGCCATAACACAAACAAAACAGATTATCTCAATGTGTCACCCTGCTGAGAGGCTTCATGTTTTATTTTGACTGCCTTAATTTGGACTTATTTTCATCTAAGAGGCAAAGATTCTGTACCAAGACCAAACCGCAATATTATTTCCTGCTATTTGCTTTCCTTTGAATCTTGCACACCCGTTTTGTGTTAAAATGCAGGGAATGTGGAAGACTACATTTGATGTCCATGGTTTCTTAGGATTTGAGTCCAAAATTACTTTAACACGAATGTAACCTCTCATTATCAGGCCTCAAGAGGGTTGGGACTATAAGTGTTTTTGTTTCTTGTTAAAATTGTTTTTTTTGTTTTGTGGTGAAATTGGGCTTGGTCTCAGAACCTGCTCCATCCCACAGACGTATCAGTGTTTCTGCTTGTTGATGTGATATTTTGCTTACAGGACAGTTTTGGGGGGGGTTGCAAGAGAAATGTTTTTTAATGTACTGCTCATTTATCAGAAATAGTTGCAAGAGTAGGCTTTTTTATGTTTTAAGTTTTCGAACAGTAAAATTACACACTATTAGGTAACATGGTATTTACTGATTTTAGAAAGAAGGTACTTAAAAATATTTGTTTTCCCATGGTCACATTTCAGTTTGTTAAATTATGAAGGGGTCTCATTTTCCTGTTATATGTTTACCACTACATAATATGTCTATCTCTAATTTAAAGCTTATATTTTTGAATAGCCGGGGTTTGTCTAATCCAGTTAAAAGGTCTAGGCTTTAGGGAAGATAAGGCCATTGCAGAAAGACTAAATGAATTCTTTGCCTCCGAGTTTACTAATGAGGATGTTGGGGAGATACCAGTTCCGGAGATGGTTTTCAGGGGTGATGAGTCAGACGAACTGAATGAAATCACTGTGAACCTGGAAGATGTAGTAGGCCAGATTGACAAATTAAAGAGTAGCAAATCACCTGGACCGGATGGTATGCATCCTAGGATTCTGAAGGAACTCAAAAATGAAATTTCTGATCTATTAGTTAAAATTTGTAAACTATCATTAAAATCATCCATTGTACCTGAAGACTGGAGGGTGGCCAATGTAACCCCAATATTTAAAAAAGGCTCCAGGGGCGATCCGGGTAACTATAGACCAGTGAGCCTGACTTCAGTGCCGGGAAAAATAGTGGAAACTATTCTCAAGAACAAAATTGTAAAGCATATAGAAAGACATGATTTAATGGAACATAGTCAACATGGATTTACCCAAGGGAAGTCTTGCCTAACAAATCTGCTTCATTTTTTTGAAGGGGTTAATAAACATGTGGATAAAGGTGAACCGGTAGATGTAGTGTATTTGGATTTTCAGAAGGCACCTGACAAAGTCCCTCATGAGAGGCTTCTATGAAAACTAAAAGTCATGGGATAGGAGGCGATGTCCTTTCATGGATTACAAACTGGTTAAAAGACAGGAAACAGGCAGCTGCTGGGGACTAGAGACTTGCCTGGACAGGAACCAGAGACTCCACCTGATGCGCCCCGCTCCTGGCCTCTTGCGACGCTGAGGGGAGGAACAGACGCACATAAAATCGGCGTCACTGCGGTGTTCAGCCGCAGCTGCTGGGGACTAGAGACTTGCCTGGACAGGAACCAGAGACTCCACCTGATTCGCCCTGCTCCTGGCCTCTTGCAATGCTGAGGGGAGGAACAGACGCACATAAAATCAGCGTCACTCCGGCGCTCCACCGCCGCCGGCGCGCGGCTTTGTCCGGCTTCGTCCAGATTCGGCGGACAGGTGGAAGAAAACTCTTTTCCCAAAGCAGCTGCCATTGAGCCTGGATTGGTGAGTGTTTTAGCTGCGTGAAGACTCCAAATAATTGTTTTTTCCTTTATATATGATGCCGCACACGAAGAGAAAAGGAAGAGTTAGAGGGGAACCTCCGACCCCAATAGCCAGTGTTCCTACTCAGCCTACTATTGGAGATTTCTTTACGCGGTTTGGTGCAGAGACTCCGGGTGTGTATCCAGGTATTGGTGTAGGTGGAGAGCAAACACAAACACCACTGGAATTTAACATCTCGCTAAGCCCTGGGGAACCCAAGACTCCCCTACCCCCTAGTCTCTCACACCCTCCAAATTTGGTCGAGGACAACCAACCCTGTGGGTTAAAGGAAGTCAACCCTATCGGAGGAATTATGGAGGAAGAAGTGAGTAGACATTTAAGTCTGGTGAACACTAAAACAAATGGTGTACCCTCGACGTCAACACCTGTTGGGAGTGGAGGGGAGGCAGAGGCCTCCGATGTTAGAAGCAAAATCTGTCCTCAAGGATTGGTGAATATTTTGGACAACTCCAATGTGTCTCAGACACAACCTGTTACTTTAGAAACTATCTGGACTACCCTTACAGACTTGAAGTCTATTATTCTAAATTTAAATGCAACTATTATAGGTACACAAAATCAGATTTCAAAAATTGAACCAGTAGTTGTGAAATATGAAGAGAAATTAGTTAACTTAGAAAACAGGCTTATTCAAGTTGAAAAAACTCAGACAGTCTTGATCCAAGGTGATATATTAAACGATAGAAAGATAGAAATGATTGAAAATCAAATAAGATACAATAACATAAGAATATTGAACTTCCCTAACGTAAAATTAATATCTCTCTTCGAGCAATTTAAGAATTATATGACGGAAATTTTGAAATTAACAGAAGGAGAGATTCCAAAGATTGAGAAAATATATTTCATAGCAATGGGAAGAAAAAGAAATGAGAATAGTTCACAGAATATACAACAGGCAATATCAAGTAATTTAACAGCTTTTTTGGAACAGACTATGTCTGAGCAAGTTGAATTTAGAGGCACCTTGTGTGTCAAGTTTCTGAAGAGTATAGATAGAGATAAGATACTTAAGTTGTGTTTAAAAAATAGAGAAAAGTTATTCTTAGGTCAAAAGATCTGGACCTTCCCTGACATTACTAGGATAACCCAAGTCCGTAAAAAAAATTTCCTTCAAATGGTTCAGGAAGTAAAGTCATTAGGGGCCCTGTGTACTATACACTACCCATGTAAATGTGTGGTGAAATACCAACAGGAAAGGTTTGTGTTTTTAGAACCAAGTGAGTTGAGAAGCTTTCTTGATGCAAGATTACCTGTCACTATATCCTAGTCTAAGGTATGTTAATGTAAGCACCTTTATTACCATTTTTGAAATTACTGTGATATTGCTCAGAAAATAACCAACCAATCTCTTTTTGCTTTATAACAGGGTATTTCCTATTATATGAAAATTGTTTTCTTACTTGCAATTCTTGAACCTTTTTGTCTAGACAAGCGGATATTGCTGTCAGCATTGTTTATAAGATTAATAAAATATAAATTAAAAAAAAAAAAAAGACAGGAAACAGAGAGTAGGATTAAATGGTCAATTTTCTCAGTGGAAAAGGGTAAAGAGTGGAGCACCTCAGGGATCTGTCTTGAACCGGTGCTTTTCAATATATATATATATATATATATATATATATAAATGATCTGGAAAGGAATACGATGAGTGAGGTTATCAAATTTGTGATACAAAATTATTTATAGAGTAGTTAAATCACAAGCAGATTGTGATACATTACAGGAGGACCTTGCAAGACTGGAAGACTGGGCATCCAAATGAAAGATGAAATTTAATGTGGACAAGTGCAAGGTGTTGCATATAGGGAAAAATAACCTTTGCTGTAGTTACATGATGTTAGGTTCCATGTTAGGAACTACAACCCAGGAAAAAGATCTAGGCATCCTACTGGATAATACTTTAAAATTGTCGGCTCAGTGTGCTGCAGCAGTCAAAAAAATTAGAAATTATTAGGAAGGGAATGGTTAATAAAACAGAAAATGTCATAATGTCTCTGTATCGCTCTATGGTGAGACCGCACCTTGAAAACTGTGTCAAATTCTGGTCGCCGCATCTCAAAAAAAGATATAGTTGCGATGGAGAAGGTACAGAGAAGGGCATCCAAAATGATAAAGGGGATGGAACAGCTCCCCTATGAGGAAAGACTGAAGAGGTTAGGTTTGTTCAGCTTAGAGGGGATATGATAGAGGTCTTTAAGATCGAGAGAAGTCTTGAAAAAGTAGATGTGAATCAGCTATTTATACTTTCGAATAATAGATGGACTAGGGGGCATTCCATGAAGTTAGCAAGTAGCACATTTAAGACGAATTGGAGAAAATTCTTTTTTACTCAATGCACAATAAAGCTCTGGAATTTGTTGCCAGAGAATGTGGTTAGTGCAGTTAGTGTAACTGGGTTAAAAAAAGATTTGGATAAGTTCTTGGAAGTCCATTAACTGCTATTAATCAAGTTTACTTAGGGAAGAAGCCACTACTATTAATTGCATCAGTAGCTTGCATCAGTAGCTTGGGAAAGCCGACAGTCGATCAGCAGCGCATGGTTCGGAGAGAGGTATCTTTAAAGGATACTAATGATGCATTAGAATTAGGGCATCCCGACAGTGAGGTTCCAATAATTAGAAAAGTAGTCCAAGTGCCTGTAACTAAAAACTCACCTGAGCTAAAAAATTCTAACTTATCCCTATCAATTAAAAAGCAGAATGAAAATACAAACAAAAAACAAACTTTGAAATGTTTGTATGCTAATGCCAGAAGTCTAAGAAGTAAGATGGGAGAATTAGAATGTATAGCAGTAAATGATGACATAGACTTAATTGGCATCTCAGAGACATGGTGGAAAGAGGATAACCAATGGGACAGTGCTATACCGGGGTACAAATTATATCGCAATGACAGAGAGGAGCATTCGGGAGGAGGTGTGGCACTTTATGTCTGGAATGGCATAGAGTCCAACAGGATAAACATCCTGCATGAGACTAAATACAAATTTGAATCTTTATGGGTAGAAATCCCTTGTGTGTCAGGGAAGACTATAGTGATAGGGGTATACTACCGTCCACCTGGTCAAGATGCTGAGACGGACAATGAAATGCTAAGAGAAATTAGGGAAGCTAACCAAATTGGTAGTGCAGTAATAATGGGAGACTTCAATTACCCGAATATTGACTGGGTAAATGTATCATCTGGACACACTAGAGAGATAACGTTCCTGGATGGAATAAATGATAGCTTTATGGAGCAATTGGTTCAGGAACCGACGAGAGGGGGAGCATTTTTAGATCTAATTCTCAGTGGAGCACAGGACTTGGTGAGAGAGGTAACGGTGGTGGGGCCGCTTGGCAATAGTGATCATAATATGATCAAATTTGATTTAATGACTGGAAAAGGAACAGTGTGCAAATCCAAGGCTCTTGTGCTAAAATTTCAAAAGGGAAACTTTGATAAAATGAGAAAAATTGTTAGAAAAAAACTGAAAGGAGCAGCTACAAAAGTAAAAAATGTCCAAGAGGCGTGGTCACTGTTAAAAAATACCATTCTAGAAGCATAGTCCAGATGTATTCCACACATTAAGAAAGGTGGAAAGGCGGCAAAACGATTACCGGCATGGTTAAAAGGGGAGGTGAAAGAAGCTATTTTAGACAAATGATCTTCATTCAAAAATTGGAAGAAGGATCCAACAGAAGAAAATAGGATAAAGCATAAATATTGGCAAGTTAAATGTAAAACATTGATAAGACAGGCAAAGAGATAATTTGAAAAGAAGTTGGCTGTAGGGGCAAAAACTCACAGTAAAAACGTTTTTAAATATATCCGAAGCAGAAAGCCTGTGAGGGAGTCAGTTGGACCGTTAGATGATCGAGGGGTTAAAGGGGCACTTAGAGAAGATAAGGCCATCGCGGAAAGATTAAATGATTTCTTTGCTTCGGTGTTTACTGAAGAGGATGTTGGGGAGGTACCCGTAATGGAGAAGGTTTTCATGGGCAATGATTCAGATGGACTGAATCAAATCACGGTGAACCTAGAAGATGTGGTAGGCCTGATTGACAAACTGAAGAGTAGTAAATCACCTGGACCAGATGGTATACACCCCAGAGTTCTGAAGGAACTAAAAAATGAAATTTCAGACCTATTAGTAAAAATTTGTAACTTATCATTAAAATCATCCATTGTACCTGAAGACTGGAGGATAGCAAATGTAACCCCAATATTTAAAAAGGGCTCCAGGGGCGATCCAGGAAACTACAAACCGGTTAGCCTGACTTCAGTGCCAGGAAAAATAGTGGAAAGTGTTCTAAACATCAAAATCACAGAACATATAGAAAGACATGGTTTAATGGAACAAAGTCAGCATGCCTTTACCCAGGGCAAGTTTTGCCTCACAAATCTGCTTCACTTTTTTGAAGGAGTTAATAAACATGTGGATAAAGGTGAACTGGTAGATATAGTATACTTAGATTTTCAGAAGGCGTTTGACAAAGTTCCTCATGAGAGGCTTCTAGGAAAAGTAAAAAGCCATGGGATAGGTGGCGATGTCCTTTCGTGGATTGCAAACTGGCTAAAAGACAGGAAACAGAGAGTAGGATTAAATGGGCAATTTTCTCAGTGGAAGGGAGTGGACAGTGGAGTGCCTCAGGGATCTGTATTGGGACCCTTACTTTTCAATATATTTATAAATGATCTGGAAAGAAATACGACGAGTGAGAATCAAATTTGCAGATGACACAAAATTGTTCAGAGTAGTTAAATCACAAGCAGATTGTGATAAATTGCAGGAAGACCTTGTGAGACTGGAAAATTGGGCATCCAAATGGCAGATGAAATTTAATGTGGATAAGTGCAAGGTGATGCATATAGGGAAAAATAACCCATGCTATAATTACACAATGTTGGGTTCCATATTAGGTGCTACAACCCAAGAAAGAGATCTAGGTGTCATAGTGGATAACACATTGAAATTGTCGGTACAGTGTGCTGCGGCAGTCAATAGAGCAAACAGAATGTTGGGAATTATTAGAAAGGGAATGGTGAATAAAACGGAAAATGTCATAATGCCTCTGTATCGCTCCATGATGAGACCGCACCTTGAATACTGTGTACAATTCTGGTCGCCGCATCTCAAAAAAGATATAATTGCGATGGAGAAGGTACAGAGAAGGGCTACCAAAATGATAAGGGGAATGGAACAACTCCCCTATGAGGAAAGACTAAAGAGGTTAGGACTTTTCAGCTTGGAGAAGAGACGACTGAGGGGGAATATGATAGAGGTGTTTAAAATCATGAGAGGTCTAGAACGGGTAGATGTGAATCGGTTATTTACTCTTTCGGATAGTAGAAAGACTAGGGGGCACTCCATGAAGTTAGCATGGGGCACATTTAAAACTAATCGGAGAAAGTTCTTTTTTACTCAAAGCACAATTAAACTCTGGAATTTGTTGCCAGAGGATGTGGTTAGTGCAGTTAGTATAGCTGTGTTTAAAAAAGGATTGGATAAGTTCTTGGAGGAGAAGTCCATTATCTGCTATTAAGTTCACTTAGAGAATAGCCACTGCCATTAGCAATGGTAACATGGAATAGACTTAGTTTTTGGGTACTTGCCAGGTTCTTATGGCCTGGATTGGCCACTGTTGGAAACAGGATGCTGGGCTTGATGGACCCTTGGTCTGACCCAGTATGGCATTTTCTTATGTTCTTATGTTCTTAGTGTTTGGGTAATTGCCAGGCTCTTGTGGCCTGGTTTGGCCTCTGTTGGACAGGATGCTGGGCTTGATGGACCCTTGGTCTGACCCAGGATGGCAATTTCTTATGTTCTTAATCTCAAATTGGATAAATCACATTTAATGAATATTACTTTGCCCATTCCGATGGCCCTACAGAATATAATGCAGTTATACGGCTTAAAAGATGTATGGAAAGACTGGTATCCACATAGTCATGAACTACACTTACTACTCTCCCCGACATCACATGTATAGTCAGATTTCTTCCTTTGTAGTCAGAATCTCATGGATAAAGTTATTGACTCAGATATTTTAGCTTCTTATTTATCTGATCATTACCCTGTCCTCCTTCATTTAGATTTGTGGGGAGATAGGGGCCTTCGGAATAGGTGATGTTTAGATTCATCTTTGCTGCAGAATAAGGATTCTGTGGAAAAGATTAAAATGGCTATACAAGATTTCTATAAACATCATCCAGTAGACAAATATAATCCTGAATCCGCTAGGAGTCACTTACAGCTGTGTTATGAGAGGAAAACATTTATGTTAGCCATAAAAAAAAGGATGACTGTCACAACAAAAGGAATTACAGCATAAAATAGAAGAACTTGAAAATAGATATAAACCTGATTGTTCTGTTAAAACATACAGGACTCTTCAATCAGCTAGGGA